>NC_134275.1:50819258-52019258 GCF_031893055.1 Leptodactylus fuscus | reverse complement strand
AAGCCTCCTAACTTCCCACCAAACACCATCTAAGTGGCCCCACACAATAAAATGCCTTCTCGGTAGCCCTGTACAGTATAATGCCCCTTATGGCCCTCACACAGTGTAATGCTGCTTTACTTGCCCTCATACAATTTAAGGAAATCGGGGCCCACATTCCAGAGCAGTTCCTGAAATGCAGAACTATCCTGCTGAATTCGGGAGACTGAAGGAGGCCTCTCAATGTAAAATGGCCCCCTGCAAATATACTCTTTTCCCTGTGGTTAAATGCCCCTAATAACATGATACTTATTCATTTCTCCTCATTAACCCCTGATTATGGGACCCCAGTCTAGGAGCCATAATAGAGAGGATCTAGGTAAGGTCTCTATACTTGTACAGGTATAGCCTTCCTTGCCTTTTTAATTTTGGCTGGACATATTCAGATTTGTGAGTCCTGAGATTGGCCCGTTTCTTTGCGATATACCACAAAATGATGTGCTGCTCATCCCATATGTGTCTATGTGCGGACACCCAGTGTTTGTGCTACTGGTAGCCGCAAGAGTTGTGTATGCATGTTATGTTACTGGTATATTAAATTGGGTTATCTCTTCTCCATCATGGTTGAGCCTGACACCCAATCTCTTCCATGAAAGTGGAAAGGAACCGCACTTTTCGGATATAGTCAACATTGTCCCAAGTAGGGCTCACAATTTAAATTACCTATAAGTATGTCTATGGAGTGTGGGAGGAAACTGGAGATAACCCACACAAACATGGAGAGAACATAAACTCCTTGCTCCTCCGTGCTCCATTGAGCCACCGATCATGGTGGCCACCATTACTTTGACAATGTCCTAACAGGACTGATCTGCTATTCAGGAATGTAGGAACACTAGGCGACCACTTCTCAAAGGATTTTTTATTTATTTTTTGTTCAGTATCAGACCTCCAATCTAAAGTGGTCCTCCACTTTGGTTAGCTATACTATGTGCTCGTGCTTTAATGGTAAACTAATCGGAGGTTGTCCTGCTGCTGGGACTCTCATCCATCAGCTGTAACCTGTGGTCAACTCGAGCACTCAGTGTCCAGTTTCCCTGCAGCACCTCCGCAGGGGAATTGATGTATTACATAGATCCCATTAAAATCAATAACTGGTGTAAGAAATGCATAGATGAGCTGGGGTCTTCCGAGGTCGAGTCTCATGACCAGGGGACAAATCTATCAATATGGATTTTCTATATCAGACAACACCTTTAGAACAATTTCTATAAAATCTCCTAAAGATCTAGTGTTGCTAAGTTACTTTGTCCTATATTTAGGGATAATTTCAGGGTCAGCGTAAGGAAAGCTTAATGAAATTTGAACTCTTTTTCAGCTTTTACAATGTGCGGTGTAGGATTTTGGCCGGGTAGTGCTGGAGGTGAGTTCTGCCCTTGTATTTTATGTTATCATTTATTTATTTACCCTGCAGTGCCTTATTGTATTTCGAGATTCTCCATGTGCTAAGAGACCAATTAGTGCACTGAGGGGACAGAAGCGTTGTCGAGGCGGCCGGGTGAACGGGCAACGTGTGACAGTTCCATGAAGAAAACTTTATCTCTACTATTAACCTCTTCAGAGCCGCTGGTAGAGACATAACTCAAGACCACCTTACTCTTGACTTCACGCCAATCAAATAACTTATTGGAGGTGACATAAAAAATACTGCGGCAAATGTCAAAAAATATATGGACAGATACGTGGGCAATTCCAATTATCCAACATGACGACAGATATATTCTACTGAAATTAGTATATAATAGCTGAGAGTGATATGAAACCTATGAAAGTAATTGTCCACTCCGACCACTTCTTATCTCACTGGAGCCTTGTTAGGTAGACTTACACGTGTTTCTCCCAGTGTAAACAGCAGATACTCAAGGTAATAGTAAGGTACATTAGTGCTAACAGTACACGCAACGCCTCGCGTAGTAATCACACTAAACAAACACTACACAGCCATACGGCACAGTCATCTCCAGGGTTAAACATGTTATTATACGTGGAGAAATATGTGTCACCTTGCTAATGATCGCTCGGGTTATGCCGCCTTATTGTGTGACTCATTTTCATTGTGCCCTATATGCATAATTTAGATTCTTCAATAAATGGTGTTTATATTACAGGCTAGCGTTGCTCTATTGTATAGGAAGGCTCTCATCTGATATGCCGAGAATATCCATAAATGCAGGTCAAATGTTTGACTATTCTTATTTCTAACCAAACTAACACCAGTGTTGTCATGTCCAATCGGAAAGTAGCAGCCCTGCAAAAATACTTCATCTTTTATCCATTAATATAGTACATGATGTAATTTGTAGTGAGTGTGCTGCTCTTACTGGTGGCTTTATCAAAGTTATCAGCTTCTTTTGGGTCCTCAGCTATGTCATGTGACTTTTACCTCCTTGGGCTGAGGCTTTACATTTTTTTGTTGCAGGTTTTGCTGCAGTTTTTTGAGCCAAAGTCAAGAGGAATACGAGACATAAAAGAAACCCCTAGCTGTGTCCCTTCTGTTAAACCCATTCCAGACTCAAAAACTGCAGCAAAATTGGCAACAAAGTCAGCAGCTTTTCCCCAATGTGGGGCAAATGGATTTTCCCATGAACAGAACCATATTTAAATTAAATTTATGGACAATTAGAAGTTGAGCATTTTTGGAAATATAAATAATTTTCAATTTTACAGAGTTTTGTAGATTTTCTCTAACCATCTTTAGTGGTGATAGTTTGTTGTCTTGGTCATTTTCCAATGGATACAGCCATGAATGTGGGAACTTTCTATGGTCTGGGACTTGTCAGAGACAGCCATAATTTGCGTATTATAGACAGGATATCAGGAGGGACACTACATGTATGAGAAGATAACCTGACCACAATAAGGACACCATGGCTGGTTATCAGGAAGGAGGACACTACATGTATGAGAAGATAACCTGACCACAATAAGAACATCATGGCTGGTTATCAGGAGGACACTACATGTATGAGAAGATAACCTGACCATAATAAGAACATCATGGCTGGTTATCAGGAGGACACTACATGTATGAGAAGATAACCTGACCACAATAAGAACATCATGGCTGGTTATCAGGAGGACACTACATGTATGAGAAGATAACCTGACCATAATAAGAACATCATGGCTGGTTATCAGGAGGACACTACATGTATGAGAAGATAACCTGACCACAATAAGAACATCATGGCTGGTTATCAGGAGGACACTACATGTATGAGAAGATAACCTGACCATAATAAGAACATCATGGCTGGTTATCAGGAGGACACTACATGTATGAGAAGATAACCTGACCACAATAAGGACATCATGGCTGGTTATCAGGAGGACACTACATGTAGGAGAAGATAACCCGACCACAATAAGGACATCATGGCTGGTTATCAGGAGGACACTACATGTATGAGAAGATAACCCAACCACAATAAGGACATCATGGCTGGTTATCAGATATGTATCTTCTCATATCATATCATATACCTAGAATAAAGAAGATCCTAGAATATTCCTATATACATGATCATATCCATTTGCAACTGTTCAAGACAAAATACGGTCACCACTAAGATGACTCTAAAGATCTTTAATAACATATTTGCAAACATGGTGCGGCCCCTTTAAACCTATAACACCATTATATTAATGCACTTACTCCTAATACATTTCTATAGACGTGAGGATGATCAGATTTTGCATTTCTTGTGTTATTTCCCAGTACTGTTATATTTAGTATACGATTATAAGATTTACAAACATAATTAGTTTTTTTCATCTGTATCTGTTTATGGTTCACTAGAAATCCAAGGGGTCAATTTTTTTTCTTGCTCTCCCTAGAACCGTAAAATGGTAATTAATGAAGCTTTGATTTTTTTTGGGGACCATCTTTCCACCATTTTTGCTGTAAAACCTTTATAGCGCCTACTATAAAATAGTAATTACAATGTCTCTCTGCATTTTAAGTGTGGACTTCCTTCTGCTCGATATGGCGCCCAATGACCTTCAGAGGGTAAAGAAAGACGAGTTAAATGTAATAAGGATGAGAAATGGATTCATATTGTAACCAGCTTGGACTGGCATTAAAAAGAAGAGTCTATAAGTAAAAGTCAATAATATGTAGCGCAAAGGACTGGGAAGGGTTGTAATCGTCTTCTAATGGGCGGCCAAACCTGTTCTTAGTGCTGCAGAAAATAAGGCTCAAATTAATATGTCCTACAGTGGAGGAGAAATCCATCTGCAGCTATAACAAGGATCTGTATCCAACTCTAATGACCACCATAGGGGAAGTTAAGGGACAACTCAAGACAAGTCAATTATACAGTGTAAGGGCTTATGCACACAACCATATTGCAGCTTTATGCAACCCCTTAACTTGTCTAGAACTCTTACATGGCATCTTAAAGTACCTTCATGTACCTTTTAATTTTACCTAGAAAGTAGGTTTCTTTTTCATACCACATGAGCGATGTGCCATTAGATGGTATATTACAGGAATAATCACAACCAGGGATGTAACTTGAGGGGGTGCAGAGAGTGCAGTCACTGAGGTCCAGGAGCCATAGGGGGCCCAAAAGCACTGGCATCAGTATTGACATTGCAGCTTCCATCTGGTCCATAAGCCAAGGAGATTAACCTAACCACACTAAGGTGGATTAAACTCCTTAGCACCTGGAACCATCACTATCAAGAATTTGCTGTAAGGATGAGGTAGGGGGCCCCGAACAAAAAATTGCACCGGGGTCCACAAGACTTTAGTTACGTCACTGATCACAACCCCAACCCCCAAAGAGATTTTCTGAAAGCAAAGATACCTAGTCCCGGTTGGTCCCTTCCCATTTGCTACTGAATAGGAAGAGCCTTTGCGAGAATTTCCTCAACCGAGAGATTGTATGATTAGCACAAAAGGGATTTGCATTGACCCAAGGGGCATAGAATAGGAGCGAAGAGCAGTGTCAGACTGAGCTTGCTTATGCCCACCAGATAAAATGATATTGAGGGTTCCACAACCCCTAGGAAATGGATCAAAATTCACTCCAGTGTAGATGTCTAATGCTGGACCATTATTTTATTAATCCTCTAGTGGGCCAATCCACCACTGATGGAGAGAAACCACCAATTTTGATCACACGTTCATCTAAGCACGTTCTTATGTAGAATTAGATAACCAACAACCGAATCCTTCTTTCACCAGACATTTGCCACTAGGAAAAATTCTGGGCACCCCTGTATAGATAACATTGTCAGCCAGTCCATTCAGAATCATCAGATTTTACCAATGTTCATATAATGTACATTACCAGGCTAAGGCCCCATGTAGTGTGTCACAGCAAAAGAGCACAGCAGAAACGATCGCAATGGAAACACACTACGATTTTTCACAAAGTTCTCTGTGGACTTTCTGCTTCGATTATACTTATAGGGAAACCGCCGGCATTTCCGTAGGTATAATTGAGATATCGTGATTTCCAAATCCGAAATCGCTACATTTCCACTGCATGTATTTTTCTGCAATGTGTGGATGGGAGATGAAAAGACCCCAGAGTATAATAATAGCTCTTCAAGTTCTAACAAGACAGAAGCAGAGGGCTGAACCTTGGAAATATTTGTCGAAAGGAATCTTGGGAACAATATGCAAATCTGTTTCCCAAGATGTAAATAGGGAAACAATGCCTCTGTTTGCTTCCCTCTATGTCCCTTGAACATCATGCCCGACTTCCCAACAAGCCGTTGCTGCAATGATGCGGAATTTTGCCAAGTATGTATCCCAATAATCTTGTGAGATTTGCCCATCTCTACTCTTTAAGCATCAAGTCAAAGCTTGACCCCACTGTATATGGCCTTACATAAAACTGCTCAGTAAAAAGCTAGGATTTGTAATCAGTAACTTACAATACCCCGACAAAGCAGATTCGTTTCGACTCTGCTACATATAGAATTGGTTCTTTGCGAGTCGGCTATTACACAGCTGTGCACCCCATGTGTTATCCTGAATTTAGCATATCGTGTTTGTGAATATATGTATGGAACTTTGAAAGTTACAAGGAAGAACGTAAAGGAAGGCTGGTGAATATTGCTGATGGGCTCGATTCATGTCCAACCTAAACTAATAATATTCAAGTTATTAATTTATATGGGGAACAGATGGCATTTTAGCTCTTACTGACCAAGCTCCAACAAAACAGATGTTCATGAAGAACACAGATTCTTTAGTAAATAGCCAGAGGCTACACAGTTAGATTAGAGATGCGGCATGTAATCCACTCTGACTACTCTGTATGGGATAATCACTGACACCATTGTCATATAATATCCATAAATCAGAGACACAGACAAAAAAAAAGCAAAGCTCGCAAATACTTCAACACTCGAGATACAATAAAACTGCAAACAAGTTTCCAAATCGCTTCGCTACATCGTATGCTGTCACCGTTTTCCTCCGCCATAGTGGGTGGTCTTATGGGACATTGAATAGTCAAATTGACTTCAAGGACTGACAGGGGGAAATGTTATTGCGCTATGGTCAGGAGCAGGGGTGACCCCTCTATATACCTCAAAACATTTCCCTTATGATTGCTTCTTTAAATGGCCTTGAAATTCTGCCGCCGATTTCCAAGTCCAGACCAGGCGAAGCCAATGTCTATTTTAGATGACAAATTTCGCTGTCAGCCTGTCAGCCACCGGGCTGTGTATTAGTTTGTACCATTGATAAAATGAGAAAAAACCCTTCACGTAAGTAGAACATGGAGCACTTATGTATATTAAACTGGTTATTTCTGCTGAGGCCGTGACCTCTTGTTTAGAGAGCCCTCTGGCTACGAATGAATCATTCCAGTATAACCAGCATGGGGTGCAGGCACAAAACACTTCTCGTTGCATTCAAGTAGCAGGGAAAATAAATCTCATTAATAGTTATGGCTCTCAAAAAGAAAAATGTTGTGTTCTTGGGTTTTTATTTTTTTATTTTTATTTTTTTGCAGTGTTTTAGGTCCACAACACTATCCAAGGTGGTCGTATGGGGTGCCGAGGACCTCTGACCCCTGGATAGGAAATGTAACTATCAACGTGTGTGAGTAAGGGTTAAAATGTAGCAAATCTGGATATTATATCCATGCAGAACCCTGATTTAGACTGAATTTCTCAGTTGCATAAAGACTAGGGTTGAGCCGATCTTGAGATTCCAGGATCAATTTTAAAATCCGATTTCCAATCATTTTCCAGCCGATCCCGATAGTGAAATTTGCTCAATCACCGATCAAGATCCGATCTTTCCCGATCCCAAACACTCAACTCCAATTGTATATTATATATACAGTAGGGTTGCGCCGATCTTGAGATTTCAAAATCCAATTTATGATCATTTTCCAGCCGATCGCGATAGTGAAATTTGCTCGATTGCCGATCGGGATCCGATCTTTCCCAATTCCGATTGCTCAACCCTAATAAAGACGCAAGTCCATCAAGTCCCAACTATAAACCTACCATGTTCATCCAGAGGAAGTCAGATGGAGGACACCAATTGCCCCATACCAGGGGAAAAAAATCCTTCTCAACTCCAAATATGTCAATCGGACTATCTCAAAAATTCTAGTGCCTATGACCGGTGATATTTTTGCTTTCAGTATAGTCCCTTCTTTAACTTCTACATCTTATCAGCCATTACAACATTCTTAGGCATTGAGATCCATAATCTCACCACTCTTACTATAAAAAAGACTCATCTAGGGCTATGGTACGGACCTCAAGATGCAGAGGATGCCCCCTGTCATGATTATAGACTTGGGTGTAAAAAAGATAATTAGAAAGATCTCTGTACTGTCCATTCCTATATCTGTACATTGCAATTGGGTCATCCATAGGCCTTCTTTTTTCTATACTCTTAAGTTTGTAACCATGTAACCAAAAAGTCCTATGTCTATGGCCATTATCTTTAAGAAGTCCAACTCTCTTAGAGTCAAGTCACAATGTGTGTTGGCCATGTTTTATGAGAAATTACTCCTTTAAAAGTCCAAGTTCTTGAGGTTCTTGTTTGAGAAGACCACCCATTGAAAGTCCATCGTATAACGTATTAACCCTCTTATCTAGCCCTTCTAGCTACGGTATATCCTATGGATGTGTTATTTTTTTCGAAGTTCAAGTTCCCCGGTCTCTGTAAAAATGAGGTCCTACAGTATGTACTGTATATTGGCCCCCTTCTTTGAGACCACCACCCTTTTAAGACGATCACTTATGGTGGTTTTGGATGGTTGTCTTAAGGTGCAGTTTTGGTCTAGTAAGCAACCATTCCACATCATACTACTGCTCCAACTATGGCTTATTGATCTGTTGATCGGCTCAGATAATAAATACCCCTATTTTAGTACACAGTATAGGAGCAGGGCCTGGGACTTGGCATCTCCTTGTAAGTGTAGAGCAGCCCTGATCAAGGCGAAAGGCTCTTACATTTCCTTTTAGCATTTAATCGATCAATAATACATTAATGTCATCAGGAGTCTGAACAGTCTTCAAACAAATTGAAATGAGATTAATTTATATGTAATCATATGTCCAGTAAGAGTAAATAGCACATGCGGTCTGATTACATTTATCTAATGCATTGCTTGGAAATGTGCACCGCAAGGCATTTCTGCCTGTAATAATTCTCCATGGATTATACAATTAGTCTTGACTGATAGATGAATATGCAGAAGAAATATGGTAGAGTTAAAGGGTTAAAAAATAATCCCATAATTAAACTGTGAACGAGGAGGCGCCCATAAAATATCTCAAAACTTAATGGGTCAGGCAACTGTGGTTTCTTGGGGTGAGGTTTACACACAAAGAATCCACCTGAATATTGAAGGATGTGCCTAAGATTGTAGCAAATTTCTTAATGTATCTTAAGTAAAGAGAAGCAATAGTCTGTATTATGTATGTCATACGTCTTTTGTGTATGCAGCCCCTATACAGACCTATGTGTTTACACAACTACAGACTACCAACAACTCAATGTAGTCAGATCCTCCCAATATGTGTTACTTTGTTCCTTCTTCCAGGTAATCTACTGATATACTTTGATAGAATGGAATAGATCATGAAGATGGGAGGATCAGACTACACAGAGTCTGCTTGTAGTCTGTAACCATGATGACATATCAGCCTACATATTGGCTAAAATTAGGGTTGAGCGATCGGGATTGGTAAAGATCGGATTCCGATCGGCGATCGAGTAAATTTCACGATCAAGATCGGAATTCCGATCCCGATTTTTTTTAGGGGGGGAGGATCGAGTTCTCACGTTAGTTCCCACAATGCTTGGCCACTGGTCAAGCTAAAAAGCTAACATTAGGGTTGCACAATCTGGAAAGATTTGATCGCGATTGAGAAAATATTGCGATCGGCTGAAAAATGATCGAAAATCGGATTTTAAAAACGATCCTGAAATCTCAAGATCGTCTCAACCCTAGCTAAAATGCAATGGTAGGAGATCTTTAATTGAGACTATAAATTGCTTTAGACCAGGGGTGCCCAATACGTCGATCGCGATCGACCAGTCGATCGCAAAGGACGTATGGGCCGATCACAGGATGTAGCCAGGGATCCCCGGTGTCTGCTTGTTCACAGTTCAGGCTGAAAGTCATCTCCGGACACTTGCAGGCGGGGCCGCCTCAGCCCTGACTGCGAACGAGTGCAAGGCCCTTGCATCTCCAGATGTCTCTCAGCCTGCGCTGTGAACAAGCAGACACCGGGGATCCCTGGGCAGCCGCCTTGCTTCCGTGTTGTGGGCATTCTGTGGCTTCCCATCATGCTGAGCGAGGGCCACTACTAGGTAACCACAGAATGCCGCTGCCTCCTGCTCTCACGCTCCACCCACAGGCCCCGCCCGCCCCAACAGGCCCCGCCCACAAGAAGTGGGTAGTAGATTTTTTTTTTTTTTTTTTAATGTAGATTGTGAGCCCCACATAGAGCTCACAATCTACATTTTTCCCTATCATTATGTCTTTTTTGGAATATGGGATGGAAATCCATGCAAACATGGGGAGAACATACAAACTCCTTGCAGATGGTTTTATGCCCTTGGCAGGATTTGAACACCAGGACTCCAGCGCTGCAAGGCTGCAGTGCTAACCACTGAGCCACCGTGTGGCCCCCAGATCTTTGGACTTGGTCATGTTATAAAGTAGCTCATATGCTGAAAAAGTGGGAGCATCCCTGCTTTAGACTCTATGTAGTAAATGGTTGCAAAAGTGCACACACACTTTTAGAAGCAGTGATTTTTTTAGCCAGCCATGGGGGGGGGGGGGGGTAATCAGTGGGGTAGTTATATGGGATCAACCGCTCCAAAGTATTAGCAAAGAACAGATGGAGGACTGGCCTAAGGGTTTTGCTGGCCTTTGCTCATACAAGTGATAGATAGGGAATGGTAAGATCTGTCTTGGTTATCGACCCTTCAGTTGGATCCTATGACTTAAAGGGAGTGAATTATTACTATCTTAAATTAAATACATCACATGGCATCTTAATCAAACCCTTTGAAGAATGATTTCTGCTAAAGTATCTTATGAGTGTTTCCATTAAATTGCTTATAAACAAAATTTTAACTTCTTTCTATTCTGCGCAGATTTTCCTGCCTGCCGTATGATACAATTAAAGCTGACACGACCCGGGCGACTCACTGGCAGGCTGAAGCTCTTTTCTAAGAAAAAGTAGAGTCCCAAGAAGTAACAAATGAAATCTAAATGCTTCCGATTTGTGTGTTTGTGTGGATTTGACAAGTAAACATAAGCACATTGCTGAACACCTCCAGAAATGAATTATTAATGCTGCAGACAGGAGAGCGGGGATCCTGCCGAACACCTACCCAGTGATGATACTCCGAGTCATGCTGGAACAGTGGGCAGCCATGCGATATAATATAGGGTGGCGGATCCCCCAGGGTTTAGGTGGAAAACTCCACAGCTGCTAAAAATACAATCTGCAGTTTAGGCTCCAGTCGCTTTGACTTAGCTTTATCTCGAGGAACTAAAAATTAGATTTGCTTTGTTGCAGAACAATGTAAATGCATCTATCTCCCATAGGTAGAAGTGACCGTTCTTCATAGCAAATTTTTTTTTTATAGATATAACAGATGAAAGCAAACTCCTACATACCCTGTTCTACTGCACCAATGTGTCTACCTGTATAGAGCTCAACGTAACTCTCTTATCTCACTTTCACCCACTAAGTTTCCCACTGTGTTGCTCCTTCCCATATCTCCGTGCTCATCTCCATCTTGTGCTGCACCAGTTCTCTGGAGTGTGTTACCATAGGCAAGCAGGGAAAATCCCAATAGTCAGAGTTTCAAGTGAGCCCTAAAATACTTTTTTTTTGGAAAGCTTATCATATTTCCCAATGGGAGGAATATGCAAATCTGTCTCCAAAGATGTAAATAAGGAGACAGTGCCTCTGTTATGCTGCCCTCTATAGGAAGCACCCTGAACATCATGCCCGACTTTCCCAGAAGCCTTTACTGCATAATGTGGGGCTTTTACCAAGTCAATTTCTCAGCTACGGATGGCCGTTTCGGTCTGGTTGGACCTCGTCAGCGCAGCTTAGAGAGAACTGACTTGGTAGAAGTGAGAAGCTGAGAGACCAGATTATGGGGATAATATCACTCTTTATGGAGAGACCACTTATTAGGGGTGTGGAGACTTATATAGCCATAATCGCTCAGCCTCTCACTTCTACCAAGTCAGTTCTCTCTGCGCTGCGCTGATGAGGTCCAACCAGACCGAAATGGCCATCCATAGCTGAGAAACTGACTTGGTAAAAACCCCACATTATGCAGTAAAGGCTTCTGGGAAAGTCGGGCATGATGTTCAGGGTGCTTCCTATAGAGGGTAGCATAACAGAGGCACTGTCTCCCTATTTACTTCTTGGGAGACAGATTTGCATATTCCTCCCATGTTTCCTTGCAGTGGAGTGACTATGACTGTATAAGTCTCCACACACCTAATAGGTGGTTTCTCCTTAAGGAGGAACATTATCCCCATAATCACATTTCCCAGTGTGACTCTTCTACGTTTAGCCAATGTCTGCCCTAGTCCTCAGAACCTACAGTTCAGAAGAACTGAAACCCCAACACAGGTGTGAACCTAGTGTCACTTGGGGCACATGGACTGATCATTTAGTTACTGTAGAGCTAGTTAATATGTACAGTATATAGTATGTTATAGCTCACACAAGACAAAGTAAACCAGAAGAACATACAACAAATTTTTGGAAATATTTGAATAAATCCATCATTCATATACTGTAAAAAAAAACTCAATGAGATCTATAAACCTACAATAAAGAATGGTGAAACAGATTGCCCAAACCATAAATTATGTTGCAGAAAAAGAGAAAAGCCTCCTAGTCTTCAGAGGTGGAAACAATTATCCGAATCGCTTCAATTTACAGGCGGCCTTCATCGGAATTCCATTAAAAATAAAAAAGTATTGGCTGAGAGAATTAGATGCATTAATGTCCCGACCATCTAGACAGTAGGGATGAGATAAAAACTACACACATGGATTACATGCAAATGCAAACACATCTAAGTGCTGCTCTTGCTTCCATAATGAAGGTAATATGATGACACCTTTTAACAATTCTCCCAAAGCTCTGACAACATGGAGTTATCAGGACATGCATGAAACTGAAGTATTACAACAAGTGGAGAAACACTCAATGGACGTTGCCAAGAATACAGGAACGATTCTTTTATAGCAAAATGCTAAATCCAGTTCGTAATGACCTTCAATCTTTATGGACTTGTAGGGTGATAAAATGATATCCTGTCCCTTTAACAACACACCGACTCCAGTCACCATAGTATTATTTGATATTTTGTCTACTCCTTATACACATATATATACACACATACACCTTCCTCCTTCCCTCCATAGAACTGCAACAGTAACTTATTAAGGAACCCTTTGCTGGAGAATTGAATGCGGAGAGGAAGTGTTGGCTCCTTGGGGACTGATCACTATTTTGTTCGCTCAGGTTTGATCAGAGGAAGAAAAGTTAGTTTTGGGATTGACATTGATTGCCTAGGATTTTAAGAGAAGGAAAAGAAATACAGGAGTTCATTGTAATCACTTCTGAAGTCACCCGGAGTCCCACAGGAGCAGATGTCAATTTTCATAGCGTCTTTGGTTTCCAAGTTGAGCTAAAACATATAAATAGTGAGATCGCCATCTTTACCATTCCATTTGTTCTTCGCAGAGGTGTCATGGACAAAAATAATATGTCCACCAATTTCCCACATGTACCCCACAGATGTGGCCATGTTTAACTTGACACAGATCACTGCTGATGTCATCAAGTAGGCTGGAAGATGGCAATGGGAGAGCATAGGACAATGCAAGGGAGCCCACTAGAGGTGAGGGGTAGTGAGTGGTTTTCGGCATGTCCCCTGGGCTTCCAAATATTATCCTGGGAAGGGGGGGTCTAAAGAGACTCTGGCATATAATAGTAGCTATTCCGGTTTGGAGCTGGGTTATTTATGAATTTTCCCAGAAACCAAACTCTAGGGAAACCTTGGAAATATTTGTGAAACAAGTCTTGTCCAGTTCTGTTTTCTCTATTTTTGGGGTGCTGAATTACATTATTACCAGGACTGTGGAGTTGAAGTCAGTTTTTGGGGAATTCGGCAGAACCTCTCTGATTCTATCCCTGGCTTCAAAGTGATACCATTTTACAGCAATATATACTTATTACAGTATTATACATAAGCCATTTACAAGAAAATAAGACCTAGAAGCAAAAGTTTGGCTAAGGACACCAGAGCCCCACTTGCTACATCTATGACCCCTGTCGGTATTATGTTTCTTCCGATTCTATGAGTTCTGTTAGATTTTAAAGTCAAGTTGATGGAGATCACGATGATTTTTCCAATGAAGTCAATAATAATCATTGGCTACTGTTGGGATCTGTCATAGGATGGATCTTGGTTTTTGAAGGATGGGATAGAAGTTTCCTACAATATTCTCTCCATAAGAATACAGCCAATCGTGTAATTGATCTTGATATTGAACAGGACGCCTGAAATTTCCTGCATAAACCTCATCAGAACGTAAACTATCAAGCTACATGGTATCAGTTTCACGCAGTTACAGCCAGTCGATAGACTTCCTTTGCTTCTCCACCTGGGACGGCTGTAAATTCCCAGTAATGGCCAATCATCTTTGTTTGGATTTTGTAGGATTGAAAACTTTTGCCCCACTGCTTAATTCCCTTTCTTGCGAGTGTTTTCATGGCAGGGCTCCCCATCGTATTACCGCCTCTTTGCGGCATCCGTCATTGAGCCGCAGCTGAACGTTCTATATCTATTTCAAGAACAAAAGCCTTCAGCTCTCAGTCATCAGACAACCTGCCGCTCCTTCATGCAATAGCAGAACATGAAATCAATTGGATCAATATGTATACAGACAAAAGAAATGTTTCGGCTGAAAACAAAATGCCTGAATAAATATTTGAACATAGGAACATTGGAATGGATGATGCATGAAGACTTTCCGGCTATCGAATCTTGTGAAAGAAGGACATGATGGGGCAGATGGGAACAGGTATCGTAGTGTTGGATCTTTTGAGAAAGGGACACTATTGGCATTGAATAGGCAGATGGGGCCCATAAATGACCTCATTGAGGTGAACTGGTGTGAATATCGCACTTCGTAAACTGATTCTTATCGTAAAAGGGACCCATGAAACTTTTTGTCACTTTGGAAGATTCCCTACTTCTTAAAGTCTTCTAAAGTCCAAGTTTGGAAAGTGTAGGCAAACACTGGATAAAGTTAAGCTCATACACGTCATACAGAGTCCTCTCCACCATTCAGAAGTTCAACGAGAACCCTCCAAGACGATGACTTGCCCCAGCTTACCTTATGCCATTTATAACACTGATATCTTTGGGTTCTTCAGGCATCATATGTGATGGCTACTTCTGGAAACTCCAGTTATACCCCACACGTTACACATTTTAATGCCACCCTCTTGATACACAAGAGTCGCTGTCTACGTTGATAAGAATACAATGATGTCTCTTTCTTAAGAAAGCTCTATTGAAATTTGTGCACACAACAAATAGAAGAATAGTAAAAAGACTTTGTACTCACCAAAAACAGCGATCGGAAGCTGCTAAGATCTCCAAAGAATTCTTCCACGCTGACTGCTTTGGGATCGAAGGTGAAGTACTCTCCCAGGTTATTGTAGAGCTTGTTCATGTTGTTGTACATGTTGGAAAGCTTCTCGCACTGCTCCCGGGCACTCTTTGCAAAGGTGTAAGTACTTGCTAAGGAAAACCTCTTAAAATCTGGATGTTTTCTACAAACTTGTGCAGCGCACCTTGTTCTCCAAGTAAAATATAATGGGTTTATATGGGGATGTAGACAAAGAACATGAAACTTTTCTATCTGAAATCTTTTAATAAGGCTAATGTATGTCTGAAGGCAATCTATTCTGGATGTAGCAGTGCTGAATCTGGCATTGGACTTAGTCCAATGGAATCAGCTAAGATAATTCACAAAGGTTACCTGGAGAGTCCTTGTATTTGTCTTTATTGTAGCCCTCTGAGACTGCACCTTCTCATATTTGCTCTACTTTTTTGTCTTTAGCGTTACACCTACGGGGAGGGGTGATTTTCTCCATGTTGGATGCTTGCACTCCTTGAATGTTTCTGGATCCTTTTTGACCTGTGGTCACATAGTCGGTGGAAAACCGGCCTGAGAGAGGAATGTCTGTGTAGTGTAGGATCCCATCTGAATGAGGTTACCTTGTCGGGGCAGGTGGACTCTCACAGTGTGATCAAAACGTGGACCAAAAATCTCAAAATTTTAAAACTATAGCAGTAAAGCAGTTTAAGCTGTACATACTTATTATTGGAATAAGGCATGGCGCCCTCTACAGAGAGCTGCTGCATTTGTCTGTTTGTCTATATTGCAGCCATAGCAGTGAGCGCCTGTTCACATTTGTTCTACTTGGATTTGCTGTCTTTTTGTCTTTTGCAGATAGACAGCTAAATAGATTATGATTTGGTTAAATTTCAATTTTCTCATTAAATTATACAATATTGCAACGTAATAATAAAACTCTCATTAGGCTACAATTCACAACATAAGCAGAGGGCTGCTGAAGACAAAGGCACATATAGAATAGATAACATAAGACAAGAACAGATCTCTAAAGCTGATCATCGTATGGTCCACATATCTGGGCATGTAGGAACGGAAGAAAAGGTAAAAAATGACAGGAAGGGAGGGAGGAAGGAAGGAAGAGAGGGAGGGAAGGGAGGGAAGGAAGGAAGGAAGGAAGGAAGGAAGGGAAGGAACGGAGGGTAGGAAGGAAGAGAGGGAGGGAGGGAAGGAAGGGAGGGAAGGAAGGAAGGAAGGAAGGAAGGAAGGAAGGAAGGAAGGGAGGGAGGGAGGGAGGGAGGAAGGAAGGGAGGGAAGGGAGGGAGGGAAGGAACGGAGGGTAGGAAGGAAGGAAGAGAGGGAGGGAAGGAAGGGGGGAAGGAAGGGAGGGAGGGAAGGAAGGGAGGGAAGGAAGGGAGGGAGGGAGGGAAGGGAGGGAAGGAAGGAAGGAAGGGAAGGAACGGAGGGTAGGAAGGAAGAGAGGGAGGGAAGGAAGGAAGGGAGGGAAGGAAGGGAGGGAGGGAAGGGAGGGAGGGGAGGGAGGGAGGAAGGGAGGGGAGGGAGGGAGGAAGGAAAGGAACGGAGGGTAGGAAGGAAGGAAGAGAGGGAGGGAAGGAAGGAAGGAAGGGAGGGAAGGAAGGAAGGAAGGGAGGGAAGGGAGGGTGGAAGGAAGGAAGAGAGGGAGGGAAGGGAGGGAGGGAAGGAAGGAAGGAAGGAAGAGAGGGAGGGAAGGAACGGAGGGTAGGAAGGAAGGAAGAGAGGGAGGGAAGGAAGGGAAGGAGGGAGGGAAGGGAAGGAGGGAGGAAGGACGGAAGGAATGAATACTGGCTAAAGGAAGGATACTGTAGGTCTATAGATAATAGGTACTACAGAAAAAGAAAGGTACTCTAGGTAGACATTGTACATATATACTGTAGATAGATAGATACTGTAGATAATTATAGATAGATGTACGACAGATATTAGAAACATATAATATGATATATACTATAGATAGCTACTTAGATACTGTATACATACTCTAAATAGTGTAGATAGAGAGATATGATAGATAGATAGATAGATAGATAGGAGATAGATGATAGATAGATAGATAGATAGATAGATAGATAGATAGATAGATAGATAGATAGATAGATAGATAGAGAGAGAGATAGATAGATAGATAGATAGATAGATAGATAGATAGATAGATTCCCTTTGCCATGGCTAGGAATTGTTCTTGATGTTCCCCGCACAGACATGTCTATATTACTGGGTCTTAGTAATTGAAAATCTTTATCACTAAATGGCTGAATACAAAATAAGTACAAGTAGAGAAATGTAGACACTGAACAGGATAAACCTGCAGAACTTCCAGGAATCAGCAACAAAGTGCTTAGGAACCTTGTCGAGATTTTGTGAATAGGTTTTCACAACCGAGCTCTTCCTAATTTTGTGTCTTCTCTCCATACGATCAATATGTAATGTGAACTACAGATGTAGCAGCCTGTAACTTGAATCTGATAACTTGCCCTGGTAGATTCCTCATTTTAGACACCTTTGCAGCCAAATAACACCAGATCTATACTTCCAATCTGTAGTTTATTGTTTTGGGTAGAAAAGACGCCTGAAGGTAAGTCCACAAGAACTTGGAAAGCAAGTAGATAGGACTCATCCACATGCTGGAACTTTCCTTATGGATATTAACCTGCAATATGGATATTTAAATCTATAGCACGTCTATTCCTGTTGTATTCTGGTCCCGGATATGTTGTGAATAGGGTTGAGCCTATCTTGAAATTTCAGGATCGTTTTTAAAATCTGATTTCCGATCATTTTCCATTCGAACCCAATTCCGATCCCAATGCAAGTCAATGGGACTTTTTAAATAATCGGAGATCGGATTTTAAAAACGATCCTATTCACTACACAGCATGTAGTCCAAAAATTGTTTCAATTCAAAACAGCTGCAGCACCTAGTTCATCTTGGTTCGGTCTGGTCCTCTGTCCTTCACATGTGTTCAGAGCGCCCTGCGCCCCCCCCCCCCCCCCGCCTCCCTAGACTAGTATTGTAGAGATACAGTGAGTAGGCAGGGCTTGGTGCAGCTGGAGAGTGTGGGCAGGGAGACGTGAGTACATCACTCACATCTCCCCTCCCAGTACCCGCCTACACTCTCCTAAGCCCTGCCTTCTCTATAATACTAGTCTAGGGAGGCAGAGGCGGGGGCGCTCTGAAGCCACATGAAGGACAGAGGACCAGACCAGCAGAGGCAGAGGCAAGCACTTCTGAGCAGGTAAGTTGAGCGGAGTTCATGAGTAGATAGATATTACTGTACATTGACTTGTCTAGTAGATAGACAAGTCAATGTACAGTAGTATCTATCTACTCTCGAACTTGCCTCATCATCCTACAGCAGCGCAGCACACAGTGATTTACCGCAACCTGCCACAATTCTGCTTCGTCCCTGTTGTACTGTATATTCAGCTGAGTATACGGTAAAACAGGGACGAAGCAGATGAGTGGAAGGCTGCGGTAAATCCATAAGATTGAAGGGGGTTAAGCGGCCGGCCGCTTCCATTCACTCCTATGGGTGCTAAGCTTTTCCCACAATGATTGGCCAGTAGCCAAGCATTGTGGGAAATAAGCCCTGATCTCGATCCTACCCAAAAAGATCGGGATTGTTCAACCCTGGTTGTGAATTTTCTAAACTAATTTCAATAGACAAAAAAATTTGCAAGGACAGCTTTAAGTAAAGTGGTGCATTGTCTGCAGATATGGTGTAGATCTTCTACACTATTGACCTTTCTTTAGTTTTTTCAGGTTCTGATGGTACAACAAATCAGCCCAAAAAATTTGCAATTCGGTGCCGATTTATCTGGTGAATTTCCCTGGAGATTGCTTGAAGATTTGCAATGGCGTTTAGCTGGCCATACACATTAGATTTTAGACTAACTCTAAAATGAACATTCATCGATTGCACAGACAAATGTTCTAAACACACAAACAAGAATGTTCCAACGACCGTTCGTTATGCAAAATGAATATTCATTGCACAAACATTTGGGTTTCTGAACAACCCATATCGAGTCATTCCTTGCTTCGAGGTGTCAACAACTAACCACGGAGAAGTCAAAAATTCACCCAATGGATACAATTTGGTGAAACATTCTAATTCAATTTCTCAACCTCTGATCATTGGATCAGTTATCAATCTCCTTCCCACGTAGAAGAAAGTCCTTCTTCTCATATCATGTAGACTTCATCCATTAACAAACCTTCTCCCCGAATCCCCTGCACCTCCACCAGCTCCTCCACAACGTGCTGTAAGATGACATCGCCTCCTTTATTCCCCGTTTTGGCAGTGGGAGAAGGTAATTTCTATTTCTGTTCTCCACCACACTCCTCATTTTCTAGGTAAGCATCTCTTATTAATATTGAAGACTCTCTTGGCATAATGAACATATTTCTACAATTTAAACATGTTTTTAGCACATGGTATGCAAATTGTGGAATCATCTGAAACACCATCTGCTTTCACTCCATAAATGATTTTTTTTTTCTCTCTCTCCAGAAACTCGTATGGAAGTAAAAAAAATTTACGTAAGAGTTTTGTAAAGAAGAGGAAAGTTTGGAAAAACTCTCTTAACCTTTGATGGACGAGGTAAGCGCGAATAGTAAAGTAGACACCAATTCTATACGCCCACCGCCGTCTCCATTATATCTGTCATAGCGAACAGATGAGGATAAATAAAGGCAGTTTATTGGATTTCCAATTTATTTTGCAGCTGTTTTGTATCTTCCAGCAGCAAAGCAAACACTGAAGCACTTGTAGATCAAATCCGTCTCTAGGAAACCGGCAAAAAATTATCAATTTCGTTTTTCCCAAGCAGCTTAAATAATGCTGGCTGCCATGAGCGACAAGGTAACTTTTTCTCAAAAACATTTTTGATACAAAACCCGAAGTGACAACCTGAGATGTTTAATGAAGGTAATAAAGACAATTTTTCACGAAAACATGGTTCCGATATGGGGTATGATTAAAGGATCATGTGCCCTGGTGCTTGGCTTGGGACCCACCACACACCCACTTCATCCGTACATTTAGCAGCATATTCATTTCCCTTTCCTTCCTTGACTGGGTCCAGACCACAATGAAGACCTCTTAAAAATATGTCTGTGCTCACAAACTTCTCCTCTCTTGTCAATGCCCGACCACAAACTAAAGTTGCCCTTTATTGTGCACAGAACAGAAGCCTAAAAATAAAAAAAATGGTGCAAGCTATTTCTGAAATGTAGACCAGTCCCTGAATGGTGTAAATTAAAATTTTGGTGCATGAGACCTTGCAAAATTTGCCAAAATTCTAAAGAGAACAACACCTCTTAAGGGGGAATTCACGTGGAGGAAGTTGTCGCTGATTCTGGCTCGAAACTTGCGTCAGAATCAGCACTGAAATATAAGTGAATATAAGCACTGAAACTTCAATGCGTTTCCACGTGGAACCCATTGAAATCAATGGGAAAAAAGCCTCCCACTGATTTCAATAGGTTCCGTGCGGAAAATGGAACCCATTGAAGTCAATGGGAGTCTTTTTTTTTCAGCGCTGATTCTGACGCGGATTCCATGCCAGAATCAGCGCCAACTTCCTCTGTGTGATCCGTGTGGTCCCTAATACTTTATGTGCACCTCACACCATCCGGGTGATGAATTAAGACTGGCAGGGGGAAACTCCAGCCTTAATAAATTCCCACATTGGCAATGATTCTGGCTCGAAACTCGCATCAGAATCAGCGCTGAAATATAAGCCTCCCATTGACTTCAATAGGTTCCGTTTTCTGCGTGGAACCCATTGAAATCAATTAGAAAAAAAAGCCTCCCACTGATTTCAATGGGTTCCGCATGGAAAATGGAACCCGTTGAAGTCAATGGGAGTCTTTTTTTTCAGCGTTGATTCTGACGCGGATTCCGCAACAGAATCAGCACCAATTTCCTCCATGTGAATGGACCCTAGTACTTCATGTGCACCTCACACCATCCGGGTGATGAAATAAGACTGGCGGAGGAAACTCCAGCCTTAATAAATTCCCCCATTGCGTCTAGGATGTGGGCAAATACATAAGATAGGTAGATCAGATTGTTCGTTCAAAATTTGTTCGTAAAAAGTACCAAACATTTGTCCAACCACTCCACAAAGTCGTCCACCCCCATCTACAAGCTGCTTTGAACTCTACCAGTCCGGGGCATAACCGAACCAAGGAGCATTAAAAGGTAGACATTAGAAGAAGACAACTTAAAAAAGCACACATTCTGTGAAGATGCCTTGTAGGCTTGTAGAGTCTCGAGAAGGTCTGATGACTCCTCGGCTCACACAATTAATGTAGCAGAAAGAACAATTAATCATAAGAGAGTCTAATAAAAGTGACGCGTGAAGCCGGAGCAAAACGCTTCATCTCCAGCCGGGGGATGAGAAGACAGAAGCGTTACGTGTAAATACTGAGGATAACAAGGTCTCGTCTTCGAGGTCTTCAGTCCATCTCCGCCTTACATAATATCTACTTTATCTCAGCCGCATAAAAGAACATTAGAGGAGCGATGCTCGTATTAATCAGCTTAGCTTCTAAAGCTTTCTTCCTTTTTATGACACTAATCTTTAGAATATTCCCGATCCCAGAAGCTTGATAAATCTACTTAGTTCACGTTTTATGAACCTCTTTTATGGACTTAGACATACTTCTTTGCTTCCCAAAAGACACAAAGGATATACTCAGCTTCGGGTATTGATGAAATCTTGTATCTAGTCAAAAACAACAAACTATTGGGAAATTAGAGATATATGCGTGTGACCTTTAAGTCGTCAATATGACCTTGAACCTCCTTAATTCCAAAGCAGTGGGGGACATAAGGAGGGGAGCCCTGTAGAAATCATCAAAAGGGGGTATCCTGCCGGTGCTTGGTTTAGACCGCCATAGTCAACCAAAGCAGAAAATTATATCCACCATTTCACGCAGAGAATCCTTACATATACTGCAAACCATAGCATTTAGGGCTGAAAGGTACTAACTGAGCTCTCTTAAAGGGGATGTCTATTAGGACATATTGACGTCATCGAACATCTAAATTTCTAAGAACTGAGTAATATGTATATCTTCTAATTAAAGAGCTGGGTAATCGTGACATCATCAACCAATTCAGCTGGCTATGGTGGGAGATAGACCCAATGTTAAAGGGGTTATCAGTGATAATACAACCCTTTAACATGATGCATTTGACTTCCTTGCTCCTGTATGTATAGCCTACATAATACATTACACCTCTATGCCAAATGTTAACTGTGCATACATATGATATATGTCTCACAATAAAAATTATACAAGGAAATTGACATTTTTACCTTTCTCCATGCATCCATTTGAGATAAATCACCTCTCTGTATTTCACCAAGTAGAAAATGCCTTTAGTTGGATATTTCCCTGACAAATGTGATATTTTTTTTACCGTACTTTCCTCCATCTACAACCTGGGTGCAGTGTTAATGCCCTGAAGCCCCTGAAATGAGGAACATCTGTTCTACTGTCTGGAGGTTACGACTACTAAAATAAGGATGTTCTTAATATCACTGACATTTCCGCATCACTTGGCTACAGATATGGAGGAGACCGGATGAAGCTCAAGACTGTATCCAATGATAGAACCTGAAAAATATACTTATTTCAATACATTGTGACTTCAGTCTTCTACATCATGGAAATTACCCCATAGATGGTCGTGCTGTGCTGTGGTTACATTGAATGTAATAAATGAATAGGAGATCAGATGAGAAATTAGGCGGGTAAATTATATTTACAGTGATCCATTAAAGTAGTTTCCAGATTCAATAAATATTGATGGCCTATCCTTAGGATAGATCATCGACTGAAGATCTGCAGAGGTCCGACAGTGGGAACCCTTGCTGATCAGTTTCTTGAAGTTGCCACAGCATTTGGGTGAGCACTTTGGCCTATTCACTACATACCAATGTCAGTGCCATGCTTGGTATTACAGCTCAGCTCATTCACTTGAATGGGACTATGTTGTGGTCAGGCCATTGAACGTGACGTCACATGGCCTGTGAAGTGGAAACAACACTTCATTTAAAGTTTGATGGAGGAGTCCTAGGTGTCGTATTTCTTCTGCTCTTCAATTAATAACCTATCCCAAGTAAATTTGCTATTATAAAGCCATATTATTCCTCATTTAAAGGGACACTAAATACAAAAAAATGCTAGATCCTATTATATTTTGTCTCATATTACACCCAAAACTGAGAAATATATAGAGAAATCTCCTCTGTGTGTTACAGGAGATCAACCACATTCCCCTCTTCCTCCTCTTCACTTTCTTGTGTCTTGCAGAAAGACAACTGGCTGCAGCAGGAACCTCCCCCCACTGCAGTAGAATGAAGAGATCATTAAGATATGGCATTTAATTAAGTTCCTCCCCCAAGTTCAAAATTAATGAAATCAGCAGAACATTAAACCCTTGAGTTCCCTGTAGGATTTCTACAAGACTTTTCTTTGAAGAGCATGCAGAATATCCTACAGACTGGCAAATATTGGGGATCAGAATATGATGTCCTGTTTATTTGTAGCATTATTTTTAGATCTTCCGGCCCCCAGGTGACTTTCTATCCAAAGAATGGGACTTCAGCATCTGTCCAGTGTTGTTTCACCTCTAGACACCCCCCCTCCCCCCACGATCATCTGATATGACTGCCTACTGGCATCGGAAGGTGCAGCTAACGTTGGTCCTGTTCAAGTAATAGACACAGAGTTGTAGTACCCTGACACCATTACTATACAGTGCACGGGGTTTTAGCTCCGTGCCTATCACTTCTGACTCCATCCAGGGCAGTAGTTTTTGTCATGGGACCAGCTGATCAGTACAGGTTCCATAAGTTGAACCACCACCAATTAACACTTGATAGCCAGAAAACCACTTTAAGACAGTGTTATGCTCTTTTTTCTTAAAACAAAAACAAACAAAACATACATACATACGGTTTTATACAGAGTAATACAGTCAGCAATGGACAAAGCGGGCCAAACATTCATAGACTCGAATTATAGGGAGAGTAAAGGGGGCAACTATCTAGGGTCCTCCATGACACCTTCCTGAACCCACCAAAGATGTTCCGAAGACTTCTGGCTCTAATACATTAGCATCCTAAATTATTTTGTTCTAAGCACCAAAAGAACCCATTGGCCAAGCGTTCATGTTATGCTTGGTTCACACATCAATATGCCATCTGTCTGTTTGAATTCAGTTTGAGACTTTAAAACGGACTGATGCACATACTGATTGTATACTGACACCTTTTTATGCTGATATACAAATGAGAGTGTGGACGGGTACAGGGCGGGGAGACGTAAGTGCTCCCCTACCAGTACCCGCCCACACTCTCCTAAGCCACAAGCCCCACCTTCTTCCTAGGTCTGTAACACTAACCTGGGAGGCAGAGGCAGCGAAGTGAGAAGAGGAGCAAGAACAGTGGGGACCGGACCAGCGGTAGCACTTCTGTGCAGGTGTTAGCTACTAGAGATGTTAGCTAGTCTCCCATTAGAATGAATGGACGTAGTCGGCAAGCAGGGGGTTAAGTGGCCGGACGCCGGCACAGGGTGTGTGCCGGATGCATCCATTCATTCCTATGGGACCTAGCTAACATTATTATTAGCTATTCCCACAATGCTTGGCCAGTAGCAAAGCATTGTGGGAAATAACATCCAACCTCGATCCCGCCTAAAAAGATTGGGATCAGAATTCCGATCGCGAACGTGAAATTTACTCGATCGCCGATCAGAATCCAATCTTTTCCGATCCTGATCGCTCAACCCTAGTTAAAAACCAACATGTCCAATCACTTATTCCCCCAACAGCAGGTATAAGAGAACAGCAAGTCCACCCTCATAAGTAGTAAAATTTTGAGAGGATCAATATCAGCAACCTATGGGCCGAACTAAGCCACATATTATATGACAGGGATACTTTCATTGGAAAGCTGGCACCCAACAAATACTTTTCCCATCGGCTTCCACCCACACCACCATCTGGAACAACCAGATACATGTTGAAGTCAATTAGAAGGACACTGAAGTACCGCTCCATATGTCCAGAATGCTGAGTAGTGTAGGGTAGACCGACAGATAAACCAGTCTCCGAGAAAATTTGTATTGACAATACAGAAACAGAAAAATTCACAATCTATGTTGAAAGCCTTCTGTATGTTCCAGGCTTGTTAAGTTCCTGCACACACCACAATTTGGCTGCGTTCCAGCCTAATGCAGCTATACAAGATAATTCTGGGCAATGTTCCATCTAAGCTGAGCAATCAGGAATAGAAAGAGTTAAATGGTCTGTATCATGAGGGATCTGTAGGGAAGAGCTAAACCCAATCTGCTTAATCCTTGCCCCCACAGATCAGGGGATAGACAATCGGATCTCTCTGCCATATCTGCTCACAATAATTTTGAAGCGTTTTTGGTTATTTTTTACTTTTATGTTGGACACCGTATGCAAGCAGGCCGGGAGGCGGAGATGAGTCTTATTAACATTAGGGGTATAGAGGTTTGCTCAAGGTTGTAATGGTTACTACAGCATACAAAACAAAAAAGTACCAAGCCCATATGTACCAGATCATCATATGCACCAAAACTAGGGTTGAGCGATTGGGTTCAGAAAAGATCAGATCCTGATCGTCGATCAAGAAAATGTTGCGATTGGGATCAGCTGGAAAATGATCGGAAATCGGATTTTGAAATCTTAAGATTGACTCAACCCTAAAAGTGACTTTTTTCCATAGAGAAGCATTGATTAGGATTGAGCGATCGGGATCAGAAAAACACTACGGGGTTCATGATTGTTGCCACTGATTGGCTGCAGTAGTTACGTCTCTGTCGGGACATCAACACTGGAGGCCAAGAGGCAGACACTGATGGGGAAGACGTGGAGAGTGTCACAGGATTTGTAGGTAAAGTATCACTTTGTATTTTTGTTATATGGTTGGACAATGCCCAAAAAGACTCAACTTTGCTCTTGTGGATTCGTCCACTAGGGAAGGAACCAGTATACAAATTAGCTCTTCCCCCAAAAGGAAGACAATTGTCCCTCTATTGACTCCATAGGTAGCTACCTATCAGTGTCAGTGTCTAGGGATATCAGCCAAACCAGATCCTTATCTGCAGACAGCTGTTTCAGGTTAATAGTACTGGTCAGTGCGTTGGGTGCCGATGACGAGTACCTTTGATGCAGCTCTCGGGAAGTCCTGGCTCTCCTTGAGAAGATCCATCAGGTGTAGGGAGCCTTATGCAATGAACTCTGGGAAAAAGTATCCCTCAATCTAGAACATTCTCCTGGGTGGGGAGGGATCGTTTCCATATGTAAAATATTACAAAGGGCAAGTCTATGATCCCGTCGAGGTTTTTGTCATTGGATTGTCTAAGTACGGTGTATTTTAACCTCCGCCAGAAGAATGTGTTCTGTTTGACAGCAGAACAGACAGTAAAAGATATCGTTTCATGGGGAGGAAAATGACTCAGAGAGTAAGAGATATCATTTCAGGCGGAGGATATAGAAGTCTGCTCCTCGGTGCAATGACAGAAAGGAAGGACTCGAGCCATTTTTGTGACTAAGTTGATAAGGTATAATCAGACATGCCATATTGCTTTTACCATATGGTCTCCGACTAATAGCTGTGGCATAGTCTTTCTCTTACATATGTCTCGTGTAATTAAGCCACTGATGTCAAGATCAAAGAGTGTCAACTATTTTGGCCCGTGCGTTATTAGTCATTCATGCTGCATTGGCTCGACTTTCAGTTTGGTCTATTTATTATGCACATTAATTCCGCGCCGAGGTAACGAAAGATGACATCTTGTCTAGCATCTATTACTCCGGCTTCAGCTCGGTCTGCGCTGGGTGGCTGAATCGTGTGAACTGCCTGGAAAACTGCTAATATTTTTTTTTTGCATTTTGAATTTTAATACAATATCAAAAATGTTGATGTTTTGCAACGCTAACGAAAGAAAAGAATTGGTTCTGCCAATAGGACAGGAGATCTGTAGCAAAAATTGGTGCTAGTCAACACCACCACTACCTTAACCATCCAGAACAGGAGGACTTGCTTGTTTATCCCCCCCCACACACACACACACACCTCCCCCCGATATCTATATCAGTTTCCAGAATCAGTGGGTTGTCTATTATATTGCAACTGAGCTCCATTGAAATGAATAGGACTGGACTGCAGTACCACACATGGCCTCTGCACAGAAGTGGTGTTCTAATCTGGAAGAAATCAGCCATTTTTTCTAAATCTGAAAAAAAAAATTTTTGCAATTGCTCTGTAATAGAGATGATTCAAATACCTCACTCCATAGGATTGCATGTTAGTGGCCGGCACTTAACCCCTTGCGGTACGGCCGCTCCCATGGGAGTGGAGGTATTCGAAACTATTTGAATCTAGTATTCAAATCATCTCTATTCTGTAATTCTCGGGTTGCCTGACCATCTTCTTACAACCATCACCCCACCCATACAATTATCTGTGTCTAGTCCAAACTTCCATAAAGACTTGATCACATCAGGCCTGTACACACAAGTTTCCCATCCTCTGCTAGAATCCCTCCTCTACTATATGCTGCTCACCAACTGCTATTTTTGCCATTAAAGGGGTAACTGTCTCCTTTCTGACAGTGGAAGACTGTGTGTAATAAATCTTACAATAAAACTTACAATGCACAGACTATTGCACATTAAAGGATAAGCGATCAAATAAGTTCATCCAGCCCTAATGTGGGGAGGAGGACCTGTGCACCCCACTGCAGTTGCCATGACTGCAATCCTTAAAGTTAAGTCCGTGCCCATTTACTCAACCCACATGCCACATGGGACGGCATAACCCATAGATCAGTTCCCTTATGTTTGCCATAATGCCCTTGAGGAGCCTTCTTGAGTTGGTCAGGGCTCTTAGTGGATCTACAGCCCTCACATATATACCTTGAGTGGCTGTATACTGCAGTCAGAGCCTCCATATCATTGCAGCCCGTGCACCAAGCTCACTTTAATCCCCTAGCCGCATTAGTTTGCACGCCACACCTTTCCTCTAAGCTCTGCTACCCTGTTGGAATTTTAACAAAGAAAGTCAAATGAAAACCACAAATTTGCCGCTAGAATCGATGGGTGGTTTAATCTGCGCCGAGTTCCGTATTTTAGATGCAAACGATCGTCTTTCAGAAGTTGATTTATTGTTTTGTACATTGTAACTGGAGCTGAAATCCCGACCTAGCTCCTAAATATCTGGTGGGTGTCTGGCTGCGCTGTATTTCCAGGCTGCAGTTAGACGCTCACTTTACATATTAAGGGTAATGAGAGTTTATTGAAGTAATAAACTTAGGTTCCTCCAAATGCATCTTTCCCTCCTGTTGCCGCTGCTCTGCCTATAAACAATGTTAACATCATCATGCCCTGTAGCGGAGCTGATCCCAGCCACGATTACAAGGACGCTTCCCTTTATTTAATCTTGCTATATAGCAATCACATCTCTTAATATAAAGTGGATCAATGTCTGTACCGAGTGACGCTATGGGTTGGAGGCGGCAATGCAATCCGAATGATTATTATATTCTGGGGTCAGAAGAGAGGTTCTCCCATCTCTACTAAATATATTCAAAGGGCGTGTTCATTCTTATGTAAAGGGACAGCAAGATTTACTAACCGGGCTGTGTGACCCAACATGGTGCACTTTTTTGGGCACAGGATAGAGAATCTGATCTCCTACGTATATCTCACCACTTACTAAGAGAATGAACAGAGCATAGCTGGAATTTAGATGTGTCACGGTGGAGACGTCCCGGTCCATCAGATTGACTATAAATCATTCCTCACGTATGAGACTTCCGGACATAGACAATAATTATTAACTAATTCTGGTGCCTATGGGGGAAGGAACAATGTCTTAATAAATCCCCCCCTTAATTGAACACCATTTTCTGCTTGCTGTCAGTGAATCTGTACAGTCTTGTTTGTACTTAGAGGCAACTTGAATTTTCTCTCCAGCTCCCACCATTCCTGAACAAATTCAGTGCAGTTGATTTTGGTGCCTAATAGGCTATTCAGGCTCTATATGTCAAATGGGTGGTCCCAGGCAGTAAGGAGTGATTCAGTGCTATGACATTGAGTCAAAGAGCTCATAATCACACTTACTTATCTGTTCCTGCCTGGGACCACCCACCTAGGTGCAAAGAGGTAAGTAGCCATTTACTTGCATTAAACAGATTTGGGAAATTGTTGAATCTGAAACATTGTATTTTAGAAAACTTCATCCTGTTCATTGTGCAAAAGTGTTACTTCATTTCTGTAAGACTGAGCATTTTATATAACATCCAAATCCTTTTGTAGGCGTTTGCCTATTTGCACACAACTGCTATCCAGATATAGCAAAAAATAACTTAGCAAGTTAAATGAACTGCTGCAGCAAACTTTAACTTGAATCTTTAAAATGGCTTTTCCATGTTTTTTTTGTTGGGAGTAGGGTTGAGCCGATTTTGGGATTTCAGGATAGTTTTTAAAATCTGATTTCCGATCATTTTCCATCTGAACCCGATCCCAATCCCGATCCTAATGCAAGTCAATTGGATTTTTCAATTATCGAAAATCGGATTTTAAAAACGATCCTATTCATTACACAGCATGGAGGCCAAAAATTGAAGGCTAAATGTTTGGACTCCACGCTGTGTAGTGATTAAAAAATCTGCTGGCTACTTAGTCTCCCCTGCTGTCAGGTTACCTGCACACAAGAACTGGTGACGCTCCCGGGAGCTCCAGGCTGTTGTTCTCGGTCCTCTCCTCTCTCATTCTGACACCGGCAGAGCGTCGTGAGTGCCCCTGCCTCCCCCGGCTAGTGTTAGCGATGCTGGGAGTAGGCGAGGTTTGTTGTGGCTTAGGAGAGTGTAGGTGGGTACAGGGCGGGGGAGACATAAGTGCCCCCGCCTCCCTAGGCTAGTGTTACTGATGCTGGAAGTAGGCGGGGCTTGTTGCGCCTACTCCAAGCATCAGTAACACTACCTTGGGAGGTGGGGGCGCACACGGTGCTCTACCGGCATCTGAATGAGAGAGGAGAGGACAGAGAACAATGGACTGGAGCTCCAGGGAGAAGCAGCGGTTCTGAGGAGGTAACTAGGGTTGAGTGATCGGGAATGGGATCTTTTTTAGGCGGATTCAGAACCTGATCACGATATCTACTCGATTGCCGTTCAGAATCCGATCTATTCTGATCCCGATCACTCAACCCTAGTTGGGAGTCATTACATTGCAGCAAGTTATCAGATTCAAGTTAAGCTCTGCTACATCTGTACAGACCATACAGTACAAATCTTTATAAGACCATTGGACTAATAATTATTCTAAGTGGCATCTCTAGACCTGGGCAGCGTGGAAACATGTCATGGCGATAGTGGCCGCCATTGAAAACTAGAAGGAAATGCAACAGTCTGTGACCATGAGATCTTGGTGTAGACATGGGTACAAACTTCACTAGAGACACGGAGTGGAAATGACTGGTAAAAAAAACAAATTATATAGTAATAATAATAATAATAATAAAAAATAAATTTTTTAAAAAATACAATAAATAGAACTAGTAAGATGAGTCTTCAATCTCCAGTATACATTTCTTATGAACCTTCAAAGACCCCATGTATGAACCTTAGCTAAAGGCGAGGAGGACTTGAAAATCGTAAGGAAAAAGCACGCTTTCTTCTCGGATGACTGAAAACTTCAGGGAATGCCGTATCCCCGCAGCCTGAAAATAAGCACCAAACCGGACTGATCCTTCAGTCAACAGGCTAAATAAACTGCAAAAAAGGAAGGGGGGGCTTTCAAGGTGCAGAATCCTTCACACTCGACTCAAAGCACCAAAAGAGACATTTCTGACAATCCGTCCAGCTTTCAAGCAGCGCTCTGATTCCTCGCCACAGACGAGCGTTGTTTTGTTGAATTATTCCACGCATGGGTTCTCTTGCTTTAAGCAAACCTCAACTTTCTTTTTCTGGACAGGATCTATATATTTTGTTTTTCTAAGCTAAGCCTTGGCGGTAGTCCAAATGAAAACGGGAATTTTGGCAAGAAATAAAATAAAAAAATTGCTAAAATATTAAAAAATATTTACAGCATTTTTTTTTTTTTATCGCACCTTACAGTTACGGTTTTATTTTTTTTTTTATTTTAAACCTGATTTCTCAGTTTGCATTAATAAACTTCTTAAAGGGATTTTGGTCAAGTCCTGTTCATAGGCATGGACACAATCTATGAACCAGGATAAGGAATCACTGGATGGATTGGTTTCCCTTCTTGCATACTTGACATGACCATAATTGTCCATGGGTCAGAAGGGACCACCATGAAATGCAGATTCACACTAGCTAGTGTCCTATGCTAATGTCCGTGGGAGATTTTAGCATCGGACACTAGCTGTGTCCGTTTGCAATTTGCATGATTTTAAATGGGACATCATGTAATGTCCTTCAGTGTCCGTTTACAAAGATGTCCAATTTTTCAAGCGGACAGCAAAATCCTACATGTCCGCTTTCCGCTTGAAAAAATTGGACATTCTAGGGGCCACACTGTGGCTCAGTGGTTAGCACTGCAGCCTTGCAGTGCTGGAGTCCTGGTGTTCAAATCCCGCCAAGGGCAAAAAAATCCATCTGCAAGGAGTTTGTATGTTCTCCCTGTGTTTGCATGGATTTCTATCCCATATTCCAAAGACATGCTAATAGGGAAAAATGTACATGTGAGCTCTATGTGGGGCTCACAATCTACATTAAAAAAAAAAAAAAAAGAAAAAGAAAAACTGAACATTCTAGGGAAAGAATATGCAAATAAGGCATTTTGGAAGGTCGCCCCCTATAGACCAATACCAAGATGTCACAAATTAGGTGATTTAGCCAAGAGTGGCAAGAGTAGGCCACCCGATGAGACCATCAGATCTGATGAACTGGTGCTCACTATGCTACTTGAGCTAGAGGAGGGGAGTTCATACCATGTTTTGAGACACATTTAAAAAGGAGTTAAGAATAGGGCCCAACAAGATGTATTCAAAGGGCTTTAGGCAATAAGTGGTTTGAATTTTTCACATTGCCCCTTTGGAATATTTTTTTCCATAAGAGGCTTGAAATGTTTTGATCATAATTGAAAGAGCTAGAAAATGAAACAGACAATAAATCTAGACATATTTAGTGGAAAATTCATAAACATCTGATCTGTGAGGGTCCATCTGTAGGGCACCCCAGTCCACTAGAGGGCAGTGGTCTCATGGATCTTAACAATCAATCCTATATTGGGTTCCAGGGAAGATGGGTCACACAAGGAACCTAATGTGATCACTAAAGAGTATTGTTGAGCGATCGGGATCAGGAAAGATTGGATCCCAATCAGTGATCAAACAAATTTCACGATCGGGATCGAGATCAGCTGGAAAATGATCGGAAATCGGATTCTGAAATCTCAAGATCGGCTCAAGCCAACTGTATATATAATATACAATTAGGGTTGAGCGATCGGGATCAGGAATGATCGGATACCGATCGGCGATCGAGCAAATTTCATGATCAGGATCAGCTGGAAAATGATCGGAAATCAGATTTTAAAATCTATCCTGAAATCTCAAGATCGGCTCAACCCTACTAGGGAGGAACACAGTTATGTCAAACACAGACGGATAGACCAAGTTCTAATTCTGAGAGATGGGGCGAGAGGGCTGGGATCTTGCCTCGGAATTGGTCCAAAACAGTGACCAAGGTAGCGGTGACAGCAGACAGGAGAGGGCGTCCATCTTTGGAGCTGGTGAGCAGAGCAGCATAGTTCCCTCCACTGTGCACCATACCCAGTTGTCAGCAGAGGACTGTGTTGTCAGTGCCATGTATGCATACTAGACAAAGTTCACTATTATTTCTCAGAGTATTTTCCCATTGATTAAACTGATCATTTAAAAAAAAAAAAAAAACTTCCTTAAAATCCATTAAACCAATTTGGTCCAAACCTGAACACGTTGCACTCCGATAGAGACACCTTTATTCGGTAGAACCTGGTAACCATAGCAACAGTTGGCCAAATTTTGCTATCAGACCGACCCCAATAATAAAATATTTAAGACATATCCTTAATATATGTAATATACAGTATAGCAATAATCATAGATGAATAGGACAGACTGCTTGTCTCTAGGATGGGTCATGTTATTGCAGGTCTATGACCCTCTGGTTGATCCGGTCATGGTGAAATTTTTGCAAAAAGAACAATGAGTTCTTTATTGTCTTCATTGCACTTTCACTGACCTTCTCCGGTATCAGCTCTGAGTCACTGCATTAGCTCCTCTGCATCACTACCATGAATTGACAACTATTACCTACTGACTTGTTGCCGCTCTACATACATAAGATACCGATCCTAATCATTATGAAGAGGCTGCAGTGGAAAATTAGCATTCTCCATACACACCGAGCTAACTGGAGCACTCAGAGGAATGGAAAGTCTTCAGGCTTGTTAGTAACAGGAACAAATAATTTGATGGTAAACTACAGTAATCACAATTATTTATGTAAAATATGTATTTATGGAAGTGCCACGGGGTCCTGTAAATCTCTGCCGTGCTAGGTCTCTGCTGCTGTTTATGCCACCGAACAACATCTGTGTTCTCTTTTTGACGTAAAGGAGGAGACTGCAGCCAAAACTGGAGATTTTCAGAGATGTTTTCATAAAATAATTGCTTTACAGACTGCAGTGTGAATATGGGATTGCCCAGAGAGGGGCTAATGATGGACTATGATGGATTGTTGGATTGCCAAGTGTTGAATTAGCAAAGGAGGAGGCAGCAAGTGAAGATCACCCTGGGCCGTATGGTAGATGGTAAGAACAGTCTTAGGCTCTACATCTTTATACATTGTGGATTCATTTTATAACAAGTCATGATGGATATGGATACCTGATAGACCCAGCTAATAGGGTTGAGCCAATCTTGAGATTTCAGGACCGATTTTAAAATCTGATTTCCAATCATTTTCCAGCCGATCCAGATCGATCGCCGATCGGAATCCGATCTTTTCCGACCCCGATCGCTCAACCTTAGTCAATGCTTCTCTATTGGAAAAATCACTTTTAGGGTTGAGCTGATCTTGAGATTTCAAAATCCGATTTCCAATCATTTTCCAGCCCATCCCGATCACAGTCGTGAAATTTGCTCGATCGCCGATCGGGATCCGATCTTTTCCGATCCCGATCGCTCGACCCTACCAGCTAACTTATAATAGGGTTCGACGGTTTGCATTTTAATGGATAAACTATTGCTAAGGGGATTTTTTTTTTTTTTGAACAGTATGATGGAATCAGCAAAAGAGGCATAATCACGAGGATCAAAAGCTGTCCAAAAAATTCAGATAGTTGTCATCCAAATACTCAACACCCACCAGCTATCTCTCCTGATTCTCCCATATGAATGCTCAGTTATCCTTTCCATCACATCTCCAGGTACAGGTCGAGTAAGGGAAGAGGGTTGAGTTATGTTGGATATTTGGCTCTTAGGCCCACAGATAACACAGGTTCCTTATGCAGATTATAGTGTAGGTCTTTATTTTTCCAACTATTAGCCTGCGGAGAGTGACCTTTCTCATGGCTTACCAGTAAACCTATCACTGGTCCATTTTTGTTGGGTCTGTTGCTTGCTTGGCACCTATGCAACTGACCAACTTGAAAATATAATGTTTGCTTTTGTATTTAGAGTACCCTACTAAGATATGGGTTTTGCTTATAGACTGTCAGATAGAATGATACTGACTGCGAGTCAGGAAAGCATTTTCTTCCCCTGAAATGGGGCAATTGGAACAAGCCTCATGTTTTTTTTTCCTTCTTCTGGATCAACACTGTAGGGGATTGTAGGGTTATAAATTGGACTCGATGGACTGATGTCTTCACCCAACTTCATCTACTATGTAACTATGTATAACTCTAATTACATAAAGGAATGCAGTTACACCAGCTGATCAATGGGGGCACTAGACCTTAATCGATCATAAAGTGAGGCCATATCCTAGTAATGGGCCACCATTTTACAAGATGGGAATACCCCCATAACATTCAACACTGACCCCCATCCATGTGTCTTTAACCGTCCACTAAAGACTGATTGTCCTTATGAGACAATTGCGCCATTTTCTAGTCTATCACTTTTTAGAGACAAACTACATGAAACATAACCATTGCTTTCGGTCTTCCTAAGCCATGTCAGATCCCCTTGTACAACTCGAGATTGTCTATGTAAATAAAACTTATTCTTTTGTAAGACATAAGCATAATATCCTTCCTTCTTATGAAGTTCGGACCTGAGTTTCTGTAGTTTTAGTGATTTCTTTGAGTTAAGCCGAGGAACGTTCAATAAAGGTCCATGAACAATTTCCCGGAGCCTGACCTTTGGAGCTAGCGATTCTAAATACTTGGCGGAACCTGTGTTCTATTTCCTGTCCCTTTTTTAATCTCTTTTTCATAACGGTAACGTCTTTTTAGGCGCAGATCCGATCTCACATTCACACTTCTTCAAGTACACATCTAATTAAAAGCAAACCACAAGAAGATGCCCTGGAGGGCAGAAGGGAGAAAGGAAAAACAACATGGAGTAGAATTATCTGTGTGAGCGAGACATCAAAGTCAGCATTGTACACAACTGAAAGAACATGTATCTTTAATAACAATGGCGAGCCGGACACTCCGTCATAGGATCCTCAAATCCTGATTAAAGCAGAGAAGTGTATTAATTTTCAAGCCGCGAACTAACAGCTGTTTTATTTTTCCCTTTTTTTTGGGTTGACTAAAGCTTTTATTCTTCACATTTCTGTCAAATATGTCTAAAGTGAATAGAATTTAGCAGAATAAAGAACTAGTTACTTCTCATTAGAAGCAGAAGACATGTTACTCATCTATTAATGAAAATGGTCAATTGTTTTTAGATTTTTTTTTCTCATTTTTATTATCTCTATTTTTTATTTTCTAGAAGGTCTTTAATAAGAAGGCATTTACCAAAAAAAAGATATATCAGTGATCTAAAGGAGCAAATGTACAAGCGCTCCAAGAATTCCACCAAGCACCAAAGTAACAAAGCCTAAATGTTAGGACTTGAACCCAGGGACTTCAGTGTCCCAGGCTGCAGCTCTTCCAACTGAGCTATTCAGCCTCCTGGACAGCTCCAGTGCTGATCTGAGCTTAGGTCTCAGCACTTCTAGTCTCAGTTCCCGCCTCTCTGGTTTACTCCACCCTGTTCTCTAATTGTACTTCCTATATAAACCCAGCCTTGCACTTCCTGCCTTGGGAGATAATTGTGTTCCTGGCCTGTAATCTAGCTGCTCTCTCCTGATCTGCTGTAAACACTGACCCTCATCTTGTATATCGACCACTGGCTTGCTCCTGACTACAGTATTTGCCTTCTCCTCCAACACTGACACTCATCTTGTGTATCGACCACTGGCTTTCTCCTGACTAGGTTACCAGCCTTGCAAGTAAGTCACCTTCCAAGTAGTTGCAACTTAAGACTCCGAACCAGGCCCAGACCATTACACTAAATAACAATGCCACACAGTTCTACAAAAATATGACCATACCCTGCCCATCCAGTGAAGTGACGGAACCTAAATGATAATTTCATACAAAGCCACAAGAATGCTGCCATCTCCTGAAGTAACAAAGCCTAAATAAAAATGCCATACAGTGACCCAACAATCCTGCCATACACTGCCTATACACTGATGTAACAAAGCCATGCTGTCAGGAGTCTCAATCCGGCTGCTGCATCTTAAGCATTACCATGTCAACCTGGGAAGCTTTTGCAGTTATAACGTTTCCTGGGTTGCTCCAATTATCAGATGAGGAAGCCTTTATAAGACGCCGCCCTCTTGATATAGTGCCGACTAATGTTGTTGTAGCTCCTAGTTTGGCTCCCCCTATAGTGTGTGTACCTGTTTGTTTATTGATCTTTGGCCTGTTCTCTGGACACCCTATTTGCCTGCTGATTCTGTCTGTTATGTGCCCACTTGGACTTTGACTATTGTCTTGATTTTTGGATTTCACTTCCATCTCCTGACTTTGCCTGTTGCATTCTCTGATTCTGACCTGTGCCTGTACACCTACTCCCATCGCCATTCTGCAATATAAGGCTGGGTTCACACCAGCAATGGCTCTCTGTGCAGGAATTCCATTCCCCTCTCCACTTGAAAAATGCGGAGAGAAAAGCGCTGCAAGTTCTGTTTCCCTCTCTGGATTTTTCACCCTTTTTGGATGGAAACTGAGAAGAAACCACACGGACCCCATTATAGTCTATGGGGTCCTCGGGTTTCCACGGGTAACTATGGGTAACAGAAACTAAATAACAATGCCATACAGTGTCCCAATATTACTGCCATATACTTCCCAACAGTACTATACACTTCTTAAGCCATGAGAAATCAAACTTTTCTAGAATTAACACTGATCTTCATATTTTTTGTGCACAGTTATGACCTTGACAGACATCTACAAAATCGCTTGCCAAGCACCATGGGCTCCATTTGTGACCCATCTGATGACAGACTTTGACACATTACGTTGACATCTTTTTCTGTACCTCTTTTTTTTTAGTAAGTTGAAGGTCAGAGTATTTTCTTCACCATTTGTTCTGCCAATGTCATATTATGTATCTAGTGTACGGTCGGGTTGTAAGGAACAGAGTGTGATTTTCAAGTTGTCATCCTGCGCCATCTGCTTAGACGTTCATATTATACGACACCAGGATTTCAATGTACATTTAGAATATTAGAGGAGCATTTCCATCCTGCATACATTATATTTATACACGGGTGCAGCTGGTCTCCATGTGCAAATATTGTATCAGAGCGAATTAAAGAAAATAAAATGTAACCCCTGAATGTCTTCGAGATCAAGATGCTTTGTTGCATTTATAACAGAGAGCCTGGTCTGCAGCCGATCAAGCAAAAGTTCTGCTATGTTTTAAAGGGACTATCCTTATCCTGGTTTTCTTCAAGGTGATCTCCTATTCAAGACTTCCCTCTGTTAGCTACAGGCAGACTTGGTGCAACCATGTACAGTACAGATGTGGGGTCAACAGAGGGGGGGCAAGCCTTGAAGATTTGTTTTGTAAGTATCCGCAAAGTTTTTCCACCATTTTTGCTTTGGACTGACATTGTTTGATTACAGCCAGAAGTGCCTTTGTTATACTCTGAATCTCTTCAGACCCCAGAGTATAATAAGTGGAGGACCAGGCGAGGTGTGGGAAAAACAAACCGTCATACTAACCTTCCATCACTTCTCCGACACTCCACTGCAACATCTGTTGGCCTTCTCTAAGGAATCTAGGGTGCAGTCAATGACATCAGGGTCCCCTGATATGTTGGGCTTCAGAGGGACCATTGGGGCCAACATTATGCCTCTTGTGTGAAGATGCCATGATGTTGAGGTCCCCACCAATGTCTCCCAGGATGACGGAAGGTCTGAGGAAGACCTTGTCGTGATGGAGCCCAGCAAAAGTGAGGGATGTGGAGTATGATTTTTTTTTTTACTATCTATCTGCAACTCTGCTTATTCGTATAATAAAGATTTGTTGGTGGGAAACCACCCCCAAAAATCTCTTGGATTCTGGTAAACCCAAGAATATTGGAAAATTAGTAAACAATAGTTAAAAATTTGTAAAAATTAGCTAAAAACTAATTGTGACCTGCAGCTTCTGCTCTATTTCTAATGGTAGGGGCAAATTTATATGTTTATTTTATGTTATAGAAATGAAATCATAGTGCAATATACAGACAACATCTCTAAATGCATCTGTCACATACAAATGTATCCTTCCTTACCTTTCCTCTTGGCTCAACGTATCCTGCAATGAGTTATGCAAGATGCCTTAACCCTGTATCTAAGTTCACATTATTAAAATTTTCATGGAGTCCACCCCTGCACCCAGAAGCCTCCATCCCTGCTTTGGCCTCAGCTTGTTGAGAAATTTGGGGATTTACTCAAGGCATTCTCCTATTGATATTTCATTTTACACCTGACAGCTTTATTGTATGCATAATCCTATATATTTGCAATGCTAGTCGCCAATTGTAGCATTCAAAAGGTTTCCCATTTCAAGATCCAGCTCCATCTCTTTTCCAATGAGAATAGTTTTCTGTTTTCATGATCTGTCAATGAGACTAGTCATATAATAGGTGGGGTCTGACCTCTGGGCCCCCAGACACCATTATTGGTCATAGAGATGACGAATCTTGTGCAACCCCTCTCCATAGAAATTATGGCACATGCTCACGCAATTATGACCAGACAACAATACTGTGCAATCTACATGCAGGCAAGGTTATGGCTGAATGTATTGCCAATATCTGTGCATGCACCCAAAACTGACAAGTCCTCACATATGACTACTACCAGCCCACTATACAGCTCCCAGACCTAGAATTTGAAGGGTGGCTAGGTGATGTATATACGGTGCCTGCCATCACGTTAAATAGGGCGCTTTGCTAGCACACTAAAAGTCCCTAGAATGAATAGCTCTATCCGTCCTAGCAATGTCTCTCACAGTACAAGGTTTTACAGCAACATAGAAACAGCCAGCTATGGAGAACATCAGCGATCACGCAGGTTACAACAACTTCCATGTGTTAGACGCAGCTGCATATCTAATAGATGAAACATGTCTCATTGTATTATAACACATGAGCCGAGTGCTGAGAAGCTGTTTTCTCGTGTGGACGGCTGCCAGGTACTGGAGTTTGGGCTTTCTTCACATCTCGCCCAAGCAGAGTATCAGCAGCAGTGGAGGAGCGCTCAACATGGTGACAGTAGAAGCAACAAAGGTGATTACTGAGCGATGAGGCACCGGGATCTATCGTGGTATCTCTGTCTGTACATTGAGAGAGTACCGGAATGAAGTCATCCTATACACAACCTCAAGAGATGGTGAGGAGAGGAGAAACTAACATGGGAATATCAATAGGGGGTAGCCGCGTGTTTATGAAGCTAAATATTGCGAAACATTCAACTAGATACAACGTAGACCAATCAGTCGTAACACTAATGCCACTGACAAGTGAAGTGATTGACTAGCTGGTGACAATGGCACCTCTTGTGTTGGACATACTAGGCAACAGATAAACAATAATTTATTAAAGTTACTCCATTGGAAACAGAAACATGGGCGTAAGGATTGGAGTCACTCTGACGAGGGTCAAATTGTGATGGCGCCAACTGGGGCGAGCATCTTCAAAATGGCAAATCTTGTTGGGTGTGAAGTGGTTAGAGGCTACTACAGAGACAAGCTGAGACTGGTGGCAGGGTCATGGGCACACAAGATTAACTAAAGTCTATGGGGAGTGAAGGCTAGCCCATTTGGTCCTATGATAGAAAGGTGTCCGGACATGCAAGACTAGGGTGACAAATAATTGGGCAACTCTCTTGGGAATGTTTTCTTTTCCTTTGGATTGGTAATCTCCAAACTACAACGCCAAGACAGAAATGTCAGAGCATACTGGGAGTTTTGGTGTTGCTGAAACTGGAAAGACACCGATTGGAGGAGACGACAATGGTCAACATTGCATAGATAGGTTCATCATCAATGTATAACACCTGACCCATTACTAAAAAAAAATAAAAAAATTCCAAGCTCTTGGCTGGATACATGATCATATCCATAGCCAAGAGTAATACTTTGGCCTCGCCTCTGGTGGGCCGGCCTACGAAATCAACAATTTTTTCCTCCTCAACTTATCGTCTTGCACTTTTTTTTGCCAAAACCTGAAATATCAGAATCTGAAAAACAGATTTCAAGTTACAAGTGATGTGTGTTCTGACTAGAGATGAATCAATCTCTGGATATTTATTTTTGCTCATATTTGTTCGAACCGGCTAGCAGTCTTGACTTGAACCAAATAAACTCTGCCGGAATTGAATTCACCCCAATTGCTCTGAAAACTAGTTTATTATACTCCAAGGTATCAACAGGCCCCAAAACTAGGGAAGAGAAGGAGCTAAAAAAATAACATTAGAAATATTCCTTTCCAAGGCCCAATCTCTGTAGCTTCCTCTAACTGCACCGCTCTTTGAATCTATCAGCACTCTAGCCATGATGGCTATCACACCATATGTGACCTGTAGTCAAGTGATTGGTCAAGACTGTCATCAATGGCAGGTCAGAAGTTCCCAAAGACCAGTGAAGAGGATCAGGACATTACAAGAACCTAGGACTGGTGAGTAGAGATGAGCGAACACTAAAATGTTCGAGGTTCGAAATTCGATTCGAACAGCCGCTCAATGTTCGTGTGTTCGAACGGGTTTCGAACCCCATTATAGTCTATGGGGAACAGATACTCGTTAAGGGGGAAACCCAAATCCGTGTCTGGAGGGTCACCAAGTCCACTATGACACCCCAGGAAATGATGCCAACACCTCTGGAATGACACTGGGACAGCAGGGGAAGCATGTCTGGGGGCATCTAACACACCAAAGACCCTCTATTACCCCAACATCACAGCCTAACAACTACACACTTTACACACTCAATACCACCTCTCTGACAGTAGGAAAACACCTTGAAACGTGTATTTGGCACTTGCAGTGAGGAGAGCTTGTCACCAGCAGTGAATTTGGCCCTTGTAGTAAGTTGAGGTTGGCACCAACATTTGTTTTGAAAATCAGGGTGGATTGAGCCTCTAACCAGCAGAGTTTGGGCAAATTCATGGTGGAGGGAGCCTCTAAAAACCCCAGTTTGGACCAATTCATGGTGGAGGGAGCCTCTAACCAGCCCAGTTTGGGCAAATTCATGGTGGAGGGAGCCTCTAAAAAACCCAGTTTGGACCAATTCATGGTGGAGGGAGCCTCTAACCAGCCCAGTTTGGGCAAATTCATGGTGGAGGGAGCCTCTAACCAGCCCAGTTTGGACCAATTAATGGTGGAGGGAGCCTCTAACCAGCCCAGTTTGGACCAATTCATGGTGGAGGGAGCCTCTAACCACCCCAGTTTGGACCAATTCATGGTGGAGGGAGCCTCTAAACAGCCCAGTTTGGGCAAATTCATGGTGGAGGGAGCCTCTAAAAAACCCAGTTTGGACCAATTCATGGTGGAGGGAGCCTCTAACCAGCCCAGTTTGGACCAATTAATGGTGGAGGGAGCCTCTAAACAGCCAAGTTTGGACCAATTCATGGTGGAGGGAGCCTCTAAAAACCCCAGTTTGGACCAATTCATGGTGGAGGGAGCCTCTAACCAGCCCAGTTTGGGCAAATTCATGGTGGAGGGAGCCTCTAAACAGCCCAGTTTGGGCAAATTCATGGTGGAGGGAGCCTCTAACCAGCCCAGTTTGGACCAATTAATGGTGGAGGGAGCCTCTAACCAGCCCAGTTTGGACCAATTAATGGTGGAGGGAGCCTCTAACCACCCCAGTTTGGACCAATTCATGGTGGAGGGAGCCTCTAACCAGCCCAGTTTGGACCAATTCATGGTGGAGGGAGCCTCTAAAAAACCCAGTTTGGACCAATTCATGGTGGAGGGAGCCTCTAAACAGCCCAGTTTGGGCAAATTCATGGTGGAGGGAGCCTCTAAAAACCCCAGTTTGGACCAATTCATGGTGGAGGGAGCCTCTAACCAGCCCAGTTTGGGCAAATTCATGGTGGAGGGAGCCTCTAAAAAACCCAGTTTGGACCAATTCATGGTGGAGGGAGCCTCTAACCAGCCCAGTTTGGACCAATTAATGGTGGAGGGAGCCTCTAAACAGCCAAGTTTGGACCAATTCATGGTGGAGGGAGCCTCTAACCAGCCCAGTTTGGACCAATTAATGGTGGAGGGAGCCTCTAACCACCCCAGTTTGGACCAATTCATGGTGGAGGGAGCCTCTAACCAGCCCAGTTTGGACCAATTCATGGTGGAGGGAGCCTCTAAAAAACCCAGTTTGGACCAATTCATGGTGGAGGGAGCCTCTAAACAGCCCAGTTTGGGCAAATTCATGGTGGAGGGAGCCTCTAAAAAACCCAGTTTGGACCAATTCATGGTGGAGGGAGCCTCTAACCAGCCCAGTTTGGACCAATTAATGGTGGAGGGAGCCTCTAAACAGCCAAGTTTGGACCAATTCATGGTGGAGGGAGCCTCTAAAAACCCCAGTTTGGACCAATTCATGGTGGAGGGAGCCTCTAACCAGCCCAGTTTGGACCAATTAATGGTGGAGGGAGCCTCTAACCAGCCCAGTTTGGACCAATTAATGGTGGAGGGAGCCTCTAACCACCCCAGTTTGGACCAATTCATGGTGGAGGGAGCCTCTAAACAGCCCAGTTTGGGCAAATTCATGGTGGAGGGAGCCTCTAAAAAACCCAGTTTGGACCAATTCATGGTGGAGGGAGCCTCTAACCAGCCCAGTTTGGACCAATTAATGGTGGAGGGAGCCTCTAAACAGCCAAGTTTGGACCAATTCATGGTGGAGGGAGCCTCTAAAAACCCCAGTTTGGACCAATTCATGGTGGAGGGAGCCTCTAACCAGCCCAGTTTGGACCAATTAATGGTGGAGGGAGCCTCTAACCAGCCCAGTTTGGACCAATTAATGGTGGAGGGAGCCTCTAACCACCCCAGTTTGGACCAATTCATGGTGGAGGGAGCCTCTAAACAGCCCAGTTTGGGCAAATTCATGGTGGATGGAGCCTCTAAAAAACCCAGTTTGGACCAATTCATGGTGGAGGGAGCCTCTAACCAGCCCAGTTTGGACCAATTAATGGTGGAGGGAGCCTCTAAACAGCCAAGTTTGGACCAATTCATGGTGGAGGGAGCCTCTAAAAACCCCAGTTTGGACCAATTCATGGTGGAGGGAGCCTCTAACCAGCCCAGTTTGGGCAAATTCATGGTGGAGGGAGCCTCTAAACAGCCCAGTTTGGGCAAATTCATGGTGGAGGGAGCCTCTAACCAGCCCAGTTTGGACCAATTAATGGTGGAGGGAGCCTCTAACCAGCCCAGTTTGGACCAATTCATGGTGGAGGGAGCCTCTAACCAGCCCAGTTTGGACCAATTAATGGTGGAGGGAGCCTCTAACCACCCCAGTTTGGACCAATTCATGGTGGAGGGAGCCTCTAACCAGCCCAGTTTGGACCAATTCATGGTGGAGGGAGCCTCTAAAAAACCCAGTTTGGACCAATTCATGGTGGAGGGAGCCTCTAAACAGCCCAGTTTGGGCAAATTCATGGTGGAGGGAGCCTCTAAAAAACCCAGTTTGGACCAATTCATGGTGGAGGGAGCCTCTAACCAGCCCAGTTTGGACCAATTAATGGTGGAGGGAGCCTCTAAACAGCCAAGTTTGGACCAATTCATGGTGGAGGGAGCCTCTAAAAACCCCAGTTTGGACCAATTCATGGTGGAGGGAGCCTCTAACCAGCCCAGTTTGGACCAATTAATGGTGGAGGGAGCCTCTAACCAGCCCAGTTTGGACCAATTAATGGTGGAGGGAGCCTCTAACCACCCCAGTTTGGACCAATTCATGGTGGAGGGAGCCTCTAAACAGCCAAGTTTGGACCAATTCATGGTGAAGGGAGCCTCTAAAAACCCGTTTGGACCAATTCATGGTGGAGGGAGCCTCTAACCAGCCCAGTTTGGGCAAATTCATGGTGGAGGGAGCCTCTAAACAGCCCAGTTTGGGCAAATTCATGGTGGAGGGAGCCTCTAACCAGCCCAGTTTGGACCAATTAATGGTGGAGGGAGCCTCTAACCAGCCCAGTTTGGACCAATTAATGGTGGAGGGAGCCTCTAACCACCCCAGTTTGGACCAATTCATGGTGGAGGGAGCCTCTAAACAGCCAAGTTTGGACCAATTCATGGTGGAGGGAGCCTCTAAAAACCCCAGTTTGGACCAATTCATGGTGGAGGGAGCCTCTAACCAGCCCAGTTTGGACCAATTAATGGTGGAGGGAGCCTCTAAACAGCCAAGTTTTGGGAAATTCATGGTGGAGGGAGCCTCTAACCAGCCCAGTTTGGACCAATTCATGGTGGAGGGAGCCTCTAAACAGCCCAGTTTGGGCAAATTCATGGTGGAGGGAGCCTCTAAAAAACCCAGTTTGGACCAATTCATGGTGGAGGGAGCCTCTAACCAGCCCAGTTTGGACCAATTAATGGTGGAGGGAGCCTCTAAACAGCCAAGTTTGGACCAATTCATGGTGGAGGGAGCCTCTAAAAACCCCAGTTTGGACCAATTCATGGTGGAGGGAGCCTCTAACCAGCCCAGTTTGGGCAAATTCATGGTGGAGGGAGCCTCTAACCAGCCCAGTTTGGACCAATTAATGGTGGAGGGAGCCTCTAACCAGCCCAGTTTGGACCAATTAATGGTGGAGGGAGCCTCTAACCAGCCCAGTTTGGACCAATTAATGGTGGAGGGAGCCTCTAACCACCCCAGTTTGGATCAATTCATGGTGGAGGGAGCCTCTAACCAGCCCAGTTTGGACCAATTCATGGTGGAGGGAGCCTCTAAAAAACCCAGTTTGGACCAATTCATGGTGGAGGGAGCCTCTAAACAGCCCAGTTTGGGCAAATTCATGGTGGAGGGAGCCTCTAAACAGCCCAGTTTGGGCAAATTCATGGTGGAGGGAGCCTCTAACCAGCCCAGTTTGGACCAATTAATGGTGGAGGGAGCCTCTAACCAGCCCAGTTTGGACCAATTCATGGTGGAGGGAGCCTCTAAACAGCCCAGTTTTGGCAAATTCATGGTGGAAGGAGCCTCTAACCAGCAGAGTTGTGGGAAAGCAGGGTGGAGGGAGCCTCTAACCAGCAGAGTTGGTGGAAATCAGGGTGGAGGGAGCCTCTAACCAGCAGAGTTGGGGGAAATCATGTTGGAGGGAGCCTAGTATTAGCAGAATTGTGCAACGCTTATGGTGGATGAGTATGAGGATGCGGAGGAATTGGAGAGGTTGAGTACAGACATGGAGTTTCATGTTGGGGTGCTTTACACAGGTGGGCACAAAAATGAAGGCTCTATCCAGTGGTGGTTCATTTTTATCAAAGTGAGCCGGTCGGCACTCTCAGCTGACAGACGGGTGCGCTTGTCAGTGATGATGCCACCGGCTGCACTGAACACCCTCTCAGATAGGACGCTGGCGGCAGGACAGGACAGCACCTCCAAGGCATATAGGGCAAGTTCAAGCCACAGGTCCAACTTCGACACCCAATATGTGTAGGGCGCAGAGGGGTCGGAGAGGACAGGGCTGTGGTCGGAAAGGTATTCCCGCAACATGCGCCTATACTTCTCACGCCTGGTGACACTAGGACCCTCCGTGGCGGCACTTTGGCGAGGGGGTGCCATCAAGGTGTCCCAGACCTTAGACAGTGTGCCCCTCGTTTGTGTGGACCGGTGAGAACTTGGTTGCCTACTGGAGGAACTGCCCTCCCTGCCGCCAACGTCACATGCTGGAAACATCTCCATCATATTCTGCACCAATTGCCTGTGGCAAGCATTGATGCGATTGGCCCTCCCCTCTACCGGAATAAAAGACGAGATGTTGTTTTTATACCGGGGGTCAAGGATAGCAAAGATCCAGTACTGGTTGTCCTCCATGATTTTGACAATACGCTTGTCGGTTGTAAAGCACCCCAACATGAACTCAGCCATGTCTGCCACAGTGTTAGTTGGCATGACTCCTCTGGCCCCACCGGAAAGTTCAATCTCCATTTCCTCCTCATCCTCCATGTCTACCCATCCGCGCTGCAACAATGGGACGATTCGAAGTTGCCCGGAAGCCTCCTGTATCACCATCACATCATCGGACAACTCTTCTTCCTCCTCCTCCTCCTCCTCCTCCTCCTCCATTAAACGCAGTGAAGCGGACAGATGTGTGGACCTACTCTCCAGCTGTGACGGATCGGATGCTATCCCTAACTCCTCTGTGTGATCTGAGTTATCCCTGATGTCAATCAGGGATTCTCTCAGAACACACAAGAGCGGGATTGTAAGGCTCACCATCGCATCCTCAGAGCTCACCCTCCTTGTGGACTCCTCAAAGACCCGTAGGATGTCACAAAGGTCTCTCATCCATGGCCACTCATGGATGTGAAACTGAGGCAGCTGACTTTGTGGCACCCTAGGGTTTTGTAGCTGGTATTCCATCAAAGGTCTCTGCTGCTCAACCACTCTATTCAACATCTGAAACGTTGAGTTCCAGCATGTGGGGACGTCGCACAAAAGCCGGTGTTGTGGCACATGCAGGCGTTGCTGGAGAGATTTTAAGCTAGCAGCGGCTACTGTCGACTTGCGAAAGTGGGCGCACATGCGCCGCACTTTCACCAGTAGCTCTGGAACATTGGGGTAGCTCTTTAGGAAACGTTGCACCACTAGGTTGAAGACGTGGGCCAGGCATGGAACATGTTGGAGTCCGGCAAGCTCCAGAGCTGCTACCAGGTTCCGGCCGTTATCACAAACGACCATGCCTGGGCCCAGGTGCAGCGGCTCAAACCATATTGCCGTCTCATCGAGGAGGGCATCCCTCACCTCGGAGGCAGTGTGCTGTCTGTCCCCCAAGCTGATCAGCTTCAGCACAGCCTGCTGACGTCTACCAACGCCAGTGCTGCAACGTTTCCAACTTGTAGCTGGGGTCAATCTAACAGCGGAGGAGGAGGCGGTGGCGGAGGAGGAGGCGGTAGAGGAGGAGGAGGAGGGGGGTGTTCTTCTCGTGTCCCTGCCAGGAATGTTAGGCGGGGAGACGAGGTACACCGGGCCAGTTTGGGAAGCAGTCCCAGCCTCAACTACATTCACCCAGTGTGCCGTCAGTGAAATGTAGCGTCCCTGTCCGCATGCACTTGTCCACGCGTCGGTGGTCAAGTGGACCTTTGTGCAAAGCGCGGAACTAAGGGCCCGCCTGATGTTGAGTGACACGTGCTGGTGCAAGGCGGGGACGGCACACCGGGAGAAGTAGTGACGGCTAGGGACGGCATAGCGAGGTGCCGCAGTTGCCATCAGGTCCAGGAAGGCGGGAGTTTCAACAAGCCGGAACGCCAACATCTCCTGGGCCAGCAGTTTAGCGATGTTGGCGTTCAAGGCTTGCGCGTGTGGGTGGTTAGCAGTGTATTTCTGCCGCCGCTCCAATGTCTGAGAGATGGTGGGTTGTTGTAAAGAAACGCCTGATGGTGCCTTTGATGGTGCAGGAGAAGGAGATAAGACAGGACCAGGGGAGGATGAGGTAGAAGTCAACAAAGTGGCGGAGGCAGATGAAGTGGTGTCCTGGCTCGTCCTCTGGAGTGCATCGCCAGCACAGTCAGCAGTGGCAGTGGCAGAGGCAGAGGCAGTGGCAGAGGCAGTGGCAGTGGCGTGAACGGCAGGCGGCCTTTGTCCTGCCGTTGCTGCCTGCCACCGATTCCAGTGCTTGGATTCCAAATGACGGCGCATTGAAGTGGTGGACAGGTTGCTCTTCTCAGAGCCCCTAATCAATTTCGAGAGGCAAATTGTGCAGACAACACTATATCTGTCCTCGGCGCATTCCTTGAAAAAACTCCACACCTTCGAGAAACGTGCCCTCGAGGTGGGAGTTTTTCGGGGCTGGGTACGAACTGGAACATCTTGGGAGATTCCGGGTGTGGCCTGGCTTCTCCTAAGCTGCTGACCTCTGCCTCTGCCTCTAGCTACCCTTTTTGGTGCTGCACCTGCCTCAACATCCACACTACTTTCCCCGCTTGACATCCCCCCTGTCCAGGTCGGGTCAGTGTCCTCATCATCCACCACTTCCTCTTCCAACTCCTGTCTCATCTCCTCCTCCCGCACAATGCGCCGGTCAACTGGATGCCCTGACGGCAACTGCGTCACATCATCGTCGATGAGGGTGGGTTGCTGGTCATCCACCACCAAATCGAACGGAGATGGAGGAGACTCTAGTGTTTGAGCATCTGGACACAGATGCTCCTCTGTTAGGTTCGTGGAATCGTGACGTGGAGAGGCAGGTTGAGGGACAATGAAAGGAGCGGAGAACAGCTCTGGGGAGCAGGGACAGTTTGGGTTATTGTTCTGTAAAGCTTCGGAATTTTGGGAGGAAGGAAGACAAGACTGTTGGGTAATAGGAGGAGAGGAGGCAGAGTCTGACTGGCTGCTGGACAATGTGCTGTAAGCGTTCTCTGACAGCCATTGCAAGACCTGTTCCTGGTTCTCGGGCCTACTAAGGTTTGTACCCTGCAGTTTAGTTAATGTGGCAAGCAACCCTGGCACTGTGGAGTGGCGCAATGCTTGCTGCCCCACAGGAGTAGGCACGGGACGCCCTGTGGCTTCACTGCTACCTTGCTCCCCAGAACCATTCCCCCGACCTCGCCCACGGCCTCGTCCACGTCCCTTTCCGGGAGCCTTGCGCATTTTGAATTCCTAGTTAGAAATTGGCACTGTATACCAGTAGTAAAAATTGTGGGTGCACGTAACCCCAATATATTCTTTGAATTCCCAGTCAGACACTGGCACTATATGGCAGTAGCAAGAAATGAGGGTATTTATAACCCCAATATATTCTTTGAATTCCCAGTCAGACACTGGCACTATATGGCAGTAGCAAGAAATGAGGGTATTTGTATTCCCAATATACTCTTTAAATTCCCAGTCAGACAATGGCACTGTATACCAGTAGTAAAAATTGTGGGTGCACGTAACCCCAATATATTCTTTGAATTCCCAGTCAGAAACTGGCACTATATGGCAGTAGCAAGAAATGAGGGTATTTGTATTCCCAATATACTCTTTGAATTCCCAGTCAGACAATGGCACTGTATACCAGTAGTAAAAATTGTGGGTGCACGTAACCCCAATATATTCTTTGAATTACCAGTCAGAAACTGGCACTATATGGCAGTAGCAAGAAATGAGGGTATTTATAACCCCAATATATTCTTTGAATTCCCAGTCAGACAATGGCACTGTATACCAGTAGTAAAAATTGTGGGTGCACGTAACCCCAATATATTCTTTGAATTCCCAGTCAGAAACTGGCACTATATGGCAGTAGCAAGAAATGAGGGTATTTGTATTCCCAATATACTCTTTAAATTCCCAGTCAGACAATGGCACTGTATACCAGTAGTAAAAATTGTGGGTGCACGTAACCCCAATATATTCTTTGAATTCCCAGTCAGACACTGGCACTATATGGCAGTAGCAAGAAATGAGGGTATTTGTATTCCCAATATACTCTTTAAATTCCCAGTCAGACAATGGCACTGTATACCAGTAGTAAAAATTGTGGGTGCACGTAACCCCAATATATTCTTTGAATTCCCAGTCAGAAACTGGCACTATATGGCAGTAGCAAGAAATGAGGGTATTTGTATTCCCAATATACTCTTTGAATTCCCAGTCAGACAATGGCACTGTATACCAGTAGTAAAAATTGTGGGTGCACGTAACCCCAATATATTCTTTGAATTACCAGTCAGAAACTGGCACTATATGGCAGTAGCAAGAAATGAGGGTATTTATAACCCCAATATATTCTTTGAATTCCCAGTCAGACAATGGCACTGTATACCAGTAGTAAAAATTGTGGGTGCACGTAACCCCAATATATTCTTTGAATTCCCAGTCAGAAACTGGCACTATATGGCAGTAGCAAGAAATGAGGGTATTTGTATTCCCAATATACTCTTTGAATTCCCAGTCAGACAATGGCACTGTATACCAGTAGTAAAAATTGTGGGTGCACGTAACCCCAATATATTCTTTGAATTACCAGTCAGAAACTGGCACTATATGGCAGTAGCAAGAAATGAGGGTATTTATAACCCCAATATATTCTTTGAATTCCCAGTCAGACAATGGCACTGTATACCAGTAGTAAAAATTGTGGGTGCACGTAACCCCAATATATTCTTTGAATTCCCAGTCAGAAACTGGCACTATATGGCAGTAGCAAGAAATGAGGGTATTTGTATTCCCAATATACTCTTTGAATTCCCAGTCAGACAATGGCACTGTATACCAGTAGTAAAAATTGTGGGTGCACGTAACCCCAATATATTCTTTGAATTACCAGTCAGAAACTGGCACTATATGGCAGTAGCAAGAAATGAGGGTATTTATAACCCCAATATATTCTTTGAATTCCCAGTCAGACAATGGCACTGTATACCAGTAGTAAAAATTGTGGGTGCACGTAACCCCAATATATTCTTTGAATTACCAGTCAGAAACTGGCACTATATGGCAGTAGCAAGAAATGAGGGTATTTATAACCCCAATATATTCTTTGAATTCCCAGTCAGACAATGGCACTGTATACCAGTAGTAAAAATTGTGGGTGCACGTAACCCCAATATATTCTTTGAATTCCCAGTCAGACACTGGCACTATATGGCAGTAGCAAGAAATGAGGGTATTTGTATTCCCAATATATTCTTTGAATTCCCAGTCAGACAATGGCACTGTATACCAGTAGTAAAAATTGTGGGTGTATATAGCCCCAATTCTATTGCTAGGGGACTTGCAGGGTATTTCTGGGGTGAAGGTGGGGGGGCACACCGTTGGAACGGGTATCGGGGTATATATCGGGTATACGGGAATACACTGACAGTGTATTCCATTCAGGATCCTGGGAAAGCTGGGTTGCGGCGATTGAGCCCGTCAGTGCCACGTTACACTGACAAGCTTCTCCCTGGAATTTAGCTCTTACAAGAGCTGTTGGTTGTCTTCTCCTTCCTATCCTAGCCTGTCCCTGCCTACCCAGAATCTAAGCCCTAGCTAGCTGGACGGAAACCTCCGTCCTCGGTGAATTGCAAGCTCAGAATGACGCGAACCTGGGCGGCGCTGTTCTTTTAAATTAGAGGTCACATGTATTCGGCAGCCAATGGGTTTTGCCTACTTTTCTCAACGTCACCGGTGTCGTAGTTCCTGTCCCACCTACCCTGCGCTGTTATTGGAGCAAAAAAGGCGCCAGGGAAGGTGGGAGGGGAATCGAGTAATGGCGCACTTTACCACGCGGTGTTCGATTCGATTCGAACATGCCGAACAGCCTAATATCCGATCGAACATGAGTTCGATAGAACACTGTTCGCTCATCTCTACTGGTGAGTACTCATTCTATTATTTTAACACCAACTTTGTTATGTTTTCAGTCTGGTTTTATGCAGATCAACCCCCAAAATTTTGGATTCACCGAAATTTGAAACATTTGGGAAATTTCTTTGGAATCAATTTGGTCAACTCTACTCCAGAATTGGCCAATTTTACCATGAAAACCAAGATAATTTATTTATTTTTAAAAAAGAAGAGCGGCAGAAGAAATGACAACGTCTGCTCTAATCTCCTCCTCCATTAAAAACCCTAACTAGGGTTGAGCCGATCTTGTGATTTCAGGATCGATTTTAAAATCAGATTTCCGATCATTTTCCAGCCAATCCCGATCACGAAATTCGCTTAATCGTCGATCGGAATCCGATCTTTCCCGATCGCTCATCCCTAGTCAATGCTTCTCTATGGGATAAGTCACTTTTAGGGTTGAGCCGATCTTGAGATTTCAAAATGCAATTTCCGATCATTTTCTAGCCGATTCCGATCGCGATTGTGAAATTTGCTCGATTGTCAATCGGAATCCGATCTTTTCCCATCCCGATCGCTCAACCCTATCCCTAACTATTTGCCCAGGCCTCACCTATAAAGCATCACAGAGAGACATTTTTGGGCCATGAATTTTCCCAGAAAGTGGCTCTTTAAAGACAATACAATGTATCAGAGGATTCTCAGACTAATTATGAATTATATCTCTAATTAGGATTCTGTTCCTCCACAAGCCTCCTATGTGAGCTCACAGTGATGCATTGCAGTAACTCTTAATGAATATACCCCATAGCTGCTCTTAAAAGTTCAATAACTTCATAAAACATGGTGCAGAGCGCGTCCTAGCAGGAGAAGACAGCGCATTCTCATTAGTACAGGGCGAAGGAAGACATTATTCATTAAAATATACATGACAGGCTCAGCACGCTCGCTATTTACTGCTAAATCTCACTTCTGTTAGGTAATATGACATGAGAATTAGATAAAATACCTTATACTTATAAAAATACATTACTGCTTTTATTACAAGACAACCGCGCGGCTTACAAGGCCGGACACCTGCAGGAGCCCAGCAGTCAATGGGAGTAGAAGGGAATATGAGAACACTGCTGCACCCAGGATGCACAAAAATTAAAGGGGTAATGATAACCTGTCCTTAGGATAAGTCATCAATAAGCGATCCCAGTTTGCGTCTGTGCTGCAATCCCAAGCGTTACCACTATACAATGTATGGTGCTGTTTTTAGTATTCAGTGAAGAGGCTGCAGCACTGGTAGCCCCTTTAACAAGGTGGTCCTTTGTGGGACCCAGGTGTTGGATCCCTGCCAATCACACATTAACGACGGATCCTAGGTTATTAATATGTAAATCAAGAAAAGCCCATTGAACAGTGTCAAATTATATCCCCCCATCACTGTGTGTATTATCCCTGTACTGTGACATCACTGTGTGCATTATCTCTGTACTGTGACATCACTGTGTGTATTATCTCTGTACTGTGACATCACTGTGTGTATTATCTCTGTACTGTGACATCACTGTGTGTATTATCCCTGTACTGTGACATCACTGTGTGTATTATCTCTGTACTGTGACATCACTGTGTGTATTATCCCAGTACTGTGACATCACTGTGTGTATTATCCTGTACTGTGACATCACTGTGTGTATTATCCCAGTACTGTGACATCACTGTGTGTATTATCTCTGTACTGTGACATCACTGTGTGTATTACCCCAGTACTGTGACATCACTGTGTGTATTATCTCTGTACTGTGACATCACTGTGTGTGTATTATCTCTGTACTGTGACATCACTGTGTGTATTATCCTGTACTGTGACATCACTGTGTGTATTACCTCTGTACTGTGACATCACTGTGTGTGTATTATCTCTGTACTGTGACATCACTGTGTGTATTATCCCAGTACTGTGACATCACTGTGTGTATTATCCTGTACTGTGACATCACTGTGTGTATTATCCCAGTACTGTGACATCACTGTGTGTATTATCCTGTACTGTGACATCACTGTGTGTATTATCTCTGTACTGTGACATCACTGTGTGTATTATCCCAGTACTGTGACATCACTGTGTGTATTATCTCAGTACTGTGACATCACTGTGTGTATTATCCTGTACTGTGACATCACTGTGTGTATTATCTCTGTACTGTGACATCACTGTGTGTATTATCCCAGTACTGTGACATCACTGTGTGTATTATCCCTGTACTGTGACATCACTGTGTGTGTATTATCTCTGTACTGTGACATCACTGTGTGTATTATCCCAGTACTGTGACATCACTGTGTGTATTATCTCTGTACTGTGACATCACTGTGTGTATTATCTCTGTACTGTGACATCACTGTGTGTATTATTCCTGTACTGTGACGTCACTGTGTGTATTATCCTGTACTGTGACATCACTGTGTGTATTATCCCTGTACTGTGACATCACTGTGTGTATTATCTCTGTACTGTGACATCACTGTGTGTATTCTCTGTACTGTGACATCACTGTGTGTATTATCCCTGTACTGTGACATCACTGTGTGTATTATCCTGTACTGTGACATCACTGTGTGTATTATCCTGTACTGTGACATCACTGTGTGTATTATCTCTGTACTGTGACATCACTGTGTGTATTATCTCTGTACTGTGACATCACTGTGTGTATTATCTCTGTACTGTGACATCACTGTGTGTATTATCCCTGTACTGTGACATCATTGTGTGTATTATCCTGTACTGTGACATCACTGTGTGTATTATCCTGTACTGTGACATCACTGTGTGTATTATCTCTGTACTGTGACATCATGTGTGTATTATCTCTGTACTGTGACATCACTGTGTGTATTATCCTGTACTGTGACATCACTGTGTGTATTATCTCTGTACTGTGACATCACTGTGTGTATTATCCTGTACTGTGACATCACTGTGTGTATTATCCCTGTACTGTGACATCACTGTGTGTATTATCCCTGCACTGTGACATCACTGTGTTTATTATCCTGTACTGTGACATCACTGTGACATCACATTCTGAACCCGCACAGTCACTTGTTCATCCCTTTTCTGTGACAGTGATCAGTGAGCCCTTCTTGGTCATAGTAGTTGTGTTTTCCCCTCCATGCAGTTTCTCCGTTCTCCTCTCAGCCTGTTCTAGTCCTTTAAATAAGCTGCTGCTTTATAAAATGTAAGAGACATTGATGAGGTTAGCCGTGTCGCCCTGAACAATTGTACAACATAAGCTGTGATTTATTTCTTTTTCTGCTCATTATTTCCCTGTATTTCCAGAGTTCACTCAGATTGTTTTTGTCAGCAGACTGGATCTTGCTCTCGCCCGCGCTGGCCAAACTGGAAATTTTTCATCATTTAAGAGGACAGTGATTGCCATGTTTGCAAACTCGGCTTCTCCGCATATGGTTGACTCTATCGGGTTGTTAAAAAATCGGTTCTCCCGAGGATGATTCCAACTCGTCAGATCAACATCTCCTACAAAACAACCTCCCCGCTGATTAGCAACAATCAACGTTGCGCTCATACACATCTCTGAATATTTTACAAGCCACAGAGGTGTCGTCTCTCAGTGCCGGCTTTTCTGTCGACTGCAAAAAGACCTTCAAGTAGAATTCAAGGTTTTTAAACATTTAGAAAGAGCAGCCCTATGTCTAGTCAGCGTGGATTTTCTTTTCCGATCAGTGGGTGGGGCATTTACAGCTTTCAATTTTTTTCCAAAGTTTTTGTGTAAAGGAGAAAAAAAAAGAAAATTCTGGAGCCTTGTGTCACTAGGAAGAACAGCCACATTACTGCCGAGAAGAGAATCACTAGTGTAAGGGCGCTAGAGCTAGAGACAGAGCGGAGCTATCTTCTTCTGTTAAGTTGTTAAAAGTCTATTCAACTGAATCCTAAATGTATCCGAATAAATAATGTAATGTACGTACACAGTGACTGCACCAACAGAATAGTGAGCGCAGCTCTGGAGTATAATACAGAATATAACTCAGGATCAGTACAGGATAAGTAATGTAATGTATGTACACAGTGACTGCACCAGCAGAATAGTGAGTGCAGCTCTGGAGTATAATACAGGATGTAACTCAGGATCAGTACAGGATAAGTAATGTAATGTATGTACACAGTGACTGCACCAGCAGAATAGTGAGTGCAGCTCTGGAGTATAATACAGGATGTAACTCAGGATCAGTACTGGATAAGTAATGTAATGTATGTACACAGTGACTGTACCAGCAGAATAGTGAGCGCAGCTCTGGAGTATAATACAGGATATAACTCAGGATCAGTACAGGATAAGTAATGTAATGTATGTACACAGTGACTGTTCCAGCAGAATAGTGAGTGCAGCTCTGGAGTATAATACAGGATATAACTCAGGATCCGTACAGAATAAGTAATGTATGTACACAGTGACTGCACCAACAGAATAGTGAGCGCAGCTCTGGAGTATAATACAGGATGTAACTCAGGATCAGTACAGAATAAGTAATGTAATGTATGTACACAGTGACTGTACCAGCAGAACAGTGAGTGCAGCTCTGGAGTTTAATACAGGATGTAACTCAGGATCAGTACTGGATAAGTAATGTAATGTATGTACACAGTGACTGTACCAGCAGAATAGTGAGTGCAGCTCTGGAGTATAATACAGGATATAACTCAGGATCAGTACAGGATAAGTAATGTAATGTATGTACACAGTGACTGCACCAGCAGAATAGTGAGCGCAGCTCTGGAGTATAATACAGGATGTAACTCAGGATCAGTACAGGATAAGTAATGTATGTACACAGTGACTGCCCCAGCAGAATAGTGAGCGCAGCTCTGGAGTATAATACAGGATGTAACTCAGGATCAGTACAGGATAAGTAATGTAATGTATGTACACAGTGACTGCACCTGCAGAATAGTGAGTGCAGCTCTGGAGTATAATACAGGATGTAACTCAGTGTTAGTAGAGGACCAGTACAGGATAAGTAATGTAATGAAATGATAATCACAGTGAACACTTCTACTTGCCAGAAGAGGAGATTTCTTCATTCATGAGACGTATATGAATAGATACACTAATGTGATTAAAGTTACGGATACCTCCCCATTTCATTACCTTATGTCAGCGAGCAACATGTCAGAAAGTGACACAAGATAATTCACAGCCTTGCAAAAATGTCACTCTCCCCTGCTCTTCATCAGTGACCCCCAGAACAAATGGTACTCTTGCTTACGGTAAAGATGGCGACCCTTCCTGCAAAGCTCGGTCAGAATGAAATGCGTGTCATCATTTACTTATGCATCAAATGTGACAACTCAGACACGTTAAATGTAATACTTCAAGATTATTAGGAAAGAAGAAATCCATTCATCTTGTCGGCCGCCGCTCTGAAACGTCTGTCTGGTTTTAAGTCTGCAATGAACTTTATTGATTAGGAAAACTGGCGTCAAACTCTGCAATCTCTATCAGTGAAAGCAAGGGTCCCCCTGAAATCTTGTGTCACCCTAATGACGAGGACATGAAGGACTGAACTCAGGGCCAAAGGGGTTAATAAAGCACGGCTAGTTTATGGAATGAATCTTATATGTAGGGAATTCTACATTAATAAAGGGTCTCTGTTACCTAATAGTCAGAGCCACTACTACTAAGAGTGTCCCATGTTCTGGAGGACCAAACATTTCAATGTATAACACACCAAAGCATATATTTGAAAAGAAACAGTGTAATACCCCAGCTGCCCTGTGGAGGTGCTATAGGGAAATGAAACATTGCCAGCTTTCCCCACAGAGTACGGCTGATGGATGAGGTGGACCGGACTGCAGTGACACAAGTGGACAACACCCATGAATCAGACCTAACCATTTCACAGCTGAAGATCTGTTACATTTGTATAGGATATAGGAAGCTCTGTGAGCTGAACAGTCTGGTCTGAACAGGCCAATACTCCACAGATCAGCTGAGTAAAGAGGCCACAGTGTTTGGCCTCTTCACTGAATATTAAGCACAGTTCTGTACATATGTTAGGGACTGTGCTTGAAATTTCAGCTCAGCCCCATCGTGATCAATGTCATCATCGGAACAGAAAAGAGGGCACTGCATTCACTTCAGCGAGCTGATCGGCGGGAGACCCAGGTGTCGGCCCCCTCACGATCATATGCTGAAGTGCTGGCAAACCTTTAACTTGGCATAAAAAAGTTAAAAAGTTGCAGCAAACTTTACCTTGTCTCATCAGATTCCAGCTGAATTCTGCTACATCTGTAAATGTAAATACTTTATATTTCCATCTTCTATTTAGAAAAGGTTTGGTTTAATTTTTTATATTTCAGAAATTATTCCGATTTTATTTTTTTATTTTTCCCTCCCATTCATTTTTCATAGGGTGAGAAAAGCTCCTGCCGGATTACGTGCGGTGATTCACCGTAACTCGCAGAAGTTTATTTCAGTGCCCTATAAAACAAACACATTATATGCCGCTAAAACATAGATAAGTCTCCCTCTAGAGAAGCCTGAAGATCTCCGCTGTAGATGGAGGGAAAAAAATCAAAAGCCAAGTGTTATCTGCGGCCCAATATCCTGTTCATCCATGGAGGATGTTATAAGTTTGTACAGACAGGAGTTCACGGCGGCAGAGAATTTACTTGGGGATGTGGTTACGGGTCTTGATTATTGGAATTTTGCAGAAACACGGAAGGACGTAGTCAAATCAAGGCAGCCATGTCACTGCGCCATTGCCCATAATGATATATGATTTTCCCTGATAGTACATACTGTGAAAACAAGTGGAATTTTCGTCCGGGGTAATTGGCTGCATACGGTGTAATTTCCACCTAAATTTAAGGCTAAAATATAGAACAACTTTGTAACATTGTGTGCAAGTGCAGACGAATACTGCAAAACTACTTTCTTCTGCCACCCAATATATCAATCTCCATCTCCATCTCTAGAATCCATAAATCTTAAAATCCTACAATATTTCCAGGACAATATATGGCTGGTTCATATAGCCCCACGGGGTTCCCCTGATCACCAGAAGGTTCTACAGTCTGATTCAGACAAACTACAGGGATGAGGGAGCTTCACTTCTCTCTGAAGGTTCTTTATCCTCACAAGTAAGTTTTATTGGTGTTCTTTTTTATGGCCGCATAATCCACAACCAAGTTCCATGCACAATGGGGTTTGGTAGGAGGGAGCTATGGAGAGGTTAAGTTTGAGACTAGCTGGAAGGCTCCTCAGGGGTGGAGCAAAGTCAGAGGAGCACAGTGGGAGCAACAGTCCCAACATCACTTTGTGTGTGATTTCTATGGATGACTTTTCATGTAACAACCTGGGAGCCAAGACCAAAACCCATATCCTGATTCTTAGTCCACCTTTCTGAAACCAGAGCATAAAGCTTCATCGTTCCCCTAAACTGAAGTTTTTTAACCCATTTATGCCTAGAGTTCCATTATTACAACTCAAAAAATTCAACCTCCGGCATAAATGGATTAATGCAAGAAAAGACCGGATATCTGTAAGAGCTTTCTCTTCTTAGTGTAGCATTGTCTGTGAACAAGGGGTGACTTGGGAATGTTCATCTTGCTACCCCCCACCCCCCCCACAAAAAAATGTCTGTTGTTTTTGTCCTATACAGTTGAAAAACTAAATAATCCCAGCTCTGCTACATCTGAACATGGTTTTACTATTGGTACATTTCAGGTCTGTGACCCACTTACATTGCAATCCCATTAGCCCCAACACTTTTTTTTTTCTCTTTTGCAGGTTGGCTGCTGATCTATTCACACTTGTGTTATTTTCTACATGTTGGGGGTAATTGTATCTAAATGCAGTCACACTCAGGATCCGTATATAGATAGCGTACTACATGTTTTCTCAGTCTTGTCTCAATATGAAGGAAGGAATCACTTCTTACGAGATTCTTATTAGTGTGGACTATATTTATTATTCTCGTTAGGATGTGTTAATTTACACCGCTAACTTTCTGAAGCTTGGGCAGGAATATCATTATAGACATCATGTGCATCTAGTTGTGTACTAGCACGTATCTGCCGCTCACGTACACATGTAACAAAGTTTCACTTAAAGCTGATACCTTGGCACAACAAAAATCACTGACAAGGTAAAAGTCTCTGTTGCAATGTAGTTAATGTGATAAGTTTCAAGATAAACTTTGCTAAATACAGTAAATAGGCAGGTCTGTTGTAACACATTGGTAGGCCCAAAGGTTTTATAAGTGGGCCCCAAATCATCGCTACTTAGACATACCGGGCCCTCAGTGCCTTTTACTCATGCCCTCACATAGTATAATGCCTCTTTAGTGGCCCCATATAATATAATGCCCCTCAGTGGTCTATCACACAGACAAATTCCCTTGTAGTGACCCCATATATTATAATGACCCATCACATATTAACCTGTTCCCCTGTGGCCCTTCTTACATTAACCTGCTTCCACCCAATAATATATTATAATGTTCCCCTCCAGTTGTCCTGACAGTTTCATGTCCCCCTCCTGGTTGCCTCCCAGGTTTCATGTTCCCCTCCTGGTTGCTTTCAAGGTTTCATGTTCCCCTCCTGGTTGCTTCCAAGGTTTAAGGTCTCCCTCCTGATTGCCTTCAAGGTTTCATGTCCCCCTCCAGTTGTCCTGACAGTTTCATGTCCCCCTCCTGGTTGCCTTCAAGGTTTCATGTCCCCCTCCAGTTGTCCTGACAGTTTCATGTCCCCCTCCTGGTTGCCTCCAAGGTTTCATGTTCCCCTCCTGGTTGCCTTCAAGGTTTCATGTCCCCCGCTTGGTTGCCTCCAAGGTTTCATGTCCCCCTCCTGGTTGCCTCCAAGGTTTCATGTTCCCCTCCTGGTTGCCTCCAAGGTTTCATGTCCCCCTCTTGGTTGCCTCCAAGGTTTCATGTCCCCCTGGTTGCCTTCAAGGTTTAATGTCCCCCTCCTGGTTGTCCCCACAATTTCACGTCCCCCTCCAGTTGCCCCACCATTTCACATCCTCTCTTGTTGCCCACAGTATATAGAACAGATTTTAGATCTTACACTGTGTGAAGGGATTGTATACAACCAAATGTGACCAAGAACACCCCAGGAAGAGGAAGTTACAAGAAACAACAGCTTATTGGCAGCTCATGTACAATGTAGAGACTAAGGATGAGTAAACCAATTTGGTTAGAAACAGATTCAACTTGAATATTACAAAAACCTGAACCAAAAACTTTTGGATACATCCATCCATGAAACACTTATAGTCTGGCCCATCTCTAGTAGAAACATAGAACATTGGCAGTGGAACAACCACATGGTCCATCTAGTCTGACCTTACCTTATTACTATGTTACCTTAGCATAGACAGATGTTTATCCCTGCTAGATTACCTTCACATTACTAAGTGGCCAGCTCTATGAGAAAAAAACTGGAATTTGGGACGTTGATAAATGGCTGGCACTATGAGGACTATGAAGAGTGTTTGCCATATTGCCTTGAGAGTGAGATTAGCAGTGGCTCAGAAGATGTAACCAAAGTATAAATGGGAACCGGCTATGCCCCTCATGTACTGGTCCTTCCACCCATCATAATTGTGTAATTGGAGTGGGACCATTTCATCTTCTTCCCCAGGAAGCAAAATATTCTAGGATGACCCCTGGTTACACCTTACTGACTTAAGAAAACTTGATTTCTTACACTTGTTACATTGACATCCATTTTCTAAATCCAGAATTAGAAAATAAATAGAGATTTGGCACTCAGACTGGCAGCTCTGGCGTCTTTGTTGTCTTTGGCCCAGTCAAGAAGCATAAATGAATCCCATCTGGAAACATTTCTGTCTTATCTGGGAACATGAATCACAAATTTCCTTCACTTGCTGATTATACAAGTATGTTCCATTGGGGAACAGCAGTTCTAACTCCAGTAAAACCCCATGGCCTCTCTGGCGGGAATATCATCATTACGGCTGCTTTGGGATTCATATGTATGCAAAGTCAAACACCATTAAACTTGGGTTGTCAAAAGGAAGAAAATAAAATCTCTCATTTTTGGCAAACATCAATCTTTGCCCGGCATGGATCCTTAAATCATAAAACTGTGTAGTTATTTGTGACTTGAAAAGCCATATATTTCTTCAAAAAGCCTCAAACACTTTCCTGCAGGAGGGAAATAAAATATATTCCACAACGTAGACGAGCATTAAACATGGGCAGATGGACGCCCCCAGCATTCAGAGAGACTGACGAAAGCTACAAGTACGACATTTACAACTTGTACGAAAAGTTTCTGAAAAGTTTCCACGGAATTTTTTTGAAACATTCAACACAAAAAGTAACAATTTTGTAAAGGGCGCGCCTTACAAAATTATAGAGGATGTGTCTAGAAGTTGTCAACTTCCAGTGGTCCAAAATGTCTTAACTATGACCAGACATGCTCCATATGGAATGAAATAGAGCCGAGTCATCTGGGAATTGCGTCCCATATAGAGCATCAAATCAAGCACGAATATATAACCAAGCCTGGATGACCCTAGAAAAAAATCTCAGGTTTTACTCCGGAACTTACATAGTTACATAGTAGATGAGGTTGGATAAAGACATGAGTCCATCAAGTCCAACCTATAACCCTACAATCCCCTACAGTGTTGATCCAGGGGAAGGCAAAAAACCCCATGAGGCTCATGCCAATTGCCCTATTTCAGGGGAAAAAATTCCTTCCCGACTCCAAATCTGGCAGTCAGTATAAAACCCTGGATCAACGTGTCCTTAAAATCTATAGACCATAACCCATTATATTTTTCTCTTCAAGAAAGGCATCCAGGCCCGCTTTGAACTTGTTCAGTGAATCCGCCATCACCACTTCCTGGGTCAGAGAGTACCAGAGGAACTTAAACCGTTAAAAAAAAAAATCAATTTCTCAACAAGTTAACTTAACCGGCGTTGTTGGTTTCTCTGCCCACGTTCCCATATACTGTAGCACCTTATGATTTATCACTGTGGTCAATGCTTGACTAATTATATTTAGTTTGCAGTCCACCCCCTACAGATAGAGATTTTTTTCTTCTTCTTTCTTCTTCTTTGTACAAAAACTTTTCATGTCCACGATGGAATAATTTATGCAATAACCTTTATCAGCTAATAAGGCAGAACTTGTGCGCTTTTCTTTAATTCCCTTAGTATTTCATTTCCCTTGAAAAAAAAAATCATATTATAGAAAGTCGTGTTCAGCAAAAATCACTTCGAGCAGGGGTGGTTAAAGGGGGCGCCCCATGACCAGAAAGATTCAGCCTCTATCTGTCCATATCTCTTCATTCTTAGACCACTGGAGCAGAGACGTTTGCCTCCAACTTTCCTCTAGTTTGACTTACTATTTTCAAGTTTTTGGGCAGTTTTTTTCGTTCACGGCATTTGAAGCTGACCTCTTTTTGAAAGCCTCCTCGATCAGCTTGGATTGTAGGGGGTAAAATTTGATAGCTACTGTGGATTTGTAGTATTGCTCGACAGCTATTGAGATAAATAGACTTCCATGTGTTATGGATATCCTTCTATGGTGTTGATATGTTCTAAATGACATATGGAAAGGGCTTGGAATGACAAGACTACCTCGACCACCGGCTATAGGGTTCATATGTTTCTAGCACCCCACTAAGGTGCATATTGTACTTGCTTCTTTTGACATTGACCAGGCTTGTAAGGGTTAGTTTACAAGAGGAGCGGAAGTGCGGATTTTGGCACCAAGAGTGACGCGGGGAGCCGCGTCACTCTCAGGTAAAAACCTGCCTGCCACGACTGTGGCGGCTTCCGACAGTCACAGCTTCCCTCTCCACAGTAGGCTCAAATGAATGGGCCTACTCCGGAGGTTGTTGCCACAAGGTGAAATCCGCGGCTCGTTGATTCCACCTGAGGGCAGTCCGCTTCTATTTTTCGTGAGCGGCAACATGCTACTCATGGAAAAAAGTAGCCTGGCGGTCTACATAGACTACCATTGTGAGGGGGCGGATTATGACGTGGATTGGATCTTCTTGCCCTGACCTCTTACTCATGGATTGCTTTTCCACCTGGTACTACAATTCATCGAAGTGTCACACATTCTGTATCACAATCTATGAGCCTCTGCTCTCCGATTTAAACGTATGCCAAATATTATCCTATTGGGTACACATTAGTTCCAGCAAGCTTATTGACGATGAACCCCTTTGCGTGAGTAGTGGTCCCAGCTCAAAGATCCCATTAATACTACCTTCTACCTACTCCCTTCTGATATATATAAAAGATGGGGGTACACCTTTATATCCCCTTGGATAAATCAATGATTGATAAGGGAAATCTGAAAAACAGATGTTAAACACATTCTTAGTAGCCCCAAAATATGGGGACCACAACTAAACACTTCTTTGTATAAGCAGGCCTTCCGGTGCTAAGGCATACTTTATGTACAGTGATTTTGTTTGAAAAAACTTTTTGGGACATTGTTAATTTTCAACTGTGAAAAATGGCACAAATATTACCAGACAGGCTCCATATTGGACAAACACAGCACAGGCCACAGGGAATTTAACACAAGTATGATACATTGTAGTAAATTGACCAAAACCTACTGTAAATCACAAAAATATAGGACACCAATAAGGAACAACTATAACAGATAGAAGGTTCTGGTAAGTATGGCAGGTTTGAATAAACTTTACAATGGAGCCAGGCTGATTTTACAAAAAGTTTGTAGATTTGCTCTTGAATTTAAAGTGTTGATTGTACCATTGAAAAAACTGAAAAATAACCAACCATGGATGTGATATCAGTCAAATAGACCCTAATGCAGGATACAAATGTGTCCATCCTTAAAATATCTGTCATCAGAACCGAGCACATCAACCCAGCCCTGTAGACAGAGGGTCACCTGACTCCAATGGTGTTTTTCCCTTGTGAATCGGTGTACCTGTTGCCGAGAAATCATTGCTTTTTGTAGATATGCAAATGAGTTTTGGAGCAATGAGTGTGTTTCCTTTTCTACAAAGAGTTAAGTGGCAGCACCCTCATTGTTCTACAGAGCTAATTTTCAGATTACTTAAAAGTGGTGATATATCAGAGGCATCGATTAACAAGGAGAAAACATGGTTTGCTTCAGGTGACCGTAACCTATCTATCTGTAGGTCTGGGGTGATATGCTGGTTCTGGTGACAGTAACTTATCTATCTGTAGGGCTGGGGTGATATGCTGGTTCTGGCGACATTAACCTATCTATCTGCAGGGCTGGGGTGATATGCTGGTTCTAGTGACAGTAACCTATCTATCTGCAGGATTGGGGTGATATGCTGGTTCTGGTGACAGTAACCTATCTATCTGTAGGGCTGGGGTGATATGCTGGTTCTAGCGACATTAACCTATCTATCTGCAGGGCTGGGGTGATGTTCTGGTGACACTAACCTATCTATCTGCAGGGCTGGGGTGATATGCTGGTTCTAGTGACAGTAACCTATCTATCTGCAGGATTGGGGTGATATGCTGGTTCTGGTGACAGTAACCTATCTATCTGTAGGGCTGGGGTGATATGCTGGTTCTGGCGACATTAACCTATCTATCTGCAGGGCTGGGGTGATATGCTGGTTCGGGTGACAGTAACCTATCTATCTGCGAGGCTGGCTTCTGGGTGACAGATAAAATAACAAAGATATTTTCCCAAAAACCAATTCCCGATTCCTAACCCAGAATAGGGGTCATTAGGAGATGCGTACTAGTAGAGTCCAGGCAGTCCCAGTTTCTTAGAGTTATTGCTAGTCTTCACCTTTTTACCATCACACTTTACTATACCAAAGTGCAACACATTTCAGGAGAATTATGGCCCATCCATCAAACCATGGCCAGATCTTATGAAAAGACCAGATTAGACCTGAATCAACACGGCCCTTGGAAAGAAAATGAACTTGGTCCTTGAAAAGAATATTCTTTCATTCAATGTGTCAACCGACTTCACGTCAATAATTCAGTTCCTTCCCCGGATCATGATGTGACCTGATGGAAGGGCCAATTTAGTTGTGAAAGAGCCAAGTCTTCAGAAACAATATATAGCTTTGCAATTTCTTCAAGGTGATAGGTTTCCAGACTAAACCCGATTTGGCGAAAGGTCTCAAAACGCATTTTCGTTATAACTAACAAAGATATTTTCGCAAGGACCGGTATCTGATGCTTAAACAAGCACAGGGGTCATATGGAGATGTTTCAAGTCAAGACAAAGCCCCATTTCTTGAGACGCTTGCCACCTTTTCACCATCACACCTTCATTTAATAAATTGCCATCTTGAAGTATATCCTGCATTGAGCGAAATGAGTTTAGCCTTTCTCACGTTGCAAGATGTTCCTTTACTGTGAGGGCTACAAAGGTGACGCTGCCCCGAACCCTCCCACAGTCTGAACACTGCGCGACAAGATCCCCAAGAACCGAAAGGTTAGAGTCTATACTGTGAAGCATTAACACTGCATGAAATGTCAGGCCTGAAACATGTCGCACCTTTCACACATCTTCACGTAGACATGAGAAAAGAGCTGAGAGCTATACAATGAGGCTTACTGGTTTTAATTGCATGCAAAATGTCTGTGCTGGAAGTTCCAGGGGAAATATACATTGCATATTGATGAGGCTTCGGGGACCATTACACATTCCAAATGCCTTGTTTGTTGCAATCTGCTTGTCAAACGATGGGGAAAAAAAATAGAAGTAAAATCCACAGCGAATTCTCGCTCACATTGTCTGCTTTATTCTTAATTAAATCAAAAGACGCCAATCAGAGCTAGGGCGCAAGCGTCTCGTGGCGTCAATGAAGGGACGGTCGCCACTCACTGATGTCCTCGTGTTTTCAGCACTTGTTCTCTACATTGTTTACACTCATTAGAGCCTCCTCCTGGGGAAGCAAAGACTATATAATTACACCGCATTATGTATATGTATGCGCGGCAAAGGCAAACATAGAGTTAACCCCTTAGAGGTGTTCAACGATAGGTATTTCTTAAAGGAATTGTCCACTTTCTCACGCCTGTTTTGATAATACACTCTACAGCATGTTGGGTCAAGAATTTAGCATCTCCTCCAGTCCTGTGCAAACCATAGCTAAGGAGTGTGTCATCTGCAGTAACATAACATTATGTCATGCTACAGTGTTTTACTTGTGATTTTTATAGTTATATTCTTGTACATAGTGGGCAGTATTATAGTAGTTATATTCTTGTACATAGGAGCAGTATTATAGTAGTTATATTCTTGTACATAGGAGCAGTATTATAGTAGATATATTCTTGTACATAGGAGTAGTATTATAGTAGTTATATTCTTGTACATAGGAGTAGTATTATAGTAGTTATATTCTTGTACATAGGAGCAGTATTATATTAGTTATATTCTTGTACATAGGAGTAGTATTATAGTAGTTATATTCTTGTACATAGGAGTAGTATTATAGTAGTTATATTCTTGTACATAGGAGTATTATTATAGTAGTTATATTCTTGTACATAGGAGCAGTATTATAGTAGTTATATTCTTGTACATAGGAGTATTATTATAGTAGTTATATTCTTGTACATAGGAGTAGTATTATAGTAGTTATATTCTTGTACATAGGAGGTAGTATTATAGTAGTTATATTCTTGTACATAGGAGCAGTATTATAGTAGTTATATTCTTGTACATAGGAGTAGTATTATAGTAGTTATATTCTTGTACATAGGAGTAGTATTATAGTAGTTATATTCTTGTACATAGGAGTAGTATTATAGTAGTTATATTCTTGTACATAGGAGTATTATTATAGTAGTTATATTCTTGTACATAGGAGTAGTATTATAGTAGTTATATTCTTGCACATAGGAGCAGTATTATAGTAGTTATATTCTTGTACATAGGAGTATTATTATAGTAGTTATATTCTTGTACATAGGAGTAGTATTATAGTAGTTATATTCCTGTACATAGGAGGTAGTATTATAGTAGTTATATTCTTGTACATAGGAGGTAGTATTATAGTAGTTATATTCTTGTACATAGGAGCAGTATTATAGTAGTTATATTCTTGTACATAGGAGTATTATTATAGTAGTTATATTCTTGTACATAGGAGTAGTATTATAGTAGTTATATTCTTGTACATAGGAGGTAGTATTATAGTAGTTATATTCTTGTACATAGGAGTAGTATTATAGTAGTTATATTCTTGTACATAGGAGTATTATTATAGTAGTTATATTCTTGTACATAGGAGTAGTATTATAGTAGTTATATTCTTGTACATAGGAGCAGTATTATAGTAGTTATATTCTTGTATATAGGAGTATTATTATAGTAGTTATATTCTTGTACATAGGAGTAGTATTATAGTAGTTATATTCTTGTACATAGGAGGTAGTATTATAGTAGTTATATTCTTGTACATAGGAGCAGTATTATAGTAGTTATATTCTTGTACATAGGAGGTAGTATTATAGTAGTTATATTCTTGTACATAGGAGTAGTATTATAGTAGTTATATTCTTGTACATAGGAGCAGTATTATAGTAGTTATATTCTTGTACATAGGAGCAGTATTATAGTAGTTATATTCTTGTACATAGGAGCAGTATTATAGTAGTTATATTCTTGTACATAGGGGCATTATTATAGTAGTTATATTCTTGTATATAGGAACAGTATTATAGTAGTTATAGTTTTGTACATAAGAACAGTATTATATTGTTATATTCTTGTATATAGGAGGTAGTATTATAGTAGTTATATTCTTGTACATAGGAGTAGTATTATAGTAGTTATATTTTTGTACATAGGAGCAGTATTATAGTAGTTATATTATTGTACATAGAAGCAGTATTATAGTAGTTATATTCTTGTATATAGGAGGTAGTATTATAGTAGTTATATTCTTGTACATAGGAGTAGTATTATAGTAGTTATATTCTTGTACATAGGAGCAGTATTATAGTAGTTATATTCTTGTACATAGGGGGGCAGTATTATAGTAGTTATATTCTTGTACATAGGAGCAGTATTATAGTAGTTATATTCTTGTACATAGGGGCAGTATTATAGTAGTTATATTCTTGTACATATGAGCAGTATTATAGTAGTTATATTCTTGTACATAGGGGCAGTATTATAGTAGTTATATTCTTGTACATAGGAGCAGTATTATAGTAGTTATATTCTTGTACATAGGAGCAGTATTATAGTAGTTATATTCTTGTACATAGGAGCAGTATTATAGTAGTTATATTATTGTACATAGAAGCAGTATTATAGTAGTTATATTCTTGTATATAGGAGGTAGTATTATAGTAGTTATATTCTTGTACATAGGAGTAGTATTATAGTAGTTATATTCTTGTACATAGGAGCAGTATTATAGTAGTTATATTCTTGTACATAGGGGGGCAGTATTATAGTAGTTATATTCTTGTACATAGGGGCAGTATTATAGTAGTTATATTCTTGTACATATGAGCAGTATTATAGTAGTTATATTCTTGTACATAGGGGCAGTATTATAGTAGTTATATTCTTGTACATAGGAGTAGTATTATAGTAGTTATAGTCTTGTACATAGAAGTAGTATTACAGTAGGTATATTTTTGTACATAGGAGGCAGTATTACAGTTGATATATTATTTTACATAGAGCAGTATTATGGTAGATATATATTATTTATACAGAATTGGGCCATAATATATGTAAATGAGTGCTTAAAACTATGCTACTACATACTTTATATGTATCCTATTACAGGCCAAATGGTATAGTGAGACAAGTTTATACTTTGCTCGGTGTCATCGCTGGGTGTACAGCTGAGCTTTCACTTGGCACAACGTTCCATCACATTAAGTTTTCCATAGGATATTAGATATAGCAGCACACATTCAGCTCTGCTACATCTACAAGGAACCGAAAATGAAACTCAGACTTCACATTCTATTTACTATATTCTTATTCCCATTGGAATATGTGGGAATATACGGCTGTTAATCCATCAGTTTTCCTCCTGACAAGAGCAGAGCATTACAATGAGGCTCATCCATCTTCCTGCAGGTTTTGGTCCCATCCAAACCACTTTCTAAGGTATTTATGGCACTAACTGAGCAGGCACTGAGGGCAAATGACAGAACGTAAGGAGGGGGTATACGTCCTGGCATGGGAGATGAAGATAAAGGGGACGTTGTATTTTGGGATTAAATGGGACATGTAGAATTTTATCACATCCCATTCCATTTGCAATATTAGGATGGGGTTCTTTCTACAATCACCTTCTATATGTTGATACTTGGGACCCTTTGGATGGCTTTGATGTGACTGTCACATAGTCACCAATTCATGTGAATAAGAGCCATGCACAGCTGCTGGTTTATTACAGTGTATAAGTATATATCAGAACTATCACCTAGAGACCAGGACCAAAGAGAGATCTGTGTGTCATCTCATTGAAGAGTGACAAGACTGGATACATTTTAACAAGCCTATCAGCTGTATGTAACTAAGGAGGAAATTTATCTGCAGACTTTTGGGGGTTCTCGCTAAATTCGGTTCAATCTGCTGAGAATATGAAACACATAAAACTAAAAGCGGATACTACTAAGATAAGCTGGATCTGCCAATGATCTGCAGATAAATATCTGATATGTATGGGTCCACTTATAGCTGTAAGCAGATTGAATATAAGCCTAGTAAATAGCCTCGTGTGCAAGCTCTTCATGTGTAAAATCTGCCATTCTTGGAGAGCGTGGTGTGTGGGTGCACCGCTATACCAGTGTATTCACAAAACATATATATACATCTACTCAGCCCAACACATTTCCTTCTGAAACAAAGCAGCCCGTGCAATCTGTTCTGCATCTTCGCTCAGTTTCGGGAAATGAATGGAAAATATTCCCTGTGACCATCTGTGCCGCCCCAATCAGAGAACCTGAAATCTGCGCCTGAAAACTACTTACATCCGCAAAAAAAAAACAAAAAAAAAAAAAAACTGCTAGAGTCAGGCACGGCCAGAATTGTTCTTAAACTGAAAAAAGCTTCATTAATTATCTCCGTGACAGCGGCGAGTAAAGAGTAAAACCAGAAAACGAAACCGCCGCTTGGCGAAATATGGACATAACCCCAGGGGCAGAAGGAAGAGCAGTGTGGATTAAGGTACATTGTAGGGGCTTGTCAAAGCTTGATACTAAAATGGAGAGGTTAACAGTAGATTCTCTGTGTTCAGATCCTATAGGTGGCGCTACCTTGGCTCTTAGCCCCTCACAGCTGGCGTGACCTCCGTCTTGGCGTTTTTTGTTGCAGCACAGTCCAAGCAGTGACTACATATGTCCGTCCTAAAGGTAACCCTAACCTGCCTGCTAATGGTGGGACTAGTAGTAACAGTCAAAGGAGGTGTTGTGGACTCCAGAGCCAGGGTAGCGCCACCTACTGGATACACGCATAGCTTTGCAACAAGGGTGCAATACACATTCTACAGACTGATACATTCTGAAGAGAAGCGGTGAAAAGTCCAATAACGTCCATTATCAGATCGACGCTGTTCCCCGGAGCATTTTGCTGCTTTGTTTACGAAAATCTGTTCAGCCGTTCTAAAGATATAAGCCCTTTTAGTGTTGATGTAAATTAGGATGTATTAGCCAAGTGGGCGGGGTGGGGAGGAGTGAAAGGAAGAAGTGAAGGAAGAGGGAGAGAAGAAGGAAGAAGAGGAATAAGAGGAGGAAGAAGAGGAGGAAGGAGAAGTAAAGGAAGAGGAGGTGGTGAATGAGAGGAAAGTGGAGGAAGAGTGGAAGCGATAGGGAAGTGAAGATGAATATGGAAGAGAAGGAGCAGAAGACTTAATTGTAAACTATACAGCTTATGCTACGTTTACATCTTTGGCTGTGTGTCCATTATTCTGGTCCATTGGAGAACCAGAACAACAGACTGCTAAAATAACAGACATCAATGGTGCCTGGTAGACCCCATTGTCTATAATGGGATAAGTCAGTTGTCCATCCATCCAAAGCTTGGAATTGTAGCACTTTTTTATGTAGCGATTTTGGACACAGACTGCAGAGTTCCCAAACAGAGACTCCTGACACAGAGGTGAACACAACCTAAGAATGTCACAGAAAACTGTATTACTTGACTCAACGTTAGAGCTTCATAATTAGGCGTAAGGTCTGTAGACCCATGATCAGGCCAAGACGGTGGACTGTGTTATGAGTGCTCAAGCGAAGACGCATTAAGTTCATCTATAAGCTCTTAAGGAAACAAGTACGCCCTTCCCTTGTCACAGATGGGAGACTCACACCTTTCTCTGGCATAGACCAAGAACAATACAAAAGGGAAAGTAAGACATGCTCATTCTGTAGAAATAGACCCTCCAAGGATCCCAAGTTTTATTAAAAGACAAGGCAAGTCTGCGTTATGTTGATCCCCATTCATTTCACTGGAGCTGATATCATCCAGAAGCCATGGACAAGGTTGGCGCTGCCATGTTTTCTAATCCCACCCATTCCCTTTAATCATCATGGAGAAGGGAGGGTGACCCTTTACCGGGAACATCATATCAGTAAGGAGGAGACTACAGGACACAAGGGCGATGGTCATAGATTCGGGCTTTATCCATCAGTTAACCACATGGCGGTCACGAAGCCTGACAAGGTCTCCTCATTAAATGTTACACGTTACATTGTCTTACAAGATTTCAATTAAATAAGTGCGATTTGTAACATTTTAATAACTTTACGGAATGAAAAAACACTTGACTTGGCAAAGACCTCACAATTTCACCTCATAATTCAGACTGGTGACCGGAGGCGTCCATGTGACCGCGCTGATAATCTCCAGAGGAGAGCGACACAAATCACTGACAAGTTAGAACGCCACGGACTGTAATAAGAAGAGATACCATCGGGATAAAATCGTTAACATTGATTCGTTTTGTATAGAAGTTCTGTAGATATGACACAAGCTCCTCAACATGGAGCAGTCAGGCCGTGCCGAGCCCTGAACATGGCGGCGGTGAGCGACGGGAATGTCTTCAGGATGAATATTGACATATCAGAGAGATAAAGTGCGGAGTGTTTGGTGACATTACATGTACAAGCAGAGGGACATTGTTATAGTAAGTATATTCAAGATTAAAATAAGTCATCGCTACTTCAGGATATTATATAGAGAGGGATGATATGAATATATGAATATAATATGAAATACTGTAAGATAGATAGATAGATAGATAGATAGATAGATAGATAGATATGAGATAGATAGATAGATAGATAGATAGAAGGATAGATAGATAGATAGATAGATAGATAGATAGATAGATAGATAGGAGATAGATAGATAAATAGATAGATAGATAGATAGATGATACACGCATAGATAGATGATAGAGATAGATAGATAGATAGATAGATAGATAGATAGATAGATAGATAGATAGATAGATAGATAGATAAGAGATACACGCATAGATAGATGATAGAGATAGATAGATAGATAGATAGATAGATAGATAGATAGATAGATAGATAGATAGATAGATAGATAGATACATTTTGCAGTAAATTGGTTACGCTGCAGTATGGAGGATTACACAGATTTACGAGGGATTTTCTTGACTGCTGATGCCATTTAATAGTTAAAACCAAACAGAAGAGCCACAAAACCTCTTGGTGTATCTTAGGCCTAAGAAGTCCTTACTGAGCCTAAGACTAAGCACAGTACACCATGTCAGGGCACAGATACAGATATGGGTACAGCTCATGACCTGCAGATTATTTCGGCTCTTATTCCTTGGAGGTGGACGCCTCTCACTAATCCGTCACCTCCGAGAGATGATCTCTAATACACAACATAAATGGCAGGATTCGCCGACTTTTCTGGATAGCGGTTCTGGCACAAGCAGAGAAACCAAATACGGTAGATATTAACAAATTGTGAGCCTGGGAGAGCGGAGGGACTTGGATGGATCTCCTGCCGCTTCTCTTATGAAGCATGAAGTTATGGACGTCACAAACCATTACAGATTTCTGATCAACGATGAGAGCGAAATATGAAATAAATGGATTCTGGCCACTTCCTGCAGTCACTTCTACTCCTAGGTAAATCTCCTTTTATTTTATTGGTTCACAGATTGGTTTATAGTTTGCACCTGATGAAATAATATAATCCTGGAAGCAAGTCAGCGACTAGAGAGGTGGTGGGGTGCGGGTGGCTGGGGGAAACATCCTAAGCGCCTTTCATCTGAAGGAACATTCGCTCCTCTTCAACCTAAATCCAGATATTCATCTTCCGTATAAAGAAAGAGTCCAGAAGGTGAATAAGATCTCTGCTTCTGGCCTACAACTCCTTACAGATGCGTATCCAGACTAGACAATCCTCTGCGTGTCCGGATTCCAGACTGATACATTTTACCTCCACTATACAATGTAGCAAATGTGAAGACAGAAGACTGTCTACACTTGGATAGAATTGTTACGAACACTTAGGTTCACATTCAGTAACTGAAGAGGTGTAACTTGCCCTTACCTGACATTTAGAATAGTGGTATATATTATTTAGTGGAGGGACATTTGGGGCCCCCTCCGGAGCATCTGTTACCCCTGCATCCCCTGCATAGCTACACCAATAAAAAAGAGGCAATAAGTGTGGTCACGTAGGTGTGATTGGCTGGTTTAATCATGTGGTCTTTGAGGTTACAGTTGACCATTGAAGCTAGGTTGTTGACCTAGATTCGGTGATCGTGACATCCTTGACCACCTGATGATAGCTGAAGCCATGAGATGGATATGGGGGCCCTGCATAGGTTTCACATCAGGGCCAAAAGCTTCAAATAATACCCATGGAAAAATGAAATATAACCTGCTGTGTAAGACCTTTCACCAGCTCCCCAAACCAGAACCATATAGGACACTAAAAATATCTGCACTGATAGCTCAGGAACCGTGGGGCTAGAGGGAACGAGCCGTGGCTAGAGAAGGAATTCCAACAGTGTGTTAGAGATCAGGAGGTGGGAAAAGGTTCCCTCTGAGAGTATTAAAAAAAATCCCAACTGTGTATGCTCAATTCTTGGTAACATCTATTTCATCTCCCTCCCCAGGTCTACGGTAAGTTTACATCTCTCCTAGGGTTGAGCAATAGGATCGGGAAAGATCGGATAGGGAAAGATCAGATCCCTATCATCGATCGAGCAAATTTCACGATCGGGATCAGCTGGAAAATGATCGAAAATTGGATTTTGAAATCTCAAGATCAGCTCAACCCTACCGTATATATAATAAACAATTAGGGTTGAGTGATCGGGATTCGTAAAATATCCAATCCCGATCGGCGATCGAGCAAATTTCACGATCGGGATCGGCTGGAAAATTATTGGAAATCGATCCTGAAATCTCAAGATCGGCTCATCCTAATCACTCCACATAGGTTTCTTAGATAGAAAATTCCGCTCATTTTCCCATCCACGGTGGACGCCAAAAACTACAAAGCTCTTCCCTGACACAGCTAGTGATGGTGAAGGATCCTTCCATTCTGTGATATTTCTTCTGAAGGTCTGTGTGATGCCAAAGCCTCCCTGGACGCCAATATTGCAAAGTGCTTGGCGTATTTTTTATGCTCTTCTAGATTAAGTTTTCCTTTAAGTTACCCTTTTTCTTGCAAACATACATGTCTTAGGTAGAGATGAGCGAACAGTGTTCTATCGAACACATGTTCGATCGGATATCAGGGTGTTCGCCATGTTCGAATCGAATCGAACACCACGTGGTAAAGTGCGCCAAAATTCGATTCCCCTCCCACCTTCCCTGGCGCCTTTTTTGCACCAATAACAGCGCAGGGGAGGTGGGACAGGAACTACGACACTGGGGGCATTGAAAAAAATTGGAAAAAGTCATTGGCTGCCGAAATCAGGTGACCTCCATTTTAGACGAATAGTGGATTTCAAATCCGGGTCATATGAGAATGTGAACTTTGTGACTATGAGACAGGGATAGCTGTACAGGCAGGGATAGCTAGGGATAACCTTTATTTAGGGGGGAATGTTATTAAAAATAACTTTTTGGGGCTCTATCGGGTGTGTAATTGTGATTTTTGTGAGATAAACTTTTTCCCATAGGGATGCATTGGCCAGCGCTGATTGGCCGAATTCCGTACTCTGGCCAATCAGTGCTGGCCAATGCATTCTATTAGCTTGATGAAGCAGAGTGTGCACAAGGGTTCAAGCGCACCCTCGGCTCTGATGTAGCAGAGCCGAGGCTGCACAAGGGTTCAAGCGCACCCTCGGCTCTGATGTAGGAGAGCCGAGGGTGCACTTGAACCCTTGTGCACCCTCAGCTCTGCTACATCAGAGCCGAGGGTGCGCTTGAACCCTTGTGCACACTCTGCTTCATCAAGCTAATAGAATGCATTGGCCAGCGCTGATTGGCCAATGTATTCTATTAGCCTGATGAAGTAGAGCTGAATGTGTGTGCTAAGCACACACATTCAGCTCTACTTCATCGGGCTAATAGAATGCATTGGCCAGCGCTGATTGGCCAGAGTACGGAACTCGACCAATCAGCGCTGGCTCTGCTGGAGGAGGCGGAGTCTAAGATCGCTCCACACCAGTCTCCATTCAGGTCCGACCTTAGACTCCGCCTCCTCCGGCAGAGCCAGCGCTGATTGGCCGAATTACGTACTCTGGCCAATCAGCACTGGCTAATGCATTGTATTGGCTTGATGAAGCAGTGCTGAATGTGTGTGCTTAGCACACACATTCAGCTCTACTTCATCGGGCTAATAGAATGCATTGGCCAGCGCTGATTGGCCGAATTCCGTACTCTGGCCAATCAGCACTGGCTAATGCATTGTATTGGCTTGATGAAGCAGTGCTGAATGTGTGTGCTTAGCACACACATTCAGCTCTACTTCATCGGGCTAATAGAATGCATTGGCCAATCAGCGCTGGCCAATGCATTCTATTAGCGTGAACTGAGTTTGCACAGGGGTTCTAGTGCACCCTCGGCTCTGCTACATCAGATTGCTACATCTGATGTAGCAGTGCCGAGTGTGCATCAGATGTGTAATTGAGCAAAACTGACTCAGCACTGCTAAGTCTGCATTCGCATAGGAATGCATTGGCCAGCCTTCGGCCAATCAGCGCTGGCTCTGCCGGAGGAGGCGGAGTCTAAGGTCGGACCTGAATGGAGACTGGTGTGGAGCTATCTTAGACTCCGCCTCCTCCAGCAGAGCCAGCGCTGATTGGTCGAGTTCCGTACTCTGGCCAATCAGCACTGGCCAATGCATTTCTATGGGGAAAAGTTAGCTTGCGAAAATCGCAAACTGACAGGGATTTCCATGAAATAAAGTGACTTTTATGCCCCCAGACATGCTTCCCCTGCTGTCCCAGTGTCATTCCAGGGTGTTGGTATCATTTCCTGGGGTGTCATAGTGGACTTGGTGACCCTCCAGACACGAATTTGGGTTTCCCCCTTAACGAGTTTATGTTCCCCATAGACTATAATGGGGTTCGAAACCCATTCGAACACTCGAACAGTGAGCGGCTGTTCGAATCGAATTTCGAACCTCGAACATTTTAGTGTTCGCTCATCTCTAGTCTTAGGCAAGCGCCGGGTGAGATTAAGTAGACCGTTTGCACACACAGCAGGCAGTGAAAGCAGAACAGTCGGCTTTTATGGTATTTTATGTTTTATAGATGACCACTTCAATGGTTTCTATCAGGGCTCCATTCCTTAAAGCCCAGTGTCTTTACTAAAACATTAGAAAGCAACATATAGAGATATATATAGATCTGTCACTGGCAATTCATAAAAGCAAAGGAGAGGGGAAACAAAGCAAGAAAGACGTCAGTTTTCTCCTCCCCGCTGTATAACAGATGAATTAGTCTCTAAAAAAACCGAAGACAGAATGAATACAGATGGCAAAGCTGAGCAACACTTACTGCAAAGTAGCATGGAGCTGATACACCCCATTAGGATCTCTTGACATGACTCCTATTACTGGCGCGGCTGGGACGCCTTATGGATTCCTAATGCGTGCAAAGCCAGATTGAATAGTCAATAATTGGCTATTGCTAGTTAATGCATGCTACAAATCAACGCTAGGTGAGGCCTAAGCAAGAGCTTCCTGTGCGGCCCGATCAATGAGGATCTGCATCACGTAATGAGAGCAAATTAAGAAGCTGAGTGATATATTAAGAAGGTTCCCTTTAACTCTACATAGGGCACTGACCACCCAGGTTCAGGATCCGCAACCTTCTTGGTATGACAACAAAAGATTCTAGAACTTGCTTTGAGGTCTTCAATGTATCAAGAAAATTTAAGAACTATAGAAGGACCCACAGTGGCAGGAGTGAACCATGGCTTTCTGCTGCCTGAAGCAGACGTCAGAGAGCCGCCCCCCCCTTCCCCTGGAGGAGGGGGCGGGTCGAGCGGAGCCGAGCGGAAGGGGGCGGGCTGAGCGGAGGGGGCGGGGTCGAGTGGAGCGATCGTCTTTAGCAGGCAGAGAGCAGGCAGGGAGAGGACCTGCTCTCTGCCTGAGCATGAGGGGTGGCCACTGGAGCAGCGCTGCTCCAGCGACCTCCCCAATCCACCGCTCAGTGACGGTGACCCTAAGCCAGTCCAGGACAGCTTAGGTCAGCAAAAATGCCACCCTCCCCGGGGCCCTGGCATAGTGCCGCCTGAAGCAGTCGCTTCAGGTCGCCTCATGGGATATGCAGCACTGCACAGTGGTGACCGGAGGCCATTGGCATCACACAGGAGGCCAGAAGACACCCAGGAAAGAACAGAAGCCACAAGGAAGTCCAGGAGAGGTGAGGGAAGGGGAACGTTATTGTTCATTATTACCACCCATGGGCCTCTGCTTATTGTACTCTGGGATCTGAAGAGACCCCAGAAAATATTAATGATTTGTGGGTGGAAAAAAAAACCAAAATTTGGGTTTGGTTGAAACCAAAATTTGGGGAAATTTTGTAACAATTTATTACAAATCAGTTTGCTCATCAGATAGCCAAGACGGGATTTTATGGGGGGAAATTGACACAAAAAGGGGAACAATTATTGTGTAGGGGGTCACAGATAGGGATGTAAATGATGGCAACAAACATGGTGCGGACCTGTCTACATGGCAATCTGGGCCCAGACGGAGAAGAAAAAGGAAATGGACAGATGAGGCACGTCTAATGGTTACGATGGCGACTACTATTGTCACATGTGAACACCAATATGTACAAGGTGGTGCTCAAGTATACAACCAAAAAAAAAAAAATAATAAATTGTGAAGTATGTGCTCACAAAAAATGACAGCACTTCAACCATAAAGTGCAGACATCCCAGGATTTTTTTTTTTTTTTTAAAGGGGTTCCACCGAGTAGTCTATATTTAATATTCTGCATGGTCACAAGGCCCCCGATGTGCTTTAGTTTAGTTCCTGTATAGGGTGCAGAAAGCTATTGACAGCTTCCTGGACTTGTAACATCTCCTACAGCTGCAAATCACATTGTCTTTAATTAGTGGTTTAAAGCAAGTCGAATAAATTGCTGCTCTGTACAGGACCTAATTCCAATGGATTTGTGTCTATTTCCTTCCTAATACGGCTGGATGGATGGTCCCGAGGACCGCACTTAATGTGATGTATACAGAGGCAGGAGAGAAAGCAGACTGTCCTCATCCCAGATTCATGCCTCAACACAAACGCTCAATCCTACAAGATCAATTAGACAAGTGCATTAACTTCTTAAGATCTGGAGACGTTGTAGTGTAAATTGTCCACATGTAAATATAATAATAGGAGAATACAAACTATGGAGGGCATTATGGTCGTCCATTATAGACGTCCCTTTTCTTCAGCTGGAGTCAACTCATTGATCCAACCAAGATCATCTCTTTTGAGTGGGGGAAATGTTCACTGTCCCCGAGGAAATACCATTGTTCTAGCACTCTTCGTATCATTGTCAAGTCTAGAAATGTATCTAGATTCAATGGGATTCATTGGATGTGATACATTTGCAAAACTGCTATCTTACATCTCTCCCATGAAATCCTTAAAGGGGTTTTATGGCTTTAAAGAATGTTTCCATGCCTAAGAAAAGGGGCGAACTATAAATGCAGGAATGATACTCACCATCCCTCAGTCCTCCATCTAGAATGGTATCCCTTGTTTCATCCCATTGTTGGCACTAGTTGGGCCAGAAGGGAAGTGGTTCAATCAACCACTGGCCTCTGTGGGTATCGATGATGTAAAAACAGTGACGTCACCAGTACCTAAAATGTGACTGCTTAAACCAATCATTGGCCACAATGATCTCCTGAGCCACATCAGTTCTGCCCTGGTCGATGCAGCCACTGGATCAAACATGGGAAAATACAAGACTGGGAAGTAATGAGTATCTCTTTTTTCTTTCATTTTTCCCTACCCCTAAGTACCTACTGGAATTTCACGTTCTTCCGGAACAACTTTAACTTCTAACGGCCATGAAATAAGTTATTTTGTATGTTCTAAAAATATATACAACCTGTCCATAAAGGTATTTGTATAAGTGAAGAAACAGACCCTAGAAGGGATTGGCTACAAAGTTGGGTCCAAATGGGGTTGTCCATTGGAACCCAATATCATGGCACAGCCAGGGATCACCTAAGGATCCTCTGTAGTTGTGGTGGGTCCATATGAGCCAATACTTTCCACTGTCTTGTGCATTGGTCAGTCAAGAAAATAAAGGGGCTGTCTACATTACCTATTGGGGGGGGGGCATCTATTTTAGGATCCTCATCTGTTTTCCATAAAGTGGAGACTGACTATAAAGAGCATCTCTCTCTGGAGGACCAGACCTGTCTTTCACTGACTGTGGACATTGTGTAATAATTCAATTCCACTGTGGTGGCGCTGCTGGGAAACTGAACACTTGGTTTCCCTATGGTTTTCAGTTGCTGGTCCCATCAGGGAGGGGGAGGGGGATGCTTTATGATCAAATTATTGTCAACAACTATTGTTTGTCCTATGCAGAGACCACTTCAATTTTCCGTTTATGACACGCACCAAGTAAATGGTCTCTATCCGCCATGCAAGGAAAGAAAAGAAAAGATTGTCAGACAAATTGCTTTCTTCTTTGTAAAATTTTCAAACAGGACTCGGGAAATCCTAAACAAGTTCGGTGTGATTTGTCACCTTCCACATTGACAGCTATTATATTGCATTTTATTCCACCTTGTAGAGCAGCGCTGTATTCAGGATAATGAAATAGCTGACCATCCATAACATAGGATAAAATCTCCCGAGATCCAAGCAATGTTTTCACGTCTCACAATGCAACGCGACGTTCAGCTATGGGTGGTCAATCAAGTATTATATTCTACACTATATTGCTGCAATTTTTGTCACTGGGAGAATAGCCGAGCGGATGGATGGCTGCCTATGACCTTGTTATGCGCAAGTAAAAGTTGTTGTGTATTGATTTCAATGAAGGACAATTTTATCCCACACATAACGGCTTCTCCCGGTGACATAACGGGGATATTATCTCTATTGATTAGTATACATAAACCCGTGTAAATATACACCAGATAATGTAATAGCCACATTCTCTTTGTGACAGGTTACATTGTGGCGCCATTCCATTGGATGATAAAACATCAATTATGCTTATCGGAAATGATTTCCTACAATATATTCCCATAGGGGATACCGGGAATGGCTAACATAAGGCAATGGTAGCTTTATATGGCAAAATACCCAGGTAGCCTGAAAAATAGGGGATTTATTTTATCATAGCAATTATACAGGAGTTGTCGGGGATAGGGTTGAGCAATCGGGAAAGATTGAATCCCGATCAGCGATCAAGCAAATTTCACGATCGCAATCGGGATCGGCTGGAAAATGATCGGAAATCGGATTTTGAAATCTCAAGATCGGCTCAACCCTACTGTATATATAATATACAATTAGGGTTGAGCGATTGGGAAGGATCGGATCCCGATCTGCGATCGAGCAAATTTCACGATCGGGATTGGATGGAAAATGATCGGAAATCGGATTTTAAAATCGATCCTGAAACCTCAAGATCGACTCAACCTTAGTCTGGGACTTTTTGACCTACCCTTAGGATAAGTCATCAATATCAGATCAACGTCCCCTCAAAGAGGCAGGCAAGCACCACTGTGTCTCATTCAAGGAAATAAAACTGAGCTGCAATACCAAATCCAGCCACTATACAATGTGAAGCACTGTGTTCATCCAAATGCTGTGGCCTCTTCAATCAGCTGATCAGGGATGGTCCTGGGCATCAAACCCCAAAATCCAATATTGATAACTTATCTTAAGTAAAGATCAATGTCCTAATCCTAGTGACTATTGGGATTTACAAAATGTTGGCAATGAGCAGTTAATGTGATAAGCCAAAAACAAACATCTTTAATCCCCAGGGGTGTAACTTGAAGAATGCCAATTAGGGTTGAGCAATTTGGATCAGGAAAGATCAGATCCCAATCAGTGATCGAGTAAATTTCACAATCGCGATCATGATCGGCTGCAAAATGATCGAAAATCGGATTTTAAAAACGATCCTAAAATCTCAAGATCGGCTCATCCCTATTCATGTATATATCATAAATAGGGTTGAGCGATCGGGAAAGATCGGATCCCGATCGGCGATCGAGCAAATTTCATGATTGCGATCAGCTGGAAATTGAAAATCGTATTTTAAACACAATCCTAAAATCTCAAGATCGGCTCAACTCTAACCCGAATGTAGAATACGTAACATGGACTCCTCTTGCTATGTATAACCCTGGCATCATCTTATGTTGTAGAGAGTAGAGATGAGCAAATATACTCGATCGAATACCTCTGCCGCCTAGCTCCCATTGTAAAAACACTTCCGGGGCTTCACATTTGTACTGCCCCTCCCAAATTCCCTGGCACCGGGAGCTATGCGGCCGAGGTATTTGATCGCGTATATTCGCTCATCTCTAGTAGAGAGGCATTTGGGCTACCTCTGCTTTCCCTATACCTATACTCCTTATATTCCCCTCTTCAATCTCCTACAGTCAAATGTACATATTGGATGGATATAATCTTACAAAGAGTCCAAAAACATATGCATCTGGGCTCCTGCCCTATAAAATGTTGGGCCATAGATCTCTCATAGACACGATAAGTCTAAGGAACTATAAGACCAATGACTATTTCCATTACCCAAATCTTCTTAAGAGCCTCAAGCCAACTCAAGCAAATGTTTTACGGCCCGGACGTCAGCACAACTTGGCCATAAACACTTACTAGCTGCCGCCCCAATTGGGCTAAGAACATATCCATATTTTAGCACTATTTATGTAAGGAGTAATATGTTAAGCAGATTTTCCTTTCACGGCCGGCTCCAGGCGGATGTGTTATATTTTACACAGAATCCATTTAGAATAACAATATCAGCACCGACACTTTGTGATAGGTGTTAACGAAATGTATTCTTACCTCATTCTAATGACTGGCTCACCATCTAGTCTTATCCAGAGAAAATATCATGGAATGGATATTAAAGGAGTCGAGAGAGTCAGAACAATGGAAACTTTGTCTTCAATGGAGTTTACTTATATTCTAAAGTATGTTAAAGTCTCATAAGGGGTCGGCTCATGGAGAGGACTCATGTTTCTATGACCTACTGGTTCATAAATATGATCTATGACCTGCGCCCTATAAAGGCTAGGACAGAGAGTTGCTCTGAGGACTCAAGCCTTTAGATCTTTGACCATTCGATTGAATGGCTCCCATGTAATACTACCCTTCCCATGCAGGGGAAGCCAAACTGGCCATGGTTTCCCATAACATAGGGAAAATGCCTGAAAAGCTGGTTTGCACGTATATGGCAGGAGGTAACTGTTCTGTATTCCTGCAAATTTGTGGGGGGGGGGGGACACCCCAAAGAAAAGCTGGTTTGCATGTATATAGCAAGAAGTAACTGCTGTGGATTCCTGCTATTTTGTGGGGGACACCCCTAATAAAAGCTGATGTGCACATATATAGTAACAAGTCACTGTTCTGTATCCCTGTTTTCCACCGTCCGGGGAAAGCTGGACTCCTGTCCCTGCAGTGTATAGCTCTGAGAAGAGCTGTTGTTGTTCTTCGGTTTTTCCCTGCCTATCTGAAGCTAATCGCTATCTAGCCCTCAGCAGATATGTTTCTCTCCCTATCTCTGACCGCAAAAATGGCAAATATGGCGGTGGCCGTTCTTATAAATGGGAGGTCTCATGTTTTCGGCAGTCAATGGGTTTTTTTCAATTTTTTTTCAATGCCTCCATTGTCGTAGTTACTGTCCCACCTCCCCTGCACAGTTATTGGTGAAAAAAACGCGCCAAAGAAGGTGGGAGGGACACAAATTTTGAATCGATTGGGAACTAATACCTGGAATGGCGTGATATTCAATCGAATACCTATTTGATCAAACGGTGTTCGCTCATCTCTAATGATTATACTTTGGAGTACAGTCATGTGGGGGCGTCAAGGTCATGACTAGGATTGAGCCGATCTTAAGATTTCAGGATCAATTTCAAATTTCATTTTCCAGCCAATCCCGATCGTGAAATTTGCTTGAATGCCGACCAGAATCCGAACTTTTCCGATCCCGATCGCTCAACCCTAGTCATGACCATGACATGACAATGTTGTAGTGCCAAGCGTGATCACGTCAATGATCCAGACAGAAATGCTGAGGCCCAGTTACTGGAAAACATGGAAGATGGTCTAATAAGAAGACTAGGATGTCAGAGGATGTCACGGCAGAGCCCAGGAAAGGGGAGTCATTTTATATAATTTTTTGCATGACTTCCCTGGTCTGAGGAGCTGGAGAGGTCCCAGAGTATAACAAACAGCTTTGCTTTGCTCTTACAGTTCACTAAGACCTAGCAAATATTCCCCTATGACTAGTATTGGTAAACTGGTTGTAAAAGAAAGGTCATAGTTCCAGTCCAATACCAAACACATCCTGTGGACAAGAGTGGCGCTGTCTCAGACTATGTGACAGACTATGCCTTTAAATACCAGTGCAAGATAAATATTGACTGACATGGATATTAATTACAATAACCCAAGAAACCTGTTAATATCAAAGGTTTAGTTGTTGCAACACATCCCAGCGGGTGTTAAGATTCTCTTCCCGTATAACTCAAGCATTTTATTCATGCAAAAATATTTCGCTATATGTACTCCCGGGGAACTTCATGTCCTACTGTCACTTCTCTCCAGTGAGAAAAAGAGATAAGGTTTCTCCTAGTGACGGAGCCGCTTATTGGGCTTGACATGTTAAATTCAGTATGCAATATAGCGTAATTATACCTATAACATTCTGGAGAACCCTGACAACATATGTTGTGATGCACGTCATATAGGAAGACGAATACAAGGAAACATGTCACCGCGAGATCAATAGGTAAAACTGATGAAAGGTCAGAACAAAAAATAAGGAAAAAAGATACTTCATAGGAAGGCGGCGAGTTCTCTCCAGTCTGTACATTCTGTGTGATGCTTGTTCAATTGACGATTCGTAGGAATTTCAATATCCAGCAAGGAAATTAATTCAGAGACGCAAACAACGGGATTAAGCACTTCTTCTCTATTAGGTTTTTAATATGTTTTCCTCGCTAAGCTCGGAGATCGATTCATCGACTTAAAAAAACATAATCATGGCTAAAATGAAAAACAGAGACTTAAAAGATGCAGCATTTCCAAAAACATAATAAAGGGGTTGCCAAGAATAAGAAGAATATGGATCCTTTCTTCTGTCCTCAAGCCATACGTGGCTTTGGAATCCATACACATCAGTGAGGCCACCCATGGACAACAGTGTTGGGGAAAAAAGCAGCCATGTTGATACTACGACTGGTCAACTACAGAGTCAGATTTCTTAAAGGCTTTGAGATCTTCCAGGGAATTCAAGCAACAGTGGTGTTGCTTGAAGCTTCCGTGCCACAAGGCAAAATCTCTAATAGGCCAACGACCTACCATGTTATTTCTTAATACTGATGTCTTCCCATATGGCCAAGGGGTCTTTGGGTTTTCTCTGACACCTGGGACCAAATGGAAGTGCTACCTCTGCACCCCTTGAGATACAGCCCGATGAATAGATCTGTAAATGATCAGAACACTGTCGGGTATTGTAGGGTTATCGGTTGGACTTGATGGACTGATGTCCTCATCCAATCTCATCTACTATGTAACTATTTAAGAAAATTATGCAAAGAACAAATGCTACTTAACCAGTGGGTAACCTGGGACCAATATTCTTATCAGATGGTCTGCACATGGGATTCTCAGCAGTATGCCAAATAGGCTATGTGCTTGGTACGATATACTGATGCATTTATAGGCCAGTAACGTCACATCATGAGAAGGTAACATCGCAACATGATATACAACATACCAATGACCTAAGGTATAAAGCTAAAGCATGACTAGGATACAGCAAGGTTTATCTTGATATTTAATTTGCAAATAAGTTTATGCATAGCATGCTGTAAAATGTAATAACAGCTTCATTATGAAGTTATGTTCTCCCCTCTGGAGCATTGCCCTCCTCTGATGCACACAGAGAAATTAATGCAGACCAGGTTCCACTGTGTGCAGCAAGGGATCAGAGAAAAGACCAGTGCTCCAATTGGGAAAACATAACTTTCCTAACAATTTTTTGCTAAGTTCTGTTTTCCCCTCTGGTGCACTGACCCCTTCTCTGCATCTCCAATGCACACAGTGTTTTCCATGAGACAAGGAGGTCAAGTTAATGCAGGCTAAGAAACACTATGTGCATCAGAGATGCAGAGAGGAGGTCATTGCTCCAGAAGGGAGCACATAACTTCCCAATGAAACTATTACTAAGCTTGTCAGTGATAGTATACTATACCTGGGCTCATTTGCAAAAAAAAAAAAATATTCCTGGAGAGCCACTTTAAATACACTAACATAGAACTTTAACTCAACTTTTCCAACAGCTTTTGTTGTGTTCTGTGATAACACGCAGTGTCAATTTAAACTTTGCTACCTCCGTATCCTTTTTTTCTAAGTTTATGACTATAAAATTCCTTTAAAAAAAAGTATCTTCACAGTCATGAATTGCTTGCAAAATGCCAGTCATATCCCATCTAAAGTCCCCCCAAAGGCGTCAATTCTTAACAAGGAAATGTTTGTTGCTCAATATGGGTTCATTCTTATTTCGGCATTAAATGGAGAACATGAAAGGCTATATGCGGCGGAGCGCTCGCCTTTCAACAGGTTGTCAGGATGCAGTACACAGCGAGCCTCATTCTCAATGCATTTTTTTGCTTTTCTCCTGGCAAAGCTTTACTGAGTGAGAGTTTGAAATCTCTGGTGCCAGTGGATGTGCGCACACCTGCTCCGAACAGAGCCCTCTCCAGATCAGCCTTCAATCTCGATATAGAAAAAGGGTTTTACACCTGCATTTTAAATCAAAGCCCGAGCCGAGAAGGAATAATGTATGAAAATAGCAAACCGCCAACCTTCCTCTGTAGAGATCATGACAGAATAACAAATTGCGATGCTTTAAGGCTAACTGAGAATTCCAAGTTGTCTTTATACCTGGTAATAAATAATCCACTTACATAAAATCTGGAAAATAGAAAAATATCATGTTTCGTTATCGACTGACCATATGCAAACGTTTGAAACATTGTATCAAATGGATCATGTGATCAGGTTCCGAGGCAATTCCGTTGTTGTGCCATACTGAATCGGAGACCAATAGAAGATTATTATGATATTTAGAATTTTTTATTTTTTTATATTCCATGTACCCCTGAGGACTCATTACTTCAGACACTCTCTCTGGCAGAGGAATATATTATGTGAACCGTCATACTTCCAAATGGCGCCAGTGGAATTCTGCATTTTCTCTGTAGTCGCTCCGAGAACAGTTTGAAAATTAGTAAAATTACAAAAAATTGCGAGCTTATAAATTCAAGGAGATTTTTGAAGATTCAAACACGTTCATAAAAAATAATTACTTAGCCGCAACAATAGAAAATTTGTAAAATTACAAAAAGTTGCAAGCTTATAAATTCAAGAAGATTTTTGAAGAGTTTGTGCTTCAAATATGTTCATATAAAAAAGTGTTTAGCTGCAAGAATAGAAAATTTTTAAGATTAAAAAAAGTTGCAAACTTGAAAATTTAAGAATATTTTTGCAGATTTTTGTACTCAAAATACCATAAAATAAAAAAGTACCAAGGCTATGTTCACACTAGCGCTCGCTATACGTTCAAGGTTTCCTTTTTGAACCCTCTTAAAAATGCGCTGAGAAAAATCCTGCAAGCAGGACTTTTCTTGAAACATTTTTCAGGTAAAAACTACATGGACCCCTTATAGTCTTTTTAAGGGGGATAGCTTTATATTTTGTAAAGCCGAATGCTAGTGTGAACCTAGCATCAGTAATACTGTCCCAGTGTAAACTGAGAAACCTCTAGAATGCGCAAATGTAAGATCACATGTAGGGTTGAGCGATTGGGAAAGATTGGATCCCGAATGGCGATCGAGCAAATTTCATGATCGGGATCGGCTGGAAAATGATCGAAAATCGAATTTTAAAAACGATCCTGAAATCTCAAGATTAACTCAACCCTAATCAACTGATGATATAGAGTAGGGTTGAGCGATCAGGATCGGGAAAGATCGAATCCCAATCGGCGATCGAGCAAACTTCACGATCGGGATCGGCTGGAAAATGATCAAAAATCGAATTTTAAAAACGATCCTGAAATCTCAAGAACGGCTCAACCCTAATCACATGTGATCTCATTTGACACTATACTGTAACTTGATAAATTTCTGGGCATTGAGTGATAGAGTCAGATGAGTAGATGATGTCACTGCATGGAGCTCACAAGGGCAAAATGTCAACAAAAAAATCTTTACGGTTTTACAACAATTTCTTCTAATTGTATAAAAAATTTAGATTTTTTTTTTTTTCGTGGCTATGGGCAAATGTACTATTTGAATACCTGGAACATTGACTATATCAGTCCAACGTCGCAAAGCATATGAGTCAAGAGTGGAAGGTTTTTGTTACACTCAAAAGACTGTAACTTTCTTAAACAATGTATCTGCCTCATTCTCCACTGTATTAGAATATACCACGCATATACCGTAAGAGGTGCCCGCCATTCGGCACGCTAGCTGACACTACGTTCAATTACCCTGCTCAAATCACACAGATCATGTGTCAGTAAAGAGAAAGATCTGCCAATAAATGGAGGGAACAGAGATTTTAAGGGTTGGCAAATTCTGGGTTGCAGCTGGTAAAATGTCAACAGACAAAAAACAACCTGTATTTTAGGCTGTGGAGTCAATTCAGCTGGAGCCGAGGGAATAAAGTGCATTAGTTCCATAATACAATGAAATGAGGATGCGGGGTGTGGGCTGGTTTGATGATTGGCCTGGGGCCAAAACAGAGCGTAAATGCAGACTTGTTAAACACAGGAGGATTAATTAGTGAATAAGTCATACTGAGAGATCGACATGCGATCACGTGAAGGCCGCCAGAATTCCCACGCTTTTGGAAACTAATCTTGAGGCTCTACGGAGTGAAGTCTCTTTGCCATTATTGCTAGAAGTTAGAAAACAGCGATGCATGTTGTTAATTAATGCCGAGTTCCGGGAACAGATTACGGCGGCTCAATGAAACTGAAATTTGTACTTCCATCGGCCGTGTAATGATGGGTCCAGCTGAGACTGTGCAGGAAGGTTACTCTGTCCCTGCTGTACTTCCAAAAAATCTTATGGTTAAGGCAAGAGTTGCAAATGTGCCGGAGTTTCGTGATGCACCAGAGAAATCGCCTAATGGAAAATTACACTCTGCTACATTTGGAGATTCACATTCTATAAGAATCTACTGAAATCCAAAGTGTACAGTAAAATTATCTGAACTTTATGGACAAAAAAACCAGATCCTCAAATATGGTCCCAATGACAAAATGACCCGAGGTTCCGTTTTTTTTCCCCTGTATTCAAACCATGTGGGACCCCGGCCATACCATCGCTCTTCTGTGATATCAAACAGGCAAACCTTCAATTCCCATGCACATCAGTGGATTTTGTGGTCCTCCCATGATACTCCTGCTACCTGCCCACATGTAACCTCAGATCCTCCATCGACCTCCTCCTCCGCTCTGCTCTCATCTGCTCTTCACACAACCGTCTCCAAGATTTCTCCCGTGCATCCCCCATACTCTGGAACTCCTTACCAAGACACATAAGACTGACCCCCACAATCACAGGCTTCAAGAAGGCCCTGAAGACTCACCTATTCAGGAAGGCCTACAACCTCCAATAACACTATCACCGCACTGCCATCTGTACAGTCTCCCCCTCTCCTTCTGTCTCTATTCCTCTTCCCTCATAGATTGTAAGCCCTCGTGGGCAGGGCCCTCTACCCCACTGTGCCAGTCGGTCATTGTTAGTATTATATTTGTTTGTATATTTTGTGTACTGTTTGTGAACCCTCAAATGTAAAGCACCATGGAAGTAATATAATAATGTACATCACCTTGGAATTAATATAATAATGTACAGCACCATGGAATTAATAGAATAATGTACAGTACCATGGAATTAATATAATAACGTACAGCACCATGGGTTTAATGGGGCTATATATAATAATACTATTGCCAGCTCACTGTTTGTTTTTCCTTAGACCATTTTTGGTACATACTATCCATTACAGTCCATTACCAATGCAGTCATAGAGATAATGTTGTCCTGACACCCATCAAACTCAGACTGGTCCATCAGACCACCAGAGAGTTATTAGACACCCCACACAACAGATTTCCACTGCTCCAGAGTCCAATGTGTATTTCGCTTCATACCACTCCATCCAAGTCTAGGTTTGCATGCGGCTGCTCAACCATGGAAACCCAAGCCATGCAGCTCGAGGCCGGCAGTTTTTGGGCCGATGTTCGGTTTGGACTTTGCAGCAGTGTTTCTGCGCTACGCTCCTGTGGATGACTCCACTATGTAACTTTACATAACCTGCCTGCAATTCGTTGCTGTGGTTCCTTCCGTTTTTCAATAATACCCCTCATGGTTGACGGTAGAATATATAAGGGAAGACATTTCTGGAAGTAACTTGATGCAGCAGTGACTCCCATTACAGGACCAGGAGGAGATTCAGCGTCTACTGGGAACCATCCATCCTATCTATGATGGTTGTAAATGTGACCGCAGGGCGAGGGGCTGGATTTATGTAGCGGGGGCGATGGGACTGAATGACTAAAAGAGTGTGAACAATACTTATTTCAAGACAGTGCACCTGAAGAAGACGACCACATAGATCCAATTTACCAATGGTGGAGATGATGAAGATGGACTCTTACAATATACATACACTTGATCCTTCGCGTACTATGGTAAGATACAATCCTTTATAGAACCTCTGTACATTTCGCTAAATTTATTTGACAATATGATACATATAAACTATTAAGGGGAAGAACAACTCCCAAAAAAAGCATTAAGGTGTGAATACATCATTGGAATCAAGCAGAAAACTTTTTCCATATGAGAACAATGCCTCGTATCAATTACGCCTGAGCGGTCACCGAGACGCTCCGTGAATAATTGCCACTTAAGTCTATAATCCGTCTTCTGATATTTAAAAAGGAGCCAAACCAAATAACATAACTTTTATAAACTACCTGGATAATCGTAAAGAGTTTTGTATGACGAAGTTTGGGAAATATCTCACTACCTTTAATGGTTTCATCGCAAATGTGAGGTTATGGATTGTAGAGCCCACACGCTAAATGGAGATGTAAATGTTTAATGCAAAGCTCAAACGTCTGAATAAAACAAACGAAAGCATCAGCTTCACCAGAGATTAGACCGGAATTAAATCTATACATCTCAAGACACGTGCAAGGGAAGACGCGAGTTAGGCGTTTCCTCCGTAACACCATAGACGGATGCGACCAATTGCCTCCCAATATTGATGACATTTTATATTTTATTAGGAACAAGCTAGCTATAATGCTAAGGACAGGGGTATCACTTGAAAAATTGGGTCTCGTAGAAAAAATTTCAATCCTCATGATACTCACAAATGCAAAAGCAGGAGGAACATTGATCTTAACACTTATGGGACAGAACCAAGGACAAACCACTCCACGTCCATACCCCAATACTTCCTTTTATGTCCTCCTTAGTCCCCTCACACTATAGATTGCCCTCCACACAATATAGTGTACCCTATAATGTCTCACGCAGCATATTGCCTCCTATAGTGATTCCATGCACTATACAATATAATATAGTCCATGCCCTACGACACCCAAACAATATAATGCTCCCTTTTGGCACTCATACATTATAATGTTCCCTATTTTTCCCCTTGCACCTACAGTGGATCCTCAAACAAAATAATGTCCCCATTATGCTTTCATGCACAATATAATGCGCCCTCAGTGCCACCTCCCCCAAACTGTAATGCCCTAACATTGGAGGTCTTACAGCGCCGCACCTCCCATGAGGCGACCTTAAGCGACCGCTTCAGGCGGCGCTATGCCGGGGCCCCGGGGGAGGGCGGCATTTTTGCTGACCTAAGCCAGTCCAGGACAAGCTGTCCCGGACTGGCTTAGCGTCATCATCTCGGCAGCCTGGCACGGGAAGCGAGCGGTGGATTGGGGCGGCCCTGTGGACGCAGCGCTGCTCCAGCGGCCTCCCCTCACGCTTAGCAGAGAGCAGGTCCTCTCCCTACCTGCTCTCTGCCTGCTAACGACCCCCTCCGCTTGGCCCAGCCCCATCAGTCCGCCCCGGGGTGGGGGGGGGGGTTCTGACGTCCGCCTCAGGTGGCACAAACCCTAGGTTCACCCCTGAGGTCTTATGCAGAATAATTCCTTCTTGTGCCCCCAACTGTAGTACCTCCTTATACCCCCACACATATTAATAGTCCCCTGGCTTAATTCTCCTGCAACACATATATAGTAACATGAATGTACTATGTGGCGGTGGCACAAACTCCTTAATGCCCCAGACCCTGGTGCAGTCACTATGTTTGCTAAAGTGATAAATCCATCCCTGGCTTTGGAGATCGATTAGCTCAATGTACCAAATGCAAGGCCTTAGATGTCCATGAAGCATCTAGCCTCAGATGTTCTTCAAGAACAATAGTATTGTGGTGGATCAAAGCTCAGAGAGAAATGCAAACTCCAGATAGATCATACAGAGGGGAAAACTGCTGAAAAACCCTTTAAGAATGTGATTATAAAAGGACCACAAATGTTCTTATTCCTCATTGACACACAAAACAGCTTAGTCTGAACAGTAAAATAAAACAAGAACACTTTAAAAGTCTTTACTGAACTAAAAAAAAAAAAAACAATTTTCTATTCATTCAATTTTCCACCAAAAAATACTGAAAATGTTTACATTCCGAAGCATCAATTTACAGTATTTCCCAATGTGCTTGAATTTTCTGGTAGACAAACCAAACTCTCAGCACAATACAACAGAGGATTCTTATTCCCCTGCGCCTCTCTCCTTCCAGGCGCCTATTAAAAATATACTGTTCATTGGTCTACAGAAATCTGCTGAGATGTATACATGTATTTTCCACTGGTAGGACATGTAAAAATAATGTACTGCAAATAATAACGTAAATGAATAAAGACACTTTCAGGACCCTGTAATAATGTCATTCGAGGAACTAATTACTCAAGGTGTTATTATAAAGGAAAATAATATTGTCTAATATAAGAATATACAGTAACTACTAATACTGCCTCTATGTACAAGAATATAACTACTATAATACTGCTCCTATGTACAAGAATATAACTACTATAATACTGCTCCTATGTACAATAATATATCTACTATAATACTGCTCCTATGTACAAGAATATAAATACTATAATACTGCTCCTTTGTACAAGAATATAACTACTATAATACTGCCCCTATGTACAAGAAGATAACTACTATAATACTGCTCCTATGTACAAGAATATAAATACTATAATACTGCTCCTATGTACAAGGATATAACCACTATAATACTGCTCCTATGTACAAGAATATAACTACTATAATACTCCCTCCTATGTACAAGAATATAACTACTATAATACTGCTCCTATGTACAAGAATATAACTACTATAATACTGCTCCTATGTACAAGAATATAACTACTATAATACTGCTCCAATGTACAAGAATATAACTACTATAATACTGCTCCTATGTACAAGAATATAACTACTATAATACTACCTCCTATGCACAAGAATATAACTACTATAATACTACTCCTATGTACAAGAAGATAACTACTATAATAATACTCCTATGTACAAGAATATAACTACTATAATACTACCTCCTATGCACAAGAATATAACTACTATAATACTACTCCTATGTACAAGAATATAACTACTATAATACTACCTCCTATGTACAAGAATATAACTACTATAATACTACCTCCTATGTACAAGAATATAACTACTATAAAACTACCTCCTATGTACAAGGATATAACTACTATAATATTGCTCCTATGTACAAGAATATAACTACTATAATACTACCTCCTATGTACAAGAATATAACTACTATAATACTACCTCCTATGTACAAGAATATAACTACTATAAAACTACCTCCTATGTACAAGGATATAACTACTATAATACTACCTCCTATGCACAAGAATATAACTACTATAATACTACTCCTATGTACAAGAAGATAACTACTATAATAATACTCCTATGTACAAGAATATAACTACTATACTACTACCTCCTATGTACAAGGATATAACTACTATAATATTGCTCCTATGTACAAGAATATAACTACTATAATACTACCTCCTATGTACAAGAATATAACTACTATAATACTACCTCCTATGTACAAGAATATAACTACTATAATACTACCTCCTATGTACAAGAATATAACTACTATAAAACTACCTCCTATGTACAAGGATATAACTACTATAATACTGCCTCCTATGTACAAGAATATAACTACTATAATACTACCTCCTATGTACAAGGATATAACTACTATAATACTGCTCCTATGTACAAGAATATAACTACTATAATACTGCTCCTATGTACAAGAATATAACCACTATAATACTGCTCCTATGTACAAGAATATAACTACTATAATACTACTCCTATGTACAAGAATATAACTACTATAATACTGCTCCTATGTACAAGAATATAACTACTATAATACTACCTCCTATGCACAAGAATATAACTACTATAATACTGCCCACTATGTACAAGAATATAACTACTATAATACTGCTCCTATGTACAAGAATATAACTACTATAATACTGCTCCTATGTACAAGAATATAACTACTATAATACTACTCCTATGTACAAGAAGATAACTACTATAATAATACTCCAATGTACAAGAATATAACTACTATAATACTACCTCCTATGTACAAGGATATAACTACTATAATACTGCTCCTATGTACAAGAATATAACTACTATAATACTGCTCCTATGTACAAGAATATAACTACTATAATACTGCTCCTATGTACAAGAATATAACTACTATAATACTACCTCCTATGTACAAGAATATAACTACTATAATACTACCTCCTATGTACAAGAATATAACTACTATAATACTACCTCCTATGTACAAGGATATAACTACTATAATACTGCCTCCTATGTACAAGAATATAACTACTATAATACTACCTCCTATGTACAAGGATATAACTACTATAATACTACCTCCTATGTACAAGAATATAACTACTATAATACTGCTCCTATGTACAAGAATATAACTACTATAATACTGCTCCTATGTACAAGAATATAACTACTATAATACTACCTCCTATGTACAAGAATATAACTACTATAAAACTACCTCCTATGTACAAGGATATAACTACTATAATACTACCTCCTATGCACAAGAATATAACTACTATAATACTACTCCTATGTACAAGAAGATAACTACTATAATAATACTCCTATGTACAAGAATATAACTACTATACTACTACCTCCTATGTACAAGGATATAACTACTATAATATTGCTCCTATGTACAAGAATATAACTACTATAATACTACCTCCTATGTACAAGAATATAACTACTATAATACTACCTCCTATGTACAAGAATATAACTACTATAATACTACCTCCTATGTACAAGAATATAACTACTATAAAACTACCTCCTATGTACAAGGATATAACTACTATAATACTGCCTCCTATGTACAAGAATATAACTACTATAATACTACCTCCTATGTACAAGGATATAACTACTATAATACTGCTCCTATGTACAAGAATATAACTACTATAATACTGCTCCTATGTACAAGAATATAACCACTATAATACTGCTCCTATGTACAAGAATATAACTACTATAATACTACTCCTATGTACAAGAATATAACTACTATAATACTGCTCCTATGTACAAGAATATAACTACTATAATACTACCTCCTATGCACAAGAATATAACTACTATAATACTGCCCACTATGTACAAGAATATAACTACTATAATACTGCTCCTATGTACAAGAATATAACTACTATAATACTGCTCCTATGTACAAGAATATAACTACTATAATACTACTCCTATGTACAAGAAGATAACTACTATAATAATACTCCAATGTACAAGAATATAACTACTATAATACTACCTCCTATGTACAAGGATATAACTACTATAATACTGCTCCTATGTACAAGAATATAACTACTATAATACTGCTCCTATGTACAAGAATATAACTACTATAATACTGCTCCTATGTACAAGAATATAACTACTATAATACTACCTCCTATGTACAAGAATATAACTACTATAATACTACCTCCTATGTACAAGAATATAACTACTATAATACTACCTCCTATGTACAAGGATATAACTACTATAATACTGCCTCCTATGTACAAGAATATAACTACTATAATACTACCTCCTATGTACAAGGATATAACTACTATAATACTACCTCCTATGTACAAGAATATAACTACTATAATACTGCTCCTATGTACAAGAATATAACTACTATAATACTGCTCCTATGTACAAGAATATAACCACTATAATACTTCTCCTATGTACAAGAATATAACTACTATAATACTACTCCTATGTACAAGAATATAACTACTATAATACTGCTCCTATGTACAAGAATATAACTACTATAACACTGCTCCTATGTACAAGAATATAACTACTATAACACTGCTCCTATGTACACGAATATAACTACTATAATACTACCTCCTATGCACAAGAATATAACTACTATAATACTACCTCCTATGTACAAGGATATAACTACTATAATACTGCTCCTATGTACAAGGATATAACTACTATAATACTGCTCCTATGTACAAGAATATAACTACTATAATACTGCTCCTATGTACAAGAATATAACCACTATAATACTGCTCCTATGTACAAGAATATAACTACTATAATACTACTCCTATGTACAAGAATATAACTACTATAATACTGCTCCTATGTACAAGAATATAACTACTATAACACTGCTCCTATGTACAAGAATATAACTACTATAACACTGCTCCTATGTACACGAATATAACTACTATAATACTACCTCCTATGCACAAGAATATAACTACTATAATACTACCTCCTATGTACAAGGATATAACTACTATAATACTGCTCCTATGTACAAGAATATAACTACTATAATACTGCTCCTATATACAAGAATATATCCCCTATAATATTATGCTTATCTACAAAATTATGACTAGAAGATAATAAAACACAATTTTTGCATTTCTGTACATATAACAGATTGTAACATTTCTCGTTCTATGCGTTATATATAGTAAATTACTGACTTTTAGCCCTGCTACATGTGTATATCTCTGTATATTTCAAGGCTACGGTTTAGGGCACTACTTTGCAGTATGATGATGAGGATTTAGTCAGATAGCAGATTGCCGTGGTCGTGCTGCCTGAACTCCCACGTGTAATGGTTTGTTGTGGAGGACGAGGGTTCCCCCAGGACAGAGGTGCGACTACACGAGGCTTCCCCTGTGGGATAACATAATGTGACAGGCTCTAAATAATCGCCTTTGTTGGGAAACGGTTCTAAAGTCAACATCCTACTAATTGTGTGGGCTTGGGACAATGCCAGAGGAAACAGGTTGGAAAAAGGGTCACAAGGGGCATTTCTTGCCCTAAGGAAAACGCGTGTGTTTAACAAGGATGTTAATTAAATAACGAAGCCTAAAATCCTCAGCACGGCAAGTTGTGGAATAGAAGTGAGGAGCGGTGTGAATATATCATCATTTCTCAGTGGCTGATATAAGCAGGTCAGAGCCGCATAGAAAATGACCAATATGGCCAATTAAGGACAATCCCATGGATAATACATGGGTCCGGGGCCCCGGAAACACAGTTTGTTTTTATTACAGTATAAAATGTATCTTTTAAACATTCCCTAAGCTGACATTGTAAGCGCTGCAGGCAGAATGTGTTAGGTTTTTGGGGTTTTTTATAAATGGCAACAAATATTCAAAAACATTGCAAAAAATGTCTGCTAAACGTTCCATAGCCGACTCACAGAGTGAAATCTGCAGCTAACGTCCAGCAATTCTGCACAAAATCCGCATGAGCATATGCTGTATGTTGTGGATTTTACATTGCAGAATCTTATCTTGACATATCCTAAACAGCTCCTACATCCCCCATCCCATCTCTACTCCTTCTCATATAGATGGAAGCCATCATGGGCACGGCCCTTTTTCCCTTCAGTACCAGTTGACAGTATGTTAGTCTTGTACTTGTATGTCCAGGGGAGGCCCTATTCACACCGGAATTCGGGTTTCCATTCAGGGAGTCCACTTGCGGACCCCCCAAATGAAAACCTAACCGCATAAAAAAGCGGGTAATAAAGGAGACCCTCTAACCCCATAGACTAGACCTGGGTAATGTACGGCCCGCAGGCCACATCCGGCCCTCTGACTGGTTCTGTCCGGCCAGCATAGCTTGTGGGATAAAAGTAGATGCTGAATGGGAAGTCTTCTAAAGGACCTGTGATGATGTTATCACAGGTCCTTTAGCTCACTAGGATAGGCTAAGACTCGTTAGTGGGTGGAGCCACATAGGTCAGCGTGGCAACACAGAAAGAGCAAGCTGCTTTGAATGGAGACTGAAGGAAGATAAGGAGAGAAGAGACAGTATGTGTGAGTAAGAGGAGGGAACTGGGGGCAGATGTAGGGGGCAGTTAAACTGAAGTGACATTAAACTAGGGAGCAGATGGAGGGTGACATTAAACTGGGGCAGCTGAAGGAACATATTAAACCGTGGGGAGTAGCTGGAGGGGGATATGCTTGCCTCTATTTGCCCCCAGTTTAATGTCCCCCCTCCAGCTGCCCCAGTTTAATGTCCCCTCTAGTTTCTGCTAGTTTAAACTGGGTCACCAGGAATTAATACTGTGGGACATTTGGAGGAAAACGTTATAATGTGGGGGTGTATAATGTTAGGGTGACTTTAGGAGGATTATAATTTGTGGGGGCACAGGCGGAGTCAATTTAGAAGTGGGTGGAGCTAAATTTTCCACGGCACGCATAGCCCTCTAGAACAGTTTCAATTTCTCATGCGGTCCCATGGGAAAATTAATTGGTCACCCCTGCCATAGACTATTATGGGGTCCGTGTGGTTTCCGCAGGTAAAATTTCATCCAGATAGGCGAACGGAATGGCCTGAACACAGATGTGAACTGGGCCTAAGATATTCATGTTTCTAGTATGACACAGGATAGAGAGATGATGCATAGATAGATAGATAGATAGATAGATAGATAGATAGATGATAGATAGATAGATAGATAGATATGAGATAGATAGATAGATAGATAGATAGATAGATATGAGAGAGATAGATAGATAGATAGATAGATAGATAGATAGATAGATAGATAGATATGAGATATGAGATGGATAGATAGATATGAGCAGGGGTGAACCTGCCCCTTTCGCCGCCCGAGGCGAACAACAGAAAGCGGAGGGGTGGGGCCAAGTGAAGGGGGCGGGCCTTAGCGGCGTTCGCAGGCAGAGAGCAGGTACGGAGAGGACCTGCTCTCTGCCTGAGCGTGAGGGGAGGCTGCTGGAGCAGCGCTGCTTCAGTGGCCTCCCCAATCCACTGCTCGGTGCTAAGCCAGTCCAGAACAGCTTGTCCTGGACTGGCTTAGGTAAGCAAAAATGCCGCCCTCCCTGGGGCCCTGACATAGCGCCGCCTGAAGCGGTCGCTTCAGGTCACCTCATGGGAGGTGCGGCGCTGGATATGAGATAGATAGATATGAGATAGATAGATAGATAGATAGATATGAGATAGATAGATAGATAGATAGATAGATAGATAGATAGATAGATAGAGTGGCGTAACTAGGAATGGCGGGGCCCCGTGGCGAACTTTTGACATGCCCCCCCCCCCCAACTAACACAGACGTCGAAGACCTCGACCGACGCCCTCCTCCGCACTCTATTATGTCCCTTAGTGGCCCCTGCACACAGTATTATGTCCCATAGTGGCCCCTGTGCACAGTATAGTGTCGGCGAGTGAATAGGGCCCGTAATGGCCTATTAAAAAAAAACAAAAAACGCAGCAGTAGCAGCTGTCACCGGGCCCCCTAATGGTGCGGGCCCTGTGGCAGCCGCCTCCGCTGCCTCTATGGTAGTTACGCCCCTGGATAGATAGATATGAGATAGATAGATAGATAGATAGATAGATAGATAGATAGATAGATAGATAGATAGATAGGAGATAGATAGATAGATAGATAGATAAATAATAGATAGATAAATAGATAGATAGATGGATGGATAGATAAATAGATAGGAGATAGATAAATAGATAGATAGATAGATAGATAGATAGATGATGGATGGATGGATGGATGGATGGATGGATGGATGGATGGATGGATAGATAGATAGATAGATAGATAGATAGATAGATAGATAGATAGATAGATAGATAGATAGATAGATAGATAGGAGATAGATAAATAGATAGATAATAGATAGATAGATAGATAGATAGATAGATAGATAATAGATAGATAGATAGATAGATAGATAGATAGATAGATAGATAGGATAGATGATGGATGGATGGATAGATAGATAGATAGATAGATAGATAGATAGATAGATAGATAGATAGATAGATAGGAGATAGATAGATAGATAGATAGATAGATAGATAGATAGATAGATAGATAGATAGATATGAGATAGATAGATAGATAGATAGATAGATAGATAGATAGATAGATAGATGTGTCTGGAGCTTTAGTTGTGGCCAGATTTGACCCCAGGTCCCCCTTGCTATTAGTATCCGCCATACCATCAGCCATGCAGCCTCTTGACAGTCACTTAGACACAGTAAATCTCCAGGGACGGCGGTGGAGGCAGAGAGGTTAATACTGTATGTCTTTGTAAGTGAAGGTGGATTTGTCATATTGCAGCATTTATCCATCTCGTGCAGCATCATTAATATTATTTACAGCGGTGAGGATGGCGATTCATCAGCCGGGGATCTGTGTGCATAAACATGATGGCTTAATCAAGACTTCTAAAGCCCTAAATGAATATTCATCCCTGGGCCCCGATCCTCGCAGCAGAGCGGCAGAGCTGTCACTGTCTACGGATATATAAAGTGCTACACAGGATTGTGGCGCCAATGCGTGAGCGAAATACAACAGCGAGCGGTCACTTCATCATTCCACATGTATACAGATGCTAGATTTATTCTCTGCTTCTCAAACACCGCTGTACGGAAAGAAATACATTGTTGACATATACAATGGATGTAAGATCCCTGGAGGAAAGGCCTTAAAAGGGCAGAGACGGCCGGGTGGACTGAAATAAGATGCACTGTCAGTTACCATTGCTGAATGGAATCTGTCACTTTATGGAAACCAATAATAATGGCTTTGAAGGAAAAGCCACAGAGAGAAGAGGAATCCAAAGAAATTATCCAGATAGCGGCCCTAAAATATAAATCACAATGGGGCCCCCTACTGGTGCTGGTTTATGCCATTATCCCTTTAATTAGTGTACATATATTTAATATAACTGGATTATATAATCCATTATATTATCTGTACTGATCCTGAGTTACATCCTGTATTATACTCCAGAGCTGTGCTCACTATTCTGCTGGTACAGTCACTGTGTACATACATTACATTACTTATCCTGTACTGATCCTGAGTTACATCCTGTATTACACTCCAGAGCTGCACTCACTATGCTGCTGGTGCAGTCACTGTGTACATACATTACATTACTTATCCTGTACTGATCCTGAGTTACATCCTGTATTATACTCCAGAGCTGCACTCACTATTCTGTTGGTACAGTCACTGTGTACATACATTACATTACTTATCCTGTACTGATCCTGAGTTACATCCTGTATTATACTCCAGAGCTGCACTCACTATTCTGCTGGTGCAGTCATTGTGTACATACATTACATTACTTATCCAGCACTGATCCTGAGTTACATCCTGTATTATACTCCAGAGCTGCGCTCACTATTCTGCTGGTACAGTCACTGTGTACATGCATTACATTACTTATCCTGTACTGATCCTGAGTTACATCCTGTATTATACTCCAGAGCTGCACTCACTATTCTGCTGGTATAGTTACTGCGTACATACATTACATTACTTATCCTGTACTGATCCTGAGTTACATCCTGTATTATACTCCAGAGCTGCACTCACTATTCTGCTGGTGCAGTCACTGTGTACATACATTACATTACTTATCCTGTACTGATCCTGAGTTACATCCTGTATTATACTCCAGAGCTGCACTCACTATTCTGCTGGTGGGGTGACCAGCAGATTAATTTAGATGGGATGATACTGTCGGAGTGCCCCTTTATTTGCCATTGTTGTCTCATCATTATAACAAGTTCATGTATCCCTAGTCATCTTTATTTAATAGCAATTAAGGCAGATAGAGACAGACCAAATGAACGCAGAGGACCATGGGAATTTTAGCAGTATTTTTGGATACCCGGGCCCCATAGCTTTACCACTGGATCCATTATTTGACAGACTATTGATTTCAAATTAATTTGCAATCACTGAAATGACTCCCCCCATCCCCCTGATGCAGTAAATTGGCTTTTGATAAGTTGCTGCTGCAGCCTAACTCAAACACAGAGGACTGTCAGCCGGGCAGATTACATTTCACAGTTTCTGCATAATTGATTAACATACCGCAGATAACTTATTAAATTGCACTTTAAGGGACGCCGCTTCCACATCTTCCCAGCCATGTGAAACACCGAGAACTGTTTGCGAATAAACAAATTGGCTTGGATTTCAGTGTATGGCTGAGTGCTGATAAAACTGGCAGCTAAAGACAAGTGACGGCTATAGCGGAAGCAGCCGTATTCACAGACAGGGGTTAGGCAGTATTGGGGGTAGAGGGTGTGACGGTAGTCAGGTCTCCAACCCTCAGGGTTCTTTGGATATCGGGTCACATGTGAACAAAGGCTCTATGGGTAAGACCAGAGCCCAGAACTTACACCCAAGATCAGGAATTTCATAATACTAGAAGAAACACCGCAATCTGTGTGTATGGCTTCTTCTGATAATCCAGAACTTGTGATCCTTTTGCCTGAACTACATACAGTGTGTACAAGAAGTAGTTGCCATTGTCAGCCATATGATCTACAACAGAGATACTTTATTTTTTAGGTCAACAGGTCACACAGACCATTTACCTGGGAAGAAGGAAGAAGAAGAAGGAAGGAGGAAAAGGTCTTCTAATAGGTCTTCCTGGCATCAATCGTGGAAAGTTCTGTTCCTCTCCCTAATTTCCATAATGCACATTTTAGTATTTTGGTGATATTACATTTTGTTCACTATCTGTCTAGAATTGATGACATCTGACTACACTTTGTTCTACTTCTCCTACTCCTCTGATTCTCTAGCTGTACCACAAACGTTACTGCACTCAGTTCTGTCTATTGCTGAAGAAAATAGAATCATTGCTTTGGACCGTTCAGTGATGAATGACACGTCCATCCCCTACTTCCACCATCACTGAAATGCCTCATGTTCCTTTTTACAGTTACGGTTGAGCCGATCTTGAGATTTCAAGATCGATTTTAACCCCTTCCCGCCGATGGCATATTTCGATTTTCGTTTTTCGTTTTTGACTCCCCTCCCTCTAAACTCCATAACTTTTTTATTCCTCCGCTCTCAGAGCCATGTGAGGTCTTAATCTTTGCAGAACAAATTGTTCTTCATGATGCCACCATTAATTGTTCTGTACAATGTACTGGGAAGCTGGAAAAAAAATTCAGAATGGGGTGGATTTGAAGAAAAAATTTCTTTAGGTCATCTGAGATGAATCGCCATTTATTCAGTTTAGTAACCAAACAATTTGGAATACCCGGAACAAAACAAATTGATTTGCCCAACTCTAAAATATAAGGTGTCCACAGGGGCACAGTCATGCTTGCCTAAGCTACCCCATCTATTAGTTTTTAGGGTTACTGCTTCAGGCTGAGCCGTTCTTACCCTATAAAAATTTCACAACCAGACTTATGGTGGTATATTATGACTTGGAGACTCTCTGAGAATCATTCCCAACTCATGAGGCTAATTTGGGTGTACAACAAAAATAAAAAAATAAATCAGAGTCACCAATCCCTGGCGCTCCATTGTATAATCCCTCCAGTACCAAGACTTGTTGGGCCAGAAGCGTAGAGGCTCACGTGACTGCAGCAACCAATCACTGGCCACTGGTGAGGAACCAATGGCGTCACTGAGATACATCATTGGCCTCAGCAGTTATGTGGCCTCTCCACATCCAGTCTAGCCTCAAATCAAAGCAGCGAAAATGGGGATCTGGACTGTACAGAGGGTCTGGAATAGGTAGTCATTGGCCACCCTTGAGATTGGAAATATTCCCGGAGAACCCCCTTTAAAGTCACTGAGCTCTTCCGTAGGACTCATATCACTACCATTGTGTATCCACAGAGTTTGCACATCTGTGTCCTCGATTTTATGCATCTTATGGGTCCCACTATGCCATCACAGCACCTAGTATGGCGACCCTATAAATAGACCTCATAGAAAGGCATCTAGGACAGAGAAGTAGACCTGATAGGATTTATGAAGGAATGGTCATTATTCTGCAGGAGATTCTCACACATTAGAGCGTCGCTTCATTATTCACAAGGTACAGCGCTGCCATTTGGCTCCCGTTCAGACAATGAGAATCGCTGGGTGTTGCTTTTTTTAAATTAGGCCGAGAGATTTAAAGACTTCAGCCGGTTAAAGTTGAAATTTCAATACCCGAAATGTGTCCTGGAGTATCCTCAGCCAATTCTAGCCTTTAAATCTCTCATTGCCGTTAAAAATGAAGAACTGGCTGGATGTGGAGGGTTGAGCGGGAGCCAGTTGGCCATCGTACAAGTGGGTAGAACGCTCTGCAGGGCACATTAGTCAGAGAGAGGCCGCCATCACATGAATGTGCTACTGTTCCCGATACAATGGCCTCAGTCAGGACTCTTATCTAGCATCGCTCTGTGATTAAAGCCACTGTTCCAGGACAGGAGGATTGCAAACACTGACTTGTATAGACACAGAACATAAAAAATGGATCAGTTTATGTTAATTGTCCCTCCATGTGTTAGCGACCAAGAGACCAACCATTAGAAGTGACATGAATGTCAAGTCTGGATTGCAAAAAAAAAAAAATACAAATGTAGCAGAGCTGAACTCACCATTGGAACTGCATTGCAGTTGATGTGCTAGGTTAACAACATTGCGATATCACATAGAGCTGTAACAATTCAGCTTTGCTACATCTGTTTACACATTCATAGGCTAATATGTCCAAACTTGTCAAGATTTTGGACAACGTCCTCCAATTGGACAATGGTCCCCCTTATGACATGGAGATTATTTAATAAATGTAGCCATGAAGATATGGGAAACATAAGGGATCCCAATGCAAAAAAATTTACTTGGGTTCAATTCCATTTCTAGGACATAAGGACAGGTTCTTATTCAGTCATCCATATTCTTTATAAGCTGGTATAATTTTTCAACAGGTTTGAGGATCCCCCCCCCCCCTAAGCAACAGAGTCTGCATGTGACCACCTTTGCACCCCATAATGATATGCTCCAGATTACTGTATTCATGAGACAACCAAAAATTCACGACCCCAGCAGGGGCAGATTTAGCATTTCTGGGGTCAAAAGCAAAGTTATTTTTGAAGGTTCCTGACTCCCCTCTAATACTATTCTCATAGCGCCTCTGCACACAGTATATTTCTCCCTGAGTGTCCCCCCACATCCCACTTGGTACCCCACTCAGTATAATGTCCCTTTAGTGCTTCCACACACAGTATAGCACCCCCTACACACAGAAGGGGTGTAACTATATTGAGTGCAGTGATAGCAGTTGCTACTGAGCCCCGAAACCCGAGGGAACCCCAAAGGTATACATAAAATATACTTCCATTCTGAATGGCACAAGGTAGGGGCCCCGTTATAGGTTCTGCATCAAGTTACACCTCTGACTCACATAATACAGTCCCTACACACAGTATAATGCTCACTTGTTGCCATCACACACAATATATTGCCCCTTAGGCCCCCAACACAATATAATGCCCCTTTGCACCATATACTGCTACTTTAGTGGACCCCACACTTGCCATATCAGCTGTAAAACCCTGGCCCTGGCCTATCATCCAAAAGCTGCTGCCCATTACAGGCACTGACAGCGTCAGGACATCACAAGTTGGGCTGAAGAAGAGGAACCAGGAGTAATAAAAGGTCAGAATTAATATTGACTGTAGAAATAATCCCTGTGATCAGTGAGGTTCCCCCTAGCCTTTGGGGCCCATGCAATTGTGGGTAACACTATCTCGGATCTTGAACCGACATGTGTAAAAAAAAAATCCACCATGGTGGATTCTTATCTGTGTCAACTTGCAATTTTTTTCCGCTGTAGTAGCGTCATGTGTCATTCATCCACAACGGAAACCCAATGTGAATACAATTTTCCTGAAATTGAGCAGATTTCCATGCTCTGACAGTTCAAGACTTCTTGGCCTGAGGAAGATGCTGGAAGGGCATCGAAACGCGTAGCCGATTTTTTACTGCCTATTGGAATCAATAAAGACACAATTGATTTTATTTCTGCATGGATTTGGCTTATTTTACTTTTTGACAGTGGCGCTCTACCAAGATCCCGGGTTTTACTTCTATTTTAATTTATTTTTATTCACCACCTTCTATAGGTTGGCGTCCGGGTAAGAGCTACAACTGATCACCTCAAGCTCCCTCTTGGGGTCTTTTCTGCACGGGGCGCCAGGTGATTCTCTTTTCCTGAAATTGGAAATATTGGAATGTTGGAATTGAAAATATTTTTCCCTGTATGATAATCAGGGAAAGATCAGATCCCGATCGGCGATCGAGAAAATTTTGCGATCGGGATCGGCTGGAAAATGATCAGAAATTGGATTTTAAAATCGATCCTGAAATCTCAAGATCGGCTCAACCCCAATGATAATAAATTTTTTAGATTTTTTTTTTATATATACATTTACTCCCTTGGTTTGAGTTCCAGAATCTTTATCATTGACTTGACTTTGGTCTTCAGGAGTCTTCGTGTAGATCCTCTTCTGTAAATAGTCAGCTCTCAGTGGCCGTCAGCCCAGCTGGTGTCTATTTATGTGTGTTAGGAGACTTTGGATGCACAATGTTTGCTCGGTGGCTGCAGAACGGGCCTGAGCTGGCTCTACAGGGAGTGATTAATGGTTTGACATCTCCAGCCTCTCGTTCCCCCAGATTCCTTCATGCATTCACAAGCAGTCTATGAAATGCCACAACTTGTAAATCTCATCTAGTGCATTCCACACAGTAAGCACAGGTTTGCGTGGAGTGCCGAAAGAACGCTCTAAGAGGCAACCTGAGGAACATCTACCGCGGCTTCATCCCTCTCATGTCCCGCTGTCACATTAAATACCGCTCGCTCTATGTCCAATATACATTCTATTTACCAACAAAAGAAGATAATAAAGTATATTAATGCACAGCATTTTGCTCTCGTCTCCAAGCCCTATTTATGTACATCGATGAATAATGCATGGAGGATGCATGTCCTACATACTTATACGCCCGTCAAACGTCCGCCATACATCGGGATCATTTCATATTCCGAGCCTCGGAGATCTTTAATGCAATCTGGTAATTCAAAGCTCGCTGTGTTTCCATTGAAAGGCCTTTCTTTTTTGTGTGTGTTTTAGAAAACTGGAAATTTGCATTACAATAGAAGAAATGTAAAAGTGTCAGACTGTACTTGGTGTCACTCAAAATCTAAATTGGGTGCATTTTGGAAATGAAAGAGAAAAGTTGGTGGAGAAAGAAAAAGAAACAAACTAAGTCTACACAGCCTTAACTTATGAGGAGGTAAACGCTAATCGCACGGATTACTGGAGTGCGTACACACAGCCATTATTTACTGCAAAACATTCACCCCGGCAAAATAAGTATATATTTATATATTTAATGTGATGTGGCCAGGAGCCAGAGATTTTGGCTTGGTTTTACACCCAGGCAATGTCACCAGATTTTTTGAAAACCAGGCATTGATCTATAAGGAGCTACCTTCCAAAAGATGGCACTAGAGCAAGTTTTATTTTCCCATAATTCTTAGCAAAGCATGCATGTTCTTTAAGACTCTACATACCTTTAAAGGGTGGATGGAAAAGGCAGTCTCCTTAAGGAAACGTGGCACCGCTCCTGACCTACAGATAATATAGGAAGGAAATCTGTCTCTACAATATGGCAACCCCTATAGAAAGGATGCAGGAAAGAAGTGTGTGTCTCCAATAGGGCTGGCTGTGTACAGACATAACAAGAAATAAGTGCGAGTCTCCAATATGGCTGCCTCGATATAGACAATAGAGGAAGGACATGTGTCTCCAATATGGCCTCCACTATACAGACAATATAGAAAGGGAATATGTGTCTGTATTATGGACACCCAAATATAGGAAGGAAGTGTGTGTCTACAATATGGCTGCCTCAATATAGACAATACAGGAAGGAAGTGTGTCTCTACAATATGGCCACCCCTATACAGACAATACAGGAAGGAAGTATGTGTCTCCAACATAGCTTCCCCAATACAAATAATAAAGGAAGGACGTGTCTCCAATATGGCTGACACTATACAGACAATACAGAAAGGGAGCATGTGTCTGTGTCTGTATTATGGTCGCCCAAGTTCAGAAAGGAAGTGTGGGTCTCCAACATGGCCGCCACTATCCAGACAATACAGGAAGGAAGTGTGTCTCTACAAAATGGCCTCCACTAACAGACAATACAGAAAGGGAGCATGTGTCTGTATTATGGTCGCCGAAATACATGAGGGAAGTGTGTGTCTATAATATGGCCGCCCCCATACAGACAATACAGGAAGGGTGTATCTCCAATATGGTCATTCCCCTACAGACAATACAAGAAGCAAGTGTGTGTCTCCAATATGACTGTCCCATACAAACAATACAGAAAGGAAACGTATCTCTAATATGTTTGCCAATACGGGAAGGATGTATGTGTCTCCAATATGGCTGCCACTATATAGAAAATACAGGAAGAACTGGTCTCTGATATAGCACCCCTATCGATACAATACAGGAAGGAAGTATGCCCCCAATATATATATATATATATATATATATATATATATATATATATATATAGATGACTTCCTTCCTATCTCGACTTCATTATAGACCAAAATGGCTGATATCAGGGGACAACAGATTTCCTTCAATGGAGATGAAGCCATCAGCCGCTGTAGTGTCCCTTTAAGGTTTGTACTGTAGACTTGTTGGTGACACATATTCTATCAGAAATGATGCAATCTGTGTGTTTCATCTCTAATCCAGGCCGCGCCGTGTAGGAAAACAGACATTTATCAAGATCATCTAGAGCTGCAGGAAGCCAAAGCCGCGGTGCTCAGCCCAACATGAATGGCATACAATAGGAAAATATGATTATTCCTAATATACTACAGCACAAAACGTATCCCTGACTCCAGTCACATCACCCCCTGCAGATCCGCTACTGATCAACACAAATATTACTGAAAGCACGGAATGTAAAGATTTGCTCAATAGCCATATAAACCAGAAAACACAAAACCCAATTCTGCTAATGAATACCCACCAGGACGTATATTACTATAGAAAGCAGCACAAATCATATAGAAATGCACAAAAGGCACTCAAATAAACAAAGTCATGGAAACCTTCCAAGAAACCTGATAATCCAGGACTGAAAAATAATGTCGGGATTTGCAATTCCAGAAACAGTGATCAGAGCGGATCTACGTGTAAATACTGATTTATGCCTAGCCAATAAGACTGAATATTTGCGAAAAATTTTGTATGTGCTTTAAACCAGAGGATTAAATAAAAACAGATAAAAATTACAAAATTTTATATAAGAGCACTGTTCTGCATTGCAATTGGCTACAGGTTTTGCCAGGCAACCCTGAATTCCTGTGCAGGATCATAGTGAGAACCATGCAGCTGTTCAGTTGCAGCTGCATAGTTCTCTCTCCCTCTCTATACTTATCTCTATGATCAGTGCGGGAAAGAAACAAAGTTACAGGCAGGACAATGCTGGAGTCTATAACCGGTAGGCAGTGTTTCACTGATTCCTAGTAGAGATGAGCGAACACTGTTCGGATCAGCCAATCCAAACAGCACGCTCCCATAGAAATGAATGGTAGCACCTGGCACGCAGACTTTGCCGGCAGCTGGCCATTTAACCCCCCGCGTGCCGGCCGCTTCCATTCATTTCTATGGGAGCGTGCTGTGAGCGTGCTGTTTGGAATGGCTGTTCCGAACAGTGTTCGCTCATCTCTAATTCCTAGCAGAAACACTAACGTTAACCCCTTCCCTTCCTGACACAAACACTAATCTGTAAATGCATCCTAAATCATAGTTGTCATAGAAAAAAATTGGGGAATATTAGCTTTAGCATAACATTAGCAATAGCTAGGGTTGAGCCGATCTTGAGATTTCAGGATTGATTTTAAAATCCGATTTCCGATCATTTTCCAGCCGATCTCAGTTGTGAAATTTGCTCGATCGCCAATCGGAATCTGATCTTTTCTGTTCCCAATCGCACATCCCTAGTCAATGCTTCTCTATGGGAAAAGTCACTTTTAGGGTTCAGTCGATCTTGAGATAACCTCCGACCTCGATCCCGTTGGAAAAGATCGGGATTGGAATTCCCATCGCGATCATGAAATTTACTGGATCGATGATCGGAATCCGATTTTTTCCAATCTGGACCGCTCAACCCTAGCAATAGCAGTAGAAGTTGTAGTCGTAGCCGTCATAGTACTACCACTATAACCTATAACGAATGATAAAAATAATTGTATAGTAATGCAGGAGAGAAATGGTTAGGATAAAAAGATTCAAAATTGATTTAAATAAAATGAAATAAGTAAATTAAAACTCACGATGACGCGCGAGTACATTGTAATTCTGGAGATCTTCACATTCCAGTTCCACATCAACACCTACCGCGTTTCAGGTGCAATTATCGCTGCATTTGGTTAAATCCCTCATTGTAAGCAAATCCTCCGCCGCGCCCTGGCCAATGTGTAGATTGTTACATGTAGCCCCTGGCAGCTTCTGGGATTGGGACACAACATCCATTGCAGCGTTGTTGATGCTGCTCCTCCATATCCCCTAACACTACTCTCACCATCTCATGTGTGAAATCAGACTGTCGCTGAGCTGTTAATTTCATGCTGTGTAAATATTTAACTAGTGTTGCTGCTTAATGTGAATGACCTAAAAAAAGACAAAACTTCAATAAAAGGATATATTCATTTTCTCCACAAACTTATCCTTGGAATTATCAGTTTTGGGGAAGTTTTTGATGTCACCTTCAAGGCGCGTAATCTGGTGATCCATGGAGTCCAGGCTGGCCTTCAGGTTCTGAGCAGAAACTACAAGAGAAAACATGAAGAAGGTCATTTATACAGAGTAAGAATAGCGCTGGAATATTGTATGGCTTACATCTACAAAATATATAGGATTGGATAGATAGATAGATAGATAGATAGATAGATAGATAGATAGATAGGAGATAGATAGATAGATAGATAGATAGATAGATAGATAGATAGATAGATATAATAGATAGATGATAGATAGATAGATAGATAGATAGATAGATAGATAGATAGATAGATAGATAGATAGGAGATAGATAGATAGGAGATAGATAGATAGATAGATAGATAGATAGGAGATAGATAGATAGATAGATAGATAGATAGATAGATAGATAGATAGATAGAATAGATAGATGATAGATAGATAGATAGATAGATAGATAGATAGATAGATAGATAGATAGATAGGAGATAGATAGATAGATAGATAGATAGATAGATAGATAGGAGATAGATAGATAGATAGATAGATAGATAGATAGATAGATACGAGCTATATAGATAGATAGATAGATAGATAGATAGATAGATAGATAGATAGATAGATAGGAGATAGATAGATAGATAGATAGATAGATAAAAATATAAAATACTATATAGTTTAGAACATTGTTAGGGCTCCTAGGAAGCTCAAAAAAGTTCCAAAAATTACCCTTTTATTAGGGAACAGGAGCCTGTCTGTGATTGTTTAGACACACATGACAGTTATATTGCAGAAAGTAATGGTTTTGTACAAAAATTAGCCTGTTTTGATGTCTTGTAAGTGCTACAGGATTATTGTTATCTGGGAGACAAATATGTGTCAGCCACTTGGAAAGGGAGGAAGAATTTGGCTTTTCAAAAAAGGAAAAAAAAACTGATGTGTTAGATATGGAATTATGATTACTATTATTATTATTATTATTTTTTTTTTTTTTTTTTTTTGTTATACCAATAGTGTGGTATAGTGGAATGTGATGGTGGACCAGGTGATAGGACATGTCTGGGGGGGCGGTGGCAGTGGTGGTAGCATCAGCTACAGTACAGTAGATAATAATAATAATAATAATAATAATAATAATAATAATAATAATAATAATAAATGTTATTTATATAGCGCCACCATATTCCGCAGCGCTGTACAATTTGTAGGGTTTAAATACAGACAGAAAGATACATTACAAAGAAAGTCATTTCACACAATGGGACTGAGGGCCCTGCTCGCAAGAGTTTACAATCTATGAGGTAGAGGGGGTGACACAAGAGGTAGCAGGGGCGGCATTGCTTATGCAGAGGTCAGACAATATTGTAATAGAGGTGACTGTCATTACACAAACATAAAACTTTATGAGCCATCACCAGTCGTGTCCTTTAGCATGTGGATGGAGCTTGGACATATAGAGTTAGCCTGAAGTGGCATCATATCATGTGGGGTAATGTGGGGACAGAGGAGGGTTAAATTTTGGGGATTCTAATTATAGTACGGAAGGGTTTACATTAGGACATTGTGATCGGCCTGTCTGAAAAGATGCGTCTTTAGTTTACATTTGAAACTGTAGAAATTGGGAGTTAATCTGATTGTCCGGGGTAGAGCATTCCAGAGAAGTGGTGCAGCTCGGGAGAAGTCTTGTATACGAGCGTGGGAGGTTCTGATAATAGAGGAGGTAAGTGTTAGGTCATTGAGTGAACGGAGAGCACGGGTTGGGCGGTAGACAGAGATGAGGGAGGAAATGTAGGGAGGTGCGGCATTATGGAGAACCTTGTGGATGAGAGTAATAACTTTATATTTTATTCTATAATGAATAGGCAGCCAATCTAACGACTGGCACAGACCAGAGGCATCGCTGTAGCGTCTAGCCTGATAGATGAGCCTGGCCGCTGCATTCAGAATAGATTGTAGAGGAGAGAGTTTAGTGAGGGGAAGACCGATAAGTAAGGAGTTACAGTAGTCAAGGCGAGAATGAATCAGAGAGACAATAAGTGTCTTTAGTGTATCTCTGGTGAGGAAAGGGTGTATTCTGGAGATGTTTTTGAGGTGGAGGTGACATGAACGTGCGAGTGATTCAATATGAAGGGTGAAGGAAAGGTCTGAGTCAAACATGACCCCAAGGCAGCGGGCATGATGCCTAGGAGTTATAGTAAGGCCTGAGACTGCAATGGATATATCAGGGACAGATCTATTAGATGGTGGAAACAGTAGTAGTTGTCTTAGAGAGATTTAGTTTCAGATAGAGCGATCATAAAGGGAGATGGTGACAGATAAATAAATAGATTTTAGATGGATGGATGGATGGATGGATAGATAGATAGATAGATAGATAGATAGATAGATAGATAGAATTCTCTGCTCGTCTTATCACACCTCATCGCTGACACATAGTAATAAATACATCCGCCTATTGTTTAAAGTGATGATAACCCCCTTTTATACGGAATTATTTTCCATCTATGAGTTACATTTTTGCAGTTTTCTGGCTTTAAGCAAGAGCTTCAGTGAAGACGAAGTAATGTAATATATTATAATGTAATAATTTATAATGTGACGTCTTCACAGCACCAGAAAAACTAAAACACTGATAATTAAATATCTTCTTTCATATTCATCGACAAATCACAATTTACAGCAGCAGAAACTGACAGAAATAAGAGACAATATTAAAGTGATATTTCACTTAAGAAAAGTCCTGCTGAGGGATTGTATATGTGTATAGTGATGGCGGTGCGGAGATTGTCTGGGGGGATAAAGTTCTTTGTGCTGTTTCTTCAAAGGACTGCTTTAGTTATCTGCCCCCATGTTATATACCTACAAAGCTCGTTTGCACAGGTCCTGAGCAATGGTGTACACAGCAATGCAAAGACCCATTACTAAGCATCATACGCCCCCAGCAGGAAATCAGGATCAGTACAGGATAAGTAATGTAATGTATGTACACAGTGACTGTACCAGCAGAACGGTGAGCGCAGCTCTGGAGTATAATACAGGATGTAACTCAGGATCAGTACAGGATAAGTAATGTAATGTATGTACACAGTGACTGCACCAGCAGAATAGTGAGTGCAGCTCTGGAGTATAATACAGGATGTAACTCAGGATCAGTACAGGATAAGTAATGTAATGTATGTACACAGTGACTGTACCAGCAGAATAGTGAGCGCAGCTCTGGAGTATAATACAGGATATAACTCAGGATCAGTACAGGATAAGTAATGTAATGTATGTACACAGTGACTGCACCAGCAGAATAGTGAGCGCAGCTCTGGAGTATAATACAGGATATAACTCAGTATCAGTACAGGATAAGTAATGTAATGTATGTACACAGTGACTGTACCAGCAGAATAGTGAGTGCAGCTCTGGAGTATAATACAGGATGTAACTCAGGATCAGTACAGGATAAGTAATGTAATGTATGTACACAGTGACTGTACCAGCAGAATAGAGAGTGCAGCTCTGGAGTATAATACAGGATGTAACTCAGGGTCAGTACAGGATAAGTAATGTAATGCATGTACACAGTGACTGTACCAGCAGAATAGTGAGCGCAGCTCTGGAGTATAATACAGGATGTAACTCAGGATCAGTACAGGATAAGTAATGTAATGTATGTACACAGTGACTGTACCAGCAGAACGGTGAGCGCAGCTCTGGAGTATAATACAGGATGTAACTCAGGATCAGTACAGGATAAGTAATGTAATGTATGTACACAGTGACTGCACCAGCAGAATAGTGAGTGCAGCTCTGGAGTATAATACAGGATGTAACTCAGGATCAGTACAGGATAAGTAATGTAATGAATGTACACAGTGACTGTACCAGCAGAATAGTGAGTGCAGCTCTGGAGTATAATACAGGATGTAACTCAGGATCAGTACAGGATAAGTAATGTAATGCATGTACACAGTGACTGTACCAGCAGAATAGTGAGCGCAGCTCTGGAGTATAATACAGGATGTAACTCAGGATCAGTACAGGATAAGTAATGTAATGCATGTACACAGTGACTGTACCAGCAGAATAGTGAGTGCAGCTCTGGAGTATAATACAGGATAAGTAATGTAATGTATGTACACAGTGACTGTACCAGCAGAATAGTGAGTGCAGCTCTGGAGTATAATACAGGATAAGTAATGTAATATATGTACACAGTGACCTGGGTCCCAGTTCCGGGCTCAGCTCTCACCCGGTACCCAGGGCGTTCCTCCTCAGGACTATATCCCTAAAACCACAACTTAGACCCTGAACTTCCCAAAGAGAAAACTTTTTGTCTCCTAAGTTTTTGTAAAGTATAAATATGCGTTGCGGCGTATAACACAAATATTTCTACACATCCAATTAGTTTCTGCATTATTGTCCCCATTGAAGTCACACGTATAATAGATTCAGTCACTTTGTATTTTTCTTAGATTTTCAAGGCTCCGGCTCCTGCAGCTCTAAGAAAACGTCTGATTTTAACTTCAGCTGCGCACAATGCTCGCCCTGCGGGACTGCAAACGAGAGATCAATGATTCCCAGTGGACGGTTTTTCCCATCTTCTCCCTTAAAGCTTGTCAGGGTGGGTGAGCTCCCTGTGACTTTTTGTCATTCATGATGAATGGGAAGGCTCATTTAACAGCTGGCTGTTTCGAAGAAGTAGCAAAAAATGCTTTTTTTCTTCCTTGTGTGTTTTGCAATCAAAGAGCAGAAAAACAAGTTTCCGCAGTGACAGAATCTTCACTTTTTACATACCTTGCATTCTGGCAGCTGCCCCTATTGTAACCATCTGCATAGGAGTATGATAAATGAGGGGGTCCAGTAAACAGGGGGTGGGCTATACTTGGAGCCTATTTTTTGACCTGTGACTAGTTTGAAGCTTGGGGTAACCTGGGCCTTGGAGAATATTTTTTGTCTATCCAGTAGGGCAGGGAGAAACTATATGTAATAGATATTTTGACCAAACACGTAGACAAACTCTTACTGCTTCAAGAACATGTGCAAGATAATCCTGACGGATCAAGAATACATGGTGAACCTGACAAGGGTCCTCTTCCTGTTTCGGTGCAGTCCGAACTGGAAGTGCTATTATACCCTGAGCTGGAGGTCCAGGTGAGGTGCAGAAACCTACTAAACAGATATACTCACCTGCACTCACTACTCCTGGGCTCCTTGCATCAAGTCTGTGACCTCACCAATGGCGTAACCAAAGTGTTGTGGGCCCCGATGCAATCTTTTGTCTGGGGGCCCCCTATCTCATCCCTACAGTGAATTCTTGATCTTGATGGTTACAGGTGCTAAGGAGTTTAATCCACCTTAGTGTGGTTAGGGTAATCTGTGGGTCTCCTTGTCCAGATGGAAGTTGCAATCTCAATACTGATGGGCCCCCTAAGGCTCCTGAGTTCTGGGGCGACTGCACCCTCAGCACCCCCACAAGTTACACCCCTAGATGTCACCCAGAAGGCAGATAGACAACCAAAGAGGACCTGTGGATAGGTCATACGTATAAAATAAACACCTGGGGGCCATAAAACCCCTTTAAGGCTAAGGCCCAAAACAGAAGGCTGCAGCAAAAAAGCGCTATGGGAAAAATCATGGTGGCAACGCATTGTGTGAAGCCCCCACCTAATATGGAATGGGAAATATAAAGGTTGTGCGTCTGCTGCTCCTTCTACTGAATACAGACCTGGTTTTAGCGCAAAATACAGCAGAAAATCAGCATAAAAACGCAAGAAAAACTGTATGTGTGACTCCAGCCTTAGAGCTATTCCTCGATGGCAGAAGTTGAGGAGGTTGCACCCAATGTCCCATCTATCACTTCATCAGTACTAATGGGGCTCGACACCACATCAGTCTACTAGCTGGATCAATAAAGACTGCAGTCAATGTGCTTTGCCATGATGGAGCCACAATGAAGAAAAACTACACTGGACATGTGAACACTCCCCAATACAGTGGAGTGTCTTTCACGCAGCAACTAATTCAGCAATATCAATAGACTTTTATCTGTATCAATCAAACCAGAAGACTAAACAGCCATAACCTCTCAGTATGACTCCAATAGTCAGCATTAATAGAATTACATTTAGAGAACATTTCTGGAGATTCCCAACCTTTGAGATCTAGTTTCGGTCATTGCTCTCTAATAACATAGGATTCCAAGTAGATCCCATTAATGCCGAATTTCAGGACTTATGTTATACTTTGCTTGTATATGATAGGAATTTGCAATCGGATATTAAAAGGAGAAAGACTATGAATTCAGGTCAAGAATTTGTAGAATTTTTAAGCTATGGGAGGTATATGTAAATACATTCTCCTTGATGGAAAAGGGAAACTCACTCTAGCGCCACCTTTCAAAATGCCTGGTCTTCAAGAAACCTAGTGACACGATCTAGGATTAAAGTCAAGCTTGAATATCTCTTCCAAAAGGGAGAGCGATCTGTACACAGACAGCTGTTTTGGGGTTATTCACTCTCATTAGTGTGAAACGGGAAGGTGGCGCTAGAGGAAGTTTTCCTATTTGCATCTAGAGCATTTTTACATATTCTTTCCCAGAATTCTTAGCATGTTTGGTTCGTAGGTTCCTGAAAACTGTGCTCTGCAAAGACAGGCCCTAGCTAAGCTATGACTGAACAGAAAAATAATGTATAAAATGTCACAATTTATCTTTTCGGAATATTTGTCATATGGTTACATCCACCATCTGGAACCAGCAGTTTGTTTAAGCCTGAACTTGTGAAATGGCAAATGGTGTGAGAATAACGTTCCCCACGTCTCCAGCGCGTTCCTGTGTTTACGCCATACGTGATCATCTTTCTGTCTCTTTGCAGGTTTTTTTTTCCTCCCTTCCCCGGTTTGTCGGCGTTCCACCACATCTGTTAGGTAACGTTTCCTGCTCTGTAATCCACTAAACCTGTTATCCTGGAAAAGTTGTGATCTATAATGTAAATGTTAATTGCTTTACTGGCAGCTGCATTCCCAAGGCAAAGAGACGAGCTATTTTTATCTCCATGTATTCCTAATGTGTCCCTGGAAAATCACAAAAAGTGCTGGTCTCTTGTAAAATGTTGCAGATGGCATCAGGTCTTCAAGATCAATTTTTTTCCTTTTTCCCCCCTGCTTTTTCTCAATAGCTTCCTAAGCAGTGTCAGAATACTCCAGAGTCCGACTGTTCTTCTACCAGTAACCGCCATCTAATTGGCTCACTTGTCACACGGTGGCGAGGCATTACAAAGGCATTCTGGGCAACAAGATGCAAATGAGAATTTTTTTTTTTTTAATAAAAAAGGGCACTCGTTTTCTTCTCATGCATTTTTTATGCAACCTCCTGCATGTTTTATCCATCACAAGTAGCACCACGGTAGTACGGCAGAGGAATTAGCAGGGATGTGAAATACAAAAACAGATACAAAAAACTGCACCTATATGGTGGTTCTTGTGCAGGATCACATTGTAGAACTCTAGGAATATCATCTGGAATTCTCCGCTACATTATAAACAATGTTTAACCATTTTGTTTTTTACATACAACTTTCTGCTACATTTTTTGGGGGGAGAATCAGCTGAAAAATGGTGTTTTGCACTTTTTTTTTTTTTTTTTGTGTGTCACTGTTATTGTTACTGTTATACCCTTAGGGGGTATCAGTACTCATATAATCTATTCTAATACTTCTGTATTGCAGTATAACTTATGTATACTCCACTTCTATTACATTATGCCTGTGGTAGAGTGTAACATAAAGGGGCACTCACACTACCATTGTTAAAGGGGCTCTATCAGCAAAATCATGCTGATAGAGCCCCACATATGCGTGAATAGCCTTTAAAAAGGCTATTCAGGCACCGTAAATCTTATATTAAACTACCCCCCCCCACACACACACCCATTTTAAAATAATACCCTAAAAAAGAATGTGATCAACTTACCCATCGTGCACGGTGGGCGGGCATTCAGGGTCCACTGTCTTCTTCATCCACGCCTCCTCTTCCTGCGATGTCCTCGGGTCCCATCTTCCTCCGGTGCTCGCGAACTGATATTGCTAAAAAAAAGGCCTGGGCGCATGTGCAGTAGCATGCGGCTTCTACTACGGTTACTGCGCATGCGCCGAGGCCATTTTTTTTTTAGCAATGTCAGTTCGCGAGTGCCAGAGGAAGATGGGACCCGAGGACATCACAGGAAGAGAAGGCGTGGATGAAGATGAAGACACGCCCTGAATGCCCGTCCACCGTGTACGATGGGTAAGTTGATCACATTCTTTTTTAGGGTTTTATTTTAAAACTGGGGGTAGTTTAATATAACATTTACAGTGCCTGAGTAGCCTTTTTAAAGGCTATTCACGCATATGTGGGGCTCTAGCAGCATGATTTTGCTGATAGAGCCCCTTTAATGTCTGTTGCTGTCTTTTGTCATAGGATGACAGCAACGGACATTAAACTGTTACAGAAAACAGTCTTGGTCTGATTTTGTGTCCGTTCCCATTGATACTAATGTAAAAAACATGACACTATCAACAACACTATCATCTGTACGCATGACTTTATTTTTCGTTACAAAAGTGAACAAACATGAAAGATCGCTTTTGTCATATTGTTTACATCAGTGTCAATGGGAATGAACATAGAATAAGTCTGTGATTGTTCTCCACAACAGTTTAATGTGCATTGCTGTCATCCTATGATGGAAGACAGCAACGAACACTAACTATAACGGAAGACAGCAACGGACACTAACTATGATGGAAGACAGCAACGGACACTAACTATGATGGAAGACAGCAACGGACACTAACTATGATGGAAGACAGCAACGGACACTAACAGCGGTAGTGTGAACTGTCATGGTAACCAATTGCTACCCCATCTAATGTGGCAGGGAGTCATTAATTAAGAAATTTATCAGGATTATTATTTTAAACCAAAAATGAGATCACTTTTAACATCTGCAGAACGCTGATATACAATCCTGACACTGAGTACTGGCTCCCACCATCGGGGAACCGGGAAATGCGGTTTTTACTGCAACATCTTCTTTATTATTTTTCCTTATCCTCTCCTGATGAGAATATGTAATCGAAACGCGTAGAGAGATTAATTATTTACAGCATATCTAGTGTGAACCCTATAGAATGGCATATTTATCAAGTGGACAGGGACACTAGTTATATGTTTAGGTGTCAGGTTAACTTTGCTATTGAGTGGACGCTTTAGGGCAGTGTGAACAGCATCAAAACAGTAGGGGGGAAGAAGGTATTTACTCTATACAACATTGTTATCAGCTACAGTATCAGTGAGATTATCATCATCTAGGCACCTATTTAGTGCTAACCGTCACCTGTTAAGTTGTGATTATCACTCCCCTAAGCTGAACTACCCTGCAGTATCTAGGAACATTGCAAAAAAGCTATATCTCTACAGTGTTCCCTGCTTTTCTTATTGAGTTATGTATTCTAATTTTAGCCCTAGCTATACCGTTGAAAGATTTTAGCTGACCATATTTGACATTAAAAGTTATGTTTTATGCTAAGTGTTGTTTGTTATAAGAGAATGCTGATATAATAAGGCTACATAGTTTAATTACTCTCTTATAGAACACAATGGCATGTATTTAGTAATCTGTCACATGGTTATAAATTCGCAACATTCACCATAAACTCCTATTGTAGAGTGACTGCGCCACATTTGACCTATGCAAGCCACTGTAAACCGTTGTCAGGGATGCTTTGCATTTCACACATAGAGCAACACAATGTACAGTGGTAGGAGAGATCATTATGTGACCTTGGACACGTTATGATTGCAGCTGTGAAGTAGGTGTCTCCGGCATGATGTCAATAGCAATGCAGTTTCTCTATATTGATTGATCAGAAGGGCCAAGTCACGTTTCTATTGCTGGAATAGTGTAGCATAATTCATTAAAAAAAGCACCTACTACAAAAAACAAACAACCAATTTGATTTAATTGTCCTTGACATTGTAAACATAAAGCCAAGACGGCAGTGTGAACAGAGCCTAATGGACTTCTCCATGGTAGCAAGACAAAAGAGTGACAATTGTCTCAAAGGGGTAAACACAGCGAACGTGCAAGTAAAACTAGAATATACATGTAAGGCCGAGCTTGCAACTTATTCTGCACGTGACCATCCTGATTCTAGGAGTAAAGCGCTATCCAAAAAACCCTAAAAGCCTCTAAAAAAAAAAAAAAAAAAAAAAAAAAAAGCTCCCTTTAACTTCTTAGACACCAAGTTATTCACCAACTTAATGCCCAATTTGTTTCATTTTTTTCATAACCGCTTTCCATTGGTCATATAAGGGCTTGTTTTTTTTGTGGGGTGAGTTGTATTTTGGAGTACATAAAGCTTATCGATTCACTTTCATGAACTTTTTCTGGGGGAAAGTGGGAAAAAAATAGAATTAATTCAACCAGTGTTTTTTGGGTTACAAATTTATTATACCATTATTATGGATCAGTATCACTATACTGAATATGACTTTATGTTTACATACTTGCACTTACACAGTAAAAAACACATAAGAAAAAAATTACATTTTATCAGCAATTAGTCACTCTCGATATTTCTCATTCAACAGGGGTCTTGTTTTTTGTAGGATGAATTGATGTTTTTATTTCGTCATTTGGACTTTTTTGGTTACATTTTTTGGGAGGTGACATGAACAAAAAGAAAACGATTCTGGCTTTGCATTTGCTTTTTTCCTAAGTAACAAAATAATTGAAAACTTGGGTCATTACAGGTACAGGAGTACCAATTATTTGTACTTTTTTGGTATTTTTTTTATTCTTTGTAAATAAAAAAATTCTACACATTTTTTAAATTCTATTTTAATCCCACTATTAGGGTTGACCTGATCTTGAGATTTCAGGATAGATTTTAAAATCTGATTTCTGATCATTTTCCAGCCGATCATGATTGTGAAATTTGCTCGATCGACGATCGGAATCCAAACTTTTCCAAACCTGATTGCTCAACCCTAGTCAATGCTTCTCTATGGGAAAAGTCACTTTTAGGGTTGAGATGATCTTGAGATTTCAAAATCCGATTTCCGAACATTTCCCAGCCGATCCCGATCGTGAAATCTGCTCGATCTTCGATCGGGATCCGATCTTTTCTGAACCCTACCCACAATAGGACATGAATATACCTTAGACTGATTGTTCACCTAATGCACTACAATACAGTACTAAGGTATTAGACCCAGTCTCTATCTGGGCCTAGCCCAATTTCATAGATGGCAGATTCAGAGGCCATTGTTTGCCTAACCCCCTCAACTATAACACATTTGGCATCTTACAATTGCATCACGATCGCTGAGGCAGATGCATATAACTATATACCCAACTCTGTGGCCCTATTTGTGGTGGGTAGCGAGCCATGTGAGAGAGGGGGAGCAAAGGTGGTGCTATCCAAGGGGTACGCTGCACGACCTAGTGGCATGTCCAATTGGCACATACAATAGAACTTCAAAAGGCAGTGATAGGACGCAGCTGATTCCTGCTTGAGAAACTAAAATATTCTGAAAAAAATCTGAAGAATAATAAAAAAATAATAACAAAAACATTGTAAATGTATTTCTTGAAAATTGCATAAAAAATCCCTGGCGCCACAAGTATATGGAGCGGTCTTACATCACAGTTGCACGCTGTTTGCTAAAGTTGAAGGCATGGATTTGATCCTGCACCACGCCAGGTCCGCACTGTTCTATGTTTGTTTGCCAAGAAAACTGAGGAATCATTACAAGACCTTGTGTCATTGCGATTTTATGCACCTTCAAACAGATGTTTTTTTCCACTAAGCTATTAAAAGAAACCAGTAAATCTTCAAGGCCCAATTTGTTTCCTTAGAAGCCACATTACCAGGCTAGAGGCCATGACACAGGTGGTCTTATCTGTGCCAGGCAGGCATCTCATATCAGTAGGGGGGTAAAGGTTAGCGGGCGTGGGTAGATAGTCAAGAGTATCTATATCCTCTTTGATAACAGCTGGGTGCACTTGATCCCGTCTTGTGTGCAGAGATTGTGAACTTTTGCAGAAGAAAATATTTCATGGCAACCGGATTGTAAAAATGTGGTCAATGTGGAGGTATTAACCCTCGACCGGCCAAATAAGAGTAATTATAAATTAAAGAAGTGAATATAATCCCCAGCTGGGCCCCTTTTTTCCATGTACATCTATATGTTGATGTCTCTAAAGTCTATACATACTGGTAACTCTCCCAGAATGTGTGGAAGGCTTCCAAAAAAAGGGTTGACTTATCAAGTCCCAGATAAAGGGGCAACTCTCCAATGTCCTGCCATTTTATGTGTAAGGTAGTCACTTTATCAACAAGTCAAGTTCTGAAAAATGGCTGTGATGAGCACACTTCATGTTGATGTCACAAAACGGGGGCAAGACTTTACCTACTGGGAGCATGGCCTCACCAAAATTTTTTAGTTTTTTAATTTTTTATATTGGAATGTTAACAAGTTCTGTATGATCCACAGATATCTATCAATTCTAAACCCTATATACACATTAGACATTAGCCTTTAGGAGTGGTCAACAAGTTCCATCTGTTATCTACTCCTAAAAATAGAGGTTGTCACAGGGGTAGGTAGACCAGTGTCCTACCTCCCCGACGTGCCTTTGTGATAATGCTGTGGGAATTCCAATCACTAATCACTATTTTGTCAATTGCCAAAGCTCAATATCCTAAGGAGGGCTCGGAAACAATTTTAAGTGATGAGTGTTCAGTGGTTGGGAAAGAGCCCAACATCTTTAATACCCAGGGGCCCTGATCACTCAGAACTAGAGATGAGCAAGTAGTGCAATATTCAAGATTCGTTTTGAGTAGAGCCTCAATATTCAACTACTCGATCGAATATAGAATCCCATTACAGTCTATGGGAAAAAATGTTCGTTTCAGGGAAAACCACTATTCAACTAAAGGAGAGTCACCAAGTCTATGAGTAGCAGGGGGAGAGTGTTTAGGAGGAGCGCTGTGCAGTTAAAGTGCACGGACCACATAGACTATAGCGGGTCTGTGCGCTTTAACTGCACAGCGCTTGCAGTTGCGCTGATATTCCATTTGGGGGGGGTCCTCCAGCAGACTCCTTCCAGACGGGAGGCAAGCGCTATTGTGAACTTACTTATCCTGCAGAACCAGCATTGATTGGCCGAATGCTATACAGTGTATACCATTCGACCAATCAACACTGGTTCTGCAGCAGGCTCTTCTTTGCTAGTCGGGAGAGCTGGTAGCTTGCAGTCATGTGGGAACTGGCTTTCTCTCATAGGAATGCATTGACCAGCGATGATTGGCCAAATGCTGTACAGTGTACAGCATTTGGCCAATCAACGTTGGTTTTGCCGGAGGCTCGTCTGTGAGGAGGCGGAGTCTAAGATCAGACCACAGCAGTCTCCATTGTGGTCCGATTTTTTTTATTTTTTTTTTGTAGATTGTGAGCCCCACATAGCGCTCACAATGTACATTTTTCCCTATCAGTATGTCTTTTTTGGAGTATGGGACGGAGATCCACGGAAACGCAGGGAGAACATACAAACTACTTGAATAGAAACTTTACTGCGAATAGGGGTAGTATTCAAATGAGTACGAGTATTTCAAATACCGTAGTATTCTATCGAATACTACTCGCTCATCTCTACTCAGAACCCATCCTTGCTGGACATTCAGCATGATCACTTTTGATGGTGAGGTCTACCGATGGATGAAGCGATTTGTTCCGAGTTGGGTTTGACCCCAATATTCCAAATTGTTTGTTTTTAAAAAATTGAGCATTTGTCTCAAATGAACCAAAATGTCAACTGTTTATCAGTGTAATGTTCTCTGTAACATAGCTGAATATGCATTGGCAATGGTGATAGACTCCCTTTAAACAATTCCCCAAACCAATAGTTTAATGCAACGGAATTTATGAAACTTTTATGTTATTTGTTTTATTCAAACTAATTGAACTTCTGCAAACTTTGGGAAAAAAAATTTGCAGTTTCTGCATAATTCTAAATAATAGAGTTAAAAGTCCCGGAATGTGCGCGTTGCTTTTTTTTAATGCAAATGTAAAGATGACAAGCGCTCGCCAATTTGGCAAAACATTATAGGTCTTTTAGTTAACAAGTAAAACATGCGCCTTTGATCTTTATTGGGCCTATGCATGATTAATTAAAAGCCAGGGAAGTGGCGTTATTATTATTATTATTGGTATTAGTATTTCACGGCACAGAAGAAAACAAGCGGCTGATGAAAGGCTCATTTATAAGTGAATAAACTACAGGATCATTATGGGAACATAGTATTAATTTTTTAAAAGGGAAAATGAATCAAAAGGATGAAAATATTCCAGGTTCGTGCGCAGGAATAAATGTTTCATGCCGCTGAATTGTAATTGTGAAATATGAGGCTTTATAGGCATAAGATATTGCAAATTAAACGCCGGGACGTTCGGGTTTGCTGCTTGTGTAAAAGAGTTCAAGGGCTTTCGGCAAATAACATTCATTTCAGCGAGCAAAAGATCATCAAAGATAGTTGAAGTGTCCCTTCATTAAGGAGGAAACGGCAGAATAATAATGGACAGGTTTACCTGAAATCAAGCTGATGAGTCCAATAAAAACGATCACTGTCTTTCCCTACAACTTCAATTGTCCTCTACGTGCTTCATGATTATTTAACCAACAACAATCTCTCACAAATCTATTAAGACCAGAAAGGTGGTCTCTTGGAGTCTTCTTCTTAATGAGGTGGTTTCATGAAGTCTTCTCAAAGAGGTGGCTTCATGAAGTTGTCTCAAAGAGGTAGCTTCATGAAGTTGTCTCAAAGAGGTGGCTTCATGAAGTTGTCTCAAATAGGTGGCTTCATGAACTTGTCTCAAATAGGTGGCTTCATGAACTTGTCTCAAAGCGTTGGTCTCATGAAGTCTTCTCGAAGAGGTGGTTTCTAGAAAATGTTTTACTGTGATTCATAGTTTGCTCTCTGTTTCACAAACTAAGCCTTTTATGCCACAGCTTGACATTTCTAGGGCAATTTAGGTGACAAACCAAAACAATTCATCAAAAAGAAAGAATACTGTATATAAATAAAAGTTTCCAGTGGATCCTGACTGCGTTATGGTTCCCCCTACCCCACCAGTCTATTTAATCTCCACTACAATCATTGCTTCCTTCATTATCCAGCCTTACCGGTCCCTTCTGGTTATGCTTCACCGTCACCAGTCCTTTAATCCCACACAATTATGTGGGTCAGTAATGATTATAAAACCAAAGATGATATTTCATAAATCTTTCAAATCGGTCGAAAAAGGGAAGACAAAAAATTGGCATATGTTGACTCCTTCCCACTACAGGTATTTTTCAATTTTTTATATTCATTTTATGAGAAACAAAACAGCGAGAAAACGGCATTTTAGCGTCTTTTTTCCACGAACTTCTTAAAAAAAAGCTTGTCAAAGATCACAACGTAGGGTGGGATAGACAATTTTTTAAAGGGAACCTAGTATGGATAAAGGGGTAGTCTTATCAAAGCATTGTGGTCTCATGGATTCTTCTGATAGAGATGGTCCCATGGAGTCTTCTAAAAAATTGAACCTTCTCAAAGTGGTGGTCTCATGGATTCTTCTCTAACAGATTATCCCATGGATTCTTCTCTAACAGATTATCCCATGGATTCTTCTCAAACAGATTATCTCATGGATTCTTCTTAAACAGGTTATCTCATGGATTCTTCTCAAACAGGTTATCTCATGGATTCTTCTCAAACAGGTTATCTCATGGATTCTTCTCAAACAGGTTGTCTCATGTTTCATGGATTCTTCTGTAAGAGGTGGTCTCATGGATTCTTCTCAAAGATGTGATTTCATAAAGTGGTATCACTATATTTCATACATTGCTATCTTTTCATACACGTAGCTCTCCATGTCCCAGTCTGATATTACTTGGGCATTTGAGGTAACAATCCAAAACAAGCCATTAAAAATAGAGATTACAGAACACAAAAAAGATTCCAGTAGATCCCGACTTCTCTACGATGATGTATTCTGCTACAATATCTGCCCATCCTCTCGCCACCCATTACACAGACTAACAACAATTGAAATGTCAATTGAATGTACAAGCAAATTTTAATGGTTTACTCCTGTAAAGTAGGAGAATTGTACCGGCAAACCTTCAACTCTGAGCAGCCGAGATGTGAACAGCGGTGAATCACATTAAACCCGAAAGAGAGCTCGATTAGAGATTTGATGTATGTGGAAATCAAAGCCAGTGATACATAGATAAAGGCTGACACAATTCACATTTCCATAGCGCTGTTTCCTACACAGACTCATTACGCCACAGCTCAACTAACTACATCAGGGACATTAGACCGAGAAGTGGTTATTGATGGACCTCATTGTTCTAAGTTCATACATGAAATCATTTCAGCCCTAATGACCATCATACCCTTTTTAACCTTGATGGCTCTAAATTAGAAGTCGGAATTAATGGCTCTAATGTCTCTCGACTTACTTCAAGAGCTGTAAAAATACGCCAAAATAGTGGAATGCCATTGAACTGAGACCTTACATTAACTCCTTGTGGGGGAGCCATTGTAACAAGATGCCTGGTAACAGAAAAGGTCATTTGCTACAATGTAGCCAACAAAAAGCGATTTCAAAGAGGAACTCCAGTAGAGAAACAAGAGTTGTCTCTTCACCACCCCCGATGCCCCTTTAAAGCCCCAGAAAAAAAGAAAAATAACTAGTAAGTGCACATCTACTCCAGACGTGGAGGAGGAAGTCATCGTAGATATAAGTAGTAACATGTATAGGACTATACAATATATCAAGTGATGTCATCAGGTTTTCAAAGAAGTGTGAAGTCCAGAGGTGCCAACGAAGCAGTTGCTGAGCAACCGGGCATACATATTAGTGACAAATTTAGTAATAATTTGACAGTCTGTAGCACTATGATCTAATTCCAAAAATAAAGCCTGTATCTATTTTTCCCATCATGCTTTGCTAGTATTGCTGTGAGTTGAATATAACATAAAGGATGGATATACAAGGTTTAGAGGTAGAAGCAGTACCCTGGGTCGTTGTGCCTGAGGGGAGACAAATGCCCATTTGACACCACTATAGTAAATGTCTCATGAAACAGTATATGGTACAGTATTGTTCGGAGTCCATTTAGAGGTCACTGGCAACTAAAATGGATATTTGGGAGGAGCATCCTAATAAGAGTTAATCTAAGTTCACACGGAGGGCGGTATGGTGGATTGTGGCACTGAGAGTGGCACACGCAGGGAGCAGCATCACTCTCGGGTCAAAACCCACCTACCACGATTGTTGTGGCTTCCGACAGTCGCGGCTTCCACCTCGGGAGCAGGCTCAAATGAATGGGTCAACACTGGAGGTTGCTGCCACCAGGCAGATTCCACGGCTTGGTGAGCCGCGGAAGCCACCTAAAGAAAGGGCAGCCCGCATGCTGCCACTCATGGAAAAAAGTAGCCTGGCGGTCTACATAGACCACCATTGTGAGGGGGCAGATTATGACGTGGATTATGCACCATAACCCACTCCCTTAGTGCCTGTGTGAACAAGCCCTTAGTGATGCTTATTGGTGGTGGTTTAAAAGACTCCTCCCAAATGTCATTTTAAGTTAGACGCGAGGTACTAAATAACACCAGTTCTGCAAGCTTATAGCGTACTACCGACTATAAAACTATAGTATAAACTACACTATAAAATAACTTCTCATAAATGAATAGTAGAGGCGAATATAAGAAACTTTGTAATATATCTTACTAAAGAAATACACTTCCTTGTCCACAGTTGAGTTACTTTTTACATTTAAGTCTATGGAGAGGGGACAGGGGAGGAGAATGCTGCTAGAAAACACACACTAATTACTTAGTTACTCTGTGAGTGAATGATCTCTCCTGTCACTGCTATCTTTCACTGTACAGGATGGCAATAAATCAATTATCTATCAAACGGCCTCCTCCTGCCCTCTCCATAGACTTCTGTGTGTTGGATTGAAGATAGAAACGGAAACTAATAGAGACAAGGGTTTGAGTCATAAGTGGAGAAGGAAACACATTTTCTAATAAGATATTACAATGTGTCTTATATTATAGTGGTTCTAGAATTGCCGGACACTTTAAGAGATGGAGCTTTTACCAACTTGTTTAACCTTTTAAGTCCCTTCTCTATTACAACATAGAAATGTAAATGGTCCATTCTCTGTACGAATCACAAAACCTTTCCCCCTATTATTCTGGTCTCTTCTTCCCGTCCGTCTTTCCACCCCCGACTGACACTTTTCCCTCCTCTATTTTTCAATGCTTCCTCTAGACTGCATTGCTACATACTCTTCCTATGATCGATGTGGCAATTTCTTGGTCCCATCTTCAAAACTTTTCAATAAAAAGATAAAGTAAAGAAATACTTTTCTGGTTATTTCCCCGATATCGTCTGAAGATTGACTGTCCGCGTCTAACACTTATCCCCAAGAAGTTATTATAACATTTAATTATAAAGCTTAACTACGGAGTTTGTCATGATCTTAAACTTTTGCAACATTTGTCTAAGGCAGCAAATTCCCGTCTCCCGTTTTATCTTCACTTCTTTATTTTTCCATTCGTTATTGTTCCTTCCTTTCTAAACGTAATTACGTTTCTTGGTTATTTATTGCATTTTAACCAAAGCTCTGAACAATCACTTAAAAACAAGGAATTATATCCTGCAATAAACATTAAATCACTACAGTATAATTTATTTCCCGTCCTAACAGCGACTGCGAGAGTTGGCAGAGGAACTCCGCTTATTCTCGTACCAAAATCTCTTCATCTTGGCTGCATTTGCAAATATGCCTATTGAATGGTTGAAGGGCATTTTGTTTTGTTTTTTCCAAAAACCAAGAAAATTACCTGGAAATTCAATGCCCTGAGACATCTTTTCATTTGTTGGATGACTACCACTGGTGGCTACTAGAGATGAGCGAGTAGTTAAATACTCGATATTCGTTTTGAGTAGCCCCTCAATATTCGACTATTCAAATCGAATATCGAATCCTATTATACTCTATGGGGGGAAAATGCTCTTTTCAGGGGTAGGCAACATTCGATCAAATTGAACTTACCAAGTCCACGAGTGAGGGTCGGGCTGGATTCTCCGAGAAGTCTTCTCCGTGCAGTGTCCCCGCGGCGTCTTCCGGCTCTTCATTCACTCTGCCAGGTATCAGGCCTGGGCAGAGCTGACTGCGCATGTCCGCACTACAAGAAAATGGCTGCTTACAGTCAAAGTGGCCATTGTCTTGTAGCGCGGGCATGCGCAGTCAGCTCTGCCCAGGCCCGATGCCTGGCAGAGTGAATTAATTGCCGGATGACGACGCGGGGACGCTGCACGGAGAAGACTTCTAAAGGTAGGAAAAGAACCAGTGTTGATTGGCCAACTGTATAGCATTCTGCCAATCAACGCTGGTTCTGCATCAAATTTTTCCATTCGAATAGCAAGCAGTATTCGATCGAGTACGAGTATTTCGAATACCGTAGTATTCGATCGAATACCTACTCGATCGAAAACTACTCACTCATCTCTAGTGGCTACTATTCCAGTAACCCCAGGACTCATTGTTTCCTATTGACTGTTTGTCTACTATAACCAGTGGAGAGTCTCCATTCTGCTCACCAGTCACTTTTGATCTTCTGTCCACATGTTGGCACGCCGATCGGTCAATGGCTGAGCAGTGGTTCTCTATTAGAATGGAGCATCTCTGATTGGCTATAATAAACCTCACCTATGTCAAACGTCAAAACCACCAGGGACCTGCAACATGGATATTCTTCCTGGCTGATTGGAGTGGTGAGTACAAAGATTTTGGTATTTTACGCCTCTGAAGGGATTTAAAAAATATGATGCAACTCCCCCCTTTTTTTTTTTTTTTTAAACTACAAAACACCATATAGAAGCCACCCACCCAGACTCATAGTCATCATGTACATCATGTACTGCTAAGAACAAAGAAACGGGAGCATAGAGAAGGGTCACAAAGTGACTCATGGTGGGAATTCACAGAAAGGAGCCAAAATTTGATCATAAATTATATCAAAAAAATTACCAGTTTCACAAATTCTGTTAGAAACTCCAAAATTTGGGTACACTTTAAGTAGTCTATGCCTATTTGCAGTGTAAGCCACAGCAAAAAAGTTAAAAATTATGAAGTGTGACAAATTTTCGCAAAAATTGCAGTGTTTCCTATCACTCCCATTGTAAAAAATGTTGACAAAAGAGGGCCAAATTTTTCTTTTTTATATAAATCACGTCTGTATTGAATTTTTCAAGTTTTTAAAACCAGAAACGTAGCTGAACAAGTACAGTACTATGGAATGTTCATAAACATCATGCATAAATAACACAAGACGATTTTGAGGTACTAACAATTAGAGATGAGCGAGTAGTGAAATATTCGATATTCGTTTCGAGTAGCCCCTCAATATTCGACTACTGAATCCTATTATACTCTATGGTGGAAAAATGCTCGTTTCAGGGGTAAGCAACATTCGATCAAATTGAACTTACCAAGTCCACGAGTGAGGGTCGGGCTGGATTCTCCGAGAAGTCTTCTCCGCGCAGCGTCCCCGCGGCGTCTTCCAGCTCTGAATTCACTCTGCCAGGGATCGGGCCTTGGCAGAGCCGACTGCGCATGCCCGCACTACAAGAAAATGGCCGCTTACAGTCAAAGCGGTGATTTTCTTGTAGCGTGGGCATGCGCAGTCGGCTCTGCCCAGGCCCGATGCCTGGCAGAGTGAATTCAGAGCCGGAAGACACCGCGGGGACGCTGCACAGAGAAGACTTCTAAAGGTAGGAGAAGAATCAGCGTTGATTGGCTGACTGTATAGCATTTGGCCAATCAACGCTGGTTCTGCATCAATTTTTTCCATTCAAATAGCGAGTAGTATTCGATCAAGTGCGAATATTTCGAATACCGTAGGATTCGATTGAATACGTACTCGATCAAATACTACTCGCTCATCTCTACTACCAATAGGTGCCTGGAGAAAGCTTATTTGGGAGGGGGGAGGAGGGAAGTGAGGGAGAAAAGAGACGAGGAGGAACATAGATAGGAATGGAATAGATATAGAGAGTATTACAGATTCGGAGGGTACTAGTCAAAGCAGGAGGGGGCCAGAGACACAGAGTGTGTTTCTATGTACATAGACTGGTATAAGAAACGCCAGTCCTTGTAAATGTAGGGAAAAGTTGATTAGGACGTTGCAGAAATTTTTGTTACAAAGATTAATCTTTACATAAACTTCACCGAAAGCTGTACAGGTGTGATGTGATCATGCTCATCCAGGTGAAGAGGTCACAGAGCCTGCTTGATCTTCTCCGCATCACTGTGGATTCAGGATTTCAGCCCTCCATTAACAGGGGGTCCATCGCTAAGACCGCACCAACATTTCATCTTCATTTTCCCAAGAATCAACATCTTTCAGCAGAGAGCAAGATTTGTTGGCAAGGTTCATTCAAGGCATTATGCACGTGATAGATGCTGCAGATTGTTGAGACACGGAATTGAAGCAATATATTTTGATCTATTATTCCCTCAGACAAGTAGAGAAAGCCATCAAGTGTATCGCCAGACAGCTCCAAACGGCAGCACATCAAACAGAAAATTCCAGCATGATAGCATACGGGCTCCCTTCAAATCTATTAGCTCTATATTCCTGGGGTGTAAGTGTCAAGGAAAAAAATGAAAATACAAAAATAAAAACTAAATATAAAAATAAACTGAGACCATCTTGATCACAGGACAAGCCTTTGATCCAGGACGGATCTCAGAATTCCATCAACTGATAGAAAATTGAAGACAAAATTGCAAAACTGTCATGTCGAAGGAGGAATTTTTTAGTCGGCTGGTGAGGATTCTGCAAAACTTTGAAGTGGCCTCTGCCAGACTTCTCAGCTAGAATTACTCGCAGTCAGTCCGAGAAGCAATACTTAAAGCATAGCTGTCGTTTCAGGTGACTTTTCAGGATAAGCTGCCATGTGTATGTACGCGAGGAATAATCCTATTTCTGCCATAGTGTTGGACTCCCATATTCTGCAATTGATGAGCCATGTTAAGGATAGGTCATCAATGATTCAGTTCCAGAAAATCTCTTCATTTTTGTTTTTACATTTTTGTCTATTTTTGATTTTGTTACAATAACTTATTATAAAGTTTGGTAAAAGCAGGAAAAAAAATCAGCAATTGTACGTAATATTGGAACTATTGAGAGCCAAAGATTGGAAAAGACAATGTTGAAGGTGAGAAGATTCTAAATGCAGAATCATGAAGAGGTAGAGAAGGGCCCCATAGAGATCTGAAGGTATCGTACAAAGTCAGATGTTTTACAAAGCCTTAATACGACAATGTGCATGGAGAAGACAACAGTATACCAAGGGTTAAAATATGACAAGGTGATAAATTGAAAATAAAAAAATAAAAAAAATTGCTCAAGAGCCAAACTAAGATCCGATGACAGGAGGACACACGGCACCTCTTCATGCCTCTAAAAATAGCAGAGTAGAGGCCAACAGCCTCAGAGGGATGCAGCTGTCAGGCCGAGAAGGTAGGGAATGAGCGAAGAAAATGGCTCGGAATAACAGTGCAGTGTTCAAAGCACAGGTGACTCGCCAGCGCAGTCTAATCAAATGGCTCCATGTGCTGACACCATGCGGAGAGCGCAGATCTAAGCCCACAAGTGGTGACTGCACCTCACAAACGTGATTTCAGAACAAACATGTCCTTACTGAAAAATGTGTTAAAAGACTTCATATGTAAATCATTTCCAACCGCACAGACCCTGAAATTGTAAATGAAAAAGATGCTGCAGCTTCAGGGAGAAGGAGAAAAGTGATGATGGGAAAGGGTATCTGTATGTGACAAGGTTTGTATCCTATATCTAATAAGATTCCAGTAAGAATCAAGAACTAAAACTAAATACTGCTCCTATGTACAAGAATATTACTACTATAATACTACTCCTATGTACAAGAATATAACTACTATAATACTGCTCCTATGTACAAGAATATAACTACTATAATACTGCTCCTATGTACAAGAATATAACTACTATAATACTGCTGCTATGTACAACAATATAACTACTATAATACTACCTCCTATATACAAGAATATAACTACTATAATACTGCTCCTATGTACAAGAATATAACTACTATAATATGATCCTATGTACAAGAATATAATTACTATAATACTGCTCCTATGTACAAGAATATAACTACTATAATACTACTCCTATATACAAGAATATAACTACTATAATACTGCTCCTATGTACAAGAATATAACTACTATAATACTGCTCCTATGTACAAGAATATAACTACTATAATACTGCTCCTATGTACAAGAATATTACTACTATAATACTACTCCTATATACAAGAATATAACTACCATAATACTGCTCCTATGTACAAGAATATAACTACTATAATACTGCTCCTATGTACAAGAATATAACTACTATAATACTACTCCTATGTACAACAATATAACTACTATAATACTGCTCCTATGTACAAGAATATAACTACTATAATACTACTCCTATGTACAACAATATAACTACTATAATATTGCTCCTATGTACAAGAATATAACTACTATAATACTGCTCCTATGTACAAGAATATAACTACTATAATACTGCTCCTATGTACAAGAATATAACTACTATAATACTGCTCCTATGTACAAGAATATAACTACTATAATACTGCTCCTATGTACAAGAATAGAACTACTATAATACTGCTCTTATGTACAAGAATATAACTACTATAATACTGCTCCTATATACAAGAATATAACTACTATAATACTACTCCTATGTACAAGAATATAACTACTATAATGCTACCTCCTATGTACAAGAAAATAACTACTATAATACTGCCTCCTATGTACAAGAATATAACTACTATAATACTGCTCCTATGTACAAGAATATAACTACTATAATACTGCCTTCTATGTACAAGAATATAACTACTATAATGCTGCTCCTATGTACAAGAATATAACTACTATAATACTGCCTTCTATGTACAAGAATATAACTACTATAATACTGCTCCTATGTACAAGAATATAACTACTATAATACTGCTCCTATGTACAAGAATATAACTATTATAATACTGCTGCTATGTACAACAATATAACTACTATAATACTACCTCCTATATACAAGAATATAACTACTATAATACTGCTCCTATGTACAAGAATACAACTACTGTAATACTACTATGTATAAGAATATAACTACTATAATACTACTATGTACAAGAATATAACTACTATAATACTACTATGTATAAGAATATAACTACTATAATACTACTATGTATAAGAATATAACTACTATAACACTGCCCCCTATTTCCTACACTATGTATATGAATGAGTATGAAGTGCTGTCATAACAGGTTGGAATTATCTTCCAGTTCTGTATTTGTGTTAAGAGCTTCAGTGACTGATCTTATAATGGAATTGTCTTAGCCATTGTCTGCATTTAGTGTAAGACAGAGCTCATCATGAATATTACTATAAACTAGAATGAAACTATTTTTTACATTGATTTTTTTTTCTGTTTAAAAATTTTCTGCATGAATTGATCAGAAAAGTGACAATCCCATGTAATAATAGAGAACCTGCAGAGCTCCCGGCAGATGACTTGTTAACAGTTGTAAGAATATTCTTATACACTTCGTACAACAAGTAAATCTTAGACAAGAGTCTCCAGGTCTCCGGCCTCCTCGGCCCTTAGGAGAGTTCTCGGTCGGAGCACAAGTTCTGCTGACAGAACACAGATGAGGGAACAAATCCCTATAGGATGGAGAAAACATGGAAGCTGTCAGATCTCCTGACAGGGAGGATAAACCAGCCCCCATCCTACCATATGTAAAACCCCAATGAAGAAATATAGATCTCCGGGCGTGCATCACACTCACAAATCAAACTCAGCACATGTCCGCCCCTGTGTGCCGGAAAACAACCGGTGGCGTTCACTGCCAACATTGTATTCAGAGATAGATGAATGGGGTGGATTGTATAATGTAGTGACAGTATGACGGATTATCGGATGGTTCTAGAACATATATAAAACCGAAGGACGGCGAACCTTTAAGACAAAAACAAGCCAAAACATTAACACATATTCTGTATTTTTGTTGCTTTTATGCCAGCCAAGTCTGCGGTTGTTGACCTTGTTATATGGCAGACATTGTGGATTCATTATTCCTAGGTCAGAGAAATGCAATAATATAAATAAAATTATTATTAAAGGGGTCATTTAAAAAAAATTAAAAATTCTATTTAATAAACATCTCAGAAGAGTCTGCAAAAACAGAAAAGGAACACTCAATCCACCATTAGGGTTGAGCCGATCTTGAGATTTCAGAATCGATTTTAAAATCCGATTTCTGATCATTTTCCAGCTGATCCCGATCGTGAATTGTGCTCGATCGCCGATAGGGATCTGATCTTTTTCTACCCACCAATCCACCTTGTCAACATTGCCCACTACCATGTCCACCTCTACTTGCCGCTGACACTGGGACATGTGACCCCTGTAGACAATCACTGCCTCATAAGATATTTTGGTAAAATTTTGGAAATCAATGTCAGAAGTGCATTGTAAAGGGAGACAAAGAATTTGGAAAGATCTTCATCCTCCTCTTTTCATTTGCTTCAAGAGTGTTTGTGAGAGCAACCCAAGACTTTACCCCCTACTGTAGCCAAAAGTCTAAGATGAAGTCCAGCCAATGAAAATTTTAGAAAACAATTCTTAGAATGGTATTAAAGGGGTTTTCCATAAAATCAGTGTATCTCCCTAATCCCGTTGTACGTTGTCCCATTAAGATGAATGGAGCAGAGGTGCATCCTGCCCAGCCACTGCTATCTAGACTGGAGTCCTAAGCGCCCACCTCCTTCTTGTGATCAAAGTGTCCCAACAATCGGGATCCGGCCAAGCTGCAGCTTCTCTCTTGTGTGTAGGCGGTTATCTAAAAACTGGCAAGACCTAGCAAATTTTGGAAGAGCAATATCAGGTGAGGGTACAGTATTAAGGATTATAGGGTCGCTGGATGTAAGTACAGAGGTGGCCCTTGCTTGGACATGTCCAGGTACATGTGTCACAAGGTATCCGACATTTAAAACTGCTTGATTTTTAGATATTTTGCCACAAGATGTCCATTGTACTTGGGGACCCTGGTACAGACTTTACATTGGGGCCTTAGAACTTCATGTTACACCTATGGAGCGAAGGTTAGTGTAGACACATCTTAAGTAGGGTTGAGTGATCGGGATCGGCTGGTAAATGATTGAAAATTGGATACTGAAATCTTAAGATTGGCTCAACCCTACTGTATATATAATATACAATTAGGGTTGAACAATCAAGATTGAATCCTGATCCCGATCGATCAAATTTCACGATCGGCTGGAAAATGATCAGAAATTGGATTTTAAAATCGATCCTGAAATCTCAAGATCGGCTCAACCCTAATCTTAAGTCAACAATTTCAATACTTTGCCATTGTAGATTTCAGCCGCTGTTTGATTCTATGTTCTGTAGACCTGTCTAAAACTTTCATCTCTCTGAACTATATCATGAATCTAATGCCAAAACCTACGGTGAAGACTGACACACAATCAATAGTCTGTATAGACCTGGGTAACAGCTCCATTATTGGTAGGCAATTGGATTCTGTTACTCGCTAGGACACTTTTGGACGTTCATCACATAGAACAAGTCAACTTCTTACTTGCCATATAGCCCAAGCCTTATATTTTTAGGAACATTTTGATTTTAGAGTAACTTTAACCAACTATTATAAAACTGAAGGAAAATTCTTATTGAAATGATAAAACTGGCGGACGACTTGTAAAACTCAAAAAAAAACAAAAAAAACAACAAATTCAATATAAACTTTTTACCTTTAACTTTCTGGAACTTTCCTAAATGTTGTAGATTCTAAACAATAGCACATAAATCCTAACAAAAAAAATCTCCCGCACGGCGATAAATGCCAAATTAACATATTTCAAACTATCACAGTTTTTATGAACTTTTCCCCACTTGGAACATTCCTATTAATATTAATAAAGTCAGGTTTTCTTCATAACACGGGATTTATCTGGACATGAACTTCTATTACTTTGAATATTTCAGAAATGACATTTCTTCAGCTCTGTGCATTAAGATAAAGCCTATTTTGTTTTTCTATAATATATGTGTTATTACTAACGGGCCAAGGGACAGGAAAGATTTCATTGGAAAGTAAGAGATAGAAGACAATATTAGAGTTACTTTTTGGAAAAAAAAAAAAAAAAAGTTGGACATTCTTATTCAAAAACTTTTCCATAACTTTTTGATAGATTTGATCTTTATTTTTTTCTTAAAGGGATCCTATCATTCAGAAGGTATTTTTTCTCCCTAACACGTCGGAATAGCCTTAAGAAAGGCTATTCGTCTCCTACCTTTAGAGGTCTTCTTCACGCCGCCGTTCCGTAGAAATACCGTTTTTTACCGATATGCAAATGAGTTCTCTTGCAGCAATGGGGGTGGGCCCAAGTGCTCAAACAGCACTTGGGGCGTCCACAATGCTGCCAGAGAACTCTCCAGCAACGCCTCCATCTTCTTCAGGAACATTCTCTACTTGTGTCAAACTTGTAGGCGACTGCGCATGCCCGCGGCCACAAGAAAAATGGCCACTTAAACAGTAAGTAAGTGGCCATTTTCTTGTGGCTTGTCGGCATGTGCAGTTGGTTCTGCCAAGGCCCAAGGCCTACGACGGAAGAAGACACAAGAAGTAGGATGTTCCAGAAAAAGATGGAAGCGTCGCTGGAGAGTTCTCTGGCAGAATTGAGGATGCACTCAGTGCTGTTTGAGCACTGGGGCCCGCCCTCAGTGCTGCAAGAGAGCTCATTTGCATACCGGTAAAAAAAACCTGTATTTCTATGGAACGACGGCTAGGAGAAGACATCTAAAGGTAAGAGACGAATAGCCTTTCTTAAGGCTATTCTGACGTGTTAGGGAAAAAAATACCTTCTTAATGATAGGATCCCTTTAAGAATAATAAATGTTTCATTTTTAGTGAATCATTTTTGGAAAGAAAAAATACAGACTTTGGTCAGTCAGTAGTAATTGTGAATTTCAGAACCTGGTATACGTCTGCGGACATGAATTAACGGCATCGTAATGTTGCTATTTTGGGTCAACGGACCTTTGGTCGGGCAGGAATTTGAGGCTATAACACAATCTCGTAAAATTGATTTAAGTATGTTTATGGCTCCTGATCTGTAGGGTGTAGATGTACGGCGCTTTATTACGGGTACTTTCTCCTAAGTAACGTGGATGGCCACATTAGATTGTAAATGCGAAAGAAAAGTCTAGAAGATAAAATTGGAAGCCTCCTATGAATTCTGAGCATATGGAGGTAGAGTATGGCCCCAGAGAACTACTTACAGCTTAGTACAATGCCAAGCTTAGATGATATGTAATACAGTCAAGGCTTTACTCTCCGACAATGTAACTGTAATACCAGAATTTGTGATATTGAGATTTGAGTCTTTTTGATGAAAAAAATAAAAAATAAAAATCAATTCTACCAGAAAAAGTTAGTTGGGGAAACTAAATGGAAACACCTACCAATATCTCAATGTCCTAGACTTCCAGGACGATGACATGGAAGTGGGAGTAAGGGGTTAGCGAAGGTCAACCTAAATTTTTATAGGTTTCGAATATGACAAGGATTATAATCTCAATCAACAATTTAAGTGATATACGTATGATAACTGGGAACGTCACCAATCTCTAGACTTGAGGTATCTGGTACCGCATTCTGTCCAATGGGTTGACTTTGTGTTCCCATGTCTAGAAGCTTCAATGTAGATGTTCACCCATCACTCAATCCAAGCTCCGTCTGACCATAGTCGTGACTCAGGACCCCAATATTTGTGATGACATGGAAGTGGGTTTATGGGATGGGGTTATGGGATTAGCTATGGTCAACCTAAATTTTATAGGTTTCGAATATGTCAAGGATTATCATCTGAATCAACAATTTAGTTGAAACATGTATGGTAACTGTGAACATCACTAATCTCTAGGCTTGAGGTCTCTTGTACCACATTCTGTCTAATGGGTTGACTTTGTGTTCCCATGTCAAGAAGCTTCAATGTACATGCTCGCCCATCACTCAATCCAACTCCCTCTCATCATAGTCAAGACTCAGGACCCCAATTTCTATATTCTGTGCCGATTCTTGAATTTTTAATAAAATTAAGCAACTCTCCCCAACACACACCCAAATTAAAGAACTTTAATATTAATTCCGGTCCTTAAAAAATATCTGCACTAAACTTTACAAACCAGCCATCTAGTCTACGGAGTTCCCTTTCATACAGTAGTAGGTAAATTGCTTCATTACTTTCAGACAAAATTATCTCCTTATTTATGGGTTGTGTTCCTTAAAATGACTCTCAAGCAAATTAATGTACAAAGTCCTGTAGCCCATCCAATAATTCCCCAATGGTTCGCTCTCCCAACTCAGATTTTGTAATAGTTTCTTAATTGCTTGTTTTTCATACTGATCGATTAGGTTCGGCCTATTTATCATCCTACTTATTAAGTACTGAAAACTAATAAAGACATTAAACGACTCTTCCGCCCGGAAAGTAATTACATTCAGAGCGGTGAAGGCACTTCTTATTCAAAATGTTAAGGCTCTCCAATTTTTCAATAAAACGGTGGATATGCGCACTTTTATATTACTGTCATCTCATCCTCGGAGGGATAGAAGACAGAAGAGACATTTCCTCGGCTCGAGAACAGTCATTAAAACTAGGGACTTAGTAACTGACTTAAATAAGGCTTAGCTTGAATTTTTTTCAATGTTTTTGTATTTCTCTTCCAATGGACTATTGAGCTAAACGACCCTGATAATTAAGACCGGGAGGCAAATAAATTACATAGAAACAAAGGGAAGAAATAAGACACAATTAACAATGTTACGCACTGAATGGTTCTGTATCCCATAGCAACAACGTATCGACTTATTTATCTAACGATTTAAGGTTCCCTTAATGAGTACATGCTAATGGCGTATTGGATCTTTACTGGAGTATCACAAAATGTTCCTTTATTCTAGGGCATCTTGTAAATTTACTGACAAAATTCCAAAATGTCAGTCAAGGACCTGAAAAATATATAATTTTATGTATAAATGTAGCAGAGGTGAGCATGAGCGAGGTAGACTTATATTACCAACTGTTATTTTATGAAAGAACATAAAAGTCCGACTAGTCCAGCCTTGAAATTATCCTTGAAGATGTTCTGTAAGACAACCCACCATTTCTACAGAAATTTCACATAAAATCATAACACATGTTTAAAATACATTTCAGATTTTATACATTCTTTAAAATCACCACCCAAAATGTTTTAGTGAAAGATGGTCTTCTCGAGGGACAGTCCTCTCAAAACAAGACATAAGGAAATAAAAAAACTAGTCTCAAAAATTTGCTGTAGATCAGGGATGGTCTTCTCAAACAGCAAATTAAAAAGTTGACCATGTTGGGTCACAACAACACACTCCATTGGGTCAAAGAACAACCTCCATCCTATCGAAATGATAAGTCTATGTCAATGGAGGAGAGAAAATGTTCATGGCCGCCCACTTGTTTGCATATCCTATATTCTGTAGAAGGTTTGTCCTATCTCCTGGCTTTGATCAGTCTACTTCAATTGAGTAGAGAAAACAGTAATGGAAGACCTCTGTATAACATACCCTATTCTGTAGAGTTTGTTCTATCCAGAAGATTTTCCATCAGTGTTTTTTCTCATCCATTAGATTGGACTTAAGGAAGCCTGGAGATAGCATACCCTATATTCTGTAGAGAGTTTGTCCTATCTCCTTGCTTCCATAACTTCACTTCAACGGAGAGGAACCACTGATGGAAATCTTCTTGATAGGACAAACTCTACAGAATATAGGGTATAGTATCTCCAGGCCTCCACCAGTAATAGAGGGAGGGACAGTTTAAGGAGTACAATGGTGCCAGTAGTTTTGACACCTGAAAGAGCCCATGAACTTCCTTAATACATGACTTCTTAGCCTCTACTATCTGTTTGCACAGATTTGGTATTCATAACGCTAATGTAAACCATGCCCATATTGGCCTCGTACAATGCAGAAAGCTATTTACGTGTGACCAGGTTTCGTACTGACATATATCATGTCACATTTCTTCACAGCTGCTACTGTAAAGCATGCTATTCCATGTTATAATACAGCTTGTAATTGAACAGCTACCCTAATACCGCATAGTGTTATATACCTGACGCCATCTATCCCTCCGTTTTCCTATGACGGGCCCAGTAGGTGGCCAGAACTGACTCGATTCTCATAATGATAGTCTCTCTTTTGCTTCACAAGCATCACCATCCGCACAACAGCGCTCCTTTGTCTGCGGTGAATGACTACCTAGATTGTAGCCGCAACCGAGACAATATAGCTCTGCTGAATCGCAACCGGTCTCCTTCCAGACTTTTCAATGACTGATTGAGGCGATTTTCCCTGAGCTCTGTGCAAATATTCAGCATATACAAGGTTCAATAGACGTAAATACTCCTGAGCGGCTACAAACAGGTATATTATCCTAAGCATCTCATTGTTGTGGCTCATCAGCTAAAAAATTCTCAATTCCCTGCCACGCTTTGGGGAACTTCCTGTTTTCTGTATGTTTTTTAGTAATGTACATGTTCTGGAGGTCTCTGATTATAAAGCAAATTCCAAGAGCTAAGACATTGCCTGTAAGACTTGCTGCTACTTAAGGAACAGAAGACCCCTAATGGGTCAGACATTGGTTTACAGTGTAGCCCCCTAAAGATGGTACTGGAGACAATGAACTACCTTCAGGACCCTTCATGGGGTGCAATGTGCGTTACATTATAGTTCCCTCAGACAGCACTAGAGAGTTTTCTTAAATCTCAGATGGAAACATTACCTATAAAAGTTACTAGACACTGCATGGACCCCTAATGGGTCAGATATTGACTTATAGGGTAGTTCCCTACATATTAGATTTATTCCTTCGGGAAGACATACTGTAAAATTTGCACGCTTTTATACACGAAACTTTGTCTGTATTGAACGCCAGCTACAAGGGGAACACATAACTCTAAGGGCTTTATGACTCCTTGGAAGTCTTCCTAAAACATTTGGTTTCCTATCCACAAAAAATCCAGCTCACAAGAGGTCCCTAGAGACTCTAGAGAGGTGTAACTATAGAGAGGTAGTAGTTGTAGCATGATGACCAAATTCCATTCTGCCATATTAGAATACATCAAAACAATAAGCTGGTGTCTCAATATGGCGGTGGAAGCAATACTGTACGCAATGGGGTTGAGGTCCGAGAGAGAGAGAGAGAGACAAGATTCCACTGTATAATGCATTGACCCATCCAGTGGTGTAACTAGAAATGGTGGGCCCCAAGGTGAACATTTGACATGGGTCTACATAGTGACATCACTACGGTTGAGCGATAGGGATCGGGAAAGATCCGATCCCGATCAGCGATCGAGCAAATTTTACGATTGGGATCGGCTGGAAAATGATCGAAAATCGGATTTTGAAATCTCAAGATCGGCTCAACCCCACTTTATATATAATATACAATTAGGGTTGAGCGATTGGGAAAGATCATATCCCGATCGAGCAAATTTCACGATCGGGATAGGGATCAGCTGGAAAATGATCGGAAATTGGATTTTACAATCGATCCTGAAATCTCAAGATCGGATCAACCCTAGACATCACCCTCCATCTCCACCCATAGACAGGGCACTACAGCACATGTGTTACTTGCATTATACAATTTTGTCCCATAGGATCTTACTAAGACAGGGGACAACAAATACCCATGGCCATTCTACCTGAATTTTACAAAAATCATAGAAAATAACACAAATGTAGTGTCGCGTTCTGTAAGTCATTGTAATCGTTCTACACTACATATTCTTTAGAAGCCTCTCACTATGTGTTTTATGTAGCACAAGATTACATGTTGTGAATGTCACAACAATCTCCAAGGAAACATTGTGTAACACCGGCTGGAGACGCTGGAAAACCAATTATACAAAAAATATCTCTCCAACGTTGGCAACCGCTGGAGGTCAAGAAGAAAAACTGATACAAAGAAAGAAGAGATGTGGCCCCAAATGACAAGTAGGAACTAAAACAAGGCTCTTTCTAGTTGCATTGGATCGCAGTGTGTCTGTTCTAAATATAAGCTTACTGAGTGACGGATTGGCATTGAGCGGCAATACATAACACAACCCATTGAAGGCATTGATGGAAATGACCCAAAAACAAATTTGCAATTACGAATTCTACATAATTTGTGATCAGGGGTATACTGAATGCAAATGCAGGTGAGGTAACTGGGCCCCAAAGGTTAGGGGGCCCCAAAAGGTAAGAGAACCATGATACTACAAAGCACATCAATATGAAGTCAGCAGGAGAAGTGAAGCACTGTCACCTCACTGGGCTACAACATTGTGGATGTGAATACACCAGTAGTAGTAGGGAGGTCCACACTGCTGCAGGGGGTATCTCAAACATATGTTACAAGGGGAGAGAGGGGCAAAGAGTTTGATTTAGGCAGCTCATAAAGCTAGTCCGTGTCAACAGTACCAATGTCTTACAGTTTATGTCACAGGCAAGTGTGGGGGACACTAAGAGGGCATTATATTTTATAGGGGTACTAAGAGGAGATATACAGGTGAGGATACTAAAGGGCATTGTATTTTATAGGGGTACTAAGGGGACATCATATGGTGTGAGGACACTAAGGGGCATTATACTGTGTGGGGGTACAGAGGGGGCATTATTCTGTGGGTGTGAACTAAGAGGGCAGTATTAGGGGCCCCCGAGATTATAACCTGGCATGCGGCCCCAGAAATGCCAAATCAACCCTTGACCATAAGAATGCAAAAACAAAAACAGACACCGAGCGCTCTAAGTGTAGTATCACTTGAAAATGATTGGGTTATATACTATAGAAAAACAACAACGACCAATATAGCCTCTCACCTGAAAGGGTTGTGATGAAGTCACAACACCTATGTTAGTGATTGTATGATATACCAGGTGAGAGTGGCAGCGGTTCCGTCTGGAGGCACCGGAGGACCGGGAGAAGTACAGGGAAATGAAGTGGGATCAGGGATCCGCGCTCAGAGGTCGGAACAGATGGGTCCAAAGTTGGCTTAGTTTAGAACGGAAGGTTTTTAATAGAGATAAAAACAGTAGGCACAATGCGTTTCGATTCAACAAAATCCTTTCTCAAGTGCAAAAAATCACGAGTACATGTCGTCATGCATCATGCATCCCGCCCGACATGTACTCGTGATTTTTTGCACTTGAGAAAGGATTTTGTTGAATCCGAAACGTGTTGTGCCTACTGTTTTTATCTCGATTAAAAACCTTCCGTTCTAAACTAAGCCAACTTTGGACCCATCTGTTCCGACCTCTGAGCGCGGATCCGTGATCCCACTTCATTTCCCTTGACCATAAGAAGGCATATTTGCCATTCAGGAGCATATGGAAGTTGTGGGCATGTTATTGGGGGGCAGGGTTCCAGAGTCCTTCTGCCTCCTCATGATGGATTCAAAGTATGTACAAATTTAGCAAACCTGTAAATTGGCCTCTACGTAATATGAGCCCTTGTGCTAAACATAACACTGCCGCCCGTCACATAAAGCTCACAATCTACATGACTTGTGCCGCAAAACGTGGAACAAGAAAATAACACATTCCCTTCGGCTGCTCCGGCGCACTCTGAAAGGGGAGCGTTTAGACGTTTTGTCATGAGATCAGTGCAAGCCATTAACTTCTGTAAAATATTTTATGTCCCCAAAATGCAGTGAAAGGGATTTGTTTCAGTTTTTATCTCCAGATCTATTATTAACGTGGGTGTAACCGAGAAAAAAAAAAAAAAAAAAAGGTATTGTGAGCGGAGATGAAAGGGGACTGTCACACTCGCTCAAGAAATAAAGCAAGGATCATTGATCAGGTTGTTAGAACTGCGGCTCCTTTTTTCCCCAGCACAGCAAAAGCAATGCAATTATATGAGAAGTAATTGGGATGTATAAAGATGGATCCGGGCGACTTCTCCAAAAAATGCTGCGGCTTATATAACAAAGGCAGAAAGCCTCTTACCCGATAGATTTTACAAGAGGGCCCTGCCACTTGAAGCTTCTTAAAGCATAATACAGGCAAGACATACAAGAAAGCCAAGCCCACACCCAAGTCATTTGGTGGATTCTTAATGGATCCAAACAAACTCAATAACGTACGGCATCAATTAGAAAGCTTCCCATTAAATGTTACTATATTAGTTATTTTTTATTATCTTTTTTAATTATTATTATTTTTATTGAATTTTGGTATTTACTTAAAAGAGATGACCAGAAAATTAACTATATATATATATATATATATATATATATATATATATATATATATATATATATATATACTGTATATATATATATATATATATATATATATTTTTTTTTTTTTTTTTTTTTTTTAATTCCACGTCACTACTTGCATTAGTATTATATCTTGATATTTTCACTCTGACCACTAAGCCTAATAATGAACTTATGCTTGCCGATTCTGCAAGGGTTTTCTTGGCAGCATTACATTACACAAATAATTACAATGGAAGATAACACCACTGACCTATTATTACACCTACTACCAACCATAGATAATGGATGTCACAGCTTATTTCCTATCTCCTCCCTGCAAAAAATTCCCAGAGCCTAGAAAACTCTCCTACACAGTGGCGTAACTACTGGGGTAGCAGGGGTAGCGGCTGCCACAGGGCCCGGGAACAGCCGCTACCGCTGCGTGTTTTTTTTTTTACTTTTCTTAATAGGCCAGTTACTCCAGCCGGTAATGGACCCCATTTACTTACCAATCTGGCCGGGATCAGTAAGTGACACCACGGGCCCCACAAACATCATTATTATACTTGGAGGTCTTTTCAGACCCCCGAGTATAATGATTTGAGGTCTAGGGGAGGTGAGAGAACATAAAAAACTGTTACTTACCTTTCCACGCTCTGGGCAAGTTCGGGCCTACTTCTGGACACTCCCTGACGTCACATGACCCGGGACGCATGTCTCGGTCATGTGACGTCCTGGACGTCATTGAAGAAGGCCGGCACCACCGACGACTGCAGCGGAGCCGGAGATAGGTAAGTAACATTGATTCTTTACGTTGGTATCCCCTCTCGTTCTCTGATTATTATACTCTGGGGTCTGAAAAGATCCCAGAGTATAATAATTGTTCATGGGTGTCCACAGTGGGACATAATACTGGGTGATGGGGCCACTATGGGGAATAATAGAGAGCGCAGGAATGTGTGGGGGTTGTCGGTCGGGATCTTTGCCTGGCATCAGTCGGGGGGGGGGTCATATCAAAAGTTCGCCACGGGCCCCACCATTCCTAGTTACGCTACTCCTCCTACAGACCTCAATGGGTTGGCTCCAGACATTACTGCCCATGGTCATGACTATGCCATAAACTATATCATGAAATGCTGTTAACTGTGCAGAGGAGAAGCTCAGGCAAGATGGCCGCACCCATAATAATGTACAAGAAGTAGAATTTTTTAAAAAATCTACAATTATAGAAACAAATGGGTGGTAGAGAAAAACTCTCAAGAGGATCTTGAGAAAGTTTTTCAGGCAATTTTTGCAAAACCAATTTCAAAAAATGGTGGGGGTTTTAGGACACCGAACCCCGAACCTTTCAAAAACTCCTTCCAAAAAAAATACCTCTTCAACAACCTGTAGCAGATTATTTCTTCCTGACCAAAAAAACTCAGTGTGAACGTACCCTAAGAGACACGAGTGCCATTCGTCTACCCTGAGAAGATTAGGGTAACTCCCATGATCACAATGGATTTCATTCACTTCTATGGTACCTTTACCAATACAAGGTGGTAAATGCTCTGCACCAGTCTGTACGATATCTGCAGGGTCCCTGATTTTCCAGGGGTCAGCCGGATTATACCTGTGTATTATTCCTACATTAGGTAAATCAGTGAAATCTGATCAGTAGAGTAAAATAATGTGCGCACCTATAGAAACACACACGCCGGTCTAGGGGTACACGCTGTGACATATCACGTAATAACAACTGGTTATGGACTAATCTTCGTGGTTTGCCTCCTCCCCCCGCCATTCGTCTGCCCCCCCCCCCATCAAATAATTAATCACCAGCAAAAAAAAAATCTTATATTATAAAATCAATAAACGCTGCAAAACATCTCTGGACAAAGTGTCAGAAAATATGTTTAATTGTGTGATGTGCGGCGACTGAATTCCTTATTAATCTGTGACTACAGGACTCCTGCCGAGACTCCGCTCTTATGTATAAGGAGATTAAAGCGGCTGAACCTCTCCGGGAGCTGAAAGACATGAAGTCACAGGAGCCGAGCGCAGGTAACAAGTCCATAAACACCGGGGAGCTAATCCAAAAAGAACACAACTGCGAATTGGCCCACCTGGAGAGGGACAAAGGGACGCAGTAGTCCACTGTAATAGTCTAGATCTATCTACTGTACCTGTATAGTGACTACAGGGGTGCAGGAGAATCAGGGGCTGGTGCCGGAGGGTCTCCCTGTCACATAAGGCAATCAGTTTTATAAATAGCGGGAGGGGGCTCAGTCACAAATGTTACATGAAGGTCTGCAAGATTTATGTTAATTTTGCCTATATATCTATCTCCTATCTATCTATCTATCTATCTATCTATCTATCTATCTATCTATCTATCTCTATCTCCTATCTATCTATCCATGTATCTATCTATCTTTTTTTCCATCTACCTATGAATACTATCTATCTTCTTCCATCTACCTATGTATCTAATGCTTACGTAATATTTAGCCTTCTCTCTAATCAATCTATCCATATATCTAATCTATCTATTCTTCTTAAGTAGCCATATACTCTCTCATACATTCATATTTTCTTATCTATTTATTGTGGGAAGTCGATCAGGTAGATGCTCAATAGCAGTGCAGGAAACAGGGACACAGACACTGGGTTGCACTTAAGTTCAATATTTATTCACTTCTTGTGCATAAACTGCCTTTGCAGAGGAACTAACAAACAAAACAAAAACCTTCTTGGCTGAGAACTAACTAAACATAAGAAACTTTTTCCCTGACTATACAAGAGCCTGGCTGCCAGACTCCCGCCTTAGCAACAGAAAGGGGTGGCACAGTACCTGCTTTGTAGGTTCGGTCTGGACAGGTCAGCTCTGTCAGTGTGGTGCCACACTCCTAGTCTTCACACACAGACTAATATCAGGGGTTGATTACCCAGCTGACCTCCCTGGTGTGGGTCTTTACCATACACCCTTTAGCTGCCTGGCTGGAACATACCTGTCCTCCCAGACCACACCCTTCACTCTCTCAAAGTATCTATCTATGTCGCTCATATCCATCTAATATCCATCTTTTTCTGTCTATCCCTTCCACTTTCCAGCAATGGCCCTTATAGTTGAGAGCAATGTGTGACCCCAAGAGCTACCAGTGTTTTCTATGGAGAATACACGACTGTGTGCTTGATTTTTGAAGTGTCCATCGTTTTCAATGGACATGTCTGATACCTGGATTCTATGATTATGTATAATGCTGTACATATACTGTATATGTATACAAGTATACAGAGATCTACAGAGAGATCTATCTATCTATCTATCTATCTATCTATCTTACATACACTGTAGAAAGTTCTTAGGTAAACAAATGTAAAGTGCTGTGACTTTGTGCAGCTATGATATACAATAATTATCCGCCGGTCATAATTACGGCCATAATTGCATTGCAGAATTCCGGTGATGTTTCATTAAGTACTTTTCTTGGACTTCAATCTTCTTCTTTTCTAAAGTCACAGAAGTCTCATTGCAATTACCAGGCCATTATAGACAGCAGGAGGTGCTCGTTCTATTAATACAAATGATTAATCTTGTAATCTCGTCTGTGTGATGGAGTGACAGTAAAAATAGACCATTAGTGCAAATGAAATAATCTCGTGTTGAGTCACTTCACCTTTGATCGGAACAAGCATCGCGGCGCGGAGGGGATCGGCATTTAAGACACATTCAAAGCACATTCACTGCGTACCTCTGCTATTAAAAGTACGGCTCTTGTATCAACCTGGCCATGGCTCAATTAACGCAAATACCGTACATAGGATGTGATAGGAATATGGGGTGCAGGTTCAAGAGTTAAGTTGCTCTTGCCCATCAAATGTTCAATAAATCATTTTGTAGTCCTGGAGTAATGATACTCCTCCAAGGAAGCTCTTGTGTTATAGCTACTGTATCGTAGATCCCAACTACATATTATATATTCACTCATTGTAAGAGTATACCATGCCAAAAGGGTAAAGGAAGACCCATTTCCCCTTCATGCTGGGCCAATACCTTTGAATTAGCGAGGGTGAGAAGTCTGTCCATCCCCCTTGAATGGTCACTGACTTTGCATAAATCAATGGTACATTATAAGAAACTTTTTTCTGCACTTTTTCCCTTTCCTTTTATAAACGGACTTTCACTCTGAAATCTCCGCTGTAAACATCGCAAATCAGACTGCAGGTCACATGACTCAGATTAAGCATTTCTATGGAAATCAATGGAGAGATGAGAGGGAGAAAGCAGAAGTACAGGTTTCATGTGATGCTGGAGCTATACTGGAGCTTTATATCACAACCAAAGTATTTATACATATATATATATTTTTTTTTCCACATAAGTACCTGTCAGTACTTCTCTATATATGTCCTGCATATTCCTGGAGAGAAATAGACATTTATGAAGAAGATTCTTCTCTACTTTCTAGCGTATGACAATTAGTTTCAACCCAATGGTTCAGTGACAACTACAAACTACAGAAATTTGCTAATAATCCAAACATAATGACCAGAAATGGGATTTTTTCTTCCCTTATACATTTTTTGCAAATTTGTTTAAAAGTCCAGGTACACTGTGAGAGATTTTGACTCTTCAGTGACTGCTAGGGTTGAGCCGATCTTGAGATTTCAGGATCGATTTTCAAATCCGATTTCTGATCATTTTCCAGTCGATCCCGATGGTGAAATTTGCTCAATAGACAATCGGAATGTGATCTTTTACGATCCCAATCACTCAACCCTAGTGACGGCCATCCATCTTGTTTGGATTTGTGAAGAGTTAAGCTCAAAGATGGAAAAGGACCCAACTGGAGAAGACGTCCTCAATAGGGGCCACAGCAAGTACCTTTCCTGGATGTAGATGACTTTGTCCTTCCCTTTGCGTCCTATCAGGAACAGATCTTGCAATCACATCTTGACTCCTTCTTTGCCATCATTCAGATGTTTAGTATTGTCTTGAGCTATATCTCCAATTCACTTGCACGTTCCATGTTGGTTACGAGTTATCTATAAGAACCATCCAACATTTGCAATGTTTGCAAATGGAAATGTCTTGGTTAATTTGGAATTTTGTTAAATAAAAGAAGGAAGTTAGAAGGTAACAAGGACGTCTTTAGCCTCAGAATGGTTGCCATTCCTTACATGTCTTGGGAGGGGACAAAAGTGAGCAAAAAAAGAAGTGTTTGATACCAGCAACGAAACCCTGTTCTTCACATTCTCTTCCCCATTAGAGTTTTTGTTGTAGGTTTTTCAATGTTTTTGGATTCAGAGCAAGGATTAGATTCATATGGAGGGAGCAGAGCAAGTTCCTTTAAATTTTACCATTTCTTGTTAACCCACTCCTAATATTAACTCAAACATGTGTCTTCAGCCTTAGACTCCTTCAGACTTGTTGGTTTGATAGTGAAAGAATACTGAAGAATTAGGCTAGGTTCACATCTCCATTCCACCGCAGAATCTGCTGGAAGAACAAGTCCCGCACGGAGGAATTTTCTCTCTGCCAGACTCCATTATAGTCTATGGGGTCCCCTCGGCGGAAAAACATAAAAACCAGTGAGGAATGATGGGAAATTTTTGTTCCAAATGTTATCACAATAAAAAAAAAAACAACTAAAAAACAAAAACTAAAGAAATTAAAAGAGATGCGCCTTGTGCCCATGTTTGGAAGAGTCTGTGTCTGGTCTCGTATCCGGAGCCGCGGGTTGTTATTGCCGGCAGTTCAGGAGTTCATTAGCGCTGACCCGTTTGATTAGGGCTTTCTGTACTGTCATATTTTAGGTGTCAGGGTAATAATTAAACATGATGCAATTAGCGGCGGGGACGATGATAATGTTTATCATTAAATCTGACAAGCCGAGCTGTAGTCCCATTCAGGTTAACTGGCAGCATCACTTTAACATGACAAGCAATTTACTTTGTGTTGACCAATGTGGCATGTTCCCGTTTTATCTCCGTCTCGCTTTATTTAGAAGTTCAATGTGATTTATACAGATATAGCAGAGCTGGATGAGCGAGAATGGAAAATCTGGACCTCACTGTATATAGAGGGCGACGTGTCGCCATATACTGCTCAATAAGGTCCGTCATCTAGCATGGTCCATATCACTATATGCAAGATGTATAACTTATACCAGCTGTAAGGGGATATCGTCACTCCATAGGGAGAGACCACCATATAGGTGTGTGGAGTCTTATTAAGCCATGAGCGCTCCACTGTGCAAGGGAACATGGGAAGAATATGCAAATCTGACTTCTATGATGTAATTAGGATGCCAGTGCCTCAAGTATGCACACCAACAATAGAGGGCGCTGACTTCCATGATGTAATTAGGAAGACAGAGTCTCAGTCAAGCAAGCCTATAGAGGGCGCTCCCTTTGTTTGCAATGATGTTGGGATTATACCATATACAGTCTTCTCAGCCAAGGACAGCCGTTTCAATGTATTTGCATCTCGTCAGCTTGGCGCAAAGGGATCTGATCTGGCAGAGATGAGAGGCTTAGACAGGGTTAAGGGGATATTGTCACTCCATAGGGAGAGACCACCATATAGGTGTGTGGAGTCTTATTAAGCCATGAGCGCTCCACTGCAAAGGAACATGAGAAGAATATGCAAATCTTATACCAGCTGTACATATATAGTTATATACAGAGGATATCCAGCATATCAGTATATATAAGGCGACGTATACTTACATATATTTACTACCAACTGCCTAAACCACATGACGGCTTATATAATATCACAGAATACAAAGAATTGCAGTAACCTGGTATAAAAATAAACATAAAGAAAACATATTGATTCCTATACAACCTGCTGGTAATATTGTTGGAGCGGCCTCACTTTACCGGTATCGGGCAATTTTTTTTTATAGGTGTTATTATAGTAATCGAGCGTTGGAACAACTCATTCGAGCACAATTAAAACTATTTATGTATTGAATTATTGAGCCCGTGCACCAGGAGACTGGAAATACGGAGAGAATGGTCTATGGGAGCCGCACAGCGCACTTTAATTGCCATTTTCAGGACTGGATAGTAGTCAATGTAACACGGGTAGAGTAGTAAAAACTCAGGTTATGTGATCAAAAACAGCAACTATACAAAGAGAACGCAATGCTATGGCAGAGGGACGCAGCGACATTCACAGGCAATCTGCAAATACAATTCCAAAAGCTTTGTATTGATCGGTCGGATAAAAATATCCCTCGATCATCGGCCATGTGCTATCAATATAGATAAACTCTTAAGAAAATTCTATCGATCCAATGATTCAGCATTTGGAGACCTGTTTCAACTACATGTCAGTAGACATTGTACGCACAGGACCAGGACATACAGTGCAGTGCAAAAGTTTTAGTCAAGCGTGGAGTGCTGAATTGTTGCAATGTAAAAATAGTTTCTAAAATAGAAGGGTTCACAATTAGGGTTGAGCGATCGGAAAAGATCGGATTCCGATCGTCGATTGAGTAAATGTCATGATCGGAATTCCAATCCCGATCTTTTCCGGTGGGATCAAGGTCAGAGGTTATCTCAAGATCGGCTCAGTCCTATTCATGTATATATCATATAGGGTTGAACGATTGGGAAAGATCGGATCCCGATCAAGCAAATCAAGCAAAACATTTGCCTTCTATCAGTTCTTCTCGGTACTTGCAGACAGTTTTTGATAGAACCGGGTAGGGAGGTTGTTCCCGTCGCCATCTTGGAGAACTAAGCGCAGATCTTCTGTGGATGTTGGTTGCTCCAATGCGTCTGTCTCTTCGTGTCATCCCAGACAGACTGGATGATGGTGAGATCAGGGCTCCGCAGGGGCCAGATCGTCACTTCCAGGACTCCTCCTCCAAAGGGCAAAGGTGACACCAAATATTATTGAAGCTGAATATATGGCCCAAGACCTCTAAAGCCAGTGATTGGTTTCATTGGTCATGTACATACTGTATTCATCATGCCAACACTGCAGGACAAGTCAACCAAGACTGGCCCTGAAGCGGTTGCGACTGTACTGGTTTTAGTGTAGGATTTTTACAACAACTTTCCAGCTCTTACAATTTTTTTCCCTAGGTAGCCCCTTTAATGCTAAAAACATTCAATGACAGTTTCCATGTAAACACTTTGTGCTAAAACCTGCCGGCTACACGAGGGACAGGAGCGATGTTTTATCCAGCTCCCTTCTATATTTATGATGCATTTCCTGAAAGCCACACTTGGAAATAATTTCCTTCTTCGTTTTCAATTTTCTATAGAAAATTATATGTTAGAAGATAAAGCAGCAGAGTTCAGGCTTCCGGGACACCAGACTTGTAGACTCTTACAGGATTACAGGCAATAAGAATAAAAAGACATCCGTGAGTCATAAGAGAGACAATCCGGGAGAAGGTCTTGGCCCAACACCGTGAGGGTGACTTGGACATGAATATGTTCTGCAAGAACCTGAAACCACCACAAACATCAATTGTTTCCTAGGGCAAAATCTAGCAATGCAAGGTCAGTAATGTAAACTGAGGTTGAGCGGGACTGGTAATAAATCCAGGTCTATATGTAGGTGGCTCCATTTACACATTAACTCGTAGCTCTGCCGTTAGAACCATTAGGAGGTAAAATGTAACAATTGGAAGATTTAGATGAGTGAAGTAGATTGGAGGAGGTCCTGAACATATACGTAGAGCTCCGATACACTTCTTAGTCTTGTCTATACCTTCACAATGGCTTTTGGTGGCCAGACGCAAGACAAAGGCCAAAAATTTCTTGCATGAAAGGCAATATTATAAAATGTAAAAATAATTCCCTGACTCCTTGTTTCATGCGCCCCTCATGCACTAGAATTCTGGTGGAGGACCCCACCAAGTTCGACAAGGTCTTGCTGCATACTAGTCTATCATCTAAAGGCTGAAGTTTGGCTACATAATGATGAGACAGGAACAATTTTTTCCTGACGATTTTGCTCTCCATGTAGGAAAGTCTTCTTAATCCTTTAACGATGAAATGTTTTCCCATTTGGTCCATTCTAGAGATGAGCGAGTACTATTAGAAACTCCCGTTTCGGATAGCATGCACCCATAGGAATGAATTAACGCAGCCGGCACGCAGGGGGTTAAGCGGCCGGCTGCCGGCAAAGTCAGCATGCTTCCATTCATTCCTATGGGTGCATGCTATTATAGTACTCTCTCATCTCTAGTCCCTTCATTTTGGCACCAATTTTTTTTTTTTAAATGTGTTTATTGATATGAAGGTCTGTATTATGTGGGAGGAAGTGTAATATTTTAGGCAGTGGGTGTTGGCGCAGCAAAAGCACCACACCTTACCATGGGCTAAACCACGTACAAATGAACTGTAAAACCAAAAACATCCTGTATTATCATTTTTGAAGAAAAAAAAAAGCCTATGGCTAAGTTCACACAGAGTTTTTTGGTCAGGATTTTGAGGCTGTCTTCACCTCAAAATCCTGACCAAAAAGACAGCTCCCATTGAAATCAATGGGAGTCGCTCAGGAGTTTTTTCTGGGAGCCGGCTTGTTGCGGCTCCCGGAAAAAGAAGCGAGCTGCTCATTCTTCAAGCCATTTCGCCTCACGATTCGGCCTGAAGACGCTCCCTCCTCCAGAATAGGTCCATTCATTGGGCCTAATCCGGAGCGGAGAGCGCGGCTGGATGCCGGTACAGTGCACCGGCTTTGAGTCACAGCTACGCGGTTTTTTTTTTAATCAGAACATGAAGCGGCCTCCACCTCAGGTTCCGGTCCAGAAACCCAGCCTGAACTTACCCTTAACCCCTCAAAATCCTGAACATCCCAGATAATCCTTCTGCTCTATTTTATTCCAATAACAATATTCAGTCCTATTGTTGCATTAACATTGAAGATGGTTAAGCCCACAATAAGGAAAACAGAACAAAATATATTCCCCCAAACAACAGAAACATCCTTTGTTTAAGCTTTGGTTTACCCTCCTGCCTTTCCAGTCTTATAAAGCAGGGGTCGGTAATCCTTAGCACATGGGCAGAGTCTCCCCGACATGGCAGAGCTTGAAGACCAGAAGGAAGGAAGAAGACCCCATGCAGGAACTTTTTGATTATTGAAGAGCAAGTTTGGTCTCACCCTTTCCCATTTGTAAAGAAAGCAATTCCGACAAATATTGACTATATTAGTAAATAACTTTTCATCCAATTCCACAAATGACCAAAGCCGACCCTACAATATAATGGATCCCGAAGCCTAACGTTATAGCAGAGACCTCCGCTTTCATGTCAACTCAACCAGACGTTACTTTGCTGGTAAATATTTTTGTACTTTGGGATTTGTACTTAGCGATAGATTTCTATATTTAAACTCCAAAACGGAAAATGCATTTCTGATGGTTTTCTTTAGAACAGACAACCCTTAAGTTTGTTTATGCTTTTTTGCCTTTGGCCTGAACATTTTGCCTATAATGGAATTTTTTTTTTATTTTTTATTACCAATCAAAAGGCTATATACTTTACAGCTAATACCCATTTCATAGAAGAGCCTTCGGGGATGGAAAACTGTAACTATTTTCTGAAATGTTATTTACACTCTCAAAATGTGATAATGTATTTTCAATCTGTGGCTTGATCTGCATGTGAGAAATGCTAATTACGTTTCAACACCAGGAAACCGACGGAACGTTCTCCGAAGACTGCCGTCTGTAGCTCTACGCCATGAAAAGAGTCAAATGTCCTTACGCAAGACAAGAACACTGTTTGCTTTTCCGACATCATGATATGTGCCCAGCTCAACCTCTGATTATGAGGGCACCATAATATTGGCATCTGTATATGAGCCACAATTGAGCCTGATAAGCGTCCTGACATGTAGACATGGAATGAAAAATTAGAACAAGTGAGAGCTCTCAATGATAATTGCTGGCGCGGAGAGGTCCTCCGTGGTGCTACAAAATGGAAAATTCACAAACAGTTGTATTTACTCGGAACGGAAAATAAATCATTCCGTAACAGTCTAAATGACTCGACATTAGTAGAAATGTAGAATTCTTCATGCAAAGGAGAATTTGATTTAGAAGACGCACCTAAGTAGGGATCCATTAGCAGATCACATGGGTTTTCTTAAGAAGGAAGTAGCCCTATTTTTGGACTCGAAATATGTTGGTAAATGGCAGTAAGGACAGTGATCTAGGTGGAAATGCAAGTTAATAGATTGTGGGTGGAGGAAATTTTTGAGAAATGTAGCCGGCTAGGAGGACCATTGAAGGTGCTAAAGAAACCATATAAAAGAAGCTGGATATTTTTGGCTGCCCTTCAGTTGAAAATACCAGAGTTTGGCCTAATCAGCCACCTATGGATGATCGTCATCCAACTTACCCGTATACACTGCGCCTCTTTTTTAAGCAAATAATATGTTGGGCGGTATAGTTGGTAATGCTGACAGTAGATTTTTTGTAGAAACAAAAGGGGATACCGAGCCGAATTGGACAAACAGGTGTCTTCTCACCTGGAAGGGTGGTGAGCCAGTTACAACAACCTAAGGGCATCAATAAATAGGGATTCTGGGAAGGTGAACCAGGGAGAGGGCAGCAGCTGATGAACATCCTAGAGCAGGGGTCCTCAAACTGCGGCCCGAGGGCCACATGCGGCCTGCCAAGCACTTCTGTCTGGCCCCGCCGACAACGCCGGCAGGCGTGCATTTATAATGAAGCTCCTGGGGAGCTCGGGCCAGGCCATGGAGCGCACTTCACTTTACCTATTGGAGGGCACTGCTCCCGATGTCTGTGCGACCTGCTCTGCCTCCGGCCCACTGTTTAAAAAGTTTGAGGACCCCTGTCCTAGAGAGCATGTTGCCATGCAGGCCAGGTAATTTGGCACTAGGATTGAGTGATCGGGATTGAAAAAGATTGAATCCCAATCGGCGATCGAGCAAATTTCACGATTGGATTTAGCTGGAGAATGATTGGAAATCGGATTTTGAAATCTCAAGATCGGCTCAACCCTAAAAGTGACTTTTCCCATAGAGAAGCATTGACTAGGGTTGAGCAATCGGGATTGGGAAAGATCATATCCCGATCGAGCAAATTTCACGATCACAATCGGGATTGCCTGGAAAATGATCGAAAATTGGATTTTTAAAATCGATCCTGAAATCTCAAGATCGGCTCAACCCTATGTGGCACTTGACAAAGGATCATATGGGTCCAAAACGCGTTGTGCCTTGTCTACTTCCTACCATTTAATAAATAAGGTTTTCTGAACACTCTGGGTGATCGCAGTCCTTTGGCCTTAATCCAGCTTGGGTTGGTCTATTTCCTGTTGCTGTTTGTGTAAACAATCCTGTTATCAATTGGACGGCCGCATAAGAGATGTTGTCTTTCCCATGGAGAGAAGACAACGGGACCTTTCTCCCGCTCTACATTCAACCTGTGTGCAGCCAAGAATGTGGGCAGGACTCTGGTGGTGGTTGGTGCTACCATTTACTGCAATACAGTACAGGACTTGGCTATCTCTGGTGTCCCCACTGAAGTGAATGGGAGCGCCGACTGCCACCAGTCCTTTCGCCTGGCTGCGCTCAGGTTGAATGCGGAGTTGGAGAAAGCCACTTTAACTTGTATATTAAAGTGGAATTTAAGGAAAGGCAAAGCCCTGAGCAAGTTCTCAACAAAATAGCCCCACACCCCATAGCCTCTACAGTGTTCATGTTCATATCTTTCTTTAACACTGAGTATATGAGAACACACCGGGGTTAATTTAGTTAAGACTTCAGATATCTTCAGTAAAGAATGTTGAACTCTAAGATATATCTTCCATCCCTTGACTACATCCATGCAAACACAGGGAAAATATATTAACTCCTTGCAAACAGAGTTTGCGACCCAAGGCTATGAAACTGCAATCCGGCAGCGCTAACCGCTGAGACCCGTAATCCCATTGCAATAAACAGAAAAATGGCAAAGACACATTGTAACTCTGAGCAATAGGTCTAAGCATAAGAGGAATCATAAAAGGGATTATATTTAAGGGCAGAGGGTTAAACTCTGCAAATTATGTTCTATTAGCAGGGTCAAATCTGGAATGTCACATGCCTACTTATTCTTTAATAAACATCGTATTACTCAAGAACTTGACGAATTATTAATAAATCACCGGTGATTTATTTCTCTCCATCCCAACTGGTTAATAGGAAGCGAGAGCGCAATCATTACTCTGCAAAAAGAGGCCTGAATATCCCTCATATATCCTGGGAACGAGGTCTGTTCTTTTCCTCCAGACGCCGAACAGGGGGCAATTTTTCTCGAAAATGTGGATGAACTGTAGTTGCTTTTTACTATTTTCCATGTATTAGATATTAGTGGAATATTGAATTATGAATTAGCTTTTAATGGGATCTATTAAAGCTGAGTAATAGGATAATTGAACGCTGGGCTAATTTAAGGGGTAATAAAGCGTTCATATATTTTGCGTCCTATTCTTTTTTGCTTCTCTAATATTTGGCTGAATAGTCATTTTTCCAGACAGTGTTACGGGAATGAATCACCGGCTTCAATGTATTTTCCATTAATATTTAGAATTTCATGATTGTTGCAAGAATTCATTTGACAAATGCGGCCTCCTCCTCCTTCACCTGCGGACGCTACTGTTGTGGTGTTGACTTCCCACATCCGTTACCTATAACCCTATTTTGCACATCATCAATACTGAAGAAATAAATATTATTTGGGTCATTTTGTTGCATGTGATTAGAATCGGTGCACGGGTTATACAAATGTGTCCGGCCACAAATTTAACAGGGGTCTCTCTGTAATAAGTGGTTACGTTCTATCAAAGGTCTTGGGCTACCTTGCTGATTAATGGCATTCAGACCACTAGGACTCTACTGATCGTGAGAGCTGGAGTGTTTTGTGCCCAACTTTAAATAGATCAACAGGTCAGAGAAGAGCACCACTGCTCCATTCATTTCAATGGGGCCACCAAGACGAGAGCTGTATCTCGCCTATCAATGAATGGATTTATGCAGTGGTTTAAGTAGGAATGGCTGGGCCCCAAGGCGAATATTTGACATGTTCATGTTCCTTCACCTGGCCCTCCGATAGCAGTGTTTGCTGGGATTCATGGGCCTGTGGCCTTACTTACTAATCCCTACTCCTGTTCATAGCTGCCTCCGCTTCCGAAGAAGGGAAAGCGCAGGTGGCCATGAGCCGGAGCGAGGATCGGTTAGTAAATAGGGCCAATTACCTGCTGGAATTACGCCAACAGGTAACCACTTATATATTAAAAAACAACACACACACACCTACCACTACTACCCCGTAATTGACGCCACTGGATTTATGGCATGCATTTCCAATCTGCCATTCCATTAAAACTAAAGTTCAAAGCATTACAATTCGAATGATTGGTGGAAGTCCCAACAGTTAGATCCCCGCCAACCAGCAAGCTATCCCTCTATATGTACGCAAAGTAATCACTGATGATATGATATGTATACAATATATTTGCTAAGAGGGTGTCTTATCAAATAGGTGTCTATGCGCCTTTCATTTTGACTCAACCTATCCTGAGAGGTGTAATGCAAGATGACCAGCTTTTCAAAAAAAAAAAACATGATTTACCTTTATTACAAAATATCAATCTCATATGTGTCTCTGGCCATCCAATGGTTATTTTATGATCTGCAGCCTGGTAATTTCGATATTAGCAGATTTCTATATTGTATTGCATTGGTTTCATGAGAAGTGAACCAAATTAGAGCTAAAGGAGAACTGTAGGTAAAGTTCATCGGAGTTGGAAGGTCCCAAAAAATCGACTACATTGAAATCAATACACAAGACCATCAAATGTTGCCAAATAACCTTAGTAATAAGTTTCTAAGGTTATTTGGCTACTAACAAACAGTTGATGAACCAAACATGTTATGGCCCCTATTGAAACGTCTTGTGCAGCCTAGGCAACGTAGAGTGAATGGAATAGAAACAAGTAGTAGTAGCAATATTGCAGTATAAAAGAAACTGCATAGTCTCATGTTCTCCCTTTTGTGACTTGTCCACAAGACATTCATATCCATTGTTGCAGCCCTCATACTCTCCATAGACAGCTGGGTCATGAAGCTATCCTGAGCCTTCTGCGCTTATCTCACACATCAAATCCCTTTATCTCTGGTCAGATCTAAGTGTCTATAGGGGCTAATAGCATTTATAAAAGCTTTCAGTGTTCTCATGTTGTTCAGTCACTGACATGGTTAGGACAACAAGTCCAGTCTCTCTTCCTGTCCTCAGATGGTAAAGGATGATCATTGACGCTAGGAGTAAACAGATATAAAGAACTATTATGGTGGTACAAGTCTATAGCTTTATTGAGATGATGGTAGTAAGGACTGATAAAGACTTCTATCGGAACGCAATAGTCGTGACATGGAGAACATTTGCTACAAAATTCAGTTTACTCTTTGAAGCAGATTTCTAAATATTGGAAGGTCCAAAGAGTATTTTGGGGTGTAAAATTTATTGAAATCCATTTTGTTACAATTATATTCAATTGTATCTCAGTAGCTACAAGGATAAAGCTATAGGGGGTGCAGAGATAGGAAGTCCTTAAGATATAGTGCCTAAGGGGGTTCAAAGTCCCCTCTACTACATATGTAGTCAAGGGTATTATACATGGTGCATGGTAGGTGCATGCACCCTATTTCAGATTTTGTATTGGGCTACAGCAGTGATTCCCAAAGTGGTCCAGGTGGACCCACAGGGGTCTCAGGAGCGACGCAAATTTCCATTGTTAGATCTAATTTTCATATTTTTTGACGAGTTTTGGAAATATGGTAGAAATGTAGCAGCAGGGGGACCACCAAAACCAGTAAAATATTGAAAGTGGTTTACGAGAGAAGAAAGTTTGGGAAACTCTGGGCTACAGGAACTCCACTTTATGCCTATGTGCTGTACTGATCTCTATCGAAACTCAGAATAAGGAGAAGTTAGCTACTTCCTTCAAATTCTACAGGAAAATTGGTGGGGATGGGGTGGGTCTTTCAGGTCAGATCAAGGTTGACCGGGTCACTAATCATACTTCTTAAGCTCCACACGAGTGTGTGCCTACTACACACTCCTCCGATGTCCTCCATGATTGTGGTGAACCAAGCATATGCCCCTTATGCCTCCCCATAACCTGGTACTTAACTCATGACACTTATAGGACAATGGTGGAGGAATATTTGTGTCCCTGGTATGGCAGTAACTCAGCCCTTTCTACAGTTCCAGAATATGTTGTCGTTTTTCATCCTGCACCAATATATACCAATTTACAGCCCCCGCCCCAATGGTGTAACCTTCATGTAGCAATATGTCTATACAAAGCAGTAAAATGAATCAGTTCAGCGCTTAGATGTGGGTCAGTGAACGCTGTACAGACAATTCTCATTCAGCCTGGTTTGTTTAAAGCCCACATTTAGAAAGAATGGCTTTTCTGCTGGCTATAAAACACGATCTAGGTTGCATTGTTAATGCAAAGCAATTTAACACACACATGAACTGAACAGATAAAAAAAAAAAAATCTTCCTTACATTTAACTGGCAAATAAACATCTGGCCGTAATGAAGATGTTATTAACGTTATGGATAGCGGACACTCCATCAATTTCATTTCCAGGCTGTTAAAATGGCTAATGAGTAGTGAGAGGCTTTACTACAAGAGAAACCAAATTGAATCAAACCCTCGACGTGTTGCTATTGTGTTCTGGCTTATCAGGTATTCCAGTCAGACCTTAATGAAACAATAAACCCAATCCATCCTTTCGCGAGGGTGACGGAGAAGACAATGTACAGCCATTTACTTGCAGTTCTTCACAAGAGCACAAAACCGTGGTCAAACCCACCAAGAGTGGCTGAAAAATGCATCTTCTGGGTGGACGGTCTTCTCTATTAAATGTTACCTCTGATCGATGATCTTTTATTTTTGTTTTAAGATGTTAAATTTGATGAAAGATTTAAAAATTGATTACAAATTTTCCAAATTGATTTGGTTTGACCAATTCCAAAATATTATATTCTTCAGACCAAGGAGCAGAGATGAGGCAATAAGTGCTGAAACCTAAAAACTCTGATACTCACATTCCCTTACTTCTCCTTAGCTCCCTCATGGTCTTCTTTGGCCATCTTCCAGTCTTCTGGTGATGCCTCGGGCCCCTGAGGAATAAAAAGGCCTCTGATTGGGCTTGTAGCAGTCACATGGGATGCACCAGCATCATGATGCTTGATATTCATGTGGTCGCTGAGGTGCCCTTTGGACATATTTTGGCCAGACACATTTTCAGATGAAATCTATTCCAATCAACACCTCATACACCTGAACACTGAGCTCTGCCAATCACCCTTGCGTTTTCAAAGAAGAGAGGGGAATGTTGAATGATAATGTCCAACCCTTCTTTCTACCAACATTTGCCATTTCAGTGAGTGGGGGTACCCTCATATACATTAAAAAGTCATATTTGATCATAACATGGTAGATAAGCTTAGGTAGAGTCACAAGACCATCAAGTCCAACCTATAAATCTAACATGTTGATCCAGAGAAAGGAAAAAAAGCTCTACATACCAATTGTATCATATCAGGTCAACAAAATACCTGCCGTTGTCCAGTTGTGCCAAAAACAGTGGATTCGATCAACATCCATCTAATGGACATGTCCACCTTTAGTATAGTGTGACTTTTGAGGTCACAATTCCATTACAATGTACAGAAAACAATGGCTGCAGCGATATTTGGCTCAAAGATCCTCATTCTGTCCATAGAAAGGTCTATCAATTTTTGAACAATCAATTATTCCACCATCCTCTCCAATTTCAACTCTAAACGTAACCCAACTTGACCAGACACATTGAGTTGGTGACCTTCAATAGGACAGACTATCATCCAACCAATGTTGGCAAACCTTGGCCAACACCAAGTTGGTGGGTCCATGACATGACTTGGCAGGACATATTATACTCCAGTCAAGTGTTGGCTTGACATGGGGCAGCCGGTGTTGAGGCATAAAGCAATGGTTTGCATTACCCACCCTACGGGGAAAAAAAAACATGAAAGAAAAAAGTCTTATGCAAACTACTCAACAGAAAGACTCAATTTTAGCTGAAAAAACCCATAATTGTTCCTTGCTTTTTACCGGGATGTCACCTTGTGACAAGATAACGTTCCCGGCACCTGCAATTTCGTAGCATCTCTCTCACTGCTGGTTAATTGCCTGCACGTTTCCCTTCTAATCTCTGTTTGGATTATTTTAAATACATTTTTGTAGTATAGGAATAAATCGGCTGCCGCCTCGTACCTCCTTAACGTAGCTTTAAATTGCACAATAGGTCTTCTGGGAAAAGAGATGTTGACAGCACTAACGTGTTAATGAGTAATAGATTGCATTAATAGCTAAACTCTTATCTATGTTTCTACTTTATATAACACTCAAAGACAAAACGGTACAAAGCACAGCTGGTTTCATATTAAGTACTTCTTTATAGAGAAATGACAGCGCACCCTGGGGAACAAGCACAAGGTGCTCAATTGACTTTAATATTCTCAGTCGGAAGAAAAAAAAAATAATATGCACATAACATACATGTGATTTGCACAAGGCGTCAGGGGGATATTGCTTTTCGCTGTTGTTTGTATACAAAGTCCATAGAATGGGAATATTAATGACTAATGTATATTCCAATTTTTTTTTTTTTTCAGAATAAACTTCTCACCCCGTCTCATAAGACACTATATAAGATACAGGATATGGCGCTCCGAGTCCTGAGCTAACTACACCCTACCGGTAGAGTCATAGGTCATGTATAAAGGTCACAAAGTAGCAAAGGGTAATTTCTATAATATAAAAAATATTTTCTAATTGCACATCCAATCTACAGTATTCTATACCCATCTTTCACCTTACAGTAAATCAGGTATGGACAAAATTGACCTAATACCAGATACGTTAAGACAAACCGGCCAACAATTTTTTGGAATCAAAAAGCGGTGTGGTCCATGAAAATAGCATCAAAATATTTGCAGAAAAATTCCAGATTGTTTCAGGAGTGAGACTTAAGGCTAAGTTCACCCGGGGAGCGTAATGGCGGATTTTCGCACCAAGAGTGATGCAGAGAGCCGCGTCACTCTCGGGCCAAAACCCGCCTGCTACAACTGTCACAGCTTCCGACTACCCCCTCCGGAGTAGGCTCAAATGAATGGATCAACTCCAGAAGTTGCTGCAGCCAGGTGGACGAGTCACGGAATCTTCCTGAAGAAAGTGCAGACCGCTTTTTTTTCCGTAGCCTGGCGGTCTCCATAGACCACCATTGTGAGGGGGTGGATTATGATGTGGATTACGCATCATAATCCGCCCCCTTTGTGCCTGTGTGAATGAGCCCTAAAATGTCTAATACTCAAGAGTAATGGGGGCACCAGTCTTAATATGTGAATTATGATGGTAAATCTTAATAATTCTGGTACATTCCAGATGGTTTTGTGCACCGGAATTGAAATTATGCCACTAAAATTGCCACAGATTTCAGATATAACTCACTTCAGTTTTCTGGCGCAATTTACAGACAATCCATCAGGTCAAGAGCTTGATCCCACCCCTATGCCCTCCATTTTTCTCAAAAATAGTGAACAGCTAAAAAAAAAAAATGGACATTTTTGGTGAATTTCTTTTGGTTACAAACAAATTTCACCAAAAATGCTGCACTGTTTTACTTAAAATCTGATTTTTGATAATTTTCCAGCCGATCCTGATCGTGAAATTTGCTTGATCGCCGATCGAGATCCGATCTTTCCCGATCACTCAACCCTATCAATGATATATACATGAATTGGGTTGAGCCAATTTTGAGATTTCAGTATTATTTTTAAAATTCGATTTTCGATCATTTTCCGGCCGATCCCGATCGTTTAATTTGCTCGATCGCCGATCGGGATCCTATCTTTCCCGATCGCTGAACTCTACTGGTTAGTAAATCCTCCCCAAGAAATTTTAATTCATGGGCACTTATGAGTATAAAATTCCTTCCACATTATATCTTGATGGTGCTTTGTGTATAGAGAGCTAACATGAATGTATGAGAGTCCTGGTTTACAGACTCCTTTTGGGTACTAGTTACTGGAGGTCCAGTATCCGCAGGTGTTGGCACCGCCACCTCCTATTAAAAAGAATGTATTCATTTTTTTATTTTCCTTATTCGACCAGATCCTTCCAATGTATTATCAACATATTTTAATCATTTAGAAATAAAAAAATTGTTCAAAAATATTAGGTTATCCAGTCAAAATGAAGAGGTTTGATTTACGACCGAAATAACCCAACACAAAAGACATAAAACCACGCGACCAAGGATATTCTGCTAGACAATGCACCGCCAAATTGTTCCAAAAAGAATAGACGTCCTTAAGTTTTTGAATCCTTGCTATAATAATACAATAAAAGCCTTCACTTTACACTACGAGCGTGTTACATGACTATCTCTGATCATGTACAGTAAGACTGGAAGGGAACGTCCTTGGTTTTTGCTTTGTTTGCATTAAAGGATATTTGGTCTGCCCTTGAATCTTATAAATTCTGTGTTAACTTTTAATCAGAAAATCTATTTTCATTTTTCAGTGCAGCGAGATGTAGCTTTTTATTATATGTTAAATGCATAGTAATACAGAATCCCATTTAGGAGGGTATATGGCATAATTATGACCCATTATGCTTTGCCTATTGGAAATGATAGTTCAAATGATCACATATTATGCACCGAAACTGCGACCATCCATCCATTCCTCTCCCTCCGCAGACCATAACTTCCTGATTATATTTACTCGTTAAAAGTAACTACAGTATGTTAAAGGCAGAATGTTAGATGCCGGGTGTCACGGAGGCTGCCCAATGTAATTTACTGAGGCAGAAATGGAGAAATTATTTCTAAATGCATCCATCCATACAATGATGAGGACCTGGAATACATGTCATCTCTATGATATAGATATATAGGTAAAAGCTATGGTTGAACGATTGGGATCGGAAAAGATCGGATCCAGATCGGCGATCGAGCAAATTTCATGGTCGCGATCGGCTGGAAAATGATCGAAATCTCAAGATCGGCTAAACTCTAAAAGTGACTTTTCCCATAGAGAAGCATTGACTAGTGTTGAGCAATCGGGAAAGATCAGATGCCGATCAGCGATTGAGCAAATTTTACAATCGGGATTGACTCGAAAATTATTAGAAATCAAGTTTTAAAATCGATCCTGAAATCTCAAGATCGGCTCATCCCTAGGAAAAGCACAACAATAGTTTCAGCCTCAAGCTCTGCAGATCCAGAAAAGAGTCTTCTTCCCATTCTAGATATATGCATATTGATAGCTTCCGTCTTTAGCTCTATGGATCCCAGAAGAAAGATTCTCCTGCCCTTATAGGTACAAGTGTATCAATAACTTCAGTATCTAGATTTGTAGATCCAGAAGAAGGACTGGTCTCATCGATATAAGCAATTCAACAGGTCCAGCCTCAAACTCTGTGGATCCAGAAAGAGAGTTTTCTTCCCATTCTATGTATATGCATATTAATAGCTTCAGTCTTTAGCTCTATGGATCTAGAAGAAAGATTCTAAGTGCAGTAACAGCTTCAGTATCTTGATCTGTAGATCCAGAAAAAGAATTCTCCTGCCCTCATAGATATAAGCAATTCAACAGCTCCAGTCTCTAGCTCGGTGGATACAGTAGTTGGGTTCGGCAAAATATTACCGGAAATTTATATAAAGTGAGGTCAACTCATCTTACCAATCTTCCTCCACTTCCATCTTCCTACTTTCCTGGTATCTGGATCCTGAAGTGGTCACTACTAAGCCATAGTGGTCACGAGAGCAAGCCATTTCACCTGGCAGACCATCATTATATAAAAATTTGACGGATCCATTACAATCAATGGGATTTAAGTATAATTAAGAATTATTAGGCTTCGACTTCAGTGAATCGATCATACGGAAGCCATGTTGGAAGTTTGACTAGACTATCTATGTCTCCTTTCACATCATGCTTGAAGATCCACTTACCCATATCCTTTAATCAAAGGAGCGGAATATAAAAGAGCGAGGAAACATTCCCGAAGGACATGATAAGGAATATTATCCTTCTCCCTTGTGTCAAGATCCAATCTGCTTTATGGTTTTAAAGAAAGTGAGAATCTTCCAACAGGACGTAAAAAGCTTCCATGTCAAAGCCAAGTATTTAACTACCCTATTAATACCTTTAGTCTTCTACCTGTACAAACCTAGAGACAATGTAACAATAGACAAATTTTGTTCTTTGGAGGAAACTAACTATGATCCTTAGCAAGACTCTGATCAGAAGATTAAGACTCCATAGTGATCATGGTTGGACTGCTGAAGTCCAATCTGCTATGGTTTGTATGGTCCTAATTAGAGATGAGCGAGTAGTATTCGATCGAGTAGGTATTCGATCGAATACTACGGTATTCGAAATATTCGTACTCGATCGAATACTACTCGCTATTCGAATGGAAAAATTTGATGCAGAACCAGCGTTGATTGGCCGAATGCTATACAGTCGGCCAATCAACGCTGGTTCTTCTCCTACCTTTAGAAGTCTTCTCTGCGCAGCATCCCCGCGGCGTCTTCCAGCTCTGAATTCACTCTGCCAATCATCGGGCCTGGGCAGAGCCGACTGCGCATGCCCGTGCTACAAGAAAATGGCCGCTTTGACTGTAAGCGGCTATTTTCTTGTAGTATGGGCATGCGCAGTCGGCTCTGCCCAGGCCCGATGCCTGACAGAGTGAATTCAAAGCCGGAAGACGTCGCAGGGACGCTGCACTGAGAAGACTTCTCGGAGAATCCAGCCCGACCCTCACTCATGGACTTGGTAAGTTCAATTTGATCGAATGTTGCCTACCCCTGAAACGAGCATTTTTCCCCCATCGAGTATAATAGGATTCGATATTTGATTTGAGTAATCGAATATTGAGGGGCTACTCGAAACGAATCTCGAATCTCGAATATTTCACTACTCGCTCATCTCTAGTCCCAATATTGAAAAGCAAAATGTTACCAAACCCAAAAAGTCCAGTCTAGTCTTATGCCTTAAAGATCTTGCCCTTCTTACAAGGAAGAACTTCTAATCACTGTGCATCCTTTCCAATACAATACACATATGGATTTTGGAGATGGCTAGAAACAAGACGGGTCAATTGTAGAGTTAAACCTATCAATAGTGATCCAGGTTGTATCATAAGAAAGCTGTTTTGTACCTGCGCCAAGCGAATACATATGACGGACAGTTTTCTCATGAATAAATATAGCTGTGTATCTTTACAGGGAGTTCAATAACCTCCTGCTTTCCTTGCTCTTTGTTCCTGCCCTTATTCAAAACATCTCAAGTGCTTTTTTCTCGAATATCTGAGGATTTGTTCAGACATAATTTGCTAAAAAAGAAAAAAATAATAATAAAAAAAAACTCTCGGGCAGCTGATGTTATTTTGTTAAAAGACAAAGACAAACACTTTTCCTTGGGAAAGAAGCCCTTGTGACAGCTGTGCTCAGACCAGATTACAAGATGTCCACGCTCGGTGAAAGGTGCAGTCGGTGAGTGGAGATCAACAGGGAGACAACAGTGTCAAAACTTATTTTTATCCTCATGAAAGGGAACTCAAAATGACACCTGAATACTAAAAATAATACAACTTTAAAGTGTTCGCCTGGAAATGTTAAAGCCGTCTTTGTTAGCGTTTACCGATTGCAGCTTTTATCTTCCTGTTTGGATACTTTGTAGTCTTGTTACTTAAGAAATTTAGTGTTAAATTAAAGGAGAGTAGAAGACCCAAGGCTGTGGTCCGGGGGCCTGTGAAGTCAGTACCAGTGGCGTAACTACCTGGGTAGCAGGGGTAGCGGCTACCACATGGCCCGGGACATGTACTCTGCATGGCATTCGGCCAATCAACGCTGGTCAATGCATTCCTATAGGAAAAAGTCAGCTCGCGCATATCGCAAGCTGACAGGGATCTCGACGTAATACAGTGACTTGGGCATGTTAGATTTCCCCAGACATGCTTCCCCTGCTCTCCCAGTTGCATTGTAGAGGTGATCGCATCATTTCCTGGGGTGTCATAGTGGACTTGGTGACTCCCCTGAGTCGAAGAGTGGGATCCCCTGAAACAAGCATTTTTTCCCCATAGACTATAATGGGGTTAGATATTAGTTCGAATATTTATGGGCTATTCAAAATGAATATTGAATATTTCACTGTTCGCTCATCTCTAATTATTAGTATAAGCCCTATGTGTTAGTGTATCACTGTGCTAGATCCAGTGTCACTGCATTACTGTATATAGACCAAGAAGCAGAGTTATCCACAATGAAACCGACTGGTAGGTATTATTTCAATATGGAATGGCCAATGTCAATCAACACTCACTTCTTCTCTGCCCCTGGGCCCCCCTCCAACATACTCAAGCATATGACGTCCTGATGCTGGCAGTATCAGGAGCTTACAACTGATGTGCCAAGCAAGTGTGGGGACCTACAGGGGCAGTATACAATGTGAAGGTATACCTTTTTTTATTTTTTTTATATAGAGCCCCATATAGATCTCACAATGTATATTTTGTTTTCCCTTTCAGTATGTCTTTTTGCAATATGGGATGGAAATCCATGCAAATACGGGGAGAACATACAATCTCCTTGCAGATGGTTTTTAGCCCTTGGCGGGATTTGAACACCAGGACTATAGCACTGCAAGGCTGCAGTGCTAACCACTGAGCCACTGTGTGGCCCCTTGAAGGTATACCTTAAGAGGGCATTATACTATGTGGAGCATTAAGGGGCAGTATACTGTGTGTTGGGCTACTAAAGGGCAGTATACTGTGTGAGGAACTAATGTGTCTGGGGCACTAAGGGAGCATTACACTATGTGGGAACATTAAGGGGGAACTATACTGTATGTTAAGGCACTAAGGAAAGCAATATACTGTGGAGGGAATAAAGGGGGCAGTATACTGTGCAGAGTGACATTAGGGTGTCAGAGGCAGTAAGTGGGCAATATACTGTGTGTGGGGCTACTAAGGGGCAGTATACTGTGGAGGGCACAAAGGGAGCAGAATACTGTGCAGAGTGACACTATGGTGTCAGAGGCAGTAAGGGGACAATATACTGTAGATGGTGGTATTAGAAGGACATTATACTGTGTTCAGTACTAAGTGGACATTGTACTGTATGTGAGGGTATTAAAGGGGAGTACATTGTGTGGTGCACTAACAGGGGCACTAAGTTGGCAGTATACTATGTGTAGGAGCATTAAGGGGACAGTATTAGGCCTAAATAAACCAGGAATCTGCACATATTTTTAAAAAAATCCCAAGAATTCATACTATTCCTCTGATTATATAAACTGTAAAATATGTTAAGAAATCTTCTACCCCGGAGATCAACCGTTCTCCTTCCATATGTATCTGTATATGACTGCGCGGCTATAAGTCTCCAACTACTTCCCGAATAATGATCTCGGATATCAATATCAAACAGTAACCCCATTAGAAACGTAATTTGCCCCTGACAATGGCGCCAGTAACAACCCAGCGCAATTATTATCCTAATGTAGACGGAACGTAGGACAGAACTTTGCCAATTTAGATTTCCCACCACATCTAAACTTGGTTCAAAAGAGCCGAGGCTGTCACCGTATAAATAAAGCTTCGGATCTTCTATCAAGAGCTGCGGGCGCTCACAGAGATAATTAGCGACTTAACGAAAAACATTACAAAGTTTTACTTGAAAATTGGGTTTCATGTTCAGTGTTCATATTATATATAAAAAAAAAAGCGTGCAGCAAAATAAATAATCAGTCTAATAACCCCCGCGGTGCGCACCGGGGAGAGCCGTTACACAGCGACGGTTTCAATAGTTTGTCACGCAACTGAGCTGAGCCGCCGCTTTGTAAAATAGAGAAAATATAGAGGCGGCTTTTTTTTTTTTTCACCTCCTTAATTTATTACTGTTGTAACAAAATAAAGTGTTACAAGCCGAAAACAGCTTTTATCACACTTTCTTATGTGGAAGGTAATGCCGCTCACGTTTCAGACTAGATATATGATGAAAGAGCAAATGAAGACTTCAGCTAATTGGAAGTTTTTTCGGAAAATATTCAGATAAAAATTTGCATTCGTGACGGCGTTCTGGGTTTTAGAAAAGAAACAAAACACAAAAAAACAAAAATAATGATGTTTTCTTGTGAAGATCGGCACTACATCTTGGCACTGGTTACGTGCGGTTTTGTAGCTCAGTCTCATTTACTTTACTGGAGTGGGAATGGAACTCTAGGACAGGTGCGATGCTGTTCCTGAAAGAATGTAGCCATCGTTTTCTTCATAGAAAGACCAGATTCAACACCAAGCCATGCAGTCGCAGCTCTGGTCTAGTTCTTCTGCAGTTATGGGACTGAGAAATTCATCTCTCTTCCCATTGTCCATGACAGAGCTATGATTGAGATTGAGGCCGATTTGGATACTCAACTTAGCTGGACAGACGGCCACCCATTGATCATGTAATCCAGTGTTAGAATTAGGAAGGAGATGAGACTCTATGGACTGTTATACCCCAAACCACCCACCCCACCCCACCTCCCCATATAGCAGTCACCAACTAAGAGGAAGTTGAGACTCCATGGACTGTTATACCCCCAAATCAGATGGACTTCTACCGATCAATATAAGTCCCAGAAAACACCATAAAAGACTACCAGTTGGATATCCACACGTAAACTTAGTACCTTCTGAATATTAGCTCAGTGATAATGCTATGAAAAGACATCAGAAGAACATGGAAACATTCCTTTTCTTTCTACGTAAAGTTCTTCAAGCACTTTTGGTATCATGTTCAGTTTGGAAGACTCATGGCGCCATATTGCTTCCAGTCGTTGACCACCAATGGTCTGTGTTGAGTAAAATAGATTCCTTGCAGTTGGGTTTATAAGCTAAATGACTAAAATACCATAATACTCAGCGAAAAACTTCAAAGTCGACTTAGCGAAACGCATTTGTATTTTCTATCTAAAATTGTAGGATGGAGATGTGGTAAATGGTGGTCGAGTCTAATCGACAGCAGATAGATAAGGTTGCTGTGGGCTCCACGATGTAGGAAACAGAAAGCCAAGTTATCACCCGCTCGGTGAACTTTTAGATTGGGTACTCCTAAAATAATCACCATTGATCAGTCCCTGAAAGTCCACAAATCAAGCGGGAGCAGAGGGCTGCCTGCTGGGTGAGTTTTTCTCATGCTCGTGGTAATCAAATACAGTTTATCTAATAGACAGAAGTTCAGACAGGCTTCCAGTAGTATCTAAACCTTTATTGAACTATAAAATACCGTATATAGGGAAATCAATAAGGTTATGAAGAGGAGAGCCACAAGCTGGTGTGAGAAAGCAATGATTATCAATAGGTTTGTCATCTTAGGATGAGAAATATGTTCTTTATGATATTAAAATGTGTTGTAGACACTTATTACTTATTTATGTGGTATTCCACTCAATAATGGTATTAACTGCCTTGCTTTCCAGGTATTCGACACCGTAAATCAAGAGCGTTCATACGGAAAGTGCCATGCCTGGAAAGAGAAGCTATGGCGGGATGCTCAGTCATTTCAATTGTTGTTGAGGATTTTTAGTTAGAGTCACCGTGAAGGTGTCTTACCATAGTGTTGGACCGTCGCAATAAGAATAGGCATGCTATGAATCGGACTGGTATAAGTTGGGCTAAGTTGGGCTTGCGCTCTTTTTGGAGATGATTTAGTAATATATAGAGAAGTTAGACATACATTTATACTGACTGCCAGATTTGGAGTCGGGAAGGAATTTTTTCCCCTGAAATAGGGCAATTGGTATGAGCCTCATGGGGTTTTTTGCCTTCCCCTGGATCAACACTGTAGGGATTGTAGGGTTATAGGTTGGACTTGACGGACTGATGTTTTTATCTAACCTCATCTACTATGTAACTATTGGTGAACCAGTTTGTAACAAGCTGGTTTTGTTAAAAACTTAGCTAAAATTGGGTTCAGAGGAACCCAAAATTTTTGGTTTTGCTAGCCACAAATTCCAAAGAGTTTATTATTATATTCTCGGGTCTTTTCAGACCTAAGAATATAAAAATTGTTCATAAGGAAAATTGTAAAGGAATAATATTAATAAAAAATACAACAACATCACATACACTGCATTGGCAAAGTGTGAGAACATTGAGGCCCCCGCATGACAGCCCCTTTGATGAACATCGAGTGGTTAGCCAAACTCAATGGATAACATGTAGCAGTTTGTGCAAGGCCATCAACCTATGACCAACCTCTGCCTTGGGTCTTGGGGTGATGGTTGAATTTACTGGTACCCTGGATCACAAAAAGTTGCCATTCACCTCGATGTCATCACTTGACTACTCACAATACAGAACATTGATGTTACCACTGGAAATATTACAGCACCAAAAAGAAAAGCAAATGCTCCCAAAAGTGATCTCACATATTTTTTTGTAAAATACTACAAATTAATTTTTTTTCAAAAACTTACCCATCTTACCAGCTAAGAGTATTAAGAATCAAAAGCCCTTCAACTGTGAGTCCTATTGCTCCTTCTGAAACCCCAGTAAGAAATTGGAAACCTATTCTAACTTAAGATCTAATAAAAACAACTAAAAAAAGAGCAACAAAAACTTCTCTAGAAAGGAGCATTTTAATCGAGTCTCCTCATTCTAACAAACCTTCCCGGAATATGAAATCTCGAATAATAAAAAAGTCTGAACTTCGACAGAAAGCAGGATGAAACGGGAGCTGCAGCTTGAGATCAAGACGATGTAAGGGCAAGAATATGACAACCCTAATTCACCTACGCTATTGAAAGAAGACTCAATTGTAGCACAGAAAGGAACAGTGGTAGGTCTGTGAACTACTTCCAATGAAAGGCCTCTCGACTCTAGCTTCCCAACCTCAAAGAAGGGAAAAATCTTCACTGCAATGTGACATGTATACATAATATATGATGGACTGGCCAGGTTTGCACTTAGCAAGGTTACAATGAAATACGAAAACATTCTCTTTCACTAAGTTTATTCTTAGAACCTAGTTTTGAGGATACATTATTCATATTACAATAACTGCTGGCATTGACCTAAAGTCTTCATCCATTGCTCTGGGCAACTTCCTCAAGATATCTCTGTCCAATGTGGTAACACAACAATGCCTTGACTGATGTAGACTGCAACAGTACTTTGAGGGGTTCACTCTTGAAGATAACTCTCTTTTATGACTTGTTCGGGCATATGGCCATCAGAAAGGGGGTCCTTTACTCATGTCTCTTACTTGCATTGGGGAGAGACCACCATATAGGTGCGTGGAGACTTATTAAGCCTTTAGCACTCCACTCCACTTCCATAGCATTGAGCTAGTCCAAGCAAAAGCTCCTCACACTGGTGGATGGATGGTGGACATGTATGGTCAATCACAATGGCCACCATGTAATGTTACATTGTCCACACCGAGGGCACTGCATGGAAAATGTCTTACTGGCATTACCAACTTAGATGTTTGTTTCATCTCTACTTTTAACCCCTGCACAGGCTTATAATAACAAATGCTGCATTCTCAGTCCTCTGATCAGCCAAGGATTCAGCTTAGAGTCTCCATTTAAGATATCGGTATTCCTGGTCTTTGGCCCACAAGTGAGTGAAACAACCAATCAGTAGCTGAGAAGTGATACTGTATTCACCTGGAACAAAATAGCTCAGCCACTCATTGGCTGGCATGTCAGCATGTGATCAACAAGACCGGGGACCCGAACGGAGCTTCTCTGCAAGATCACCAAACCAATGGAGAGGTGAGTATGGAGCCTTTTCATGGGATTAAAAAAGAAATCAGAACACCCATCTTTTTTTGAGAAAGACCAATAATAATGAAGGCTTCTATATGAAAATGGTTGTATAAGGGGGAAACAACATCTTCAAATAGTTTAGGGGATTAAAGTTTCAGAGATGAACAATGAAGAGATTTCCTAATGTGAGTGACCACCAATGAGCCAAGAAGTTGATCAGAAGAAATCTCTTGTAACTTCAGACTCATTGAATGAGTCTACACCTGTATGTTGTGGCTCATGTTTCATTTCAGGACATATTATTATCTATACCAGTGATGGCGAACCATTTAGAGACTAAGTGCCCAAACTGCAACCCAAAACCCACTAATTTTTCACAAAGTGCCTACATGACAATTTAACCTTAATACTGTGTGAGTCCACAATTGCAGACAGAGGCCCCCACACAGTACATTCTGCTCCACAGTGGCCCCCACACAGTATAGTTTGCTCCACAGTGGCCATTTACAGTATAATCTGTTCCACAGATGGGTGCCCACAGAGAGGGCTCTGAGTGCCACCTCTGGCACCCGTGCCACAGGTTCGCCATCAAGGCTCTATACCTTTGAGACCATTCGTAAAGCAATTGTCCTATTGAGAGATGTGTAACTCAGTATATACAGGAGATACATACCTATTCATTATTGGAATATATTTTGTCTGCATATAGGGAGACTGAGGTAGTCTAAAACACACCCTCTACCACATCATTGGATAACACAGTGCCCCCCTCCCCCCTCCACTTGTGCTTCTTGTGATTGTCTCTTGTGTACAAGGACACATCTACCACAGGAAGGAGCACGGAAGTCACTTTAACTTTTTCAAAAATGTTATTTTTCCAAGTTTCAGAGCATGATAAAAATATAAGACTCTTATGAGACCCCGCACAGTCTATTTCCCATTTGTTCTGCTGTTTTCAGTTACAAAAATAGCAAATTTCGACAACATATTAAAGTACTTTATGAGTCAATGGAGTCCATGAGGATTTGTCATGATCTTTGTTCTGCTAGACCAATTAGTTTTGTCAGGCCAAAGCTTTTCCTACATGTGACATGAGTCTGCAACGCTAGGGACATCAGCTGTGTATCTATCTTTTACTGAAACCTTATTAATTTGAACGTACTCCCATATGACATAACCAAAAATTTAAAGGGGAAAATTCTATCAATTCAACATCATGAAACAAATGTTGATCATTTTGTCTTTTTTTCCTTACTTGTGAATAATTAACACAACAGAAGGATGGATATAACCATTATTAATGAATTGAATACATTCATAACCAGTCGGAAGAAGACAGGGAAGAGACTGGAAACACAACCATCTCTTCGGTGTGAATTCCAAGCTATAAGTATAGTTGTAGACTTTGTGGCAGGTAGACTACCCATGGCTACCTCCTTAGTGGCATAAGGTTGGTAGAAGATAGTCCATTGAGCCAAGAAGCAATGGTGCAAAGTACCAGGAGCCAGGCAAGAGAATGGTCAGGTCCAGGTAGAGGTCAAGATGGCATCAAGGGTTTAGGGGTCAGGAACAAGCCAGGGGTCAGACAGGAGTATCAAGCATCATAAGAACAGCAGAAAGAACAGGTTGAAGGTCAAAATACAAATCAAGACAGATCACATCTCAGGCACATGGAAAAGAAGAGAAGAGAGACACCGAGTGCACTAAGTGTAGTATTATATTTGATGGTATTCAGGTATCTAGAATGCAACTGTGATACAAGATGGCCTCTCATCTTGTGGGGTTGTATCAGTCACAACAACCTATGATGCATGTAGTTATAAAGGTGGGAGTGGCAGAGGTTCGACCTATTTAAACTGGAAGTGGGAGGAGACAATGAAGGCAACAATATTGACCTGCGTACACAACAGAAAGTCCGCGCTCACTGGTAGACTAAAGAGAAGGCCAGAAAGGCAAATCCAAGTAGGCAAAACTCTTTTATTGTGACGAATTACAAACAGAAAATCATGATGTGTTTCAGGCCAACAAATTCTCAAGTGCAGAATAACTATTAAGAACAAATGTTCTGGACCTAGATCCATGTTGTTGCCTTCACATCTCAGGCACAGACACACCTCAAGTGAGTCTACTGTAATAGAGCCTTATTGCTCAGGAGCAGGTTAAGGCTGGATTTACACCAGTGGTCAGGTTTTTTTTCTCCGAATCCAATTGAAAATGTGGAGAAAAAAACCTGCAAGCAGAAGTTCTCGCTACATTTTTCAGGTGGAAACCCAGTCTAATGGGCTTCCACAGGTAACCGTTTTTTAAATGGATTAGGTTTCTGTTTTTTGGGGCCCCAGGTGAACCCAAAGAATGGAATGCTGAACATTGGTGTGAACCTAGCGTAAGAGGCTTATGCAGGATATGGCCAGGGACTAGAGTTGAGCGATTGGGATCGGAAAAGATCGGATTCCGATCTTTTCCTGCGGGATCGAGGTCGGAGGTTATTTCCCACAATGCTTGGCTACTGGTCAAACATTGTGAGATAAGCTAACAATGATTGTCCAGTAGCCAAGCATTGTGGGAAATAACCTCCGACCTTGATCTCACGGGAAAAGATCGGAATCGGAATCCGATCTTTTCCAATCCCGATCACTCAACCCTACCAGGGACAAAATGACTGGCGCCCATGCTGGCTCATTGAAAGAGAGCCAATGCAGACACCTTATAGATGGGACCAGCAGGGATGGAGGAAAAGGAAGATGTCAGAGAGGAGTGGAAGGAAGCGAGGCCACAAAAGAACAACAGAGAGGTGAGCCAACGGGCATTACCGCCAGTAGGAACAGGATGCTGGTGCAGAGTATTACCGGCGCTGCATCACAGGTCTCGGAAACAAGAGAAAGGGTCATCCAAAAAGCAAAATATTACATGAGATCAAGATTTTCTTTTTGTCTATTTTCCTGAAAAAAATCATGGCGCCTGATATACAATTTGTTCAGGTAAAATTCCAGCCTCCCAGGGACGGTAGTAGCCATATAATGGCAGATTTAATTCCATACATAAATACTACTGACTAATGCTTGTAATTTACGACAGACAAAAGCCCATCCAGCCGAGGCGCTGGCCTCTCTCCAATGACAGAACATGACGGAGACAGATTAAAAAGCCTTCATTTTCTAGGTATTTACTTATCATCTCCAGACAATAGAGGTGTTTCAATGCTCTTACACTTCTCAGCTCTGAAAGCCTTTTATGTGTCAGTAAATAGCTGACTACACATGTATGTAGGAGACCTGAAATGCGTTGATGCGGCTTACACTGTCCAGCCCGAGTAAGATCAATACCTGCACTTTAAGGTACGATCACAAGAAGCAACAGGACAGCAATTAAATCGGTCGGGATGAAAGAAAACTCACATACGTCTGTATAAAAGGTATCACCTAGCACATGGGAAAGATGGACGCGTTGTGGAGAGGTGAAGAGATCACACGTGCAGCCCCAATATTCAAGACAGTGGGGGAGGGGAGGATGAATGTTTTGGAACAGGGCTACTCGTAGTATGAAGTTTTTTTTCATGCTGCTTTTACACCATTTCAGTAGCAGTCATTGCTATAGCCGATGCATTTTGAGCACCAGTCATGCCTTCCATCTTCCATGAGGATAATCTGAGAAATACCAGATTGCATGCTGTGCTATTCTTCCCTATGAAATTACAGGATGCTGAATGTTCTGGTATTTATGTTATCATCTGTGGGGACAGAAGACATCATTTATGTGGATTAGTTATAGCATTCTGTGAAGTTAGAAAGATGTTACTAAGCCAGCGGGGTGGAGCGGTCTATAGCATTAGTAATAGTAGTATTATTAGTGTTATTATTAGTAGTATTCACTTAATTGCATGATAAGATATTAACAAAATAATTGTCACCTCAATAATGTATCTCATGTTTTCTTTACGGTGGGAGTAATTGATTGTCACTCCCTGCTGAGTGATTATCTACAAATCTTCAACACCATGGGAATGAGTATAACTACTATAATATTCCTTCTATATACAATAATACAGTATAACTACTATAATACTGCTCCGGAGGGGAGGAAATCAAAGAGGAATTTGAGGAAGTATCCCCCCTCTATGTACAAGAATATAACTACTATAATACTGCCCCCTATGTACAAGAATATAACTACTATAATACTGCTCCTATGTACAAGAATATAACTACTATAATACTGCTCCTATGTACAAGAATATAACTACTATAATACTGCCCCTATGTACAAGAACATAACTACTATAATACTGCTCCTATGTACAAGAATATAACTACTATAATACTACTCCTATGTACAAAAATATAACTACTATAATACTGCTCCTATGTACAAGAATATAACTACTATAATACTACCTCCTATGTACAAGAATATAACTACTATAATACTACTCCTATGTACAAGAATATAAATACTATAATACTGCCCCTATGTACAAGAATATAACTACTATAATACTGCACCTATGTACAAAAATATAACTACTATAATACTGTTCCTATGTACAAGAATATAACTACTATAATACTACTTCTATGTACAAGAATATAACTACTATAATACTGCTCCTGTGTACAAGAATATAACTACTATAATACTGCACCTATGTACAAGAATATAACTACTATAATACTGCTCCTATGTACAAGAATATAAGTACTATAATACTGCTCCTATGTACAAGAATATAACTACTATAATACTGCTCCTATGTACAAGAATATAACTACTATAATACTGCTCCTATGTACAAGAATATAACTACTATAATACTGCACCTATGTACAAGAATATAACTACTATAATACTGCTCCTATGTACAAGAATATAACTACTATAATACTACTCCTATGTACAAGAATATAACTACTATAATACTGTTCCTATGTACAAGAATATAACTACTATAATACTACTCCTATGTACAAGAATATAACTACTATAATACTGCTCCTGTGTACAAGAATATAACTACTATAATACTGCACCTATGTAAAAGAATATAACTACTATAATACTGCTCCTATGTACAAGAATATAACTACTATAATACTACTCCTATGTACAAGAAGAATATAACTACTATAATACTGCTCCTATGTACAAGAATATAACTACTGTAATACTACTCCTATGTACAAGAATATAACTACTATAATACTGCTCCTATGTACAAGAATATAACTACTGTAATACTACCTCCTATGTACAAGAATATAACTACTATAATACTGCTCCTATGTACAAGAATATAACTACTATAATACTACTCCTATGTACAAGAATATAACTACTATAATACTACCTCCTATGTACAAGAATATAACTACTATAATACTGCTCCTATGTACAAGAAGAATATAACTACTATAATACCGCCTCCCATGTAGAATAATATATTTCAGTCAGATTGGACCTCTTCACGCCTCTCTTATATCTCTATATACAGTATCTGTCTGTTCTCTTAGTGCAGTTGCTTTTTTCCTGTTTGCAGCTATTGGGAGGTTTATGATGGATTTGTATTGAGGTTTTTTCTTTATATTTCTTATAACTCTATTGACTTATATAAAAATAAAATAGAGACGCAGAGATGAGAGAAGGCGCCCGCTTTGTATACAGTGTATATAGAGATATCTGCTGTTCTGGAGCGTGACTATAAAGGCATTGGCTCGTACTTCTTGCCTGCAGCCTGTATATGGGGATTTCTTCCTTTAAATGCATACACCTAAGGAATTCATGCTCGATGGAAGTTCACTGATCTATAGGACGAGTTTATTGCCCTATCTAATTGCTATTCTTTGAGAACAAATTGAACCGTTCACAACTGGGATTCTGTGGGAACAGACAGTGGTTTACGAGTTGTTCTAGTTCAGTCACTGTGGAAGCCGAGCACAAAACTTCTTGAATTACGAGGAAAGCAAATGAGGCTTTGGCTGAGCTCCGAGGTAAGCAACCTGGGGTCTTCAAGGCGCTGTGGAGCTACAAGTACCAGCGATTTTTGAGGACCTTAAGTCTTGGCTATGCTACAAGTTCATGTCTCGGGGGTAAGTCAGAATGAACACGTATAGTCTTCCCAACGTAGTTGAAAAAATACCTAAATTATCATCATCAGAAATGTCTAGAACATCTAGAAACGGAAGAAGCTAGAAGTAATACAAAACATGGGGATCCAATGGAAAATGTATAACAGGGACCCCAATTATGACATCGTTTATAAATTGATGTCCATATATGTGGTCAATGGGCCTTTTGCCACCGCTCAGGCTTCAAAGCAGAGGTGGAACTACTGGAGGTAAGATGGCCGCCTTACACCTTGGACCCCCTGATCTCCCATACACATATATGTTGGGCTCAGCTGAGAATGCAAGTGTTCATAAGAGGGAGAGGAATAGGCTTCTGCTAGACAATTCTGGCAGTGATTTGAGTCTCTTGATTTTACATGTTAAAAATCAACATGTCTGACCGATGGCGAATGTCATGACACCTCCATACACAGTGATGTCACAGTACAGGGATAATACACAAAAGTGATGTCACAGTACAGGATAATACACACAGTGATGTCACAGTACAGGGATAATACACACAGTGATGTCACAGTACAGGGATAATACACACAGTGATGTCACAGTACAGGGATAATACACACAGTGATGTCACAGTACAGGATAATACACACAGTGATGTCACAGTACAGGGATAATACACACAGTGATGTCACAGTACAGGGATAATACACACAGTGATGTCACAGTACAGGGATAATACACACAGTGATGTCACAGTACAGGGATAATACACACAGTGATGTCACAGTACAGGGATAATACACACAGTGATGTCACAGTACAACATAATACACACAGTGATGTCACAGTACAGGATAATACACACAGTGATATCACAGTACAGAGATAATACACACAATGATGTCACAGTACAAGATAATACACACAGTCATGTCACAGTACAGGATAATACACACAGTGATGTCACAGTACAGAGATAATACACACAGTGATGTCACAGTACAGGGATAATACACACAGTGATGTCACAGTATTGGATAATACACACAGTGATGTCACAGTACAGAGATAATACACACAGTGATGTCACAGTACAGGATAATACACACAGTGATGTCACAGTACAGAGATAATACACACAGTCATGTCACAGTACAGGATAATACACACAGTGATGTCACAGTACAGGGATAATACACACAGTGATGTCACAGTACAGGGATAATACACACAGTGATGTCACAGTACAGGGATAATACACACAGTGATGTCACAGTACAGAGATAATACACACAATGATGTCACAGTACAAGATAATACACACAGTCATGTCACAGTACAGGATAATACACACAGTGATGTCACAGTACAGAGATAATACACACAGTGATGTCACAGTACAGAGATAATACACACAGTGATGTCACAGTACAGGGATAATACACACAGTGATGTCACAGTACAGGGATAATACACACAGTGATGTCACAGTACAGGGATAATACACACAGTGATGTCACAGTACAGGGATAATACACACAGTGATGTCACAGTACAGGGATAATACACACAGTGATGTCACAGTACAGGGATAATACACACAGTGATGTCACAGTACAGAGATAATACACACAGTGATGTCACAGTACAGGATAATACACACAGTGATGTCACAGTATAGGAATAATACACACAGTGATGTCACAGTACAGGATAATACACACAGTGATGTCACAGTACAGGGATAATACACACAGTGATGTCACAGTACAGGGATAATACACACAGTGATGTCACAGTACAGGGATAATACACACAGTGATGTCACAGTACAGGGATAATACACACAGTGATGTCATTATCTATTCTCTATACCTGTTTACATTCACTGACCGCAAACAGAATCTTGAAAATGATGAAGAGCTGAGACATAAATCACATTAGGACTTTGCAGAACTTTTCACTCGCAGATGATTAAGCTTCACTTAAGGAAAAGCAGACAATCACTTTATGGAGTAAATATTGGGGCGTTCTTCTCCTCGCCGGGCGCACCTGCGCTTTTATCTCATCTGGACCTTCAATAGCATTATTTGCTTTATCATCGACTGAACATGGTCCTACGCGCCCCGTAATGATAGACGCCGCTTGAGTAACCGGCATCGCTAAGCAACCGTTATTTAGTGGCACCGGAGGAGATAATTATCAGACACAACGTTCCACTTGCAATGAGGCGGCAAATAGCGACAAACCCATGTACAAAAAAAGCAGGGGCAGGGCTGGCGAGGACTACTGCACCCATCATCCTCATTAGGATCAGGAGATCATTTACATATTGGCAATCCCAGATTTTATCATCATCCGTCGGCTTTAATATCATCACACAGACCGCCACATCGCAACGCAGACCCTGGGAGACGGCGTAATATTCAGCGGCTGCGTTAACCTGGAGCCTTATAAAGCTGTTATCAATTCTATCCAGATCTGGAGGATTAAGCTAATTCAAAGCGAAAGCCTGGAACGTGGATGGAGGGAAAAATACTAACAATAAGGCTCGAGCAGCGACCAATATTACCGCCGGGTTAACCCCGTGTGTGGCTGTGCTGGGAAATCACTCTATTGTAGAACCTGGAAGATACCAGAAAATTTTCTTCTAAATTTAGAAGAGTATTTTTCCATTATTTGTCTTATTCCCATATTTACAGTATTTTTTGGGTTAGTTTTACTTGCAGTACCTCGTCTGACCACATGGTGTGCTGTTCTAATATATGATGCTCCATCCCACCAGATTGATCATGATTTTTCCGAACAGTACACCATGTGGTCAGACAGGGTACTGAATGTAAAAAGTAAAATTAAATAATAATGTGACTGTGGATGGGACGGAGTTACAAAATTAATAAAATCATGTAATTTTTTTTTATTTTTTTTTTTATGCCAGGGTGGCCAATTCTAGCATTTTATGTAAAGGTAAGGAAGGGAATTTCTTCCATTTTGGAATATCACATTCCATTAGTTAAGGATTGATCTTTTTTTTCTTTACTTGCAATACCCCTCCTGACCAGATGGTGTGCGGTCATGAAAAATCATGATCAATGACCCCAATAATGTACAATTTATTCCTCAAATCTGCCCCTAGTGGCAGGAATGTTTAATGCACCTACTTTAATTTAAGATATTGCCAAATTATAGCATTAGCAAGAAGGCCTAGGCCAGTCTTTCACTGATAGGAGTCCATTTTAAAGGGGTATTCTGGTAACAAGTTACCTCCTATTTAAAGGATTGGTGGTCTTTTGGTTTCACCAAACCAAGAAGAGAGCTGAAATTTTTTGCACTCGAGATGGATGGAGCGAATCATGCTGAGCCATTCATAGCAATGGGACCACAGCACTCCACTAGCTGCAGTAAATATTCCTACCAGTAGGCGGAGTTTTGAGAATTGTACTCATTTGGTGTGGATTTATTTCTAATGTCATCTAAGAACAGCACACCACGTGGTCAGGCTGGGTAGTGCAATTCAGACAAGACTGAATATGTGAATGGAAAAGAATGACAGAATTGAAAAATTTAATTTATCTTTAGGAATAAATGCTGGAATTAATTTATGTCTAGGCGGAAATCTTAAGGTATCCTGCTCTGGATGCTTATGCCGTATCCCTTTAAATGCCTTCCCTGGCTGGTTGCCTTGAATTTGCATGTTACTTTAGTCATATATGCAGTGAATGGTATTTTTGATAGTGTACTATATGGCAGTATTTTTGTTTTCTTTATGATGAGTTTATCTCCCCCCTCCCTGCACAGAAAATTCTCCTATCAACCTCAATGAGTCAGTTCCAGACCATGGCTGCTGATGGCCATGACTATGCTGTAAAGCAGAACACTGATTGCTGTAAACCGAGCAGGCAAAATTAGAATTAAAAAATTTACAATCAGGAAACAAATACAGATTAGAGTTGATCTATTAAAGGTAACATAACCAGTGATGTCATCACCAAATAGATTTAAAGGGAAAGTATATATCCCTATCCAACATCCTGTCACACTTTGTATCTTCAGCTCTCATCCGCCTTCTCCTTGGCGGTATATTATCTGATATAAAGTACGGTTTAATAAATATAATTATGTTTGGGCGTCTTGTGGCGGAGCGAGGCGAGATCTCCTGGTGCGCTTATTACTCAGGGGGGGGGGGGGGGGGGCGTCTAATCAAATAGATATTGCCACATTATAGGAAAAATAATAAATGGCGCTCTATGTATTCCTGCTGTAGTGGAACGCAGCGAAACACACTGGGAATAGCGCGTGCAGATACCTGCAACATGACAGTATGAATGATGCCCTGGAATCTGCCGCAGAAAACTGCAGAAAATCACAATTTGCTTTAAGAATTTTTTCAATCCATTTTTAATAGTGCTGCCGCTATTGTCTGGCCACCAAAGTGGTTGTCAGAGAGGCCCCTGAATGGCAAACCTAAACATTGCTGACACCCACAACAACTGCAGAGTAATGGCAGACATAGTGGTTGTCACCCAGCTTTCCCAGATCAGAATCGTTTGTGCTGGGCTCTACAACATTTGGGTCCACTCGGTGGTGTTATCTATAGAGGCGTTATCTTCTATTGTAATCATGTCTGTGATGTAAATTAGGTGACTGCCGCAAAGAAAATCCTCTACAGAATTGGCAAGTCTCAGTCTACTTTTAGGCTTAGTGGCCAGAGTGGATATTGCAGGATATATTATTAATATAGCTCATTTTCTGGTCACTCATTCACTTTAATCGCACTTTTTATTAACCCTTTCCTATTTTATTTTTATTTTTAACGCACCGCAGAGATACTTGCCGGGCTACTTCATACCGGGACAATTTTTTTTTTGAGTCATCTTGTGAAAGTTAAGCTTCATTTAACGTAAAAGAGTGAAATAAAAAATCCATTCCAAAGGTTATCACGGCGATCGTGTTCTCCGGTATGTAAAACACTAAATTAATTAGCGCTGCTCGATGCAGTAATCATGCTAACAAGGTTATCTAACGGGAAACTTCCTGTAATTTATAATGTGGCTGCCTCTATAGGAACACTCAGTAATGACCTGTAAAAAAAATAAGGATTTTTTTTTTTTTTTTTTTTTTTTTAAAGAGGACCCGTCATGAGGTCTGAAAATCCCAATGACCATCCATCATCGGATTGGCGCTGTCACCCTGAGCATTTCGGCGCTGTGTTTATCGAAATCTGTTCAGCCATTCCACAGATATAGGCCCTTTTAGTGTTGATACAAATTAAGATTTCACTGCATAACATACAGCACAGACACGCCCCTGCAGAAAAGTGTTCCCGCCTACTTGACTAGTAGACCCAAATTTGTATCAACACTAAAAGGGCTTATATCTGTGGAATAGCTGAACGGATATGGATAAACAAGACACCAAAATGCTCAGGGTGACAGCACCGATCAGATAAGTTGGGCTTCGGAGACAAGGAGGTCATCTTTAAGATCATACAGGAACACAGGAGTCACCCACTTTTACTAAATTTTTGAGTATGAAATTGCTAGACATATCTGTTCCAATATGGCCACCGGGACGGATGTCTCGCAACTCTCAATGATTTTGTCATTCAGGTGACTGCCTGGTGGTAAATGAGGAAGGGGCTTTGACCCTGAAACGCGTAGGCGGCTAAAGTTTTTTTCGTGTATCCATTGTTCTATGTAACCCAAGTATCGTCTATATGTAAGTGCTGTGTCTTTTTGCTATTTTTTACTGGTTTCTGGTGATTGTGGAATTTTAAATGGCTCAATTAAAGTATGTAAATCTTTTAAGTCTACACTAGACTGGATGCTGAATCACTATATATTTTTATTGAAACTGTAGTTTGTCATCCGTACTAGTCATCACCCAGCTTTCCCAGGACCAGATTTTTCTATGAAAAGCGGAATCACGTTGTTTTTTTTGTTATTTTAGAGGAGAATGGTCCTTATGATCTCCATATAAATTCTAGGACAAAGCTAATGAAACTTTAATGAAAAACCTAAAATAATAAAGAGCTGCTCAGCGGCCGAGCGTGCCCGGTATTGTTTTCTATTTCCCACATTTCAATCGTGCGGTTTTATTCTGTGAATAAAGAGCGGTAATGACGGACTCGCGAAAAATTCATCTGCATTCAGCTTGTCAGTGCAAAACTAAATGTGGTAATATTGCCGCCCGCCACTTTAATTAACATTTCTCTCTATTTTTTTTTCCTTTCTCTTCAATTTTGCATTTTTTTTTATTTTTTTTTATTTTTTTAATCAAAGGGAAAAATCCGGACGCCGCATCCATCAGATGCCAGATCACGTGTTACCGGCGGCAGCGCCGTGTTTGTATTTTTTTAATTAGTGGTACAATGCTCAGCGGTCGAGACGTGCAGAGGAGAATGTGTGAGTGACTGACGGAGCATCGCTGCAAAAAGTGAGCAAATCACCAAATTTTGGATTTACGGTTTGTCGTCCATTCATAAACTGAGATCGCACTAGACGCTGCATTGAAAATCGCTTAAAGGGAGAGTTACACTTTACATTGGGACATCCATATGCTTATGACAGGTGCACAGTTTACAAGGACTGCAATGTCGGAGTCTATTTCTTATATTACAACGCCCCCTGCTGGACTCTTCAGTAACAGTTACCTAGCAACCGCTTATCTTCCTATCTGGGTGACTACCACTTTATGACATGTACGTATATCTACTGCAGCAATGAAGGAAAGATCTATCTGCTGTAGAAGAAACCTCCTCCCCCATGATACATAGACTGATCTGTATAATATGGTATATTCCTAGGGTTATTGAAATTAAAGGGGTTGTCCTAGACTTTATATTGTTGACTAGGGATGAGCAAGTACTATTCGAAATGGTAGTTTCCATGGCACGCTCCCATAGGAATGAATGGGAGCGGCCAGCGCGCAGGGGGTTAAGTGGCAGGATGCCATCCCCGGCTGCGTCCATTCATTCCTATGAGATCGTGCTATTCGAAGTGGATGTTTCGAATAGTACTCGCTCATCTCTATTGATGACGTGTAACGAGGGGTGAACCTTTCTCTACCTCTTTGCTACCCAAGGCGAACTGTAGAAAGATGCACCCCACCCAAAAAAAAAAAGAGTTACCCAACTCGATAATCTTTGGTTACGCAAAAGGACCTCCTAATTAGGACACATCTCCCCATTGGTAGATCAAAAATTCCCCTTATTTGGTCCCCATACAGTGTTAGGGCTAGTTCACATGGGGTTCCATCACTGAATGCCGGTGAAGTGCACTGACATCCCATTGTGGCATTCCATGATGGATTAGGCCCAATGAACGCAAGATCCGCGGCAAGATAGGGCAGCTCGCTTCTTTCTTCTGCTACAAGCTAGCAGAAAAAAGAAGCGAGCTGCTCCCACTGAAGGGAACAATGGGAACAGCGGATTTTGAGGCGGATTCTGCGTCAAATTCCGCTGCCAACTTGCCTCATCTGAACTAGCCCAAATGTCCCCTGCCATAATGTAGCCAATGCTCTAGAATGCTGTATGTAGCATCCTGGCATTCGTCAGCGCTGTGACGCAAGTGGGCCACCAGAGTACTAGAAGACCCTCCGGTGAGCCCAGGTTCTAACACAGTAATGGTCCAGCAATAGACACCCAAATATGAAGAGTACTATGGTCTATGTCCTAGGGGTTATTAGAGGATAAGCTCCAGTTTGATTTTGGAGGGACCAAAGAGCCTTAGTCCGACATTGTTGGGAACCTTTACCTGAGACGTACTCTTGTTGTTTTATACCTGTGGTGACATAAAGAGTTAAAAGTTGAAAAGTAATGTTTCGATCTGATCAAAAATTCCCTTTTGTGCTTCATCCCTCTAGTAGCAGGCTCCGTTGCGACCACAATAAACACCATTAACCATTGTTGTCAAGTTCTAAAAGCACGCCGGTATATCTGGAGCCATCCTTTATAGTGTCAGCAGCGATTGTGAACCCTTGGATCATACATAGCTACAAAGGTAAATCAGTGTTTAGATCTATTTAAGCTCGGCATCCTCTCTATAACACTCGTCTATTCCCTGCTCGTTCCCTTTTCCAGTGGGATGGTACAAGCAAACAGCCCGACACTGACAACAGACTCTCACATTGTGCAAGAAACATTACTGTAGGACCATACACCGAATGAAGATCCCCTTCAGAAATGGTTGGTCTTCACCTCTAGGGGGGCAATGTTGAGGTCAACCCTCAACCAGAGTCACCAATACATGATAGACCTATGAAAGGTAAACCAACCCTGCAAGGATAACCAATAGCCAAGGAGGAAACGTCAAAAACAAGACATCACAATGACTTTCGCTTCCAGTTAGTTTAGCCTTCTCAGTCTCGACAACATCTAAAACTCAAGCCTCATGTGGAGACCTTCTTCCAGATATTCCAGAATTATAAACATATTTCTGTTTTCTTCCCAAATCAGCACCACACCAGTCCACAGCTTGTATTTGATGTGACTGTTCGGCCACACTAGGGTCAATACAAGACCCAACTTATGGACAGTCATGGTGCTGTCTCTAAAAGAAAGTAGTTAGGTTTCTAGAATTCTTCACCAAATGGTATGTCTCTGGAATTGAGCCAATCTTGATATTTCAGGATCAATTTTAAATCATTTTCCAGCCGATCCCGATCTTGAAATTTGCTCGATCGCTGATCGGAATCCGATCTTTTCTGATCCCAATCGCTCAACCCTAGTCAATGTTTCTCTATGGGAAAAGTCACTTTTAGGGTTGAGCCGATCTTGAGATAACCTCCGACCTCGATCCCAGTGGAAAAGATCGGTATAGGAATTCCGATCGCGATTGTGAAATTTACTCGATCGCCGATCGGAATCCGATCTTTTCCGATCTCGATTGCTCAACCTTATATGTCTCTCAACAGAGAATTGGCTTCTGTAAGCCACATTTGGCTAGAATGTATTGCAGAGACTAAAGAATTTCCCGTTCTTCACCCTTTACTCAAAGCATGGAGAATAGAAAATTTCATTTAGGTTGTAGGCCCCGGAAAAGTCCCCAAGTGGTGACAGTAGAACTAGTGAAGCAGTAGTATAGTCAGAAAGGAAGCCAAGAGTCAGAGACAGGAGTAGAACAGTAGGTACCAAGAATCTAATAACAGAAACAATATCAGGAACAAGGTTGAGGTCAAGATCAGAGCGAGGAATCGGCATGAACCTCAATCAGAAGGAGATGTGGGGCAGCTGAAGCCCCAACATCTTTGGACACAGGATGCCTTGAAAAGGAGGAGGGCCATGTCCTTACTCAACTAGGCTATGCCTGAAGACAGGAGCCATTTCTTGTACACTTGCCAAAAATCAGACAGGAGACGCATACGGCAACAAGGACTCACCACAGGACCCAGTTGAGGTAAGTAAGACAAACTCTATAAGACTCTACTTGCTACCATCACCCATTCAATAGGCTACAGGGGCCGAAGTGAATGCAAGGCTTGGTAAAACAATTTTTGTAAATTCAGGTAGTAGAGGGAGTATATAAATCAGCAAATTTTAATTTTAAGTATATATATATATGTGTGTGTGTGTGTGTGTGTGTGTGTGTGTGTGTCTTTTTTTTTTAATAAAAATCAGCATAAAAATTTTCAAAAACACTAAAATTTTTACAAATAATGTTTTTCCATCAAAATTCTGGTCAATAACTAAGAATAGGATATCTAAAATAATAACACCAGTATGAACTGCACACAGCCATTATACAGTACAAGCGTTTAGTTGACCTGCCCTTTAAGACAGCACAAAAGTTTACTCATCTCAAGACTAAAATCTTTCTGTGAGAACAAGATGCCGTGTACGAGCCGTGAAGACCAGGCTTGCCATTCCGAGAAAGAATTGTTCAAGAGAAAAGAAAAGCAGACGGCTTCAAGGTGTAAACATCTGAGTGAAAAACCGATCCCGGTGGCCAGTGTCTGGATGAGGAGATGAAAGACTGGAGTCCTTCAGTCACGGGGGCTGTGTATCTTTATTTTGACAGGCTACCCAGACTAACTATTCAATGCACCTGGCTTTGGGGGACATCTTTAATCAAATGTCATCTTAGACATTATAATCATGGTCTTCACCGCACTGGAATGATGGCTTCTCGACGCCATGAGCACATTTTGACATATTGACATATCTGACCTCGAAGCTTAGACAACACCATCAAGACAAACTCCTTATAGGATTGGTCATGACTACGGCTTCTAGCTTCAGAGCTTATGATAAGCGCTTGATTTGTGACTCAAGCCAAAAAAAGATTTATTTAACGATGGAGAACAGACAAAAAGTTGTGCGTTTAAGCACATAAGTGAAATTTCCAAAAAGTTTCACATGGTGCATGCAAATCCAAGCAAATCTATTTTGGGTCACTGACTGGATGTAAGTGGACTTCTGCATAAAATTAACAAAGATGTCAACCATTGCCTAAAATAAGTAGCACTCTTACAAATGTAAGTGGGTAAAGGTTTCCACCATTGGAGCCTCCAATGAAGGTCTCCAGCTCGGATATTTTGCTGCTGGGCATCTCCATGACTTTTATTCATGAATATACCACTTGCCAAATGGACCTTCAAAGTAAAAACTTGATTGGGATGTTTCAAGTGGTAGAAATGTCCAAGCTTGCCATGACTCTTTTATTGGATAGATCTTTTACTCAACATAGTAAAGAGGTAAACATAGGAGGAAATCCTTGATAAGCATGCCCCAAGATCGAATCCAAGTGGATGTGATGCTGCCAACGAGGGTGAAACTGTCATCTAATGTGTTGATGTCCCTGGCAGATTGATAAAGGACAATTACTGTAGCAAGATGACTCTACCAGAAAACCATAACCACCGTATTATGATCACGAAGGGGAATAGAAGGCAGGATTCAGGTGATTGAGAGTGGTAAAATAGTACCTTGAGCGGCCAATACTAAGTAACCATACAGAGGTAAAACATAACTATTGGCCACCAGTAGGGTTGAGCGATTAGGATGGGAAAAGATCGGATTCCAATCCCGATCTTTTTGGGTGGGATCGAGGTCTCACGTTAGTTCTCACAATGCTTGGCTACTGGCCAATCATTGTTGGAAAAGCTAACAACATTGTTTGCTTTTCCCACAATGCTTGGCCAGTAACCAAGCATTGTGGGAACTAACGTGAGACCCCAATCCCGACAAAAAAGATCGGGATCGGAATCCGATCTTTTCTGATCCCAATCGCTCAACCCTAACCAGCAGTTAAGGGGTGAGTGGTTGATCCAGCAACTATAAGTTCAATATGGCACTAAATGTCATAAACTGGCCCTACACCTTAGTTAATAGTCTGACTGGAAGAGACAATGTATAGTAATCTTAATCCAAAGGGAAATAATTATAACCCCCCTCCCCCCAAAAAAAACAAACAAACAAACAAAAAATAAAAAAAAACGTTGGGCATCCACAGTGTTTTTCACCTCTCTCCCTTACACCATTGGCCCTAGGTTACCCTTGAGGCCTGGGACTGGGTCTCAACATGTGTGGGTGTCACTGTCATGATGCATAGGGCCAAAGTGTTGTGGCTATGAGACCCAACCACTGATCATTAGTGACCTGTAGCCGATGATATCAGGGAGAGGAATGGAATACATCAAGAACGTCCATGAAAGAAGACGAGATGTAGCAGAGTCCTGAAAAGGTGAATATAACTAGTTGGTCTTACTCAACCTTGTAAGTTTTGGCTTACTCATTTTACAAGGGGTGATATTTTTATAAAATGGGTTTAAAAATTTCCTTTTCCAATATCAGAAGATTACGATTATTGGTAGGGCGCCCCCTATATGACAGAATTGCTTTATTGGGCTGAAGAGGAGATTGTGTATAGCCCCCTCCATTAACCCTGTGTTTGCACAAGGCATCCCCATTCCCTCTTCCCATCAGCTCACCATGCAGCGGATTATTCTGCATAGGGTGTCAGTAGCACCGCCCGCACGCCGTTTGCAGTATAGTGACACGCAGATAATGTGAGTATCGCGGCCACATGCACAATGATGCTCTACTCCCTGCCAGGCTGTGTTAGAAACAGCTGCTACAATATCACTCCGACACCTCAGTATCAGCAAACGCAGAGTAAAAATTGTGAACAAAATGCTGGCAAGGTGTTTTATTTCCATTGTGATCCATAATCAGCAGTTCTAAGTGAAGTAACAGCAAACACCTTCTGAGCACAAAGCGATAAAGCGAGCTCAGACTTCAACAGATCTTCAGACGCGCACGCATTGCACTCAAACTATTTTTGAAATAAATCATTTACACTACAAAAGTTCGCTTTGGTAGGTTATATATTAGACATCCAGTATCGGAAAGTTGTCAGAGCGGATTGATGCCCTTCGGTGACATCCTACACCACCTTCAGCTTTGAAGACCATATAGACAATGAAGGGGCACAATGGCGTGGAAGGAATAACGCAGGTGGTCAAGAATTCTGGGAAGAGACAGATTTGGCATTTCTGGGGTCCCAAGTCAAGTCTATTATTGCCCCAATACACAAAATATGTTCCCCTTAGTGCCCACTTATCTATGCAGTTGCATGGTTTTTATGGTGGATAGTAAAGAGGGTTCATAACTCAATGTTCTTAAGATGGTACTAAGTTGGTCCGGAGGCGTAGTCACCCTGGTGCGACACCCTCTCTAGATATTTGTTAACTGGTATCCCCCATAGCCATGATATAAAAGGGGATACATGGAAGTGTAAGGGCCCCAGAGCAATGGGCCACTTCACACCATCACAACTATACATTAATACTTGTTGATCGCCTTCCATCCATTCTACAAAGGTAGAATGGCAACTTTGTCCAACCCATCATTCATTATTTTTATTGTTGATGGCAATACCTTTTTAGGGCCGACTACAGAAGGTCCGGGTCATATTATATATATGTATGTATGTATGTATGTACATACATCAATGTCATTGGAATATTTTTGAGACTTCAACAACTTTAGATGAAAACCTCAGATCATTAAGCTGGATTTGAGAATCAATTCCTTTCCACCATGAAGGTGGTTAAGACTCAAGAATCTCCTGGAAGGAAAAGGAAACCAGTGGATCTTCCACAGATCAAGTCTGACTGTCCGCATGGAGAATAAATGATCAGACAGAATCTAAATCCTTGTCTTTAGAAGTTATAAGAAGTTTCATATTGTTGGAAAAGCCAAAGAGGACAAAGGAGACAGTGACAAGATGGAGGCAGTCACAATCAACAAGAAAAGTAACAAAATAACTCAAGTTCTACTTCTTACCTTTACTGGCGCTCTCCACATGTTCAAGTTCATCCGGGAATTTCAGGATGTCTGTAAACTTTTCTTCGCAGATTTCAGCAAGAAAGTGTAACAGGGTGGTTTTTTGGTCAGAAGACTTTGTGTCTCGAATCTGTTTGACAAATTAGAAAACTACCATCAAGATACAGACGCCCATCGAGGTGCAAGCATTTACTGACTAGGAAAATAGTATTCATGCAGAGCAAAACTATAGACATCACTCAGGTGGAAATCATCAGCATTGTGTATTTTACATAGACGGGCAATTTTTTTTATTTTTTTCATACAAAGAAATATAAAGAACAGCTATCACACATTGATGACAAGTTACAGCAAATTGTAGACATTATAAAACATTTCTCTCATTTCATTGCTTATTGTCCCTTTTATTTCATTGCATGTCTGAAAATTTATCAAAGTGTCTTCTATGAACTAAAATATAACTACTATAATACCGCACCTATATATAAAAATATAACCACTATAATACCGCTCCTATATATAAGATATAACTACTATAATACCGCTCTTATAGTTAAGAATACAACTAGTATAATACTACTCCTGTGTACAAGAATATAACTACTATAATACTGCTCCTATGTACAAGAATATAACTACTATAATACTACTCCTATGTACAAGAATATAACTACTATAATACTGCTTCCTATGTACAAGAATATAACTACTATAATACTACTCCTATGTACAAGAATATAACTACTATAATACTACCTCCTATGTATAAGAATATAACTACTATAATACTACTCCTATATACAAGAATATAACTACTATAATACTACTCCTATGTACAAGAATATAACTACTATAATACTACCTCCTATGTACAAGAATATAACTACTATAATACTGCTCCTATGTACAAGAATATAACTACTATAATACTACTCCTATATACAAGAATATAACTAGTATAATACTTCTCCTATGTACAAGAATATAACTACTATAATACTGCTCCTATGTACAAGAATAGAACTACTAAAATACTGCTCCTATGTACAAGAGTATAACTACTATAATACTACCTCCGATATATAGGAATATAACTACTATAATACTGCTCCTATGTAGAAGAATATAATTACTATAATACTGCTACTATGCACAAGAATATAACTACTATAATATTGCTCCTATGTACAAGAATATAACTACTATAATACTGCCTCCTATATACAAGAATATAACTACTATAATACTGCTCCTATGTACAAGAATATAACTACTATAATACTACTCCTATGTACAAGAATATAACTACTATAATACTGCTCCTATGTACAAGAATATAACTACTATAATACTGCTCCTATGTACAAGAATATAACTACTATAATACTGCTCCTATGTACAAGAATATAACTACTATAACACTGCTCCTATGTACAAGAATATAACTACTATAATACTACTCCTATGTACAAGAATATAACTACTATAACACTGCTCCTATGTACAAGAATATAACTACTATAATACTACTCCTATGTACAAGAATATAACTACTATAACACTGCTCCTATGTACAAGAATATAACTACTATAATACTGCTCCTATGTACAAGAATATAACTACTATAATACTGCTCCTATGTACAAGAATATAACTACTATAATACTACTCCTATGTACAAGAATATAACTACTATAATACTACCTCCTGTATACAAAAATATAACTTCTATAATACTGTCCCTATATACCAGTATATACATAAGTACATAATAAATATTTAGGTATAGATATTCATATGAACACTGTCCTGCAATAACCCACAAGTACTGTCTGTAATGTAAAATTTATTTATTTATTTATTTATTTGTACTATTTGGGGTTTTGTTTTGTTTTTTACTTTAGGACATTTTTTAAAACTTTCTGTTCTTCCTATTAGGAGTCTTCTGACCTCTACTTTTACCTCTTGTAAAAATTCACCAAAACTTTAAGATATTCTCAAATCCTTCCCAAGAACAATACAATTTACAGGACCCTGCAATTAAAATTCAAAATGCCGAGCCATTGTTTAGCGTTAATTAGTCTTAATGAGAGCGGTTCTATCATTTCCCTTTAATGTTACAATATAATGATGAGGGGGAAAAACAAAGCAGGGCAGCATTTTAGGAGAACCAGAATCAATATTCAATTAGACAGTGGTGAATGGAAACTTGGGAAGTTGCTTCGGAAACTTTGTAAATACTTTGTAATGAGTGTTTGTTTTCTCCTCCAGCGGAGACAAAAGCGCCAGGATGAAGCGCAAATCCTCCGATTCTCAGCCCGAAGACGCAGTGTAGCATTTTTCATAGAAAGCAGTCAGAGAATATGGCTTTTTTTAGATAGCCCAGTGAGCAGCCATAGCCTACAACATGCAGAAACATCAGAATTATAAGCGCGTTTGAAACCTTGACCGCACAATGGATTTACGAATGTTTGGAGCGCGGCCATCCTAATGTACAATACCTAGAATACGTCTGGAAACAAAACACAAAATGTTGTATTATTTGCCGTGGTAAATTTGACAGAATGTAATGTTTGCGGATTATGAGTCTATTGGGCTTTGAACTAAAAACTGTAATGAGTTTATTTTATTGAATGTGCGGTGTGGCGGTCTATTAGTCGTCTGTATGGAACATTATTAATACTTAAAGGGAATGCGGAGACATTCATTTATTTTAATTAATTTAATTGGTTTATTTATTTATTAAACCAGATCTTGAAATTCTTCTAAATACGGTTTTGTTATTGGTCTTTACTTTCTCGGTATAAATTATTTACTCTATTTTCTGTACATGATTATGGGGGCGGCCATCTTGCCTGAGCTGCTCCTCTACTCTGTTAACAGCATTTAGTGATCTGCTTTACAGCAGTCTCATGGCCCTAGCCAGTAAGCCAACACACTGAAGTCTATGGGAGAGATCTGTGCATGGAGGGGAATAGATAAGCTGCAACATCATCTATTGTGAGTGGAGGATGTAATGTTGGCTCAGTGGTGTTATCTTCTATTGTAATCTGTCTGTGACATATATTAGGTGCAAAGTAAACTCCAAGAGAGATAGCAAGTGTAAGTCAGTTATTAGGGTTAGTGGCCAAAAGACTAAAGGTACCAGTAGGGTCTTAGAGTCTCTTCTCAATTGTACAGTTTTCCCCAATAACCTTCTCTTCCATATATCTCCGTTACATTCACACTAGAAATCTTCACCAGGACCATTTTGGTGCTAAATATAAATTTATAAACTATATATATATATATATATATATATATATATATATATATATATATATACACTTCAATGTGACCTTTGCTACAAGTAAAATCTTTGGAATACTAGATTATTAATATACATTTATCTGGATTATTTCCAGTTATGCCAGTTAGATCTTTCATGTTAAACAACAGCTGCTTCCCGTACATGCTGCCAAGAATCCAGTGCAGCAGCTTGTATTAAAGACAGAGGTCTAAAGACTACGGAAGAATGTCATTGTCGTCAGATACATATTTTAAACGTGGATCTCCCAGGTCTAGAGAAGAAGGCTGTATGATCAAGAATAACACTTTCTATGATTTGATTTACAACATTTATGTAAAATGCTGTTTTCCTGTTGTCTGCTATCTCCACCACTCATAGAGAAAGCCTGTGAGTCCTGATTCCCTCACCACTCATAGATAAAGCCTGTGAGTCCTGCTTCCCCCACCACTCGTAGATAAAACCTGTGAGTCCTGCTTCCCCCACCACTCATATATAAAGCCTGTGAGTCCTGATTCCCCCACCACTCATAGATAAAACCTGTGAGTCCTGCTTCCCCCACCACTCATATATAAAGCCTGTGAGTCCTGATTCCCCCACCACTCATAGATAAAACCTGTGAGTCCTGCTTCCCCCACCACTCATATATAAAGCCTGTGAGTCCTGCTTCTCCCACCACTCATAGATAAAACCTGTGAGTCCTGCTTCCCCCACCACTCATATATAAAGCCTGTGAGTCCTGATTCCCCCACCACTCATAGATAAAACCTGTGAGTCCTGATTCCTCCACCACTCATAGATAAAACCTGTGAGTCCTGATTCCCCCTCACTCATAGAGAAAGCCTGTGAGTCCTGCTTCCTCCACCACTCATAGATAAAGCCTGTGAGTCCTGCTTCCTCCACCACTCATAGAGAAAGCCTGTGAGTCCTGCTTCCCCCACCACTCATATATAAAGCCTGTGAGTCCTGTGTCTCTTGTCCACTTACCAAGAAAATCTCTAAAAAGACAGCCTAAATTGCCATACAATTACACCACATGAAGATCCTCTAAGGTCTCTACTGGCAGCCGTTAGCCCTAGAGAATGGTATAGAAAGAGTTATCTTTCTCCTGCTGTATCCGATTTCTTTGACTACAGCATGACAGTCTTCTATTTAGTTTGAGCATTCAGTACTTATTTAGAATATCAGAAATAACTCCACGATGTAGACTGTTCCATATCGTTGCAGTCATCAAAAAATTAGGGCCACATTTTTGGCAGTTATTTTAGAAATTGGTGATAGTTATTCTATGAAGCTATTTGCAACCTTTTCCTGCCTTTTGCATCTGGTAAGAGTCAAATTTCTCCTATGAAATAGCAGCACTTAGCTCAGGCCGGGGACTTGTTAAACTGCCTGTTTCCCATATAGCTTTCACTTCAAAGGGGCCTATTATTGTAATGGTCACATAAAGCGGTTTTATCAAGCTTCCCTGCTGCGGTGACTGCGGCTCAGATCCCCCTTTTCCTTTCTGTTCTTTCTATGATGTATATTTTTAAAAATATCCGTGGGATGGGATTTGAGCTGTGGACCCGCAGAATTAAAATGCTGAATTAGTGTTCCAACATATATAACATGCTGGTACACTGAGTGCATGGATTTAATATCTAGAATATGTAAGCTTAGAAGGGACTTAACCAGCCATGGAAAACAAGTCAGAAATGTACGATCGTCATCATATGCTGGGCTCTACTGTGAAGTCTTCTACGGAGAAGAAAGCGAGGGGAACTGGCAAACCAGAAGGGCACAGGAATCTGAAGAATATTCTATCAGGCTACAACTATAGTATAGAGAAATAAAAAATACTAAAAGATCTATTTAATGTAGTGGGATGTAGTTACACTGATAAGTCTCAAAAACAGCAAATACGACTTGCCTGTAAACATTCAGCAGTAATCCTGTGGGGAGGGAGTCTCCTTCTCCTCCTATACATAGTCTCTCAGGAAAACCTTAGCAATTTCTACTCAATGTATTGTATTGTCCTTGCAGGACAACTTAATGAACTGGTAAAGGAACACTTTACACACAACACAGTAGTGAGAGAGTTATAGTAGTTATTAACTCATGAAACAATCTATGCTCCCGGTTTCTCTTTTGGTCACTGGCAAAACTACAGAGCTAGCTTTAGTTACTAAGAGTGAGTAGGCTGTGATTATTTCTCTGTCGGTTCTTCTTTGTTCTCCATTCAATAGCTGTGGCCCAGCGCTGCACCTCCCATGAGGCGACCTGAAGCGACTGCTTCAGGCGGCGCTATGCCAGGGCCCCGGGGAGGGCGGCATTTTTGCTTACCTAAGCCAGTCCAGGACAAGCTGTCCTGGACTGGCTTAGCGTCACCGTCACCAAACGGTGGATTGGGGAGGCCCTGTGGACGCAGCGATGCTCCGGTGGCCTCCCCTCACGCTCAGGCAGAGAGCAGGTCCTCTCCCTGCCTGCTCTTTGCCTGATAACGCCTCTCCGCCACACCCCCTTCGGTCCACCCCGCCCCCTCCACTCCGCCCCCTCCTCCAGGTGGGGGGGGGTGGCTTTCTGTCGTCCGCCTCGGGCGGCGAATAAGATAGGTTCACCCCTGCTGTGGCCTAACCTTCATGACCTTGCATGTTCTTGAGGCTTGGTACAAGACCCATGTTGTATTCAGCTCCACTACTGACAGATTCCCTACCTGTTCTAGAAAACAAAAAAGAGAAGAGAGGCGCCGAGCCGACCTTGGTGTAGTATTTTTTTAATCAAAAAGTCAGGGTAAGCAGAAACAAATGGTCGCTCACCTGGTGGGGTTGTGTGAGACACAACCACCTCTACAGTGTATCTTAGGAATGGATGGCACAGGTAAACATGGGCGGCAGCTGGATATACATCTGGGAGACGTCAAGGCAACAATATTAGGGGTGGACCTTCTCACTCGAGGGAAGAACAGAAGAACCGCGCTCGCCGGGGTAAATCAACAAACTTTATTTGCACATTTCGTTTCGAGCCTATCTTGCTCTTTCTCAAGTGCATACAGATAACCTTCCCATCATCCACTGTGGGAAGGTTATCTGTATGCACTTGAGAGATAGGCTCGAAATGCGTTGTGCAAATAAAGTTTGTTGATTTACCCGGGTGAGCGCGGTTCTTCTGTTCTCCCCTCAAGTGAGAAGGTCCACCCCTAATATTTCTACCTGTTCTAGAATCTCTGGTCTCTCCTCTCCTGTAGTAATGTGGTGTGGCCCAATTGTCTATTTCGGGGGACTACTTTGTTCTCGTGGAGCATGATGGCTCCATTCCTTTCTCCTTTTCTACTGGCGCCAAAATTGACTCCCCAATTTTCTTTTTCTGTAGGTACCTTGGGGCTTCTTGGAACCAGGAGAACAGCTCTCCATGGTGTGCTGAGGGAGTGACTGCCATACTTTCATGAATGAAACATCAGAAAGACAGTAAAGACTGACACATAACCAAAAGAGGATGGAATGTCACAGCATAATGTAGATTTAGATGTCAATAAGGACTCCTAAACACTTATGACACCCCAAAGAATACAACCATGATTGAAGGTAGCAATCTGGAAAGCCTCATCTTGTATTTACCCCAGAGTAGTGCTATCCCACATTATTAGTAGATTCTCAGGTTATTTTGTTGGAATTTTGACCATGACCAGGTGAAGACCGAATCACCTCTGGTCAGGAAGTCCAAGAAACCCTGTTGTCTCCATTGATCATATTACTAGGAATCTTCTCTCTTTGTTGGCCACGATATGTAACAGTAATGACTTCTTCATGTTTAATAGGCGATGAGGCCACTTTAGTCCATTTCACTTCTTCTCCGTGTAATCATCCAGCCAATGATTCTTCATTTCCCATTATTACCCGATCTTATTCAGTTATTTTTCACCGCATTTCATAATTGTATAAAGGCCTGCAGAAGTACGGAGGACGTATAATGGAGCAAAATAACAGCTGTGAAGATAATCAAGGGAACAAATAGGAGAGTAATTGTCATTCTGCACAGGTACGGTGCGTGCCTTGTAATGATGTCAAATAAAATCCCCTCTGTGTCAGTCTGAACAGAAGCAGAGACAGTAGTGGGAAAAGTAGCATCTCCGAGCTACGTAGTTTCGCCTACATGCACTCCTTGAGGCATCTTAGAGCATAACCAGCGCTCGCCAGCTGTGTCACTCTCATTACACTCTGGTTTTGGGTTAAAGTGATAGGCACTCAACTTGTAACAAATCTCCCCCACCCCAAAAAAACAGCCTACATAGGCTCATCGAAACATGATGAACATTTTAAAGGGATCCTATCATTAAAACTCATTGTTTTTGTCCTTAACACGTAGGAATAACCTTAAGAAAGGCTATTCTTCTCCTACCTTTCGATGTCTTCTCCGTGCAGCCGTTTGCTTGAAATCCCGTTTTTTTTGTCGGTATGCAAATGGGTTCACTCGTAGCACTGGGGGCGTCCCCAATTCTGTGAAAGAAATCTCTCCAGCGCCGCCTCCATCTTCTTCAGCAATGGCCTCTTCACATGTCTTCTTCCGGCACGTGGGGGGTGTCTAAATTCAACGCATGCACAAGTCACCTCTGCCAGCGGGCCTGGGGCAGAGACGATGTGGCATGCGGGTGGCCATAGAACTACAGGAGTGTACTGCGCATGCTCACGTAAGTGGCCACAAAAAAATGACCGCCTGCATGTGAACTCGGCTAGTTCACAACAACGACAGTGCAGCTTTATACTTTTGGACCTTTCTGCAAATGTTGCTCCTGTGCCTATTTACTAAGCTATGGCACTATCATAGCTCACTATGATATCATGACATCTTGAGATTTCGGGATCGTTTTTAAAATCCAATTTTCGATCATTTTCCAGCCGATCCCAATCGTGAAATTTGCTCAATCGCCGATCGGAATCCGATCTTTTCCAATCCCTCAACCCTAGTAGGCATCTTTGATGTGATGATGCTGATTTGAAGTGTCATGATGTCATTGTGCCCCATGTGACCACTGCTGCCCACTCACAGGCCTCTCACTGAGACCTCCAAGACCCAAAATAAGAGCACTTCTGGGTTTTGGCAATGAAGTTTGACCTAAAATGAATTGGAGGGAAAAACTTCACAAATATTTGTTAAAGCAAATCTCATGAGGTTCTCAGTAGAGGACTCTGCCAGGTGCTGTATGAAAACAATAGTCCACACATTCACAAAATTCATAGAGGCCCCGAATATCACCCCTACCCCTCTCCGCCGATCCATTTGATTCTGCATCCCTATTTAGTGCTCACTAGAGTTTATGCAGTATACAGCACGGGGTGGGCGGCACAACACACTCTCATATAAACTCAAACATGATCTCTAGTGAAAAATACAAAAACTTTCGCTTTATTCTATGTCTGCTTGTCTTCCTTTTCATAGACTAGCACCATGGCGTATTCTACAACATCTAATTATTGATCTCGTGATTGCTTACAGCCCGGTTTGTCCTTGTTGATTTGCCGACATGATTGCTTATTTTTTCTGTTCTACCGTCTGAATATCTTTATTTCTGGATACTTCCATTTTATGTATTTCTATCTTCTTTGTTTGTACTTATTTTTTGAAACCAAGTTTTTCTCATTTAATTTTTTTCTTATAATTTTTATTTAACCCCTTCCTACTTCAGCCATTTTTTCATTTTAATTTGAGATCTAGGGAAATTTGGTATATTTTCTACATAAAAAAAAAAAAAAGTTAAAACTTGTTTTTTTACACACCCTCGGGGAACTTGAAACTGGGACCATACTGCAGTCTATGGTAAAATACCTAAATTGATTAAATGCATGTAAAAATAGTAGTGGGGGATGACACGGAAGACAAAACTAAGGGTATTGGCGTCACAATGGGTCAGAGGAGTCTCCGATCACTGGTGTTATTACTGGGTTTCTGATGTGTGAAACATTGGCGATCCAAGAAGTTACGGCGCCTGCTCTACTTCTGAGCAAGCGCCATACTTAAAGACCCAATATCTGACGTAGTAGTACAGTGGATGTCAGGAGGGGGTTAATATTTTGTTACTGGAAATTTCACGCTCACCACTAAGCCTAATACGCACTTGCCAGTTCTGTAGGGACTTTCTTTTACGCATTCACCTCATTTCTATCCCGGACAGGATTACAATAGAAGATAACGCTTGTACACATAACACCAGTAACCCATCCACTATAGATGACGTCACAGCTTCTCTATGAACCCTTTGACCCTCTAAGCAGGTTCATTGCTAACTAGGACTACTTGTCTTATATAGGTACACAGGCAGGACATAGTGATAGTGACGACTCATGGAAAATAACAAAGAAAAACAAAAAAATCGCCGCACCTTTGCTACAAATAACAAGCACAAAGTTTCTTGAGCGTATGACAGCAGGTTTGAGTAATTTTTTCCGACGAGTGATCAGCACACCACTGTCTATAATTGGCGCAGCGAAGCTGAAAACTGTAATTGGTTGATGAAATTATTTTATCTTAAATTAACTTTCACACAGGAAAGTCATGTGTTTCTGTGTAAAATGAAAAACCAGCCTGGGGTTAGAAGGTCTGTGAATTAAAGATGGAATCTGCGCAAGACGTTGTTGATGCTAGTAAACAGTGTATCAGCCACACGCCCGCCATCTCTACCTACTGAAGACAAGTATTTTAACAATTTTACATCAATTTTCATGTGAGACTGAAAGAAAACATTGCCCCTTCCCTTTGCTCAAATTGGACTGTTATATGGCGGCCACATGGTAGCAAATAGTGAGACGGTCAAAGAGGTCATGTCACTCCCTCCACCGCTTTGACTGCTTTATAGGCACTGATCCACCAATTCCTACGCAGTTGGAATTTTTTCTCTAGCCCCTACCATTCCTTGTCAATCATTTCCATTAGTTTTGACACCCAACATGCTATTTAGGCTCCCTACTGTCAGGTGGGCGGTCCTTGATCTGCTTCCCCCATGACCGCCCACCTGACAGTAAAAAGCCAAACTAACACAGTAGGTACTGAAAATAACACCAATGAATGCTCACGAATAGTACAGACTAGAGGAAAAATTGCAACGTTGCTGAAATTGATGGATTGGCCCCTATTCAAGAGTACAAAAAGTTGGAGTTGGTGGAGATGGTTTAAGGTCCCCCTTAAAGTGTATTTAGCAGCCGCTGAATTGCATGGCGGCAATTATTACTGACAAAAATGTTATCTTGGCAAAGGAGGCAGTTTTTAGGTTGAGGACCCCACTTTAAAACTCCTGCATGGAATTCTGACTTCAATCATTGAGTTTTTGGGGATTTTTGGGGGCCAGAAGGGTTCTTTCATGGAGTTTTTATGTGGCTTGTGTATGAACCATATAGGGTGAATTTTTAGGGGGCCATGAGGGTTCTTTCATGGAATTTTGGTGTGGATTATGTATGCACTGGGCAAGTTGAATTTTTTGGGGACACAAGTGCTTTTCCATGAAGTTTTAGTGTGTAGCTCGCGTATGCACTGTATAGGGTGAATTTTTGAGGGGCCACAAGGGCTCTTACATGGAGTTTTTGTGTGGCTTGTGTATGAACTGTATAGGCTAAATATTTTGGGGCCATGAGACTTCTTTCATGGAATTCTTGCGTGGCTTGTGTATGCACTGTGTAAGTTGAAATTTTTGGGGCCACGAGGGCTCATCCATGGAGTTTTAGTGTGTACCTTGTGTAAAAACTCTATAGGCTGAATTTTTGGCAGCCATGAGGGCTCTTTCATGGAGTTTTTGTGTGGTTTGTATATGAACTGCATAGGCTCACTATTTTGGGGCCATGAGGATTCTTTAATGGAATTTTGCGTGGCTTGTGTATGCACTGTGTAAGTTGAATTTTTTGAGGGGCCACCAGGGCTAATTCATGGAGTTTTTGCGTGGCTTATATATGCACTGTGTAAGTTGAATTTTTTGGAGCCATGAGGGCTCTTCCATGGAATTTTGGTGTGATTTTTCTTTGTACTCTGCATTAGAAGGTGGAAGCAGCAGAGGAGAACTAGGAAGCTTGTCGTCTCCACCACGCGATCCCTCCTTTGTCCTAATCACTGTTTTCGCCTCTGATCATCTTCGCGCATTCGGAGAGCAGTTAATATTTAAGCAATCATGAATGCTCCATTGCATATATCAAAACAGCTCCCATCCTCTGCCAGGCCCGACGCCGCACATGAATTCTAATGGAGCTCGCCTTTATTTAAACAAAATTAGGTTCTGTGTTCAATGCCAAGGGTTGTTTACAAATCATTGGTTTCTTCAATAATGCCACACGTAGCAATACAACATCCAGAAAGATAATGCATTTTTAAGCATATGCAATTACCATAAAGACATTAGCACTGGAGCTGCTACTTGACAGACTTAATACATACTTTCGCGGCTGCATTTCCAAGCTTGTCACAAAATAAAAAAAAAAAAAATGAAGAAAAGAAAGAAAATGAATGAGGGAGAGAGACGGGGGGAAAATATTCTAGATCTTTCATGACTGGCGCTGACAACGGTTCAACGAGATGCAATTTATCACGGGAAGACGTCTTTATTGAAAGCTTCTGCTTTCTTGGGGCCGGTTCCAAATTTTTAGAATTCAATCTTGGTTGAGGAAATGCAGAGTCAATGAAGCAAGAGGAAACTGCGATTTAGCGGCGAGCGTCCATCACGTCTCGGCGTGGCAACGGTCCACGTCGGATCAGAACTGAAGTCTTAACTGGTAATGGCGGTTAAACAGGTGACTCTTGTTCTTCGAGTCGGGAGCTGCCGATCAATATCTCATAATCTCCTGGCACGTCTGAGGATCTCGGTTGACCTGACATTTTATTTATATGCGCATACGATAACTGGACGGAGATTCATCATCGATCCTATAGATATAGGAGTGGACAGGCGAGGGTCAACTCTTGGATAACGGGTGAGATGACTTATGGAGAGATGCATATACACAATACATTTTTAAGAGTAGGAATACAAATCTGATTGACAACAAATATGGCCGCCCTTGTGGCCCATGATAGGTTTTCCTAAAAAACTGCAGATTTGACCAAACATGGGGGGAAAAAAACATCTTTTGGCTATGTGGTTTTTGTGACGCTATAAATCCCAGTGTCCTAACTTTCAAATAGGGTTGAAAATCTTGAGATTTCAGGATCGATTTTAAAATCTGATTTCCAATCATTTTCCAGCTGATCGCGATCCCGATCGTGAAATTTGCTTGTTCGCCGATCGGAAACTGATCTTTCCCAATCCTGAACGCTCAACCCTAGTCAATGCTTCTCTATGGGAAAAGTCACTTTTAGGGTTGAGCCGATCTTTAGATAACCTCTGACCTCGATCCCGCTGGAAAAGATCGGGATTGGAATTCCAATCACGACTGTGAAATTTACTCGATCGTGGATCGGAATCTGATCTTTTCCAACCCCGATCGCTCAACTCTACTTTCAAGTGGTTATTAAAGGGATTTTCTGGGACTTTTCTATTGATACCTATCCTTAACACAGGTCATCTATATGTGAATGGTGGGGGGTCAAACACCCCAGGACCCCCACTGATCGGCTATTTCAAGAGGCCACAGGGCTCACGTTCTAGAGTCTCTATCCTGTGCCGAAAAGTTGGTAGCATGAGATGTGATAAGACAACTAGAGTAGTTTCTTCAAGAAACAGGATCAGAGCTTGAGAAACTCATCGTAAGAAAGGATTATCTGCACTGAAGGGAGGACATAAGGCCGAGAGGTCGCAGGACGTCAGCTGATGGAATATAAAGAGCTTGGGTTCAGGGGGAACAGACCATGATTTATTGATAGAAGGCAGAATAGCAGCGATGAAGTGTATGAATAAGGAGGGTAATGACACAAGGAGCAAAGAGGAGAGGAGGAAACGTAACTACATGGACCCTTCTGACTCCTCACCCAACCAGAGCAGCCGCCCCAGCGCCCTAACAGGCTATTAATATCTATGACAATGTACGGTGGAGGCCATGGGGGGTCAGTACAAGTCATCTGTAAATAGAAAAAGCAATATCAATAAAAGGAACATCATATTATCCTTCATTTCTGTCCTATTGAATGCTTTAATCTTGTCCTACCATAAAAATTGATCACCCAACCAAAGTTTGAATGTCTGATCACAATAATGGAGGTCCCGTGTCTCCCGTTAACTGGTGCATGTGAATGTATGCTGCCAATGGACTTAATCTCTGTAAGACTGAATAAGCTAGTACTTGGCTATCTTTGTCAGTCCTATAGACCCTTAAAGGAGTTGTGGCTCAGTCACCTGACCATCAATCTGTAATGTGCAAGTAATGGACATAGAAATGACTACTGGGTTGGCAAACAGAGAAGAATTGATGATAAAGGGTCCATCATTGTGTCCCTCTCTAGAATGGGGCTCATTTAGAATCTGCTTGGATTGCTGCCCTGTCTCAGACTCTCTCGTCCAGTCACCAATAACCAAGATACCGTTGTTTACTCCTCCACTCGGCTCCTTGGCGCTACCATATTCAGATTCTTCTCAGTAGGCTTTCTCGGAGTTGCTGAGGGCACCTTGCCTTGTGAAGAACTGTTCACCAAGAAACTGGTGATCACCAAAACCTAAGTCTTCATTCTCTCATGGCTCCGACTTTCATTGCCATCTGAGCTCAGTACACCAAAACTACAAGTCCATTCAAATGGGGGATATGGGATCCCTATTCTCAGGATTGGTTGGATCCCCAACAATTAAGTAGCTATCACCTATGGAGTGTAGAGGTAAGAAGATGTTATGGTGGGTCTCTCCCTTTAGAACCTAGAAATGGTGTAGCTATAGCAGTGAAGAGGTAGATAAGCAGTCCGGGGTGGGGTGAGGGGGGAATATAGATCATTTTGCAACACACAACGAACCTAAAATTATGAATGGTATAGGGTGACTGGGGGTCCTAATACAGATGTTGTAGCCACATCCTAAAAAAAGATTCATTCATAAATATTTATGGCAGCCAAAAATTTTGATGGTTATTAAATAATACAAAAACAAACAAAACAAAATCTCCCCAAACGCGCAGTAAAAAGCAAACACATAGTAACAAAATTATAGCAAAACCATGTACACGACTTCCCATGTGACTTCTGGGAAAGGTTCCAAACGGTTAAAAGTCATTGAATTGCTCAAACAAAGTCCCAGCGTCTAACGCGCACAAAAATATTCTCCGAAAAATTGAAAATTAGAATTTTGTCATTTCTTTTCCCAGATTCATACAAAGAAGTCTCCACAAACCGATCCGGCGAAAGGGCTGCGAAATGCAAAAAAATAACGAAGTAAACAAAATAATCCCCCCACCCCCCACTAAACCCCTTCAGAGACTTTTGTGGAGATTGTTCACCTCCGAAGCCGCGTTACAACATAATGCCGTGTATGCGTCTCCTGCCGAAAAACCAGAAAGTCAGAACAGCCTTTTGTTTGCAACACAACGAACCTTTTAGTAATTTAAGGCCTTAGTACACTAAAATTAGCCCGGTGGGAAGAGGAAATTTATTACAGACTCCTACGTTAATTATAACAATCCGACACTCAATGCTTGTTAACACTAAATGTATTTTTCATTCCAAGTAGAATGAGATCAGTGGGACCAAAGGAAAATAATCCCGCACCCCCCAAGGGTAGATATAGGGGATAATGCTCACCACACCGGAGTCTATGGAAAAAGTAGAAATCTGGGGAGACAGAGGTCAGACAGTGCGGGAATTGATGAGATAGAGAGGGGTAAAATTAGGAGGAATCCTATAAATAATGGGAGAATTCAGCTCTGAAGGATGAGGAACTCTAAATGGAGCTCAGAAATATAATACAGGATGTAACTCAGGATCAGTGAGGATAAGTAATGTAATGTATGTACACAGTGACTGTACCAGCAGAATAGTGAGCGCAGCTCTGGAGTATAATACAGGATGTAACTCAGGATCAGTACAGGATAAGTAATGTAATGTATGTACACAGTGACTGCACCAGCAGAATAGTGAGTGCAGCTCTGGAGTATAATACAGAATGTAACTCAGGATAAGTGAGGATAAGTAATGTAATGTATGTACACAGTGACTGTACCAGCAGAATAGTGAGTGCAGCTCTGGAGTATAATACAGGATGTAACTCAAGATCAGAACAGGATAAGTAATGTAATGTATGTACACAGTGACTGTACCAACAGAATAGTGAGCACAGCTCTGGAGTATAATACAGGAAGTAACTCAGGATCAGTACAGGATAAGTAATGTAATGTATGTACACAGTGACTGTACCAGCAGAATAGTGAGCACAGCTCTGGAGTATAATACAGGAAGTAACTCAGGATCAGTACAGGATAAATAATGTAATGTATGTACACAGTGACTGCACTAGGAGAATAGTGAGTGCAGCTCTGGGGTATAATACAGGATGTAACTCAGGATCAGTACAGGATAAGTAATGTAATGTATGTACACAGTGACTGTACCAGCAGAATAGTGAGTGCAGCTCTGGAGTATAATACAGGATGTAACTCAGGATCAGTACAGGATAAGTAATGTATGTACACAGTGACTGTACCAGCAGAATAGTGATTGCAGCTCTGGAGCATAATACAGGATGTAACTCAGGATCAGTACAGGATAAGTAATGTAATGTATGTACACAGTGACTGTACCAGCAGAATAGTGAGCGCAGCTCTGCAGTATAATACAGGATGTAACTCAGGATCAGTACAAGATAAGTAATGTAATGTATGTACACAGTGACTGCACCAGCAGAATAGTGAGTGCAGCTCTGGAGTATAATACAGGATAAGTAATGTAATGTATGTACACAGTGACTGTACCAGCAGAATAGTGACCACAGCTCTGGAGTATAATACAGGATGTAACTCAGGATCAGTACAGGATAAGTAATGTAATGTATGTACACAGTGACTATACCAGCAGAATAGTGAGTGCAGCTCTGGGGTATAATACAGGATGTAACTCAGGATCAGTACAGGATAAGTAATGTAATGTATGTACACATTGACTGTACCAGCAGAATAGTGAGTGCAGCTCTGGAGTATAATACAGGATGTAACTCAGGATCAGTACAGGATAAGTAATATAATGTATGTACACAGTGACTGCACCAGCAGAATAGTGAGCGCAGCTCTGGAGTATAATACAGGATGTAACTCAGGATCAGTACAGGATAAGTAATGTAATGTATGTACACAGTGACTGTACCAGCAGAATAGTGAGCGCAGCTCTGGAGTATAATACAGGATGTAACTCAGGATCAGTACAGGATAAGTAATGTAATGTATGTACACAGTGACTGCACCAGCAGAATAGTGAGTGCAGCTCTGGAGTATAATACAGGATGTAACTCAGGATCAGTACAGGATAAGTAATGTAATGTATGTACACAGTGACTGCACCAGCAGAATAGTGAGTGCAGCTCTGGAGTATAATACAGGATGTAACTCAGGATCAGTACAGGATAAGTAATGTAATGTATGTACACAGTGACTGTACCAGCAGAATAGTGAGTGCAGCTCTGGAGTATAATACAGGATGTAACTCAGGATCAGTACAGGATAAGTAATATAATGTATGTACACAGTGACTGTACCAGCAGAATAGTGAGTGCAGCTCTGGAGTATAATACAGGATAAGTAATGTAATGTATGTACACTGACTGTACCAGCAGAATAGTGAGCGCAGCTCTGGAGTATAATACAGGATGTAACATGTAAATAAACATCTAAGGTGTATGGAGATTGTGATGTTGTGTCAGTCTAGTCTAGATGGAAGATGATGAGGACATGGATTTCTGATTACTCGATCTTCAAGAAATAGCGTATTCAATAAATATTTTTCGGTGGAGGCAGGAGGAGGAGCTTCCTGCTGTTTGCGAGGAAAGAATTAATGGTTACCCTGAGGCAGTGAACTAGTGACACTGGGGAGAATGTGTAGCCATTAACTGTGATGGTTGTGGTGGGGAATACAGCTTAGGATGTAAAGCAGAACCAACCCCATGTTAGAGATAGAAATTAATCTGGGATATTGGTCCCAAACCTGGGACATTGTGCAGGAGAGACTGACACCCTAATTACAGAGCCACAGCCTCAGCTATCTAACAGATGTCATTATATTTAAATGAAAGCTGGACCGCCCCTTTAAGAGTACCAATTAGACATGAAGTAAGAGAATTTGAGAACATCAGTTGTGGATTCAGGTGGGAGAATATTGCGGGGTCACTGAGTACAGACTGTAGAATGGATGTTTATGCGCTTCTACAGTAGCCAGCTGTCATTTTAATGACCCCATTACATTTCCTCATAGGAAAAGTGGGAAGCACGTTGCGTTCGGCTCCCCCGTTGTTGACGCCGTACAGTTTTGGACATATGAAGGGTATTGCTGGAGTCTCGCTAGTGCAGTTCACTTTGACAAAGCCGCTCATCAAGAAGGTCATCACAAACTTTCTGCCATTTGTGGCCCTGGAGCAAGGCTTGTTACCCAAGGAAACACAACAGAAGATGACACGGAGGCGTAACGCTGACAAACGCTTCACCTATACAGCAGCCAGCAAGGTCCTGGAAGTCAAACCTCATCCGCAATGTTTGCTTCTTCATAAAGGAAAGTGCGGAATGATCATCAGAAAACCCACAATGTCTGTCTGACGATTCCTAACAACAGAGCAGGACGACTCCTACTGGATCATCACACTACAATGTTCAGGCAAAATACAGTCATGTACTATATAAGCCCGCAATATACTGTATAACACCACAATGTACTGTATAACATGGTAATGTACTGTATAACACCGCAATGTACTGTGTAACATGGTAATGTACTAAATAACCCTGCAATATACTGTATACCACAATGTACTGTATAACATGGTAATGTACTGTATAACACCGCAATGTACTGTGTAACATGGTAATGTACTAAATAACCCTGCAATATACTGTATACCACAATGTACTGTATAACATGGTAATGTACTGTATAACATGGTAATGTACTATATAACCCCGCAATATACTGTATAACACCACAAAGTACTGTATAACATGGTAATGTACTAAATAACCCCGCAATATACTGTATACCACAATGTACTGTATAACATGGTAATGTACTAAATAACCCCGCAATATACTGTATACCACAATGTACTGTATAACATGGTAATGTACTGTATAACACCGCAATGTACTATATAAGCCCGCAATATACTGTATAACACCACAATGTACTGTATAACATGGTAATGTACTGTACAACACCGCAATGTACTGTATAACATGGTAATATACTAAATAACCCTGCAATATACTGTATAACACCGCAATGTACTGTATAACATGGTAATGTACTATATAACCCCGCAATATACTGTATAACACCACATTGTACTGTATAACATGGTAATGTACTGTATAACACCGCAATGTACTATATAACCCCACAATATACTGTATAACACCACAATGTACTGTATAACATGGTAATGAACTGTATAACACTGCAATGTAGTGTATAACATGGTAATGTACTGTATAACATGGTAATGTACTGTATAACACCGCAACACACTGTACAGAACTATAATATACTGTATAAATGGCAACATACTATACAGCACTACAATTTATTGTATAAAACCGCAACATACTACACAGCACTATAATGTACTGTATAGCACTGCAATATACCGTACAGCACTACAATATACTGTATACCACAACATACTGTACAACACTACAATACATTGTATTACACTGCAACATACTGTAAAGCACTATAATGTACTATATAGCACTGCAATATACTGTATAACACTGCAACAAATTATAAAGCACTACAATACACTGTATAACATCTCAACATACTGTGAAGCACTATAATGTACTGTATAGCACTGCAATATACTGTATAACACCACAACATACTGTGGTGCACTACAATATACTGTATAACAGTGTAACATACTGTATACAAAGCAATATACTATATACATGGCACTATACTATATAACACCACAACGTACTACACAGCACTAAAATATACTGTATACATGGCGACATACCTTACAGAACTATAATATACTGCACAGCCCTACAATATACTGTATAACACCGCAATATACTGTATACAGAGCAATATACAGCGGCTGAATCTCGGTTCTATTCTGATATTTGTACATAAAGCCTTTGAGATCTAAACATCAGTAAAGTTGTGAAGTTTTTTCTTTTTGTTCCGGGCTTCTAGCAGAGAATCTTCTTTCGTGTTGTCTTCCTCCATCTTCAAGGTGAGGCCAAGAAGGGCTTTTCTCGCAGAGCTTTCTGTTATTTCACAAATAGCGGATATTTTCCGTCTTGTTTGTCTGTTTGTCTAGATATCTGGTGTGAACATGCCCCGATAGATGTATTGTGGGATACACAGAGGCTGAATGGATCCATGGTGGTGTACTGCATCAGACATTGCTGCGGTTTTATCCGCCTGTCAGACAATTATGTGTTTTACTAACTATATGAAGCCGTAAATCATCTTTCCCCGCACAATAGAGGACACAATGAGGTTCACGGGTATAACAAGGTAAGATACAAGAGAAATCTCTAATATTCACAATAAATGGTTTGATACAATGAAGCGGAGAAAACTCACAGAAAGGTCATATACAACAAGCGCAAGTTCACATATTCTCCTTCCACTAGCACATGCGCTGCAGAACAATGGCACACATCTGATGGATGATACCAAGGGTCCTATTGTTTTGTTCATTCGAAGCATCTTAGTTCATTAACATAATGCAAGAGCTACAGTGAGGACTGACACAACAAACAGCAGTAAAGGTCTTCACCTTACAATGACATGGACATGCAGTAGTACAGGCTATGCTAGTTCTACTTATCCTGAGCTTCCTGCTTCATGAATAGAAGGCAAGAACTACAGTGAAGACTGATAGAAGATGGACAGAGCAGTGATGGCCTTTAATCTTACAATTGCATCCAACGCTACAGTATATGTTATATATAACATAATAACTTATACTAGTTCTGCTCATCCTGAACTGCCTTGCTCATGAACAAAATGCAGAACTACAGTAAGGACTGACAGAACACAAACAGGTGCAGTAAGGGTCTGTCTTGCAGTTGCATGCACTTTTGTACGGGTTCACATACTAGTTTATACTATTTATGCTCATCTTAAACTTCCTTGCTAATGAACTAAATGCAAAATTGACAGTGAACACTTACATCTTTACCTCTGACTATGAAAAAGTTATTCCTTTTTCATAGTCAGAGGTAAAGATGTCAGTGTTCACAGTTGATTTTGCATTCAGTTCATTAGCAAGGTGCATTTCAGGTTTCTAGCCACTGGGGGCAGCATCTATACAACCACATCCCTTTGTGGACCCTTCCCCGACCTCCACCAAATCAAACTCTCTGGTTCCATCGATAGGTTCTATTGGACTGGCAGAGAGTCCAGGTCCGCCCACCTGACAGTACAGCCTAATTATCATATTGGGTGCTGAAACTAACAGCACTGATTGCTCAGGAACTACTCCTAACTCCCATCATGCAAACTTGCTATTCTTGTTATGCCTATAGCAGTGAATGGAACATGCTGGGAGGAGAAGGAGATAAGTTGTGACATCATCTATTGTCGGTTATGATGTAATGAAGGGTCAGCAGTGTTATTTATAGAGGTGTTATCTTCTATTGTTATCCTGTCTGTGATGTAAATGAACTGACAGCAGAAAAGTGAATCCACATAAAATTGGCAAGTACCGGTCTATTATTAGGCTTAGTGGCCAGAGAGAAAACTACAGGCTATAACACTTTTTTAAAAAAATGAAATAGGGACATGAAAAATAATAGAAAAAAAAAATATAACAAAATATGTTTAACACAAAAACTTGCTTTAAAAGTAGGAATTTTTTGTTCAAAGTTGTAGCTATCTGCGGATCTTTATGAGGCGTCGGCGAGATCTGTGCTATAACCAGTCATCACCAGACAATCATAGAAACAAAGTGTCCAAGATAACGTGTCTGCAACTTTATTACTAGATAACAATGGGAGCCGAGGGGGGAGTTGCGAATCCGGACAATCCTCTGGTTTTGATGAGTTTTGCGGCTTCTGATCGTCCATGCAAATGTTTATTATTATATCCTAATGGGAAGTTGTTGCGGCTGCGGCGGATCCATCTCCCAGCAGATGACGGCGAGCCGGTGCGAGGCACTTGATTTGAAAATCCTAATCTCCTTCTTCTCAAACAACATGAGGATGATATTTCCCTGCAGATTAGCTTTATTTCATCTGAAGTTTGGCAGGCGCCGGGCACGTTCCTCAGAGTTTACTTCTAGGAAAACATGTCACATCAGCCGTACAAGATGGCGCCGGAGCTTGACAAGACGATGACAACAAGAAGCCTGATTCATCCCAAGAAAGGGAAGATGATAGAGGAGATTAACTCATTATTGTGATAAGCAGGAGCGGGACACATTCTACTGGTGGCCACACCCTCTACTAATATTCCTCCCACCCCCAAGGAGTCACCATTTACAGGGCTTTTTACCTTGGCCCCAGTTATTGTCTTCTTTATCCACTTTGCATCTGATTGATAGATTGGATTACACATCACACATTGAGAGAAATTTGTTGCTGTGCAAAAAGAAATTAAAGGGATTTTTCGTGACTCATATATTGATATGGATGACCCATCCTTAGGATATGTAATAGCTGGGGGTCAGCTGAATGAAGAGGCCACACTGCTCAGAAACACTGCGATCTCTTCCCTGCGTGGATGATGTCACATCTGTTGGTCACATGGTACAGCAGCAGCTCAGTCCCATTCAAGGGAGCCCCATTCTAAGCACAGCGCTGTGCTTTGTATTCTGGGTGTCAGACTCTGCCCAATCACTTATTGATGACCTTTCCTAAGAATTGGCCGACAATATGGAAGTCCCTTCATTGTCCTTACACCCAATTTTGGTCATTTTTTATTTTTATTTTTTTATTTTAAAGAGAAATAAAAATAAAAAAATGCAACAAAAATTGATTTTTTTTTGTTTTTTTGCACCCTTCACGTCACTTTTCCTAAAAGTGGGTAAGAGACCCCCAAGGTTGATTAAAATTTACAACAGAAACTGGGTAACCTCTGGTTAAGAATTGAGTTTTTTGGGGCATTGTGGGTCAGTGATTGCACAAGTAGGAAAACACAGTCTTGATAAATTTCCTCCACTTAGTCTAAACCAAGTCCTTGCAATATCGTACCATGACTCAAGTATATTACAATTATGGGACCCCTTACCATTATTTCCCAGGGGTCCAATATCATGCATTTCAATTTGTTATGCCAAACAGCGCTGTATACAATACATACCGTATCCACATGAGCGGTACCACATAACAAACTCGGCTCTACTGCACTGGAGCTGAGCAGGTTTGGTTGCATACGGATGATACTGTATCAACAAGTGCCGTGCCGAGTGACCAGACCAGCTCTGCTACATCTGATATTGCTACATACATGCGCTGCACACAAATCTGCCTGGATACAAGCGCTGTAATGAAACAAGGCTCACGATGGCGCCGCCGCTCACTTAACAGGAGATGCACGATTCATTTCCGTCAGGTTGTGCTGACCACTGACCGCAGCGTGTTTAATGTAGCGTACACAGCTAAACCAGGGTAATCCATGCTTGATTCAGCCAAGGATGGGAGCGCGGACAGCTCCGAAGCAAGAAACCAATCTTACAGCGAGTATTTACAATGCACCGTTTAATCCCCAATCCCTGTTAATCCAAGAAAAAAAAAAAAATCACAAACCGTCTCCGATTAACTGTATGTGACTGCCGCTCGCCCATAAATAAGCAAAGTCTGCCGCGCCAATTACGGGAAGGCTTTTGCTTTTCCATTTCACTTATGCTTTTAATTTTGCAGTGTCAGTCATAATTACCCCTCGCAGGAAGTAGTTCCCTTTTTTTTATCCCGCCGCACTTTTGTCTAGAATCATCTCAGATGATCGGCTCCTTTAATAATTGAGACGCCAGAAAGCATTTACTTGTAAAGGAAAAAGATGGCAAGAAAATTCTGTCAGAAATCAAGGGGCTGTCAGCAAAGTAAAGTAAACTTACCTGGGAACAAATAACAGGGCGGACGTGAATTATTTACCTGCCGAGTTATTCTTCTCACATGATGGGAATTAGAAATGTATGGGGCGGAACGGGATGACGTGAAATTTTAATGCATTACTAAATCGATTGCCGCAGCAGAGTTTGCGGCGGCGGCTGACAACTTTGACATTCCATAAGATAAAGTGGAATGTTGGTGCTTAGTTAGGTGTCCAACTTATGTGATCACTGCTGATCGGTCACCGCTGACCCGGATAGAGCCTATATTTGGCACCCAGATTGGATGCTACAATTGGCCCGATGGTATCTGAACACAGAGACAGATTTGCAAGGAATCCACACTATTACTTTTTTTATGCCACGATATAACGGTATTATTTGTATGCTGTTCCAAGGGGGAACTCTCCTCTGGACATTGTTGGTTACACCAACCGCAGGCACCATTGGCTGTTTTCAGAACTCTCTGACAAGTAAATCGAGTGACATTTGTAGGTACATCAAGGGGACCACTGATCTCCAGACAGATGTGGGCATTTATGGGATATCCGGTAGATTTAGCCCTACATGACCACATAATAAGCAAAACATCAACCATCCTAAAACTGGCTATACCCAATTAAATAATGTCCTCTAAGTCCACCAATGCTGGCTGACCATCTGATGTATATGTGTGGGGGGAGGGGGTCTCCTGACTATACCCTGCTGTAATGTCTTGGGAGGTAAGGTTCAGAAAGTTGGATTTCAACATGCCAGTTCTTTCTGTCCTTAAAGGTGATGACTGATCTACTGTCGGAGGGGTCCGGTGGGGGTTTCTCCACCATCTCTACTGGATACATAAACATGTGTATGGGCCGGAGCTATGGGGACAGGCAAATGTACAAGCATTAACTATCCAAGTCTATGGTGAGTCTTAAGTATTATGGCCTGATGTTTTGACGTATTTTGGAGTTGGGCACCCAAGATACGTTGCATGTTTACAGTCCGTACTAATAAGAAAACTGAAGTGAAGTCTTATAGAGTGCAGAGAAATGCATTTCAATGGGTGTGACAATGAAGGGTGAAACTCCCAGATGGGGAGTGCAGTCAATGCAAATATACTGTAGACTATAAACTTCTTCAACAGGATCCGTAACAACTGTATCATCTTAGTCAACACCAGTAGTACATATGCCATAACATGGACTATGCACAATATGTAGGAGCACCCACCTAATTCCTGGGCAACACTCCACACCAGAAGGCACCACCTTAAAGTCCATTAAGTTCATCCATGGGATGGGAGATGATGTGACTCAAAGTTCGGGGGTGGGTGAACTTTAGAGAAGTGGGAAACACATAAGGAATAAACCAATCTGTCCTAAAACAGGATATTCTCCACTTGGTCCAGGGTGGCAATGACACAGGACCTTCTACTATTCTACACAATAATAATAATAATAATAATACATCCCCCACGTAGATTTATTTCCCACATAGACTAAGAAGTAATATATAGGCAAAATCAAACCTGAGACGCTTCTAATGCACCTCTAATGACCCCAACTGAAGTCATCTAGTCCTAGCCATACTATCCTCATGACCCCAATCCCCATCAACCCTATATGTTTCCTTGTGCACAATCTCTTACCTTGCAGAGGAAACTGATATTATAGCCGAGGGACTTTGCATTTCTGGAGCCGGAGTTCATATAATTTCCCACCAGTAATACCAGCTCTAACATCTTCTTGAAGTTCTCGCTCTTCTTGAGCTCCTCGCAGGCCAGGGTCACCGCTATGATATCAGGCTTGATGTTACTGATGTGCTCCTCAAAGGTCAGCTTGAAGAGGATCCCGTTTAGTCGTGGCCGCAGCATTTTCACCGTGCTCATCTGTAATGAGATAAAGACATTTTGAAGGATTATTTGTGGCTGATATTAAGGTGCACACCATCTAAGATATTCTCAGACACCCTGGACCCTTCTATCACCAGTGCATAACCCCCCCACTTGGTCCTCTTTGCATATTGAAGCTGCCCTTGCCACATGCAGCCCTATCATCATATAGAAAGGTCACTGCTCCCAACAAAATCAACACACTCCTCTCCTAAAATACTTTGTGCTTCTGTGAGGTCCTGCTTCCCTAACTTAAAGCATTTTTTCTCCTGTTAGGGATTTTTTGAGCCAAACAGGGGCAATTAGAAAGTAAAGATGGCACAAGATGAATAGGCGATATTCTCTATCATACTTGGGTCGTGTGGTCAAGGCCTCCAGTATGTGCAGATCAAGCAGGAAGTAGCTAACTTCTCCTCCTGCTCAGTAGGAATCATTATAGACAAATATAGGAAATACAGTAACAATAAAAATGAAAGGTCTTGGATTGGATGTAATGCAAATATAGTTTTACTGTTTATCCATAGTCAGTGACCGTCAAGGAAGTAGCTAGCTTCTTCTCTTACATTATACATACAGACTTGGGTGGACAGTTACTATAAAGAGAGAGGTGAGACATAGGACTTAATGCAACTCGAGTTCCATTGTTCATGCAGTAGTCAGGGCGTGCTGGGATGTAAAGCTCAGTAGTGACATCAGTGAAGTATGAAGGAGCTAACTTCTCCTCTTTCAAAATAGGAATTATTATATAGATATTATATAGATAATTATATGAAAAGAAAGGTAAGATATTGCATTTAAAAAAAAATACAGTTCTATTGTTCATCCAGAGTCTGCTGCTGTCAGGATCTGCTGGGAAGTGAAGCTCATTGGTTACATCATCGAAGAAGGAAGTAGCTAACTTCTCCTCCTCCTCCTCCTCCTCCTCAGTAGTAACCAATATAGATACAGTCTAGAACATTCAGTAACTATGAAATGAAAGGAGAAACATTGGATTTATTACAAATAAATTTCTATTTATCATCAAGGACAAGCTAGGAGTGATAGTCACAATAGCTGGAGAGCAAAAAGTGGTTGTAACAACAGCTGGAGAGTAAGAAGTAGTAGTCACAACAGCTGGAGAGCAAAAAGTGGTTGTCAACAGCTGGAGAGCAAGAAGTGGCAGTCACAACAGCTGGAGAGCAAGAAGTGGCAGTCAACAGATGGAGAGTAAGAAGTGGTAGTCACAACAGCTGGAGAGCAAGAAGCGGTTGTAACAACAGCTGGAGAGCAAGAAGCGGTTGTAACAACAGATGGAGAGCAAGAAGCGGTTGTAACAACAGCTGGAGAGCAAGAAGCGGTTGTAACAACAGCTGGAGAGCAAGAAGCGGTTGTAACAACAGCTGGAGAGCAAGAAGCGGTTGTAACAACAGCTGGAGAGCAAGAAGCGGTTGTAACAACAGCTGGAGAGCAAGAAGCGGTTGTAACAACAGCTGGAGAGCAAGAAGCGGTTGTAACAACAGCTGGAGAGCAAGAAGCGGTTGTAAAAACAGCTGGAGAGCAAGAAGCGGTTGTAAAAACAGCTGGAGAGCAAGAAGCGGTTGTAACAACAGCTGGAGAGCAAGAAGCGGTTGTAACAACAGCTGGAGAGCAAGAAGCGGTTGTAACAACAGCTGGAGAGCAAGAAGCGGTTGTAAAAACAGCTGGAGAGCAAGAAGCGGTTGTAACAACAGCTGGAGAGCAAGAAGCGGTTGTAACAACAGCTGGAGAGCAAGAAGTGGTTGTAACAACAGCTGGAGAGCAAGAAGTAGTAGTCACAACAGCTGGAGAGCAAGAAGTGGTTGTAACAACAGCTGGAGTGCAAGAAGTAGTAGTCACAACAGCTGGAGAGCAAGAAGTGGTTGTAACAACAGCTGGAGTGCAAGAAGTAGTAGTCAACAGCTGGAGAGCAAGAAGTGGTTGTCAACAGCTGGAGAGCAAGAAGTGGTAGTCCCAACATCTGGAGAGCAAGAAGTGGTTGTAACAACAGCTGGAGTGCAAGAAGTAGTAGTCACAACAGCTGGAGAGCAAGAAGTGGTTGTAACAACAGCTGGAGTGCAAGAAGTAGTAGTCACAACAGCTGGAGAGCAAGAAGTGGTTGTCACAACAACTGGAAAGCAAGAAGTGGTTGTCAACAGCTGGAGAGAAAGAAGTGGTAGTCCCAACATCTGGAGAGCAAGAAGTGGTTGTAACAACAGCTGGAGAGCAAGAAGTGGTTGTCACAACAGCTGGAGAGTAAGAAGTGATAGTCAAACAGTTGGAGTGCAAGAAGTGGTTGTCACTACAGCTGGAGAGCAAGAAGTGATAGTGACACCAGCTGGAGAGCAAGGAGTGGTTATCACAACTGCTGGAGCGCAAGAAGTGGTTGTTAACAGCTGGAGAGCAAGAAGTGGTAGTCCCAACATCTGGAGAGCAAGAAGTGGTTGTAACAACAGCTGGAGAGCAAGAAGTGGTTGTCACAACAGCTGGAGAGTAAGAAGTGATAGTCAAACAGTTGGAGTGCAAGAAGTGGTTGTCACTACAGCTGGAGAGCAAGAAGTGATAGTGACACCAGCTGGAGAGCAAGGAGTGGTTGTCACAACTGCTGGAGCGCAAGAAGTGGTTGTTAACAGCTATAGAGCAAGAAGTGGTTGTTAACAGCTGGAGAGCAAGACGTGGTAGTCCCAACATCTGGAGAGCAAGAAGTGGTAGTCCCAACATCTGGAGTGCAAGAAGTGGTTGTCACAACATCTGGAGTGCAAGAAGTGGTTGTCACAACATCTAGAGAGCAAGAAGTGGTTGTCACAACAACTGGAGAGCAAGAAGTGGTAGACAAACAGTTGAAATGCAATAAATAGTAGTTGTAATAACTGGAGATCCATATTCTGGGGTCACAGTCTCCAAGTAGTTCCTTTTAAGAGGTTTCTTCTTTTTTCCCTTCTTCTGGCATGCCTTCACTTGATCCTACTGGAGTCCATAATGAGATGGATCTTCAGTCTGGATGTTGGAGAGTCACGTGTATGGAGACAATGGCCTCCAGTATTTGTACATGATGTTACGTTGCTGCCTCCACCTGTCTACTCATCCCAGTCTACCAGATTAGAGCAGGTTGATAAGGAACTGTAAGGTTAACGTATAAATTACGGCATATAGCGCCAGTATCCTGTAATTACATAGTGCAGGATTTGGCATGCTATATACTGCTCGGCACTGCTACAACCCACAGGAGCGGCTATAGTTGCACAATCACAGAGCAGTTAGTATAATTATACACTGAATTGTGATAAAAATACTGTGTGGCTACACAGCAAAGTGTTCAATTACGCTAAATGCAGGCCTCAATGAGGTAATATTGTAAAAGTGATGAAAACACCAAGATGTGGGGAGGAAAACAGAAGAAACGGACTGAAAAAAAGGAGAAGGTCGCGTGGAAGGTGGACGGACAAAGCGATTTCCCCCCTGACAGCTGGCAGGATCCTATATAGTATATACAGTACAGGGGCCACGCTATTGCTAGATATTAGTCTATTACCCAGCTGCTGTATCTAAACTTATCATGATTGATATTGTCTTCTGAGCTGCTGTATCTAAGCCTGCCATGTGTAATAATTACTGCTGAGCCTAACAGGGACACTTTTGGGTAAGGTAGTGTATCTAAGTTAGTCATGGGGGTGTCTAGGTGACCGCTCTCGCACTTAGAAATAAGTAGTGAATAATTCCTGGTGTTCTCCTACTCAGCAGCGGTAAGAGGTGATCCGGCTCTGTGGTTGCCGCTCTTTCGGGTTGCTATGGTGATGTCTGTAGTTTAAGGACTTTTATTTTAATCTTCAGAAATATAAGGAGCTCTCAAAAAATAAGCTTCAGGCGTTTTGTACTTAGGACAAAAAGAGTAATTTACTGTCCTTAATTAACTCTGTGATTTACCAGCCGGGCGAAGGAACACATCAAAATGGAGAAGTGCAAGTACACAAAGAGTAGGAGCCACGCGGCGGCCACAGCGGCAGCAGAAGAAGCAAATTCACCCAGCGGGGCCAGGGACTATGGAGAATGAGACCAGAGGGGGATACACAATGTGATATAGCAGCAAACCCATCCAGCAAGGCCAGGGACAGCGCCGTGAATGTGAGGACTATGAAGAATGTGACCAGAGGGGGATACTGTGGGGAATTGTTCAAGTAGATGCTCGGTAGCAGTGCAGGAAACCGGGACACAGACACTGGGTTGCACACAAGTTCAGGCTTTATTCACTTGTAGTGCATTAATTGCCTTTGCAAAGGCACAAACAAGCAAAACAAAAACCTTCCCGGCTGAGAACTAACTAAACATAAGCAAACTGTTGCATGACTATCCAGGAGCCTGCCACCAGACTCCCGCCTTTTGCAACAACAATGGGTGGCACAGTACCTGCTTTGGAGGTCCGGTCTGGACAGGTCAACTCTGTCAGTGTGGTGTCACACTCCTAGTCTTCACACACAGACTAATATCAGGCCTTGATTACACAGCTGACCTCCCTGGTGTTGTCCTTTACCATACACCCTTTAGCTGCCTGGCTGTAACATGCCTGTCTTCCCAGACCACACCCTTCACTCTTCAATACACAGTACAATATAGAACGCCCTGTATCTGAGGACTATGGAGAATGTCACCAGAGGGGGGCACACAACGTGATATAGCAGTGTACCCACCCAACGGGGCCAGGGATGGTGCACTGTATCTGAGGACTATGGAGTATGTCACCAGAGGGGGACACACAATGTGATATAGCAGTGTACCCATCCAGCGGGGCCAGGGATGGCGCACTGTATCTGAGGACTATGGAGAATGTGACCATAAAGGGGGATACACAATGTGATATAGCAGTATACCCACCCAGCGGGACCAGGGACGGCGCCCTGTATCGGAGGACTATGAACAGGGGAAACATTGTTGTAAATACGGCAACTAATAGAAACATTGTTGCATTTGAAATTATAAGAACAGATACAAAACACAATTTCCCAATCCTGTGACCCATTCAAATTTGTGATTTTCTTTCCTCAATTTGCCGCTATAACTAAGATACACTACACCACAGTCTTCTAGAAAGTTGCACATTGTTGCATTATACAACTAATATTCTGATTTGTGTCAGGGATAAACGTCTCACTTGTCAGTTCTGCTCAATCTTACCATAAACAGCAATGGCGACAGATTATGCGCTGACCTGTCGGCGACCATTGTTGTTTTCGAGAAACGAAGTTGTGGGCAGCGGAGTCTTATCACTGTTCTCAGACTGACAAATGTATCCCCACAATGTAATGTGCTTAATGTTACTGGGGCAAAGAGCAAATTGTGGCCTCAGGCAGAAGAATTTAGAAGAACCGGGAAAAGCTGGAGAAGGTCAAAATGTCTCAAAAATGAGTTGTGTGCGCGGCGGCGGCGGTGAGGGTCCCGCTCAACAGAATACTAAATATTAAATTATGATAATAAATTAACCACTTGAATGCATCGGCATGGCTGGTAATGACCGGCGCATTGTCATAGTGTGAACCTGGAAAAGTAAGTAAAGTAGGACATGTGAAAATACAACTAATACCATAAGGTGGCGGAACTCACGGAACATTCTATAGGTAACTACAGCTCACAGCAAGCTTCATTTACTGCTATGGGAACATATGAACGTTCATGCTGAGACTTGTAGTTTTGCAATAGCCAAGATCTCGGTGCTGATGCCACTTCAATCAACTGCAATGATTGAATTCCCGAATATACTTTAGTAGCCGATAATCCCCCCAGTGGTAGAGGTTGGAGGAGTATATTGGGGGATTATGTAGGAAGACTACGGTACTGTGCAAAAGGTTTAAGTAGGTGACGTCTTGCAGAGTAGGATTGCTTTCAGGAAGAGAAGGGTTAATAATTCTGTTAATTGGCAAACATAAACTAAGTGATTTAAGAAAAGAGAAATGTAAATTTTATGAATATTTGGGGTGACCTCTGTCCTTTGCCTTCTTCTCGGTACTTGCAGACAGTTTTTGGCAGAACTCGGCAGGGAGGTTGTTCCCGCTGCCATCTTGGAGAACTAAGCCCAGATCTTCTGTGGATGTAGACTTCCTCCAATCTGTCTGTCTCTTCATGTCATCCCAGACAGACTGGGTGATATCTGTAGGAGTCATATCATCACTTCCAGGACTCCTCCTCCAAAGATCATCAGAAGAGTAGATTGGAGAAGGACATTGGTGGACTACAGTGATGGAGAACATTGTATGAGCACATTGGTGGACTATGGTAACAGAGAACATTGTATGAGCACATTGGTGGACTATGGTGACGGAGAATGTTGTATGAGCACATTGGTGGACTACGGTGACGGAGAACATTGTATGAGCACATTGGTGGACTACAGTGATGGAGAACATTGTATGAGCACATTGGTGGACTAAAGTGATGGAGAACATTGTATGAGCACATTGGTGGACTACAGTGATGGAGTACATTGTATGAGCACATTGGTGGACTACGGTGATGGAGAACATTGTATAAAGACATTGGTGGACTACAGTGATGGAGAACATTGTATGAGCATATTGGTGGACTACGGTGATGGAGAACATCGTATAAAGACATTGGTGGACTACAGTGATGGAGAACATTGTATGAACAGATTGGTGGACTACAGTGATGGAGAACATTGTATGAAGACATTGGTGGACTACATAGACGGAGAACATTGTATGAACACATTGGTGGACTACATAGATGGATAACATTGTATGAGCAAAATGGTGGACTACAGTGATGGAGAACATTGTATGAGCAAAATGGTGGACTACAGTGATGGAGAACATTGTATGAACACATTGGTGGACTATGTTGATTGATTCTTTTTTGAAAAAAATATAAGATTCTGCTTCAAAGAGCCCCCCTTCCCCATTTTCTTCAAGTGCCACAAAGCAGCCCCTCTTCCAATCTAATATCACAACGCAAGGCATAAAGTAACGTGTAGCCATGCGTTGGTCATCCTGTCCTCGGCTGGTCAATGTGATGATATGAACCAGCCCTAGGACGGGGCTCATTGGGACTTTTGCCCCTTCTCTTCATAATTCATTTTTATCACCGGGTTATTATGTTTGGTGTAAAAGTTTTTATTGCACAATAAACTCCAGGACTGCCCATAACCTTCTCCATGCCTGACTGTGGACTCCTGCCAAGGAGCGCTAATCCCTACGGTGACATGACATGGATAGAAGGGCAGAAGACAAGGCTATTATTCTGCATTTATAAAGGTAAAAACATATACAGAAGGCGAGCTGTTATCACCTCCATAAGTCTAATGAGATTTACCTGCTATTATACCGCACTTATGGGGCCACATTTACTACACAACCTGCAAAATCTAATTATTGGTGGCGGACACATAGAGGTTGATGTAATGACTTGCCCCATGTCACAAAGAGATGACATTAGCACGTGAATATAAAGAAATCACTAGTGACATTTCCAGGTCATCGGCGCATTGTTCTTAGTAGGTGTCAGACGTGTAGAGCAGAATTACAGCAAAGACAACTTGTTATAACTGTCTACAAAGAGAGGTAAGAGAGGATGTTCTATAATAGGACTGGATAGATGGATGGATAGATAGATAGATAGATAGATAGATAGATAGATAGATAGATAGATAGATAGACAGAAGATAGATATGAGACAGACAGACAGACAGACAGACAGACAGACAGATAGATAGATAGATAGATAGATAGATAGATAGATAGATAGATAGATATTAGATATATATCAGATAGATAGATAGAGAGATAGATAGATAGATAGATAGATAGATAGATAGATAGATAGATAGGAGATAGATATCAGATAGATAGATAGATAGATAGATAGGAGATAGATAGATAGATAGATAGATAGATAGATAGATAGGCAGAAGATAGATATGAGACAGATAGATAGGCAGAAGATAGATATGAGACAGATAGATAGATAGATAGATAGATAGATAGATAGATAGATAGACAGATACAAAGATGGATAGCTACGCAGAAGATAGACAGACGGGCAGAAGATACGTAGATAGATAGATAGATAGATAGATAGATAGATAGATAGATATAGATAGATAGATAGATAGATAGATAGATAGATAGGAGAGAGATAGATAGATAGATAGAAAGATAGATAGATAGATGATAGATATGAGACAGATAGATAGATAGATAGATAGATAGATAGATAGATAGATAGATATTAGATATATATCAGATAGAGAGATAGATAGATAGATAGATAGATAGATAGATAGATAGATAGATAGGAGATAGATAGATAGATAGATAGATAGATAGATAGATAGATAGGAGATAGATATCAGATAGATAGATAGATAGATAGATAGATAGATAGATAGATAGATAGGAGATAGATAGATAGATAGATAGATAGATAGATAGATAGATAGATAGGCAGAAGATAGATATGAGACAGATAGATAGGCAGAAGATAGATATGAGACAGATAGATAGATAGATAGATAGATAGATATAGATAGATAGGAGAGAGATAGATAGATAGATAGATAGATAGATAGATAGATAGATAGATAGATAGATAGATAGATAGATAGATGATAGATATGAGACAGACAGACAGATAGATAGATAGATAGATAGATAGATAGATAGATAGATATTAGATATATATCAGATAGAGAGATAGATAGATAGATAGATAGATAGATAGATAGATAGATAGATAGATAGATAGGAGATAGATATCAGATAGATAGATAGATAGATAGATAGATAGATAGGCAGACGATAGATATGAGACAGATAGATAGGCAGAAGATAGATATGAGACAGATAGATAGATAGATAGATAGATAGATAGATAGATAGATAGATAGATGGACAGATACAAAGATGGATAGCTACGCAGAAGATAGACAGACGGGCAGAAGATACGTAGATAGATAGATAGATAGATAGAACTTCTAGCTGGAACTTCTTTCCTCTGTTCTTTCAGCTTTTGTCACTTGCAGTGTAATGACTCCCCGGTTGGACAATTACCTCTGTCTCCCCCATAAAGTCATCTATAAAGCGTTGCTTAGCTATAACAGCCTTCATTTCCAGGTTCGGCTGGGGAATTTTACCGGGAGAGGTCACCGCACTCTGCTTGTTTCTTGGTATTAAAAATTGTCTTTGTGGGCAGGATCCCTTTCTCTAATATCAAAGTCGTACATCACAAGAATCCGATTATATTGCCACCTGAAATGAAGGCCTGTGTGAGCGGAGAGGTGTTGGATCCCATTCAGTAATATATGTATCATATAGACAGCCCTGGCGGCAGATACGGACCCCATGGAGTAGAGGGGCCCAACCTGACCTTCATCTTTCAATGTGCAATACTTCTTCTATGATCAGGTCTCTTACCAGGTGTTAAAAAACATTGGCCCCTCTTGTTCAAGCATATTGGGAAGACACACCTTACAAGGCTACTGGGCCTGAGTGCCCACCGTACCTCAAGTTACACCCCTTGATCTATGGCCTGCAAATGGATGGGGAAGTGGTGCCCGAGAAAGGCTAGTTTTACAAAGTAGAAGGACACTATGTAGTAGAAAACCTGTAGGAACAACATGACTGCTGAAAAAATAAATAAATCTGTGAGTAGATATCACGGGGCAGTCCCTTATTTAGGACCCTTGTGAACTATATCCAGGTCAGGCGGCAGACTTGATAGCACCTCTGGAGGACAAAACACAAGGGGCATTTAATGGATAGTCTATTAATATAAAAACAACTTCATTTAATGCTCGATTCTTCCTGCGGAGGAGCTGCAGGGAAATGGAGCACTTGACTGATTCTGCGGAGGGTTCCAGCTTTAGGACACCCAATAGGGTTGAGCCGATCTTGAGCTTTCAGGATCGATTTTAAAATCCGATTTCTGATCATTTTCCAGCTGATCCCGATTGTGAAATTTGCTCGATCGCCGATCGGGATCCGATCTTTTCTGATCCTGATCGCTCAACCCTAACACCCAATGAGCTACCTACAATATTTTAAGTAGGATTGGGAGAATTTTATTATCCCATCAACAGCAGTTTCTGGCTCAATGGGAAATATTGTGGCGTACATTTGGTACAAGGACCACATTGCCTCCCTTCTTGCCAAATTCCCTGAAGGAGGACAGAGTATGGTGGACAGCGTGCAAATCTATGACAGTCCCTAAGCAGCATCATCTCCATTCTGGCGCATCGGTAAGAAATGCCAGTCTTAATAAACCTGCCCCCATGTGTCCAAAGCAGAGGGCCCCTTTAAATTGTCCCAAAAAGTTTGCAATATATAAAAGAATCCAACTCTTTGAAGTAATCTAACGTTATAAGACTAATGTTATTTTTGCTTATATAACACAAAACGTGGAACAACTTTTCCATTATGTATAGGGCACCAATCCAGCAGCCGATCCGAGCGCCGCTATTTTTATAAATTGGACTTTTTTTTTAATTGGGGAACAAATCTGCACCTTGTACAAAAAAAGAGGGAAAGACATTATTGTGCAAAAAGCTGATAAATTGTAGCACTTGGCTTTAATTATCCCCTTATTTATTTTTAATTCCGCTCTTCAAAGCTGAATTGCAATTTTCCTTATTGCTCATTAGTATCCATTCATGTCGATGGCCATTAGCGAGCGGTAACGACCACCACGCAGCGCTCTATACCCCAATTTGACTTCAATGTGTTAATTGCGCCACTTACGCGCTATCAATTGCCAACCCATTTTGTGGAGGTAATTTAATAATCTCCCAAGTAGTTGCCTCATTGCTGTTTTCGTAAGAACTCGCTTGAATGTAGAATCCATTCACAAGACGATCTGTCAACCACCTGCCCCTCCGGAACTATCCGCCAGTAACCCAGACACAATCGTTGTGGAAAACTCTACTTCTAGTAACAGAAATACTGCCGTAGATGACAGAAAACTAAGCAATGGATGTGTAGATAGATAGACATACAGATAGATAGATAGATAGATAGATAGATAGATAGATAGGAGATAGATAGATAGATAGATAGATAGATAGATAGATAGATAGATAGATAGTTAGATAGATAGAGATAGGAGATAGATTGATGATAGATAGATAGATAGATAGATAGATAGATAGATAGATAGATAGATAGATAGATAGATAGATAGATAGATAGATAGATAGAGGAGATAGATTGATGATAGATAGATAGATAGATAGATAGATAGATAGATAGATAGATAGATAGATAGATAGATAGATAGATAGAAGGATCTCTCTACAATATAAGACGACATCATTAGTATTAGAGAGGGGACCCAGTTGCAGATTGGGGTCCTGGAGCTTCAAGTTCCGCCTCTGCTAGAAGAAATTGATAGATCTTATAATATTATATAGCTAGATAACTAGATACAGTAGGTAGATAGATAGGAGATAGATAGATAGATAGATAGATAGATAGATAGATAGATAGATAGGAGATAGATAGATAGATAGATAGATAGATAGATAGATAGATAGATAGGAGATAGATAGATAGGAGATAGATAGATAGATAGATAGATAGATAGATAGATAGATAGATAGATAGATAGATGAGATACTGTAGATAGGAGATAGATTGATAGATAGATAGATAGATAGATAGATAGATAGATAGATAGATAGATAGGAGATAGATAGATAGATAGATAGATAGATAGATAGATAGATAGATGAGATACTGTAGATAGGAGATAGATTGATAGATAGATAGATAGATAGATAGATAGATAGATAGATAGATAGATGTTTTTATTGTAATAGTGTTGCTACATATTTAACAATATTTCAGTTCCTTTGTCAGACCGTAAAAGTGAACTGTTAAAACTTTGGGATCAGCGCCGTTTCAGAGATAATTCCGCCATTCTTGATACCTGAGCCCTTCCTATTGTTTTCCTTGCTGGATTCCTTTAATTCTCCTGAATGGCGGCTCGGGCTGCGGCCAGTCCTCCGGGCGGATTAATACATTGTATATTCTGATTATTTTTCTCTCTCTCTACGAGAATGATCTCGGCTTGTGTGGATCTGGCCGGGCTCTGATAAATAATATTACCAGGAGGCGCTGGGCCAGTTTTCACACGCGCCAATGTAAGTAGTTACTATAATGGGAAAATCAATACGCAATTGAAATGTCTTTCTTTTTATTCCGTCTGACAGATGACAAGGCCCGGCTGAATTATTGGCCTGTTTTCGGTACATACCACTACTCCAAATTGCTCCGGCTCGCACAGATCCTCGTATTCGCTCTTCAGCTGCGACAACGAATTCAGCTCCTTCTGCTCAGGTAGATTCTTTATCAGGTTCTGGAATACAAGACAATTCACAAAGTTTATTTAAAGGGACGTTACAGCTACAGGTTATGTTATCCTCTACTGCTCTCTGTTATCAGCCACTACACGCCTGATAAAATCCTAACATTGAATTGTATTTGCAGCTGATCCTGTAAGATGTTTAGGTTTTTTGCCTTGAAGATCTTGTTCACGTCCAGATGGAGCAGAGCTGACTTTGTAAAGACACATTCAGACTTTCCTGCTCGACCTAAACACAAAATTTTGGGGTTTGGCATCCACCAAACATTATTATACACGAGTCTCGGCAAAACCTGCGCCGACACATCAACGCGCCTCTCGTGACTGCTGAGGCCCAATGCAAACCCCAAAAAGTTGCACCAGCACTTTTTGAGTTTGCACCAAAATCAAAACTGCTAAATCCTTCTGTATATAAGAATACAAGAGTGTGCGGTTGTTGGTCTACATTGTGATAAGGGATAAAGGTGACTCTGGGGTGTGTAGAAGAGGAGACTGCCGGACGCACCAAGGATACCCAAGGGAAGCGAGGCAAGGTGACTTAGAGGTTTTTATGTCTCATACATCTCGCCGGGGTCTCCATTTATTATAGCACTTCAGGTTTGTAGCAAACAAATTAGGCCCAGAATCGGAGGGGAACCTCACATATATTCACTGAAACAAATGTCATGAGGTTCTCCTAATGCTGCTACCTATGCATCTAATATCTACGATCTTCTATAGATCGACCTGTGTACAGTATATTAATCTAGCCATCTACAGTATTTATATAATCTAATATCTATTGTTTTCTAATACTCATCTTTAGTATCTATAATATCTATCTATCTATCTATCTATCTATCTAATCTATCTAATCTATCTATCTATCTATCGTATCTATCTAATCTATCTATCGTATCTATCTATCGTATCTATCTATCTATCTATCTATCTATCTATCTATCTATCTATCTATCGTATCTATCTATCGTATCTATCTATCGTATCTATCTATCTATCTATCTATCTATCTATCTATCTATCTATCGTATCTATCTATCGTATCTATCTCCTATCTATCTATCTATCTATCTATCTATCTATCTATCTACAGTATCTATCTCCTATCTATCTATCTATCTACCTATCTATCTATCTATCTATCTATCTATCTATCTATCTATCTATCTATCTATAGTATCTATCTATCTACAGTATCTATCTATCTATCTATCTATCTATCTATCTATCTACAGTATCTATCTCCTATCTATCTATCTATCTATCTATCTATCTATCTATCTATAGTATCTATCTATCTACAGTATCTATCTATCTATCTATCTACAGTATCTATCTCCAATCAATCAATCTATCTATCTATCTATCTATCTATCTATCTATCTATCTATCTATCGTATCTATCTATCTACAGTATCTATCTATCTATCTATCTATCTATCTATCTATCTATCTATCTATCTACAGTATCTATCTCCTATCTATCTATCTATCTATCTATCTATCTATCTATCTATCTATCGTATCTATCGATCTACAGTATCTATCTATCTATCTATCTATCTATCGTATCTATCTAATCTATCTATCTATCTATCTACAGTATCTATCTCCTATCTATCTAATCTATCTATCTATCTACGGTATCTATCTCCTATCTATCTATCTATCTATCTATCTATCTATCTATCTATCTCCTATCTATAGTATCTATCTATCTACAGTATCTATCTATCTATCTATCTATCTATCTTATCTATCTATCGTATCTATCTACAGTATCTATCTCCTATCTATCTATCTATCTATCTATCTACAGTATCTATCTCCTATCTATCTATCTATCTATCTATCTATCTATCTATCTATCTATCTATCGTATCTATCTATCTATCTATCTATCTATCTATCTATCTATCTATCTATCTATCTATCGTATCTATCTAATCTGTCTATCTATCTATCTATCTATCTCCTATCTATAGTATCTATCTATCTACAGTATCTATCTATCTATCTATCTATCTATCTCCTATCTAAAGTATCTATCTATCTACAGTATCTATCTATCTATCTACAGTATCTATCTATCTATCTATCTATCTATCTATCTATCTATCTATCTATCTATCGTATCTATCTATCTATCTACAGTATCTATCTCCTATCTATCTATCTATCTATCTATCTATCTATCTATCTATCTACAGTATCTATCTCCTATCTATCTATCTATCTATCTATCTATCGTATCTATGTAATCTATCTATCTATCTATCTATCTATCTCCTATCTATAGTATCTATCTATCTACAGTATCTATCTATCTATCTATCTATCTATCTATCTATCTATCTATCTATCTATCTATCTACAGTATCTATCTATCTATCTATCTATCTATCTATCTATCTATCTATCTACAGTATCTATCTATCTACAGTATCTATCTATCTACAGTATCTATCTATCTATCTATCTATCTCCTATCTATCTATCTATCTATCTATCTATCTATCTATCTATCTCCTATCTATCTATCTATCTATCTATCTCCTATCTATAGTATCTATCTATCTCCAGTATCTATCTATCTATCTATCTATCTATCTATCTATCTACAGTATCTATCTATCTACAGTATCTATCTATCTATCTATCTATCTATCTATCTATCTAATCTCCTATCTATCTATCTATCTATCTATCTATCTATCTATCTCCTATCTATCTATCTATCTATCTATCTATCTATCTATCTATCTATCTATCGTATCTATCTATCTCCTATCTATATATCTATCTATCTCCAGTATCTATCTATCTATCTATCTATCTATCTATCTATCTATCTATCTATCTATCTATCTATCTATCTATCTATCTATCTATCTATCTATCTATCTACAGTATCTATCTCCTATCTATCTATCTATCTATCTATCTATCTATCTATCTATCTATCTATCTCCTATCTACAGTATCTATCTATCTACAGTATCTATCTATCTATCTATCTATCTATCTATCTATCTATCTATCTATCTATCTATCTATCTACAGTATCTATCTCCTATCTATCTATCTATCTATCTATCTATCTATCTATCTATCTATCTATCTATCTATCTCCTATCTATAGTATCTATCTATCTACAGTATCTATCTATCTATCTATCTATCTATCTATCGTATCTATCTATCTATCTATCTATCTATCTATCTATCTATCTATCTATCTATCTATCTACAGTATCTATCTCCTATCTATCTATCTATCTATCTACAGTATCTATCTCCTATCTATCTATCTATCTATCTATCTATCTATCTATCTATCTATCTATCGTATCTATCTAATCTATCTATCTATCTATCTATCTATCTATCTATCTATCTATCTACAGTATCTATCTCCTATCTATCTATCTATCTATCTATCTATCTATCTATCTATCTATCTATCTATCTATCTATCTATCTCCTATCTACAGTATCTATCTATCTACAGTATCTATCTATCTATCTATCTATCTATCTATCTATCTATCTATCTACAGTATCTATCTCCTATCTATCTATCTATCTATCTATCTATCTATCTATCTATCTATCTCCTATCTATAGTATCTATCTATCTACAGTATCTATCTATCTATCTATCTATCTATCTATCTATCTATCTATCTATCGTATCTATCTATCTATCTATCTATCTATCTATCTATCTATCTATCTACAGTATCTATCTCCTATCTATCTATCTATCTATCTACAGTATCTATCTCCTATCTATCTATCTATCTATCTATCTATCTATCTATCTATCTATCTATCTATCGTATCTATCTAATCTATCTATCTATCTATCTATCTATCTATCTCCTATCTATAGTATCTATCTATCTACAGTATCTATCTATCTATCTATCTATCTATCTATCTATCTATCTATCTACAGTATCTATCTATCTATCTATCTATCTATCTATCTATCTATCTACAGTATCTATCTATCTACAGTATCTATCTACAGTATCTATCTATCTACAGTATCTATCTATCTATCTATCTATCTATCTATCTATCTAATCTATCTCCTATCTATCTATCTATCTATCTATCTATCTATCTATCTACAGTATCTATCTATCTATCTATCTATCTATCTATCTATCTATCTATCAGTATCTATCTATCTACAGTATCTATCTATCTACAGTATCTATCTATCTATCTATCTATCTCCTATCTATCTATCTATCTATCTATCTATCTATCTATCTATCTATCTCCTATCTATCTATCTATCTATCTATCTCCTATCTATAGTATCTATCTATCTCCAGTATCTATCTATCTATCTATCTATCTATCTATCTATCTATCTATCTATCTACAGTATCTATCTATCTACAGTATCTATCTATCTATCTATCTATCTATCTATCTATCTAATCTCCTATCTATCTATCTATCTATCTATCTATCTATCTATCTATCTATCTCCTATCTATCTATCTATCTATCTATCTATCTATCTATCTATCTATCTATCTATCTATCTATATATCTATCTATCTCCAGTATCTATCTATCTATCTATCTATCTATCTATCTATCTATCTATCTATCTATCTATCTATCTATCTATCTATCTATCTACAGTATCTATCTCCTATCTATCTATCTATCTATCTATCTATCTATCTATCTATCTATCTATCTATCTATCTATCTATCTCCTATCTACAGTATCTATCTATCTACAGTATCTATCTATCTATCTATCTATCTATCTATCTATCTATCTATCTATCTATCTATCTATCTATCTACAGTATCTATCTCCTATCTATCTATCTATCTATCTATCTATCTATCTATCTATCTATCTATCTATCTCCTATCTATAGTATCTATCTATCTACAGTATCTATCTATCTATCTATCTATCTATCTATCTATCGTATCTATCTATCTATCTATCTATCTATCTATCTATCTATCTATCTATCTATCTATCTATCTATCTATCTATCTACAGTATCTATCTCCTATCTATCTATCTATCTATCTACAGTATCTATCTCCTATCTATCTATCTATCTATCTATCTATCTATCTATCTATCTATCGTATCTATCTAATCTATCTATCTATCTATCTATCTATCTATCTATCTATCTATCTATCTATCTATCTATCTATCTATCTATCTACAGTATCTATCTCCTATCTATCTATCTATCTATCTATCTATCTATCTATCTATCTATCTATCTATCTATCTCCTATCTACAGTATCTATCTATCTACAGTATCTATCTATCTATCTATCTATCTATCTATCTATCTACAGTATCTATCTCCTATCTATCTATCTATCTATCTATCTATCTATCTCCTATCTATAGTATCTATCTATCTACAGTATCTATCTATCTATCTATCTATCTATCTATCTATCTATCGTATCTATCTATCTATCTATCTATCTATCTATCTATCTATCTATCTATCTATCTATCTATCTACAGTATCTATCTCCTATCTATCTATCTATCTATCTATCTACAGTATCTATCTCCTATCTATCTATCTATCTATCTATCTATCTATCTATCTATCTATCTATCTATCGTATCTATCTAATCTATCTATCTATCTATCTATCTATCTATCTCCTATCTATAGTATCTATCTATCTACAGTATCTATCTATCTATCTATCTATCTATCTATCTATCTATCTATCTATCTACAGTATCTATCTATCTATCTATCTATCTATCTATCTATCTATCTATCTACAGTATCTATCTATCTACAGTATCTATCTACAGTATCTATCTATCTACAGTATCTATCTATCTATCTATCTATCTATCTATCTATCTATCTATCTATCTATCTATCTAATCTATCTCCTATCTATCTATCTATCTATCTATCTACAGTATCTATCTATCTACAGTATCTATCTATCTACAGTATCTATCTATCTATCTATCTATCTATCTATCTATCTATCTATCTATCTATCTATCTCCTATCTATCTATCTATCTATCTATCTCCTATCTATCTATCTATCTATCTATCTATCTCCTATCTATCTATCTATCTATCTATCTATCTATCTATCTATCTATCTATCTATCTCCTATCTATAGTATCTATCTATCTCCAGTATCTATCTATCTATCTATCTATCTATCTATCTATCTATCTATCTATCTATCTATCTACAGTATCTATCTATCTACAGTATCTATCTATCTATCTATCTATCTAATCTAATCTATCTCCTATCTATCTATCTATCTATCTATCTATCTATCTATCTCCTATCTATCTATCTATCTATCTATCTATCTATCTATCTATCTATCGTATCTATCTATCTCCTATCTATATATCTATCTATCTCCAGTATCTATCTATCTATCTATCTATCTATCTATCTATCTATCTATCTATCTATCTATCTATCTATCTCCTATCTATAGTATCTATCTATCTACAGTATCTATCTATCTATCTATCTATCTATCTATCTATCTATCTATCTATCTATCTCCTATCTATAGTATCTATCTATCTACAGTATCTATCTATCTATCTATCTATCTATCTATCTATCTATCTATCTATCTATCTATCTACAGTATCTATCTCCTATCTATCTATCTATCTATCTATCTATCTATCTATCTATCTATCTATCTCCTATCTATAGTATCTATCTATCTACAGTATCTATCTATCTATCTATCTATCTATCTATCTCCTATCTATAGTATCTATCTATCTACAGTATCTATCTATCTATCTATCTATCTATCTATCTTATCTATCTATCGTATCTATCTACAGTATCTATCTCCTATCTATCTATCTATCTATCTATCTATCTACAGTATCTATCTCCTATCTATCTATCTATCTATCGTATCTATCGTATCTATCTAATCTGTCTATCTATCTATCTATCTATCTATCTATCTATCTCCTATCTATAGTATCTATCTATCTACAGTATCTATCTATCTATCTATCTATCTATCTATCTATCTATCTATCTATCTATCTATCTCCTATCTATAGTATCTATCTATCTACAGTATCTATCTATCTATCTACAGTATCTATCTATCTATCTACAGTATCTATCTATCTATCTATCTATCTATCTATCTATCTATCTATCTACAGTATCTATCTCCTATCTATCTATCTATCTATCTATCTATCTATCTATCTATCTATCTACAGTATCTATCTCCTATCTATCTATCTATCTATCTATCTATCTATCTATCTATCTATCTATCTATCGTATCTATGTAATCTATCTATCTATCTATCTATCTCCTATCTATAGTATCTATCTATCTACAGTATCTATCTATCTATCTATCTATCTATCTATCTATCTATCTATCTATCTATCTACAGTATCTATCTATCTATCTATCTATCTATCTATCTATCTATCTATCTATCTATCTATCTACAGTATCTATCTATCTACAGTATCTATCTATCTACAGTATCTATCTATCTACAGTATCTATCTATCTATCTATCTAATCTATCTCCTATCTATCTATCTATCTATCTATCTATCTATCTACAGTATCTATCTATCTACAGTATCTATCTATCTACAGTATCTATCTATCTATCTATCTATCTCCTATCTATCTATCTATCTATCTATCTATCTCCTATCTATCTATCTATCTATCTATCTATCTATCTATCTCCTATCTATAGTATCTATCTATCTCCAGTATCTATCTATCTATCTATCTATCTATCTATCTATCTATCTATCTATCTATCTACAGTATCTATCTATCTACAGTATCTATCTATCTATCTATCTATCTATCTAATCTCCTATCTATCTATCTATCTATCTATCTATCTCCTATCTATCTATCTATCTATCTATCTATCTATCTATCGTATCTATCTATCTCCTATCTATATATCTATCTATCTCCAGTATCTATCTATCTATCTATCTATCTATCTATCTATCTATCTATCTATCTATCTATCTATCTATCTATCTATCTATCTACAGTATCTATCTCCTATCTATCTATCTATCTATCTATCTATCTATCTATCTATCTATCTATCTCCTATCTATAGTATCTATCTATCTACAGTATCTATCTATCTATCTATCTATCTATCTATCTATCTATCTATCTACAGTATCTATCTCCTATCTATCTATCTATCTATCTATCTATCTATCTATCTATCTATCTATCTATCTATCTATCTATCTATCTCCTATCTATAGTATCTATCTATCTACAGTATCTATCTATCTATCTATCTATCTATCTATCTATCTATCTATCTATCTATCTATCTATCTATCTACAGTATCTATCTCCTATCTATCTATCTATCTACAGTATCTATCTCCTATCTATCTATCTATCTATCTATCTATCTATCTATCTATCTATCTATCTATCGTATCTATCTAATCTATCTATCTATCTATCTATCTATCTATCTATCTATCTATCTATCTATCTCCTATCTATAGTATCTATCTATCTACAGTATCTATCTATCTATCTATCTATCTATCTATCTATCTATCTATCTATCTACAGTATCTATCTATCTATCTATCTATCTATCTATCTATCTATCTATCTATCTATCTATCTATCTATCTACAGTATCTATCTATCTACAGTATCTATCTACAGTATCTATCTATCTACAGTATCTATCTATCTATCTATCTATCTATCTATCTATCTAATCTATCTCCTATCTATCTATCTATCTATCTATCTATCTATCTATCTATCTACAGTATCTATCTATCTACAGTATCTATCTATCTACAGTATCTATCTATCTATCTATCTATCTATCTCCTATCTATCTATCTATCTATCTATCTATCTCCTATCTATCTATCTATCTATCTATCTCCTATCTATCTATCTATCTATCTATCTATCTATCTATCTCCTATCTATAGTATCTATCTATCTCCAGTATCTATCTATCTATCTATCTATCTATCTATCTATCTATCTATCTATCTATCTATCTATCTATCTACAGTATCTATCTATCTACAGTATCTATCTATCTATCTATCTATCTATCTATCTATCTATCTAATCTAATCTATCTCCTATCTATCTATCTATCTATCTATCTATCTATCTATCTATCTATCTCCTATCTATCTATCTATCTATCTATCTATCTATCTATCGTATCTATCTATCTCCTATCTATATATCTATCTATCTCCAGTATCTATCTATCTATCTATCTATCTATCTATCTATCTATCTATCTATCTATCTATCTATCTCCTATCTATAGTATCTATCTATCTACAGTATCTATCTATCTATCTATCTATCTATCTATCTATCTATCTATCTATCTATCTCCTATCTATAGTATCTATCTATCTACAGTATCTATCTATCTATCTATCTATCTATCTATCTATCTATCTATCTATCTATCTATCTACAGTATCTATCTCCTATCTATCTATCTATCTATCTATCTATCTATCTATCTATCTATCTCCTATCTATAGTATCTATCTATCTACAGTATCTATCTATCTATCTATCTATCTATCTATCTATCTATCTATCTATCTATCTATCTATCTATCTATCTATCGTATCTATCTATCTATCTACAGTATCTATCTCCTATCTATCTATCTATCTATCTATCTATCTACAGTATCTATCTCCTATCTATCTATCTATCTATCTATCTATCTATCTATCTATCTATCTATCTATCTATCGTATCTATCTAATCTATCTATCTATCTATCTACAGTATCTATCTATCTACAGTATCTATCTATCTACAGTATCTATCTATCTACAGTATCTATCTATCTATCTATCTACAGTATCTATCTATCTACAGTATCTATCTATCTACAGTATCTATCTATCTATCTATCTCCTATCTATCTATCTATCTATCTATCTATCTATCTCCTATCTATCTATCTATCTATCTATCTATCTATCTATCTATCTATCTATCTATCTATCTCCTATCTATAGTATCTATCTATCTCCAGTATCTATCTATCTATCTATCTATCTATCTATCTATCTATCTATCTATCTATCTATCTATCTACAGTATCTATCTATCTACAGTATCTATCTATCTACAGTATCTATCTATCTATCTATCTATCTATCTATCTATCTACAGTATCTATCTATCTACAGTATCTATCTACAGTATCTATCTATCTACAGTATCTATCTACAGTATCTATCTATCTACAGTATCTATCTATCTATCTATCTATCTATCTCCTATCTATCTATCTATCTATCTATCTCCTATCTATAGTATCTATCTATCTCCAGTATCTATCTATCTATCTATCTATCTATCTATCTATCTATCTATCTATCTATCTATCTACAGTATCTACCTATCTACAGTATCTATCTATCTATCTATCTAATCTATCTCCTATCTATCTATCTATCTATCTATCTCCTATCTATCTATCGTATCTATCTATCTCCTATCTATATATCTATCTATCTCCAGTATCTATCTATCTATCTATCTATCTATCTATCTATCTATCTATCTATCTATCTATCTATCTATCTATCTATCTATCTACAGTATCTATCTCCTATCTATCTATCTATCTATCTATCTATCTATCTATCTATCTATCTATCTCCTATCTATAGTATCTATCTATCTACAGTATCTATCTATCTATCTATCTATCTATCTATCTATCTATCTATCTATCTATCTATCTATCTATCTATCGTATCTATCTATCTATCTATCTATCTATCTATCTATCTATCTACAGTATCTATCTCCTATCTATCTATCTATCTATCTATCTATCGTATCTATCTATCTATCTATCTATCTATCTATCTATCTATCTATCTATCTACAGTATCTATCTCCTATCTATATATCTATCTATCTCCAGTATCTATCTATCTATCTATCTATCTATCTATCTATCTATCTATCTATCTATCTATCTATCTATCTATCTCCTATCTATAGTATCTATCTATCTACAGTATCTATCTATCTATCTATCTATCTATCTATCTATCTATCTATCTATCTACAGTATCTATCTCCTATCTATCTATCTATCTATCTATCTATCTATCTATCTATCTACAGTATCTATCTATCTACAGTATCTATCTATCTATCTATCTATCTATCTATCTATCTATCTATCTATCTAATCTATCTCCTATCTATCTATCTATCTATCTATCTATCTATCTATCTATCTATCTCCTATCTATCTATCGTATCTATCTATCTCCTATCTATATATCTATCTATCTCCAGTATCTATCTATCTATCTATCTATCTATCTATCTATCTATCTATCTATCTATCTATCTACAGTATCTATCTACAGTATCTATCTCCTATCTATCTATCTATCTATCTATCTATCTATCTATCTATCTATCTCCTATCTATAGTATCTATCTATCTACAGTATCTATCTATCTATCTATCTATCTATCTATCTATCTATCTATCTATCTATCTATCTATCTATCTCCTATCTATAGTATCTATCTATCTACAGTATCATCTATCTATCTATCTATCTATCTATCTATCTATCTATCTACCGTACATACTGTATATCTATAACCATGCGTTATACACCACAATGGTCATTCCTAATAGATGGGCCTCGGTTCAGCAGCTCTGCTTCTTAACCTGGACCATTCTGGATGTTTTATGAACAGAGGGCACTTTGTAATCTGCTGATAGTCAGCACTCCACTGCATTAAGGAACTGTTACAGAAACACAAACCATTAAAATTTTGGCAATTATTTTACAACATTCCTAAAAACTTTATTTTCTTTAAATGTTAATTGCATTCTTAAAGGTTAGTTAAGTGAAGGCGATGATCCGGGGTGCCCTTTTACTTCTTGCCAAATGATAACCTTTCTTTTATGCTTCCAAACTGGGGACATTAACCCTGTGGAGAGAGGAGGCGGAAACAAAGGCATAAAATAGTGCTAGAAACACCGCCAGGGGAAATGGCAACCTCGCTCCTAGACCCTGACCACATACAGATCATTACAGTGCAAATATATGTGGACTGTCACTGGTTACACTTCATTGGGATTTTATGATCTGCAATCTTTTACTTTGTATAGGACTGTACAGTCAGACCAGGGTTCTTCGAGCCCTCAAAGACAACACAACCTGGTGACCTATGAATCTACACAGAACAAATGCAGTCTTAATGGAGCCCTAATCTCAGTATAGAAATCTATCCTGTGGACATCTCCATAAATGTCCAAGATGGGAAACCTCATTGGACTGAGGTCACAGGTTGCTAAAAAGAGAGGAGAAGGGTGAGAGCAGAAGGGTAGAGAGGAGAAGGGTGGAGAAGAGAAGGATGGAAAAGAGAAGGGTGGAGAAGAGAAGGATGGAAAAGAGAAGGGTGGAGAAGAGAAGGATGGAAAAGAGAAGGGTGGAGAAGAGAAGGATGGAAAAGAGAAGGGTTGAGAAGAAAAGGGAGGAGAAGAGAAAGGTGGAAAGAAGCAGAGCAGAGATGAGCAGGGTGGAGAAGAGAAGGGTAAAGAAGAGAAGGGTAAAGAAGAGAAGGGTAAAGAAGAGAAGGGTGGAGAAGAGAAGGGTGGAGAAGAGAAGGGTGGAGAAGAGAAGGGTCAATAAGTGCATGGAGAGGAGCAGAGGGAAGAAGTGGTGTGATGTAAGGAGAGGAAAGAAGGCAATAGAAGAGCAGAGTGAAGAAAAGTAGCATGGAGAGGAGAGTGAAGAAGGGATGTGATAGGAGAGGAGACAAGAAAAAAGTGAAGAAAGTTCTGTCTATAGGCGGTGTATAGTTAGTATTAACATTTAGGGTATTGGCTCATGATGTGCCAAATGTCCTCTGCCACATGAGAAAGCACCAGTATTATAAATGACACCTGCTAAGGGGGGGCTCAGCCATTGATTCTGCATTGGGGCCCGGTAGTTTTACATTATTCCTCTGCATCATACTGATGATAAGCCGGCTACGCCGGGTCCTAACTCATCTCCTGCTCATCCATATTTGTCGATTCTGAAAAAGAATTAGACAGAGGTGAAGGAAATTCTCTTTTATTTCCATGTCCTTTACTTGTGTTTTCTTTCTACAGGCAAGAAAGCCGTGTAAATTTCTACAATTTGCTTCATCTGAAATGAAGTCTAAAAGAGCGACAGGAACAAACATGATGCCGGCTCGGCATTACTATACACCGCACAATGTACATTTCCACCAGGGACTCTCCAGCGTCTAGTTGAAGAGCTTGAACTGCTGCATCAAATTGATAAGATGTCAAAAAATAAAAAGTTATTCTGTGTGTGTTTTGTACCCAGTCCCAAGGTGCTACAGCAAAGGGAACAACGTGTGCAGCTGCTGAATCGCTGTCTAATTGTGCGTTGGTTATCAGTAAAGTGACTGCGCCCGTATCTGATGTTCCGACCATCTGTGCTGATACTTCAGAGTCAACAGAGATGCCCTCACCTGACCTTGTTTAGTATTGTGCTTCCATATGCCTCATAATGTATTTACAAATGTAAAACTAACCTTGAGCTCCCGCAGGTTTCGGGAATAAAGCTCCATTGTGCACGGTGGGTATGCAAAAGATAGAATACAGTGATAATCAAGGTTTTAAAGGAACACACGAGGGAACAGATGGAGGGAACCAGAGGATGCCAGAAATAGTGGCAATAACTATGTCAACGGATAGGCTGAGCGCCCTCATCTAATCTCCTCCAGCACACCTTCTAGGCCGGACACTGACAAGGGTGGCCTGCGCCCTACTGGATGGTGGCGCGAGAAGTTCCCCCGAGGGACTTCCAGTTGAAGAGGGGTCCTCTCTCACCCTGAACCATGTGATGGTGTTCGGAAGGGCCTAGTAATGCAATGAAACTTTACTGATGAAAACTGTAAAACTGTGAACTGGTGCAGCTTCCGAATGGGGTAGTAGTTTCCCAACTATTAGGTTCTCCCAGGCTTGAGGATGAGGGAAGCCCAGGCCGAATGGTAGGAAAGTGCCTTGTTCTTCAGTCTAACAACTCTATATCAAACCTAGCCTAAGCCAGTAGATGGTTCTGAAGGCTGGCATCAAAGAAGTCTCTTGGGCTCGTTAGTTTATGAGGTGGGACCTAGAGTACAGTTCTTTTCTTTTTTAAATGTACATTGTAAGCCCTATTTTTCCCTATCAGTATGTCTTTTTTGGAGTATGGGATGGAAATCAACGCAAACATGGGGAAAACATACAAACTCCTCGCACATGGTTTTTTGCCCTTGGCAGGATTTGAACCGAGGACTCCAGCACTACAAGGCTGCAGTGCTAACCACTGAGCCACCGTGTGGCCCCCTGGAGTACACTTCTTGGCAAATGGGACTCCTACTCTTCTCCTGGCACAAGATCTGTACAGCAGACAAACTGATGATCCCTGTCTCTGGCAGAGCACTGGGCTGTACATGTCCTCTCCCTCAGGGGCTGTTAGGAACTGTAGGGCAGTGTCACAGTGCCAACACTCACTGAAAACACTACTACTGAGGCCCAAATGGTTCTCTGGAGACCTTTGTCTCCCAAACCCCTCTGAATGGCCTGTGATTGGCCAAGGCTAACCTAAAAAACCTCTAAAACCTAACTGAACGGAACCTAAAATCACTTGAGGACTTGGAAACACCTATACCTCGCAATACATTGGCTCACCGGCAACCAGTTTTCAAACAAGAAACGAAACGCCCCTTGTACAAAATGTTTGCCTAAAAGTTATCTCCAGTCAACAAGTTCTGATCTAGTGTTAAGCTACATAGAATGTGACCAACCATTCTTCTCTGTGGATTTGATTTTTAAGGCTAGGGTACCCGGAGATATGGACAATAGTCTCATAGCTTGTCATGATACTACGTCAAACCCTATGCAGTTGAGTTCAGATGCGCAAAGCTGCCACCACCCGTGAAGTTTCCATCACAAGCCTGATCAATTTTTGTCCAACTGCATTCAATAGTTGTGACTGATCAGTGACCACTCACAATTTATTCTAAAAGAAGTAAGATACCAAAATAAGCTGTTCCCAATCAGATGGAAATCCCCAGATTGAGGAACACCTCAATGAGACACTAGTGAATGGAGTTTGGCTGACCTGTTCTGAAGATCATAGGTCGATGGACTGATAACAACCATGATCTTCAATCTTGGGCTCTAAATTTGATAGAAAACTAACATCTCCAAAGACATGTGATTTCTCCAGTGTTGTAGACCCACAGCTTGAGGGCCAAGTTGCACCACTCAATGACTTTTGAATACTAAGCTAGCCGGTCAAATTGCATTCGATAGTTTAGCCCACCAAAGTGTGAATCAAAAAGTGACACCTTTACCCAACTCTTTACTTTTGCAGAGTTAGGCCTGTGGGTACATATGTCATGTTGCTCTACTTGGACCAAAAAGTTGCCTGCCAAGTATTCCAGAGAAAGAAAAGACACAATTGACTGATGTAGGAGAATATTTAGAAGTTGTAATTCTGAAATAGTCCAACATTTCTTAACAAGTTCTCTTTAAACATCTAGATAGGTGACCTCCTAGATCAGCCTCTCAAGCTCTAGAACCTACGTTTGGTGATCTGCACTGGAGTCTGGATCAATTTTACCTGTTTGGTCTGAAGTTTTGATAAATTTCCATAGGTTAGTCTGAGGACTGAATTAGTTTTGGTGGTTTAGACTCTGGACTGCTTTTAGCGGTCTGGTCTTAGGTTTGGATTAACATTAGTTATCTGTTCCAGACTCAGGAATAAATTCAACAGTTTTAGGACCTGGAATGTAGTGGTCTCTTCTGAGGTTTGTTAATTTTAGGATCTTTTAAGAATGAGTATAAGGGTCTGTTCTGAGATCTGAGTTCAAGGATTTGCTCCGGGGTCTTATTTTTTGAGGTTTGGTTTGATGTCTCCTCTAACAACTACAGTGAGACCACCTCTTTGAGAAGACCACCCCCTTACCCAGACCAGATGTTCTTTGAAGGGTTTTCAGTTTCACGATATAGACCATATTCTTTAAGACGACGACCACCTTCCTAGGAGACCACTTGGGTGGTTGTCTGTAGGAGGTTTCACCGTAACAAAAAATGGTGATATAATCTTTACTGCTGGCTTTCCATTAGGACTTTGACCTGACCATAGACCCCGGTAAGAAGGTCTTTACTAGACAAGTACCCCGGTCTACAGGGTCAAGAGTATGGAATGTAAAAATAACCATGTCGACCACTTCTCTTACATTGACAGATGTACACTGGCACCAATGCTTGGCTTGTTACAATGTTTCCAGTGATTCCGGGCCTGTGGACAGCGGGCCGGCCTCACATCATCAAAGCTTTGTTTTGTTTCAACCGACACAACACTGCCTTTAGCAACAGAAGCAATTCTATCTAAATATGCTTATTAGTGGATCTCTCGGGGGTATTTTTATGTTAAAAGCCAGAAAGATAGCTCAGCTGTTTGACATTTTCCCACAAATATGTAAATGTGCTGCAAGGTTAACACAGCCTTTTAACCTCCAGATACAATCCAGACTAATAATGACAAGGATTTCTGGAACTTGTCTGGGAGGGGGAGGGGGAAACTTTCAACAAGAATTGCAATGTCAGAAAAACTTTGCCCTTAATTTAGAAGATCTAACTGAGAAATATTATAGAAACAAACAGAAGAAAATGATGTTACTTCAGAGAAGAAAAAAATGTATCTGCTATAGAAGAACATTATAACAGCAGATAAGAGGCGAATAAACCTCCAGGGGTCACAGAACGCATTGCGGAAGTTAAAATATATGATGGATTATATATGTACAGCTGGTATAAGTTATACATCTTGTATATAGTGATATGGACCATGCTGGTATAACCTGGGTATATAATGTATATAATATATACGTACAGCTGGTATAAGTTATATATATTCTTGTATATAGCCACCTACCCAGACCAGTCAAAGTGGGATTCCAGCCCAACAGAGAACTTCCACCTGGAGTTCTGCAAATACCTGCTCCATGTCCATCGCAACACCTCCAACATGGCCTGCAGGGCAGAGCTAGGCAGACTCCCCCTATGGCTCACCATACAGAAGAGGACGCTAGCTTTCCAGGCACACATCCAGGTGAGCAAGCCTGACTCCTACCACCACCAAGCATGGCTAAGCCACCTGAGCAAACCAGACACTCACCAACCAAACAACAGCCAACCACCAAACCAAAAACACCAACAGATGATAACCAAGGCCAAAATAAAAGGGACCACAGAGGCAAACAGAATTGAAGAATGGAGAAACGAAATAAATAACTCCAAGAAACTCACTGTGTACCAGTCATTGCAAAGGGACTACACCATGGCCACCTACCTGGAGAGAATACGCCACCCCAAACACAGACAGACCCTGAGCCGGTACAGACTGAGCGACCACAACCTAGAGATAGAGACGGGGCGACACAGGCAAACGTACAAGCCACGGGAGAACAGACTGTACCAGCACTGTGATCAGGGGGCCCTAGAAGACGAGACCCACTTCCTGCTACACAGCACCAAATACTCAGCTATGAGGGCCGTCTACTACCAAAGACTCTCTGCCCACATCCCAGACTTCATATTTGCAGATGAAAAGAGGAAACTCTACATCCTACTGGGAGAAGAAGAGGCCACTGTACCAGTCACTACCCAATACGTGTCCAGCTGTCACCAAACAAGAGGAAGATGAGACCCCACGGACTGTTATACCCCAAACCACTCCGCCCCACCTCCCCATATAGCGGTCACCAACTAAGAGGAAGATGAGACCCCACGGACTGTTATACCCCAAACCACCCCACCCCACCTCCTCATATAGCGGTCACCAACTAAGAGGAAGACGAGACTCCACGGACTGTTATACCCCAAACCACTCACCCCACCCCCCCATACCCACCACTCACCTACCCGAATCCAACTCCCCCACACACACACACTTTACTAACTTTGGCAATGCCAAATATCTATTCGGACGTGTCGATAAAGCTTGTTTGATTTGATTTGATTTGATTAGTGATATGGACAATGCAGGTAAAACCTGGGTATATACTGTATATAATATATACAGTCCTATGAAAAAGTTTGGGCACCCCTATTAATCTTAATCATTTTTAGTTCTAAATATTTTGGCGTTTGCAACAGCCATTTCAGTTTGATATATCTAATAACTGATGGACACAGTAATATTTCAGGATTGAAATGAGGTTTATTGTACTAACAAAAAATGCGCAATATGCATTAAACCAAAATTTGACCGGTGAAAAAGTATGGGCACCCTTATCATTTTATTGATTTGAATACTCCTAACTACTTTTTACTGACTTACTGAAGCACAAAATTGGTTTTGTAACCTCAGTGAGCTTTGAACTTCATAGCCAGGTGTATCCAATCATGAGAAAAGGTATTTAAGGTGGCCAATTGCAAGTTGTTCTACTATTTGAATCTCCTCTGAAGAGTGGCATCATGGGCTACTCAAAACAACTCTCAAATGATCTGAAAACAAAGATTGTTCAACATAGTTGTTCAGCGGAAGGATACAAAACGTTGTCTCAGAGATTTAACCTGTCAGTTTCCACTGTGAGGAATATAGTAAGGAAATGGAAGACCACAGGGACAGTTCTTGTTAAGCCCAGAAGTGGCAGGCCAAGAAAAATATCAGAAAGGCAGAGAAGAAGAATGGTGAGAACAGTCAAGGACAATCCACAGACCACCTCCAAAGAGCTGCAGCATCATCTTGCTGCAGATGGTGTCACTGTGCATCGGTCAACTATACAGCGCACTTTGCACAAATAGAAGCTGTATGGGAGAGTGATGAGAAAGAAGCCGTTTCTGCACGTACGCCACAAATAGAGTTGCCTGAGGTATGAAAAAGCACATTTGGACAAGGCAGCTTCATTTTGGAAACAAAAATTGAGTTGTTTGGTTATAAAAAAAAGGCGTTATGCATGGCGTCCAAAAAGAAACAGCATTCCAAGAAAAACACATGCTACCCACTGTAAAATTTGGTGGAGGTTCCATCATGCTTTGGGGCTGTGTGGCCAATGCCGGCATCGGGAATCTTGTTAAAGTTGAGAGTCGCATGGATTCCACTCAGTATCAGCAGATTCTTGAGAATAATGTTCAAGAATCAGTGACGAAGTTGAAGTTACGCCGGGGATGGATATTTCAGCAAGACAATGATCCAAAACACCGCTCCAAATCCTCAGGCATTCATGCAGAGGAACAATTACAATGTTCTGGAATGGCCATCCCAGTCCCCAGGCCTGAATATCATTGAACATCTGTGGGATGATTTGAAGCGGGCTGTCCATGCTCGGCGACCATCTAACTTAACTGAACTTGAATTGTTTGTCCAAAATACCTTTATCCAGGATCCAGGAACTGATTAAAAGCTACAGGAAGCGACTAGAGGCTGTTATCTTTGCAAAAGGAGGATGTACTAAATATTAATGTCACTTTTCTGTTGAGGTGCCCATACTTTTGCACCGGTCAAATTTTGGTTTAATGCATATTGCGCATTTTGTGTTAGTACAATAAACCTCATTTCAATCCTGAAATATTACTGTGTCCATCAGTTATTAGATATATCAAACTGAAATGGCTGTTGCAAATACCAAAATATTTAGAACTAAAAATGATTAAGATTAATAGGGGTGCCCAAACTTTTTCATAGGACTGTATGTACAGCTGGTATAAGTTATACATCTTGTGTTATATAGTAACACCGACCATGCCGCTTTCCTATATACAGTAATGTGTATCACGGTTCTAGCACCGTTTTACCATTTATATCTTCCAGTTACGCATGGCGAATTTTAAATTCTTTAAGATATTGCGGAAGGCGCTTTTCCCTTAGCCGATATCTACCTTGATGAAAACAGATCATCAGTTTAATATTAGTGACCCGTCCACTTAGGAGCTCATTAAACACCTTTCTGCAAATCCAGCAATCACCAAGATAATGGAGCTTTCTAACAAAGATATCCTTTTATTTCTCAAGTCTTAAATGTAATCCAATTCTGTCCATCTTTGTAGCTTTTACAGCAATCAATCAGGAAAGTCTTATTACCTCCGCTACTTATCTGCATCAGGCTCCTTGTTATAATGCATGTCAAGTTAACAAAGGTAGAGCGATGGCGATACTAAGATGTGGAATAAAGTAGGGTAAAGGAGATGGATGATAGACGGATAGATAGATAGATAGATAGATAGATAGATAGATAGATAGATAGATAGATAGGAGATAGATAGATGGATAGATATATAGGAGATAGATAGATAATAGATAGATAGATAGATAGATAGATAGATAGATAGATAGATAGATAGATAGATAGTTGCTTTTTGTAAACCAACAATATATTTCGTAATAAATTGTAAAATCCCATTATAATCTCCTTCTGACTCCTTATATACAGTCCTTTACTGCCTTATCTTGTGAGGCCATACGTAGCTATCAGCCGGCTATCATTCTCAGCCCTATTAGCCATTATACCTACAATGTAACTCAGATGATTCATTTTTTAAAATTTAATGTATGTTAAGGTAACCCCAAGAAACTCTGTGTGGGAGGAGAAGGAGACTTCCTTCCCTCTGGTGTACCACAGAAGATGGGATGTTACAGTGCTGTTAACCAGTTGTTGTATGTGTTGCTCATATACGCCTTTATGTGTTTGCTAAAAGATTTTCAAGTTAATCATTCTCAACCAAAACCAATTGCCTCTGAAGTATTTTGCCGCTGCACCCGTAATACAATACAAACTTGGTGGTGATAGGGAAGCAGTAGATGTTAAATGGCTTGTTTCACGAACCATGCCTGGCATAGTCACAATGCCTGGTGGTTTATACAGCACATGGAAGGTGAGATCCATCAGAGCGAGAGAAACTCTTTGTCGGTCACATTTTGCTGTATCTTCCATGTGTGGACTATTCTATCTAAATATGTAGAATTAGATTGTCCGCATAAGACCACTACTTTAAGACTCAATGGTCACCCACACAAATCAAATATAGCTATCATATCACGGATCACGTGACCACTGGGTCAGAGGGGGACCACATGATGGCGGCACCCATAGCTCATTGAGCGCTGTATACACAGCGATCAAGAAGGCAGGGACGGGAATAAACCTTCTTTGCCATCTCTCTAGGAGCTCCGGCTGAAGTTACAGCCGGCTCCCAGTATCAGCAGCTGCACGATCTTGTGCAATAGCTGTGTTCTGACAGGACGTACCGGCACGTCTTGTCAGAACAAGGCAACCACTTCCCGGATGTATACAGTCTATGGGCGGTCCGGAAGTGTTTAAGATAGTTCCTTCTTATTACTAGATCGGTGGTGGTTCAACATCTCAATCCCCCCGATCAGCTGATAGCAGAGGAAATAAGACACTGCTCCATCCACTGTGTATTGTCCATACACTGAGTTACTTCTGGAACTCCGGCTGTCAGCTTCTTTATGGGGGTCCTGGATGTCAACCCCCCTCTCCCCCTTTCAAATATTGACAACTTTCTATGCATAGATCAAAAATATCTACAGATTTGTCCTTCCTTACTCTTCCTCCTGGCTAGAAATGTCCAGATGTGCATCACATGATAAGTGGCTTTTTGTGATATAATATCACAAAGTGATAAGCTATCTATTGAATATGTGTCTATGGGCAGCCGCCCAGAGGCTGTGCTGGGAACTGCAGCCTTCCCCGTTTTTAATATGGTGCAATATCGTATTGAATTGGTGTCATGAACAACTGGAGTCCTAACCCAAAAGGTAAAAATCTAAGTCCTAGAAAGTTCCTCCAAAATGTCTTTGCAGAAAACAGCTAAGAATGGTATGAGAGAGCAGAAAGTCCAAAACCCGGGAAAAAAACATTCAGAATTGGATAGCTTCAAAATGCGTTCAATATCTTATATGGGACAGTGGTGCAGCAGGGAATTAGACTATATATATAGGACATCAAATGGCAACAAAAATGACAATTTTTGCAGTTCACTTCATTAAATTATTTCAAAAAATCTATTTGGTTAAAAAAAATCTGTAAGATTGGAATAATCACATTGGAGGACTTCAATGAATGCAATAGTAATAGAGTGTGGTAAGGGTTAAAAACAAGACAAGGTGCTAGAAACCGATATAGGAGGGAATGGAAAAAATACTGCTATTTCCAGATATATTGTATGACTGCACGATGTGGCAAAGGCCCGGAGAGTCGGCGATGGCTAATTATAGAAGGCGCTCGGTTAAAGACTGGATCCCTGCTAAATGAGAAGAGAGACAGAAGGTTCATCTGTATGCTTCTAAGGGAAAGCGAATTGAACAAGTAGCGGCCATGAGCAGCAATGTCTGCAAACTTCTCTAACAAACTTCATTTTTCTGTAAATTGAAACGTGTCCCCAGGGAATAAGTGCATAGGAAAAAAGCAGATAAATGTGGCGTCAAGTAATCAAATAGTTCAATGGGCGGCACTTGGTATTCGGGGCACCGTGTTACTTACTGCACTGTCTGGAGACTAATGAGGAATCAAGGTGAATTTTTATTTTCTCGCTCGGTGCAGGAATTGTTCCTCCTACTCCAGGTTCAAAAAAATAAACATTTTGTAGCAGCAATTACCAGAAACGTCTCCTGTTCAGACATAGTGCGGTGTGCGACAGTGAGGGCAGTCAGGGAGGATGGGGGGTGTAGTTAGGAAAAAATAATTCATTAAGCCGTGTACTGGATCTAAGACAAACCAAGACCGATGCAAGATAATAAGGATCGAAAAACAAAACGGCTTCTGACTCCAGATTTTACACATTAACGGTAATAGAAAATAGTTCAAGTAAGAGAGAACTGGTTTATTACATCTACACTGTCATCTCAAGGGATTATTCTTGTACATAGGAGCAGTATTATAGTAGTTATATTCTTGTACATAGGAGCAGTATTATAGTAGTTATATTCTTGTACATAGGAGGTAGTATTATAGTAGTTATATTCTTGTACATAGGAGGTAGTATTATAGTAGTTATATTCTTGTACATAGGAGTAGTATTATAGTAGTTATATTCTTGTACATAGGAGCAGTATTATAGTAGTTATATTCTTGTACATAGGAGTAGTATTATAGTAGTTATATTCTTGTACATAGGAGTAGTATTATAGTAGTTATATTCTTGTACATAGGAGCAGTATTATAGTAGGTATATTCTTGTACATAGGAGCAGTATTATAGTAGTTATATTCTTGTACATAGGGGCAGTATTATAGTAGGTATATTCTTGTACACAGGAGCAGTATTATAGTAGTTATATTCTTGTACATAGGAGCAGTATTATAGTAGTTATATTCTTGTACATAGGAGCAGTATTATAGTAGTTATATTCTTGTACATAGGAGCAGTATTATAGTAGTTATATTCTTGTACATAGGAGCAGTATTATAGTAGTTATATTCTTGTACATAGGAGTAGTATTATAGTAGTTATATTCTTGTACATAGGAGTAGTATTATAGTAGTTATATTCTTGTACATAGAAGTATTATAGTAGTTATATTCTTGTACATAGGAGAAGTATTATAGTAGTTATATTCTTGTACATAGGAGCAGTATTATAGTAGTTATATTCATGTACATAGGAGTAGTATTATAGTAGTTATATTCTTGTACATAGGAGTAGTATTATAGTAGTTATATTCTTGTACATAGGAGGTAGTATTATAGTAGTTATATTCTTGTACATAGGAGCAGTATTATAGTAGTTATATCCTTGTACATAGGAGTAGTATTATAGTAGTTATAATCTTGTACATAGGGGCAGTATTATAGTAGTTATATTCTTGTACATAGGAGCAGTATTATAGTAGTTATATTCTTGTACATAGGAGCAGTATTATAGTAGTTATAATCTTGTACATAGGGGCAGTATTATAGTAGTTATATTCTTGTACATAGGAGCAGTATTATAGTAGTTATATTCTTGTACATAGGAGCAGTATTATAGTAGTTATATTCTTGTACATAGGGGCAGTATTATAGTAGTTATATTCTTGTACATAGGAGCAGTATTATAGTAGTTATATTCATGTACATAGGAGCAGTATTATAGTAGTTATATTCTTGTACATAGGAGCAGTATTATAGTAGTTATATTCATGTACATAGGAGCAGTATTATAGTAAAAAAATCAGTTTGTAATTTTCCATGCAATGAATACATTGGATAATATACGAGCATCTGGATTATGCAGGCTCATGAAAACTAATGGAAATATCGCACAATATCTAGAGTCTTTATGAAGTGTCCATTATTCATAAACACCACTCTATCCCACAAATCTATACAAAGAATATTTTGACTCTCATCAGTTCTCGCTCCAGCTAGTGAAGCTTACGATCTTATATCCCAAGTCTTGCATAATGGTAATTATTTGCTTTTGAGATTTTCAGCTATTACCTTTGGGTCTAGAATTGAGCGTTTTGCTACCAAATAAATATTTGGTATCACAGTTATTAAGATAATGAGAAGGTGGGAAGATATACGGTCCCGTATGTACTATAGCTTTAGGCGTCCTCATAACCAGATGATTGCTCTCTATGATATCTTACTCTGAGAGATCTTGGAAGATGAGACCACAAAGACTAGACAGGGCGCGCTATGGATTTCCATTGCTTCCGGGATTTGTTGTGTTGTAGAACCCGTAATGAGAAAGTTCAAGGCAACATCTTGAGGTCACCACCAATGGGGCCAGGACGGTCTATAAATCTCTGACTACCGCTCTACTAATTGTTTATTTCTGACTAATTACTTGCAAAGGGGCTTCCCAAACCTCATCCGAGTAATCCAAAAAACATTGCTCGTTTTTCCTCCACGCTTGATGTCTCCGTCATCTCTCTCCGTAACTTATTAATAATCTTCTCCTAAGGAAGAACTCAATTGACCGGCGTCTTCATTGATCCGATGGTGGTGAATGTGGTCGGAGGAAATTTCTCCACTTGAATCGCTCATTTTTTTTAAAAATAAAAAAACATCAGCTTTAGTCTTCGACGTGTCATTATTTTTTTATTAATCTTCCCTCAGAAACGTTCTTCATTCTGTCTCTTCTGGATTTCGGTCTCGGCGCTCCCATACATCTATCTCAATGGCGTAACGCTGACATTTTGACAAAACTAAATATCAGGCAGATTATTACAAAACGGTCTGGATATTGTGTTGTAAATCAGGACATAGTGACGCGCTGCTCTGCATAAAGCTACAAATAAATCACATTACACTTCACCGATACGAGAGGATAAGGACTTGTTAGAGAGATGGGGATATGGGAACATGGTGGTAGTAAAACATGTTCTTCATATGTATCTGTCTAGATGGGTAACTTTAGTGATATATCATTTATATCGGGCGTGCAAATATACCTTATAGAGTCATAGCTGAGAAATTAAAGGGCAACTCTGCTCATATATAATATTGGCATTGCTCCGTCTGAACCATGAACGGATGTGGATCAAGACGTGTCCTTCTAAAAAATACTCTCAAAATGGGATAATTCCTATACTCTGTATATAACCACTCATATCCTCTGAAGTAAGACCATCAGTATGGGGTATTTCCTCCTCCATTGACCCATACTACATTCTGTATACAACCATTCATACCCAAAATGTAATAATACGCAGATATAGGCAGCAGTTGGGCACTTATGTATTATATATATCCATCACAACCTTTCCTCTTGGCTAGGCATGCCCAGGAATGTGTCTAACAAGATGACCGGCTTTTCAAGATGATATTGTTTTATGGTATTTTGCCACAAAGGGATGTGCTATAGGTGTCTGTGTGCTGTCATCTGGTGGTCGTGTGGAGTACTGCAGTCGTTAGTAAGAGTTTAGCTGCAGTACCTGCAACAGCCAGTATACAGGGCATATAGCAACTGCTTCTGGCTCTGTGCACTGTATAGTATACTCCATAGTGAAATCTCCGAAGAGCTGAGCTGTGTGGGGGCTAGCAGTCAGCCCTTACCAATAAGATTTTTATGGCCTACTCTAAGGATAGGCCACCAATAAAAAATCATGGACAACCTTTCTAAAGCTCTTGACTGATAGCTAGTTAACAGTATCCCGTTGAGCATTGCTTTAAGAAACGAAGGGTAATATAATAGACAATGAATGACCGAAGAGATTGAATGACTATCTGGCTCGGCTCTGTATTTATCACAGTGCTTGGGCCTGGTTCAGTCACTTGAATGGGACATGCTTGAGTTTAAAGGGTTCCTAGGACTTGCATATTGATGACATATCTTTAGGATCATCAATGTTTGATCGATGGCGGTCTGACACCTAGGATGGCAACCGATCAACTGGTTAAAGAGGCTGCAAAGTTTGGGTGACCACTGTGACCTCTTCACTAAACAGCAAGCACTGTGCCATGCACTGCATAGTGGCTATGTTTGGTATTACAGCTCAGCACAATTCACTGGAATGGAACAGAGCTAGTACTGGACCATATGACTGATGAACATCCCATCACTGGCACAGGGAATAGGCCGACACAGCCTTTTCAATCAGCTGATCGGCAGGGGTCCCAGGCATTGGACCATCACCAATAACATACAGCTGGCCTATCCTAAGGGATGAGTGATCAATATTCAAGTTGTGGAAAACCCTTTAAGATTCAATATCAAACACAACCTCTACAAAAAGTATGGTGCATAAGGACCATACATGCCAAGTCTTCTGTAAGCTCAAGGAGGCGCCCAATAAAAGGGTAAACTCCGGAGTCCTGGAAGAGTTGGCAAATCTTCTGGGCCTGGCAGAATGTTCCCGCATCTACCAAGCTAGTAGTCTCTTGAAGTGTGATGTCAGCGCTTTACATGGCAGTCATATCCAAAAAGGGGTGTGGCCAGAACATTTCTGGCCATTCACGAAAAAGAGAGACATGGCGATGCCCAAAAGGACGAATACACATCTATAGAGGGTAAAAAAAATTGCAAGATGCCTCTGTAACATGCTCTTTCATCATAGAGAGGGGGCAAATCAATATCTATATATGAGGGGGCATGAAAAGGGTGATAATGGAATATCGGAATAGTTTATTCTGGGTCGAGTTACCCTTTAATTCTCATCAAAAAAAGAGAAAAAAGTTTAATTTCACAATGTGAGTAATCTCTATAGAAAAAAAGTAAATCCCAGCTCCTGCTGTGTCCCGGTGTTTACTTAGCATATTAATCCTGCCAATAACAGTGACTCGCCCGCATTCTCCACCGCGCTTCCTGGATGACAAGCAAAAGATGTAAACAGCAAAAAAATAAGAAAACACGCCGACTTTATAGAGGCCGGATCACGGGAACAACAGAAAGAAATAAATAGCATGGGTGGGAGCGGTGAATAAAAACGCAGGCAATTAGACAGTGGGGCCGGGGTGAACGCGCCGTCACTGCGCGCCTAATACACAATTACACTGCATTCATGTCGTCTAATCAATTGTTACAGCAGAAACAATGCGGGTGAGATGGGAGCGCTGACAGGATAATGCTTCGTCTCCCTCCCGTCAGCGCCGTATCACAACATTACACTGTCACAACACTCATTCGCCTCCACTGTAACTTGCATTCACACAAAAAAATAACAACAACAAAAATCCTCATCCGTGCTGCGTCGCCCTGCAGCAGCGGCGCCGTACACAACTACCAGCCATGTTACCAGATTATAGGGAATCCTTCTAACAACTCCTATACATAATAGGAGATGATACAAGGAGGTGGTAAGTCAGACCGACACTCAATAGCGAGTATATGGCAGGATTGTGCATAGGTAAAACTACAAGATGTAAGAGAAGGAACGACTGTAAGAACACAGATTGACGTCTAGAAATTCTCTTTATTAATATATTGTATAGGCTTACAGAGCCCAGAGCCAGAACAATGAATTAGAATTCATTCCTCGAGAACAATCGAAAGTAAAGCAGGTGATACAATAAAGACTTCACTCCCTGTGGTCACAAATGGTACTGCAGTTCTTGTGTGAGATTATCTAGCTATACAGTATGGAGACACAAGATAGAGAGCAAAAGATGAGTAGATAGATGATAGAAATACACCGAAAACGAAACGTCGCATCAGAATAAAAACAGTGGTTGATTTTTCATTCTCTGCAGTGCTTCCAATTTTGTCTTTATCTAGATAGAAGCAGGGGTGAACCTGCCTTTTATCGCCGCCCGAGGCGGACGACAGAAAGCTACCACCCCCACCCGGGAGGAGGGGGCAGAGAAGAGGGGGCATGGCGGAGCGAAGGGGGCGTGACTTAGCTGCGTTCGCAGGCAGAGAGCAGGCACGGAGAGGACCTGCTCTCTGCCTGAGCGTGAGAGGAGGCTGCCGGAGCAGCGCTGCTCCAGCGGCCTCCCCAATCCACCGCTCGGTGAAAAGCCAGTCCAGGACAGCTTGTCCTGGACTGGCTTAGGTAAGCAAAAATGCCGCCCTCCCTGGGGCCCTGGCATAGCGTCGCCTGAAGCGGTCGCTTCAGGTCGCCTTATGGTAGGTGTGGCACTGGATAGAAGGCAGTGCCGCACTGCTAATGAGGCGAGGTGAGGCAACGGCCTCAGGTGGCGTTCCAGAGGGGAAAGCAGCCGCGGCAATTTTTTTTTTTTTTTACTTTTTTTTCCCCTAAACTAGAGCAGGAGAAGGCCACTCTGAAAACAACCCAAGCGGCCCCTCTCCAGCGCTGGTTTAGACCTCTGCATCTCAGCGCAGGTTGCATCATCAGGGGTGGCATTGACGAGGTTGTAAGTTAAATATTTTTTTTGTTTTATAAAATAGGCCGCTACCTGCTGGAATATCCCCCAGCAGGTAGCGGCCTATTCACCAACCTCCCCGGGCCTGCTCACTGCCGCCCCCGCTTCCCCTTCTACTGTAGGCCACAGAGCGCAGGAGTGAGCAAGCCCGGGCCAAGGCCGCGATCCCACTACCACTATTAATATACTCGGGGGTCTTTTCAGACCCCTGAGTATAATAATCGGAGCCCCAGGTGAAGTGAGGGAACATAATAAACAATGTTACTCATCTCTCCGGGATCCGATGTTAATCCTAGCAGGCTTCGGGCTTATGGTAATGTCTGAGACGTCACGTGGTCTGGGACATTAGCATATAGGCCCAAAGCCTGTGGTAGCAGTACCATACAGGCCCGAAGCCTGTGCTAATAGTAATAACCTGTTACTGCTGCCACAGGCTTTGGGCCTGTATGGTACAGTAACAGCCTGTTACCATACAAGGAGGGGGGGGGGGGGGTGTCTTATGATCGTCCGCCTCAGGCAGCAGAGGGGATAGGTTCACCACTGATAGATATGAGATGGATAGATAGATAGATAGATAGATAGATAGATAGATAGATAGATAGATAGATAGATAGAATGAAAGAAGTGGCAATATAATAAAAAGGTAACAATAAAAGCTATGTCATTTCAGATCCGCCTGCCTGCTATAATGATATGTAAGCCTCGTGTTTCACACATAGAGATACGACCTGATCTCTACTACAGTTCATTAGCAGCCGGGGGGATCCAATACTTATGCATTTTCTCTTCTCGGGATAATTCCTAGCTGTTGTTTATTCCTTCCTGGACAATATATTGTTTGTTGTCTTCTCGTTCCTTACGTTAAGCCGGTTATAAGCAGAATCCGGTAATCCTCCGTCTTATTCTCTTCACCTCTAACCCTATTATATCACTTCTTGGAGAACACAAGTTGAATCATAATCCGGAAGGTGTTACATGAAACCGATAGAAATGGAACTTTCTTGCTTTTCTTTCAGCATTAGTGACTCTGAGAATTTAAGGTCTATTCACAAGATCGGTGACTGATATATCTAACTAAGAGGAGATGAATCAACAACCGCTATATGCTGGTATAACCTGGGTATATACTGTATATAGTTATATAGCTACAGCTGGTATAAGTTATACATCTTGTATATAGTGATATGGACCATGCTGGTATAACCTGGGTATATACTGTATATAGTTATATAGCTACAGCTGGTATAAGTTATACATCTTGTATATAGTGATATGGAGCATGCTGGTATAACCTGGGTATATACTGTATATAATATATATGTACAGCTGGTATAAGTTATACATCTTGTATATAGTGATATGGGCCATGCTTGTATAACCTGGGTATATACTGTATATAATATATATATATACATATATATATATATATATATATATATATATATATATATATATACACATACTGTATATATATATATATATATATATATATACATATATATATACAGCTGGTATAAGTTATGCATCTTCTTGTATCCTATTAATCCTATTAATATTATAAATGTGAAAGTTTGTGGGTTTGTGAGTTTGGATGTTCGGATGTTTGTTCCTCAATCACGGAAAAACCGCTCCACCGATTTGGCTGAAATTTTCCACAAACATAGTTAATACACCCGATTGCGCAATAGGCTACTTTTTGTCACAATAGCGCACATACGTTTGTGCCAGGACCCCCACAAAACCCAAACTCACACCACCATCTCTGCAATCTCACACACTTTGGACCATAGCAAGCCACAAAATTCCTATTGCCCTCTACAGCCTCGCCCCTAACCCCACACAATCACATATACATATACTTTACAACTTTGCCCCTCACCTTAACGATACTCCAGGAGGCTCTCTTTAACGCTTCGGAGAAGCCATGTTTGCCGACCCCCACCGCTCTGACAATCCGCGACACCGCCCACCCATGTCAATACCCCTAGGCGGTCTAATAAATGCAAAAAAAAAAAGTTTACAAAAAGTAAAAAAAATATAAAAAATAAAAAGGATTAAAAATTCAAATCACCCCCCTTTCCCTAGAACACATATAAAAGTAGTTAAAATACTGTGAAACACATACACGTTAGGTATCCCCACGTCCGAAATGGCCCGCTCTACAAAGCTATACAAATATTTTTCCGGTTCGGTAAACGCCGTAGCGGGAAAAATGGTCAAAAGTGCCAAACCGCCATTTTTTCACTGTTTTGATTCTGATAAAAAATTTTATAAAAAGTGATCAAAGCAATAACATTTCCCGAAAATTGTAGAACTACAAAGTACACCCGACCCCGCAAAAAAAGACGCCCTATACATCCCCGTACACGCACGTATAAAAAAGTTACGGCTGTCAGAATATGGCGACTTTTCAAAAAATAATTTTTTAACACAGTTTGGGATTTTTTTAAGGGGTCAAAATGTAAATAAAACCATATAAATTTGGTATCCCCGAAGTCGTAACGAAACACAGAATACAGGGGACATGTCATTTTGGTTGCACAGTGAACGCCGTAAAACCAAAGCCCGTAAGAAAGTCGCAGAAATGCATTTTTTCTTCAAATCCACCCCATTCAGAATTTTTTCCCTGCTTCCCAGTACATTATATAGAATAAATAATGGTGGCATCATGAAGAAAAATTTGTCCCAGGAAAAATTAAGACCTCACATGGCTCTGGGAGCGGAGAAATAAAAAAGTTATGGGGTTTAGAAGGAGGGGAGTCAAAAACGAAAATCAAAAAATGCCATCGGCGGGAAAGGGTTAACTTCAAATACTTCTGTCCCAAAGTCACTATGTAAAGTTTCTCACAACACCGTATATATAGCAGCTCAAATACAAATTACCTTCAACACAAAAGTCTCACGTATTCTCTGAATTACAGCAACAACAAGATACACAGTTACATTTCATATCCCATCCCTTATACACAGTACGAAAACCTTACCCACCCCTGTATATACCCACTGCTACAATCACCGCAGACGAAGTCGCGGGTAACAGCTAGTATTATAAATGTGAAAGTTTGTGGGTTTGTGAGTTTGTGTGTTGGTTTGGATGTTCGGATGTTTGTTCCTCAATCACGCAAAACCCGCTCGACCGATTTGGCTGAAAGTTTCCACAAACATAGTTAATACACCCGATTGCGCAATAGGCTACTTTTTGTCACAATAGCGCACATACGTTTGTGCCAGGAACCCCACAAAATCCAAACTCACACCACCATCTCTGCAATCTCACACACTTTGGACCATTGCAAGCCACAAAATTCATATTGCCCTCTACAGCCTCGCCCCTAACCCCACACAATCTCATATACATATACTTTACCACTTTGTCCCTCACCTTAACGATACTCCAGGAGGCGCTCTATAACGCTTCGGAGCAGCCATGTTTGCCGACCCCCACCGCTCTGACAATCCATGACACCGCCCACCCATGTCAATACCCCTAGGCGGTCTAATAAATGCAAAAAAAAAGTTTAAAAAAAGTTAAAAAAAAATAAAAATAAAAACAAATAAAAAGGATTACAAATTCAAATCACCCCCCTTTCCCTAGAACACATATAAAAGTAGTTAAAACCTGTGAAACACATACATGTTACGTATCCCCACGTCCGAAATCTCCCGCTCTACAAAGAAATACAAAAATTTTTCCTGTTCGGTAAACGCCGTAGCGGGAAAAATGGTCAAAAGTGCCAAACCGCCGTTTTTTCACTGTTTTGATTCTGATAAAAATTTGAATAAAAAGTGATCAAAGCAATAACATTTCCCGAAAATGGTAGAACTACAAAGTACACCCAGTCCTGCAAAAAAAGACGCCCTATACATCCCCGGACACGGACGTATAAAAAAGTTACGGCTGTCGGAATATGGCGACTTTTCAAAAAAAAAATTTTTAACATAGTTTTGGATTTTTTAAAAGGGTCAAAATGTAAATAAAACCATATAAATTTGGTATCCCCGGAATCGTAACGAAACACAGAATACAGTGGACAGGTCATTTTGGTTGCACAGTGAACGCCATAAAACCAAAGCCCGTAAGAAAGTCGCAGAAATGCATTTTTTCTTTAAATCCACCCCATTCTGAATTTTTTCCCAGCTTCCCAGTACATTATATAGAATAAATAATGGTGGCATCATGAAGAAAAATTTGTCCCAGAAAAATTAAGACCTCATATGACTCTGGGAGCGGAGAAATAAAAAAGTTATGGGGTTTAGAAGGAGGGGAGTCAAAAACGAAAAACCAAAATCAAAAAATGCCATCGGCAGGAAGGGGTTAACTTCAAATACTTCTGTCCCAAAGTCACTATGTAAAGTTTCTCACAACACCGTATATATAGCAGCTCAAATACAAATTAACTTCAACATAAAAGTCTCACGTATTCTCTGAATTATAGCAAAAACAAGATACAAAGTTACATTTCATATCCCATACCTTATACACAGTACGAAAACCTTACCCGCGCCTGTATATACCCACTGCTACAATCACCGCAGACGAAGTCGCGGGTACCAGCTAGTATAGTATATAGACCATGCTGCTATAACCTGGGCAGACCTCTTCCATATCATTATTATTACTGTAACTGTATCCGTAAACAAGTAACAATGTGGATATATATTATATTTCATGTTCCATAGACTTAGTCTTTCGTCCTCAGGGGGTGTTTTACTTTCACGGTGTTAATATTTTGTATCAACAAGTAACGACATGGAGATGAAATGATAATCAGACGTTGCGTCGTCGCTTTCATCCGACTTCCATGGTCATTTGATAACAGTGACTCCTTACATGAGATAGTATCAAAGACAAAATGAACAATGTACTTCTTTCCGTGGAGAAGTCTGGATATGTACAATCCTTTGACTGTAATGTGCTTCAAGCTGATCTAGATAAATTACAGCAGCCACTAGCTTTATGGTAGGATCTATGTCCATCACATCACTAATCTAATGGAACGAGAAAGTTAAGCTGCGGATTTGTCTACAATATTGTCTGCATATATTGAATGCGCTGACCGACCGGTTTAGGAGATCTTCCTATCATAATCATGGACCATCAGCTAGTCGAGACCAGTGGTAGGTGGTCTTAGAACAAACTGAAGATACCTGGGGCACCAATGGGTACTGGCAGAGGGAGAAAATGCCCCATAGTGGCTCCTGCACACAGTATTATGCCCCATAGTGGCTCCTGTACACAGTATTATGCCCCATAGTGGCCCCTGCACACAGTATTATGCTCCATAGTGGCCCCTGTACACAGTATTATGCCCCATAGTGTCCCCTGCACACAATATTATCCCCCATAGTGGCCCCTGCACACAGTATTATGCCCCATAGTGGCCCCTACACACAGTATTATGCCCCACAGTGTCCCCTGCACACAGTATTATGCCCCACAGTGTCCCCTACACACAGTATTATGTCCCATAGTGGTCCCTGTACACAGTATTATTCCCCATAGTGGCCCCTGCACACAGTATTATGTCCCTTAGTGGCCCCTGCACACAGTATTATGCCCCATAGTGGCCCCTGCACACAGTATTATGTCCCCATAGTGGCCCCTGCACACAGTATTGTGGCCCCTGCACACAGTATTATGTCCCCATAGTGGCCCCTGCACACAGTATTATGTCCCCATAGTGGCCCCTGCACACAGTATTATGTCCCCATAGTGGCCCCTGCACACAGTATTATGCCCCACAGTGTCCCCTACACACAGTATTATGCCCTATAGTGGCCCCTGTACACAGTATTATGCCACACAGTGTCCCCTACACACAGTATTATGTCCCCATAGTGGCCCCTGCACACAGTATTATGCCCCACAGTGTCCCCTACACACAGTATTATGCCCTATAGTGGCCCCTGCACACAGTATTATGCCCCATAGTGGCCCCTGCACACAGTATTATGTCCCCATAGTGGCTCCTGTACACAGTATTATGTCCCCATAGTGGCTCCTGTACACAGTATTATGCCCCATTGTGGACCACCCATGAACAATTATTATTCTCTGGGGTCTTGTCATACCCCAAAGTATAATGATCAGATACTCAGGGGAGGATACAAACATAAAAAACAATGTTACTTACCTCTTCTGGGCTCCAGAGAACTCCCTGCAGAGCTCTCCAATGCTAGATCAGACGTCACCTGACCCAGGCCCGTGTCGCGATGCATAATAACACTGGCCTGGGCCACGTGACATCACCAAACAGGCCTGAAGCCTACCGGAGCGCAGGAGAGGTAAGAAATACAGTTTTTTTTTCATGTTCTCTCACCTCCCCTGGCCCTCCGATCATTATACTCCCATACATAGATCCCAGAGTATAATGATAGCAGTGTTTGTGGTGTCCGCGGCCTCACTTACTGATCCCCCTAAGAACCTAATAAAAATTTTTAAAAAAAACACATCAAGGGCCTGCCGGGCCCCCTAATGTCCCGGGCCCTGTGGCAGCTGCTACCACTGCTACCCTGGTAGTTGCACCCCTGATTGATATCAGTCTACATACTGTCCAGGGGGTCACACATAAATATGGCCGTGCCCCTGAATCCTCAATGTTTTGTGTTGCACTTGTTTCAGTAAATGTCCTTTATGACAAAGTTGCTGCAGTTTGGCAAATAATCCGTTCCGGCAGCAATTAGGACGGCTCCATTGACGGTAACACATGCTGCTACCTGCCATTGCCTTCTATTTGTGTCAACCCTCCAAAGCTGCCATCTGCCTGGCTCCAGCTAAATGAGAGAGCGCTTTGTGTTTTTTACGGGTAAGATGTTTTTGTACATATTGTATAACATTAACAAGGTCAGAAAACGATACTTTAATGGAAGGCGAGAGAGCAAGGCAGGATGGATTACGTACAGCAGACGCTCCAAAATAATAGACTTCCCTTCAAGTCATTCTGCTTAAATACTTCACCATCTGAAGGGAGGCAGTCAGCAATTATTTATTCATGGGGACGACGCTTTCTGCGAGGTCCTTAACGCCAGATATTTATCCACAGGCTGAGGATCAGCAGATACAAATTACCAACAAAGTTGTTAAACAGGATACAAGTCATTGTCAATGATAACACTAATCTGTATACTGTATATACTGACTGTATACCGGACATCTTGTTTGTATACTGTACATAACTCCTGTATACTGTGCACACTGCCTGTATACTATATATTGGGTGTAGCGGAGGACTACTAATGTGACAACTCTGAAGAGATAACCAAAGATGCAACACAAACACAGAGGAGTAACATGAGACAGATGGAAGGATGGATAACACGAAAGATCGATCTGGGATAGATAGATAGATAGATAGATAGATAGATAGATAGATAGATAGATAGATAGATAGGAGATATAGTATACTATCTATCTATCTATCTATCTATCTATCTATCTATCTATCTATCTATCTCCTATCTATCTATCTATCTATCTATCTCCTATCTATCTATCTATCTATCTATCTATCTATCTATCTATCTCCTCTCTATCTATCTACTATCTATCTATCTATCGATCTAGCTATCTCCTATCTATCTATCTATCTCCTCTCTATCGATCTATCTATCTATCTATCTATCTATCTATCTATCTATCTATCTATCTATCTCCTCTCTATCTATCTCCTCTCTATCTATCTATCTATCTATCTATCTATCTATCTATCTATCTATCTATCTATCTGAGAGTCCTGACACTTGACCCGCCTACTAAACCCACCATATACTAGTGTTTCGGGGGTATTATGTCCCCCTCGGGCTCCAGGGTTTGGGTGTATCTGCTCCCCTGCACCCTGCATTGTCTCCAGTCTATTTGGTGCAGCTCTTCACAGTTTTCATTCTCCATGTCGCTCCTATCGCTGACATTTAATCAGAGATTTCACGTTTATTCCACAACAGAATAGAAATTGATTTTATTGATTGTCAGCCGGAGCCATGTTAATCTGCAGCTAGCAAACTACTAACCGGCTCCAGATGCAACGTACTAATATTCCATGTTTCTAGATGCACCCGGCGTCTTTCCTGCACATGGTATATTAACATTAAACATTCATTGTATTAATGGAGCGACTGATCCTGAATATTGTTCCCGTGCGGCTGACAATGACGACGAGGATGCAGCGGACAAAAGTGACTCCCTCTGGTTAACTACCTGAACAGCAAGCGGCACAGTCCCAGCACACACAACGTAACATGCAAGCGCGATAATCCGCTCATAGATTTCCATAGAAACTGCCATGTAAAGTGACTGCGCTCTACAATTCCATGTTACATTTTCAATAGGAAATAGTCATTTGCTTCATTTAGATCTCAATGTAGAAGCTGCAAAGTCCAGAACATTCAGATAAATGCTATTCATAGGAGATGAAGTCTGCCTGGTAGCAAATATGTAGGGATCCTCCAGCATAGCCCCTCACCTAGTAGGGAGAGCGACTCCAAAGATGTATTTATCCTTGTGGGTCACTTCCAGGGTCGGGACCCTGAGACCCCTTCCCTGCAGGGTTTATTGATATGAATGGGACTGGTTACATCTCCCATCACAGCCGGGAGAGCAGGAGCGATGCTCTGCAGGGAAATAATAGAAGGGTCACTGCAGTCCCTTTATTTTCAGGATCGCAGGGGGTAGTAGAGGTCAGACCCTTACTGATCACAAAGTGGTGGCATATACTAGCCAAATGCTGCCACTTCTTAAACAACATCTTAAAGATGGTGCGTTGTTCCATGGGAAACGTTACGTCCCTGTCCCGACAGCACTTGTACTTCTACTAGTAGCATGCTCTTAGTTAGTTAGATCTTTATATACACTGTGTTATATGCTCATGTCACTTTACTTGGTGAACGTCATTATGTGGTCAGGGTTCTAGTACTTTCTAGAAGTTGTATTGCACAGGGACTTCTCCTGTAGGTCGCACCGTTGGAAAACTTGTTTTCTGCGCCCCTAAGGTTACTACTCACTGACGTCAGGCATTGCCCAAATTACTAAGAACGGAAATAACTTTCTATTTTAGAGATGTGGTATTTTTGTGCTTAGTGTGTGGCCTAACTTGGAGGAAAGATTGTAGGGGTGAAGGATTGCTTGGAAGGAGAGATGCTAGTAGAAGTGGACTAAAGCTTGTATAAAGGAATGCTTGAAGGAGTGGAGGACAAGTTGGAAGGAGGACTACTTGTAGGAGCATGAAAGGAGGAATGCTTACAGAAGTTGAACTTGGCAGGAGGAACGCTTGTAAAAGAGAGCTTGGATTAAGGAACACTTGTAGGAGGGGAGGACATCTCGAAAGGAATAGGAGTAGGAATACTTATAGGAGTAGGATAGAATAGAATATAGAATAGAATACTTATAGGAGTAGATTACAGCTTGGAAGGAAGACAACCTGTAGGATTGGAGGACATCTTGAAAGGAGTAATATTTATAGGAGTAGGAATAGAAATACTTATAGGAGTAGGATAGAATAGAATGTAGAATAGAATATAAAATAGAATACTTATAGGAGTAGGATACAATAGAATAAAGAATAGAATACTTATAGGAGTAGGAATAGGAATACGTATAGGAGTAGGATACAATAGAATAAAGAATAGAATACTTATAGGAGTAGGATAGAATAGAATGTAGAATAGAATACTTATAGGAGTAGGATACAATAGAATAAAGAATAGAATACTTATAGGAGTAGGATAGAATAGAATGTAGAATAGAATACTTATAGGAGTAGGATACAATAGAATAAAGAATAGAATACTTATAGGAGTAGGATAGAATAGAATGTAGAATAGAATACTTATAGGAGTAGGATACAATAGAATAAAGAATAGAATACTTATAGGAGTAGGATAGAATAGAATGTAGAATAGAATACTTATAGGAGTAGGATACAATAGAATAAAGAATAGAATACTTATAGGAGTAGGATACAATAGAATGTAGAATAGAATACTTATAGGAGTAGGATACAATAGAATAAAGAATAGAATACTTATAGGAGTAGGAATAGGAATACTTATAGGAGTAGGATACAATAGAATGTAGAATATAGAATAGAATACTTATAGGAGTAGGATAGAATAGCATGTAGAATAAAAATATAGAATAGAATACTTATAGGAGTAGGATACAATAGAATAAAGAATAGAATACTTATAGGAGTAGGAATAGGAATACTTATAGGAGTAGGATACAATAGAATGTAGAATAGAATATAGAATAGAATACTTATAGGAGTAGGATAGATTAGAATAAAGAATAGAATACTTATAGGAGTAGATTACAGCTTGGAAGGAAGAGAACCTGTAGGATTGGAGGATATCCGGCAAGAGGTATGCATATAGGAGTGGAGGAAAGCAAAACTGGACGGTTTGGATAACTCAAGAGTGAAAAACTCCTCATTGCTACAAAGATGTCATCTGATTTTGCAAACTGTGTTCTCCAGTAACAGGCAGCACCTCCACCACCAAAGTGGATCACAATAGTCTTGTCTATAATTGTTTATTTCAACGTCTCATCTGTCTCCTGTACTACTGAAGGGATGTATATAATCCAATACTGCCATTATCTACTGCAATAAAGAAAGTTCCATGAAGTGCAAAGTGTCTATGTCCTTCATTACTATTTGGGCAGCTTCAGTTACCTGCAGGGGTCAGGTGCCTAAGTAGGAGAAAGGCCTGGCACAGAGGTGTGCGGGCAGCTGCTATATTGCCACCATCCCACTGCTAGTAAAGTCATTGCTAGTGCCTTATGAGATAGGAATATAAGCTAAAGGGGATCTAACACTAAGCTAAACATCCCAATATCTTCAGCAGTCCCACAGAAATGAACAGAGTGGCAGCAAGACTATGAGACCGCTGCTACAATCACATGGGGGGAAAGGGATCCTGTCCTCAAGATGGATAGAGGTCCTCGACGCTCACCAATCTGCAGCTTATCCCCTGAACTCTTCTTGAACACCCTTTTTGTTTGGTCCATGTTTTGTTTGCCCTTACAGGGCCCTGGAGAGTTTTGGGGGTGCAGTCTACTTCAGGTCCTCCTTTAATAAGTTTAACATACAGATTGCAGTCGCTGTCACGTGGCATTTATGTAAGCATCTGGCTCTGGCACAACAAGGTAACTAAGGGCATAAGAAAGCCGCCCGTCCCTCAGCCCCATTATTTCTGGAGCTGGTCCCAAGTTAATCTCCTACAAGTGGAATTCTGCACAGAGTCTCGACAATTTGTCTTAGGGCCGTGTGACTTTTAGTTATTTTTTATTTTCTTCTTTTCTCTTCTCGCCAGAGACGTGTATTTATGCTCTTCAGAGTTGTTCTTATTTTTTACAGTTACTCAACTGCTCTTAAAAGTATGATTAAGTGTTAAGATTAAGTATTTAATCACGCCGCCGCCACCGCCATGACGGAGGCATGCTGACTTTTTCCATTTGATAAAAGGTAAAATACTTTAAATGCAGCTGGATATGAAAAAAAGACAGAGCCGAAAAGAGAAGCAAATAAAGAAAAACGTGTTTTAGGGCTGAAATCTGCTTCACTCTCAGGAAGCTTTCTTATGTTATTCATGGGGGCTCAGGGGGCTTTGGAGGTGACGGGAGGAGACGACAGGTAAACTGGAGGAAATGTCACAAGTGACGGCATAATGTCAGCTGACGGCGGCTGTCACTGCGGGGGATAATAAGTAACTGGGGTAGTTATAGTATACTAGGGGTATATTAGAAGTAACTGGGGTAGATATAGTATACTAGGGGTATATTAGAAGTAACTAGGGTAGATATAGTATACTAGGGGTATATTAGAAGTAACTGGGGTAGAGATAGTATACTAGGGGTATATTAGAAGTAACTGGGGTATATATAGTTTACTAGGTGTATATTAAAAGTAATTGGGGTAGTTATAGTATACTATGGATATATTAAAAGTAACTGGGGTGGATATAGTATACTAGGGGTATATTAGAAGTAATTGGGGTAGATATGGTATACTAGGGGTATATTAGAAGTAACTGGGGTAGATTTAGTATACTAGGGGTATATTAGAAGTAACTGGGGTAGATATAGTATACTAGGGGTATATTAGAAGTAATTGGGGTAGATATAGTATACTAGGGGTATATTAGAAGTAACTGGGGTAGAGATAGCATACTAGAGGTATAACATAAGTAACTGGTGTAGATATAGTATACTAGGGGTATATTAGAAGTAATTGGGGTAGATATAGTATACTAGGGGTATATTAGAAGTAACTGGGGTAGAGATAGCATACTAGAGGTATAACATAAGTAACTGGTGTAGATATAGTTTACTAGGGGTATATTAGAAGTAATTGGGGTAGATATAGTATACTAGGGGTATATTAGAAGCAACTGGGGTAGAGATAGTATACTAGGGGTATATTAGAAGCAACTGGGGTAGAGATAGTATACTAGGTGTACATTAGAACTAACTGGGGTAGATATAGTATACTAGGGGTAGATTAGAAGTAACTGGGGTAGATATAGTATACTAGGGGTATATTAGAAGTAACTGGGGTATATATAGTTTACTAGGTGTATATTAGAAGTAAATGGGGTAGTTATAGTATATTATGGATATATTAGAAGTAACTAGGGTAGATATAGTATACTAGGGGTATATTAGAAGTAACTGGGGTGGATATAGTATACTAGGGGTATATTAGAAGTAACTAGGGTAGATATAGTATACTAGGGGTATATTAGAAGTAACTGGGGTAGTTATAGTATACTAGGGGTATATTAGAAGTAACTGGGGTAGTTATAGTATACTAGGGGTATATTAGAAGTAACTGGGATAGAGATAGTATACTAGAGGTATAACATAAGTAACTGGGGTAGATATAGTATACTAGGGGTATATTAGAAGTAAATGGTGTATATATAGTATACTAGGGGTATATTAGAAGTAACTAGGGTAGTTATAGTATACTAGGGGTATATTAAAAGTAACTGGGGTAGATATAGTATACTAGGGGTATATTAAAAGTAACTGGGGTAGATATAGTATACTAGGGGTATATTAGAAGTAACTAGGGTAGATATAGTATACTAGGGGTATATTAGAAGTAATTGGGGTAGAGATAGTATACTAGGGGTATATTAGAAGTAACTGGGGTATATATAGTTTACTAGGTGTATATTAGAAGTAAATGGGGTAGTTATAGTATACTATGGATATATTAAAAGTAACTGGGGTGGATATAGTATACTAGGGGTATATTAGAAGTAATTGGGGTAGATATGGTATACTAGGGGTATATTAGAAGTAACTGGGGTAGATTTAGTATACTAGGGGTATATTAGAAGTAACTGGGGTAGATATAGTATACTAGGGGTATATTAGAAGTAATTGGGGTAGATATGGTATACTAGGGGTATATTAGAAGTAACTGGGGTAGATTTAGTATACTACGCTTTGAGTTGGTTTCTTCTGTCTGTTTTGAATATTTGTGTCTGTGTGTTCAACATACTGTTTGTATTATGTATTTTTAGAAATGATTTTTTCATTAATAAAAGATACTGTTTCATACTAGTTTGCATGTTGAATATTTCAACCTTTTTGGAACTAATTGTTCCTTTCTTTTTGTCTTTATATATAGTTTTTGGTTGAAATATGCTTTTCATTACTGGGCCCATGTATGAGAGTTGAATATTTGAAAATTAATGCTTTATATACTCTCGTGTGCTATGCTTGTTCTATGTTTAGGGGTATATTAAGTAACTGGGGTAGATATAGTATACTAGGGGTATATTAGAAGTAACTGAGGTAGATATAGTATACTAGGGGTATATTAGAAGTAACTGGGGTAGATATAGTATACTAGGGGTATATTAGAAGTAACTAGGGTAGTTATAGTATACTAGGGGTCTATTAGAGGTTAGGGGGGTATACTATATGGGGTGGATCTAAGTGACCAGGGTAATATAAATAATGTAAATAGTCAATAAAAGTTTTATGAAACATAGATAGGCTAAGTATAAGTCAGCTATGGGGTAATCTATAGGTTATTGGTTATATATAGGTGTTGGGGGTATATAATAAATAATATAAAGACTGAAACATGATTGAGATTATAAGTAACTTGCAGTAAATATTAGTGACTGGAGGTATAGTATAGAAGTATATTAAATATATGGGGTAAATATAGCTGGTGGAGGGTATGTGCAGTTTGGTGCATTGTTAGATTGGAAAATACAAAGGTGAATGCTGGGATTTGTAGCTCTAGAGGAACTGTCTGTACCTTTATGAAACCATTTGAAGTTAACTCTATAATGTGCACCGTCCGGCATCCCGCCATATACGTAACCATAAAGCTGCCGCAGTCTAATGCACTCGTGTCCGTTACTATACTTATATCCATCCAAGTAATAGAAACGCACATCAGTTATAGAAAACAACCAATTATGTGACATAAAACAGGGCAGAGAGTAATAAGATACAGGAGCTATTTATGCTCCGATACATAAAGCTTTCCCCGATCCTCCAAGCCGAGCTGAACACAAAGTAATTGAATTTTTTTTTTTGTTGTAAGATGAAACAAGTTATCAGTAAAATATAGTCTATCCCTGTCAGTCTGACAATTTAATTACCTTCATCTATCTGTTTCCTTTTCATTCTGAATTGGAAGAAATATTAAGCCTGACAACAGAGAGTAAGCCGGACTCAAATACAGAACATGTGCGCCTGCCAAGACGATCGCTGTGAATGGCGAGGCCGACAGTGACACCGGACCCTGCTGGCACGAGAACCGGAAGAATCCTAAAGGGTTTTCTGCTTAAGTGCAAAGTCTAATGTCAATGAAATATTACATGGGTCACTAAAAAACCCACTGCCTACTGTCTCACTCAGAAGGGTCCTGGCAGCCAAGACATAAGTCACTGTTCAGTGGTAAACTCCCACATACAGAAGAATAAAGAGCAAATCTGTCACAATTACAGAATCATACATCACACACAAACAATACAGATAAACTAACTTAAGACTGCTCTCAAATGGTAATAAAACAACAGATATAACACTGCCTTCTGCGCAGGATGATATTATAATGCTATAAAATACTGCACTTTCTACAATAAAATACCTAAGAAAACAATAATACGCAATGACAAGAATATAACTACTATAATACTGCTCCTATGTACAAGAATATAATTACTATAATACCTCCTATGTATAAGTATATATCCACTATTATAATACTCCTATGTACAAGAATATAACTACTATAATACTGCTCCTATGTACAAGAATATAACTACTACAATACTGCTCCTATATACAATATACTGTAAATAAACCGGACATGATACTTTTAGCACAGTTATTGACGTTGTATCACCTTCTCCGCAGTAATTGCTTTATATAATTGAGGATAATCATTGATATTCCATTATTATTCCATTTTTGTCACTTACAGACACTTCTAGCACAAACCTCCTTATTGTGGATTTATAAACCGATTCATTGACGTGTATAAAAACGTATGCCTTTGAGTTGTGAATCTATACGTGTCTATTAGAGATGAGCGAACACTAAAATGTTCGAGGTTCGAAATTCGATTCGAACAGCCGCTCACTGTTCGAGTGTTCGAATGGGTTTCGAACCCCATTATAGTCTATGGGGAACATAAACTCGTTAAGGGGGAAATCCAAATTCGTGTCTGGAGGGTCACCAAGTCCACTATGACACCCCAGGAAATGATACCAACACCCTGGAATGACACTGGGACAGCAGGGGAAGCATGTCTGGGGGCATAAAAGTCACTTTATTTCATGGAAATCCCTGTCAGTTTGCGATTTTCGCAAGCTAACTTTTCCCCATAGAAATGCATTGGCCAGTGCTGATTGGCCAGAGTACGGAACTCGACCAATCAGCGCTGGCTCTGCTGGAGGAGGCGGAGTCTAAGATCGCTCCACACCAGTCTCCATTCAGGTCCGACCTTAGACTCCGCCTCCTCCAGCAGAGCCAGCGCTGATTGGCCGAAGGCTGGCCAATGCATTCCTATGCGAATGCAGACTTAGCAGTGCTGAGTCAGTTTTGCTCAACTACACATCTGATGCACACTCGGCACTGCTACATCAGATGTAGCAATCTGATGTAGCAGAGCCGAGGGTGCACTAGAACCCCTGTGCAAACTCAGTTCACGCTAATAGAATGCATTGGCCAGCGCTGATTGGCCAATGCATTCTATTAGCCCGATGAAGTAGAGCTGAATGTGTGTGCTAAGCACACACATTCAGCACTGCTTCATCAAGCCAATACAATGCATTAGCCAGTGCTGATTGGCCAGAGTACGGAATTCGGCCAATCAGCGCTGGCCAATGCATTCTATTAGCCCGATGAAGTAGAGCTGAATGTGTGTGCTAAGCACACACATTCAGCACTGCTTCATCAAGCCAATACAATGCATTAGCCAGTGCTGATTGGCCAGAGTACGGAATTCGGCCAATCAGCGCTGGCTCTGCTGGAGGAGGCGGAGTCTAAGATCGCTCCACACCAGTCTCCATTCAGGTCCGACCTTAGACTCCGCCTCCTCCGGCAGAGCCAGCGCTGATTGGCCGAAGGCTGGCCAATGCATTCCTATGCGAATGCAGACTTAGCAGTGCTGAGTCAGTTTTGCTCAACTACACATCTGATGTACACTCGGCACTGCTACATCAGATGTAGCAATCTGATGTAGCAGAGCCGAGGGTGCACTAGAACCCCTGTGCAAACTCAGTTCACGCTAATAGAATGCATTGGCCAGCGCTGATTGGCCAATGCATTCTATTAGCCCGATGAAGTAGAGCTGAATGTGTGTGCTAAGCACACACATTCAGCACTGCTTCATCAAGCCAATACAATGCATTAGCCAGTGCTGATTGGCCAGAGTACGGAATTCGGCCAATCAGCGCTGGCTCTGCTGGAGGAGGCGGAGTCTAAGGTCGGACCTGAATGGAGACTGGTGTGGAGCGATCTTAGACTCCACCTCCTCCAGCAGAGCCAGCGCTGATTGGCCGAATTCCGTACTCTGGCCAATCAGCACTGGCTAATGCATTGTATTGGCGTGATGAAGCAGTGCTGAATGTGTGTGCTTAGCACACACATTCAGCTCTACTTCATCGGGCTAATAGAATGCATTGGCCAATCAGCGCTGGCCAATGCATTCTATTAGCTTGATGAAGCAGAGTGTGCACAAGGGTTCAAGCGCACCCTCGGCTCTGATGTAGCAGAGCCGAGGCTGCACAAGGGTTCAAGCGCACCCTCGGCTCTGATGTAGGAGAGCCGAGGGTGCACTTGAACCCTTGTGCACCCTCAGCTCTGCTACATCAGAGCCGAGGGTGCGCTTGAACCCTTGTGCACACTCTGCTTCATCAAGCTAATAGAATGCATTGGCCAGCGCTGATTGGCCAATGTATTCTATTAGCCTGATGAAGTAGAGCTGAATGTGTGTGCTAAGCACACACATTCAGCTCTACTTCATCGGGCTAATAGAATGCATTGGCCAGCGCTGATTGGCCAGAGTACGGAACTCGACCAATCAGCGCTGGCTCTGCTGGAGGAGGCGGAGTCTAAGATCGCTCCACACCAGTCTCCATTCAGGTCCGACCTTAGACTCCGCCTCCTCCAGCAGAGCCAGCGCTGATTGGCCGAATTCCGTACTCTGGCCAATCAGCACTGGCTAATGCATTGTATTGGCGTGATGAAGCAGTGCTGAATGTGTGTGCTTAGCACACACATTCAGCTCTACTTCATCGGGCTAATAGAATGCATTGGCCAATCAGCGCTGGCCAATGCATTCTATTAGCGTGAACTGAGTTTGCACAGGGGTTCTAGTGCACCCTCGGCTCTGCTACATCAGATTGCTACATCTGATGTAGCAGTGCCGAGTGTGCATCAGATGTGTAGTTGAGCAAAACTGACTCAGCACTGCTAAGTCTCTGCATTCACATAGGAATGCATTGGCCAGCCTTCGGCCAATCAGCGCTGGCTCTGCCGGAGGAGGCGGAGTCTAAGGTCGGACCTGAATGGAGACTGGTGTGGAGCGATCTTAGACTCCGCCTCCTCCAGCAGAGCCAGCGCTGATTGGTCGAGTTCCGTACTCTGGCCAATCAGCGCTGGCCAATGCATTCTATTAGCCCGATGAAGTAGAGCTGAATGTGTGTGCTTAGCACACACATTCAGCTCTACTTCATCAGGCTAATAGAATACATTGGCCAATCAGCGCTGGCCAATGCATTCTATTAGCTTGATGAAGCAGAGTGTGCACAAGGGTTCAAGCGCACCCTCGGCTCTGATGTAGCAGAGCTGAGGGTGCACAAGGGTTCAAGTGCACCCTCGGCTCTCCTACATCAGAGCCGAGGGTGCGCTTGAACCCTTGTGCAGCCTCGGCTCTGCTACATCAGAGCCGAGGGTGCGCTTGAACCCTTGTGCACACTCTGCTTCATCAAGCTAATAGAATACATTGGCCAGCACTGATTGGCCAGAGTACGGAATTCGGCCAATCAGCGCTGGCCAATGCATCCCTATGGGAAAAAGTTTATCTCACAAAAATCACAATTACACACCCGATAGAGCCCCAAAAAGTTATTTTTAATAACATTCCCCCCTAAATAAAGGTTATCCCTAGCTATCCCTGCCTGTACAGCTATCCCTGTCTCATAGTCACAAAGTTCACATTCTCATATGACCCGGATTTGAAATCCACTATTCGTCTAAAATGGAGGTCACCTGATTTCGGCAGCCAATGACTTTTTCCAATTTTTTTCAATGCCCCCAGTGTCGTAGTTCCTGTCCCACCTCCCCTGCGCTGTTATTGGTGCAAAAAAGGCGCCAGGGAAGGTGGGAGGGGAATCGAATTTTGGCGCACTTTACCACGTGGTGTTCGATTCGATTCGAACATGGCGAACACCCTGATATCCGATCGAACATGTGTTCGATAGAACACTGTTCGCTCATCTCTAGTGTCTATTCTTTACCACATGGATCAATAATAACCGCATAGATTATCAAATAGTTAGCCAAGATAATTACTAGAGATGAGCGAACACTAAAATGTTCGAGGTTCGAAATTCGATTCGAACAGCCGCTCACTGTTCGAGTGTTCGAATGGGTTTCGAACCCCATTATAGTCTATGGGGAACATAAACTCGTTAAGGGGGAAATCCAAATTCGTGTCTGGAGGGTCACCAAGTCCACTATGACACCCCAGGAAATGATACCAACACCCTGGAATGACACTGGGACAGCAGGGGAAGCATGTCTGGGGGCATAAAAGTCACTTTATTTCATGGAAATCCCTGTCAGTTTGCGATTTTCGCAAGCTAACTTTTCCCCATAGAAATGCATTGGCCAGTGCTGATTGGCCAGAGTACGGAACTCGACCAATCAGCGCTGGCTCTGCTGGAGGAGGCGGAGTCTAAGATCGCTCCACACCAGTCTCCATTCAGGTCCGACCTTAGACTCCGCCTCCTCCAGCAGAGCCAGCGCTGATTGGCCGAAGGCTGGCCAATGCATTCCTATGCGAATGCAGACTTAGCAGTGCTGAGTCAGTTTTGCTCAACTACACATCTGATGCACACTCGGCACTGCTACATCAGATGTAGCAATCTGATGTAGCAGAGCCGAGGGTGCACTAGAACCCCTGTGCAAACTCAGTTCACGCTAATAGAATGCATTGGCCAGCGCTGATTGGCCAATGCATTCTATTAGCCCGATGAAGTAGAGCTGAATGTGTGTGCTAAGCACACACATTCAGCACTGCTTCATCAAGCCAATACAATGCATTAGCCAGTGCTGATTGGCCAGAGTACGGAATTCGGCCAATCAGCGCTGGCCAATGCATTCTATTAGCCCGATGAAGTAGAGCTGAATGTGTGTGCTAAGCACACACATTCAGCACTGCTTCATCAAGCCAATACAATGCATTAGCCAGTGCTGATTGGCCAGAGTACGGAATTCGGCCAATCAGCGCTGGCCAATGCATTCTATTAGCCCGATGAAGTAGAGCTGAATGTGTGTGCTAAGCACACACATTCAGCACTGCTTCATCAAGCCAATACAATGCATTAGCCAGTGCTGATTGGCCAGAGTACGGAATTCGGCCAATCAGCGCTGGCTCTGCTGGAGGAGGCGGAGTCTAAGATCGCTCCACACCAGTCTCCATTCAGGTCCGACCTTAGACTCCGCCTCCTCCGGCAGAGCCAGCGCTGATTGGCCGAAGGCTGGCCAATGCATTCCTATGCGAATGCAGACTTAGCAGTGCTGAGTCAGTTTTGCTCAACTACACATCTGATGTACACTCGGCACTGCTACATCAGATGTAGCAATCTGATGTAGCAGAGCCGAGGGTGCACTAGAACCCCTGTGCAAACTCAGTTCACGCTAATAGAATGCATTGGCCAGCGCTGATTGGCCAATGCATTCTATTAGCCCGATGAAGTAGAGCTGAATGTGTGTGCTAAGCACACACATTCAGCACTGCTTCATCAAGCCAATACAATGCATTAGCCAGTGCTGATTGGCCAGAGTACGGAATTCGGCCAATCAGCGCTGGCTCTGCTGGAGGAGGCGGAGTCTAAGGTCGGACCTGAATGGAGACTGGTGTGGAGCGATCTTAGACTCCACCTCCTCCAGCAGAGCCAGCGCTGATTGGCCGAATTCCGTACTCTGGCCAATCAGCACTGGCTAATGCATTGTATTGGCGTGATGAAGCAGTGCTGAATGTGTGTGCTTAGCACACACATTCAGCTCTACTTCATCGGGCTAATAGAATGCATTGGCCAATCAGCGCTGGCCAATGCATTCTATTAGCTTGATGAAGCAGAGTGTGCACAAGGGTTCAAGCGCACCCTCGGCTCTGATGTAGCAGAGCCGAGGCTGCACAAGGGTTCAAGCGCACCCTCGGCTCTGATGTAGGAGAGCCGAGGGTGCACTTGAACCCTTGTGCACCCTCAGCTCTGCTACATCAGAGCCGAGGGTGCGCTTGAACCCTTGTGCACACTCTGCTTCATCAAGCTAATAGAATGCATTGGCCAGCGCTGATTGGCCGAATTCCGTACTCTGGCCAATCAGCACTGGCTAATGCATTGTATTGGCTTGATGAAGCAGTGCTGAATGTGTGTGCTTAGCACACACATTCAGCTCTACTTCATCGGGCTAATAGAATGCATTGGCCAATCAGCGCTGGCCAATGCATTCTATTAGCGTGAACTGAGTTTGCACAGGGGTTCTAGTGCACCCTCGGCTCTGCTACATCAGATTGCTACATCTGATGTAGCAGTGCCGAGTGTGCATCAGATGTGTAGTTGAGCAAAACTGACTCAGCACTGCTAAGTCTCTGCATTCGCATAGGAATGCATTGGCCAGCCTTCGGCCAATCAGCGCTGGCTCTGCCGGAGGAGGCGGAGTCTAAGGTCGGACCTGAATGGAGACTGGTGTGGAGCGATCTTAGACTCCGCCTCCTCCAGCAGAGCCAGCGCTGATTGGTCGAGTTCCGTACTCTGGCCAATCAGCGCTGGCCAATGCATTCTATTAGCCCGATGAAGTAGAGCTGAATGTGTGTGCTTAGCACACACATTCAGCTCTACTTCATCAGGCTAATAGAATACATTGGCCAATCAGCGCTGGCCAATGCATTCTATTAGCTTGATGAAGCAGAGTGTGCACAAGGGTTCAAGCGCACCCTCGGCTCTGATGTAGCAGAGCTGAGGGTGCACAAGGGTTCAAGTGCACCCTCGGCTCTCCTACATCAGAGCCGAGGGTGCGCTTGAACCCTTGTGCAGCCTCGGCTCTGCTACATCAGAGCCGAGGGTGCGCTTGAACCCTTGTGCACACTCTGCTTCATCAAGCTAATAGAATACATTGGCCAGCACTGATTGGCCAGAGTACGGAATTCGGCCAATCAGCGCTGGCCAATGCATCCCTATGGGAAAAAGTTTATCTCACAAAAATCACAATTACACACCCGATAGAGCCCCAAAAAGTTATTTTTAATAACATTCCCCCCTAAATAAAGGTTATCCCTTGCTATCCCTGCCTGTACAGCTATCCCTGTCTCATAGTCACAAAGTTCACATTCTCATATGACCCGGATTTGAAATCCACTATTCGTCTAAAATGGAGGTCACCTGATTTCGGCAGCCAATGACTTTTTCCAATTTTTTTCAATGCCCCCAGTGTCGTAGTTCCTGTCCCACCTCCCCTGCGCTGTTATTGGTGCAAAAAAGGCGCCAGGGAAGGTGGGAGGGGAATCGAATTTTGGCGCACTTTACCACGTGGTGTTCGATTCGATTCGAACATGGCGAACACCCTGATATCCGATCGAACATGTGTTCGATAGAACACTGTTCGCTCATCTCTAATAATTACATTTTTCCAAGTAAAGCTTTTCCAGTAATCACAAGCCATCAACTGAGACGTCTCAAGTAGATTCTTCAATATCAATTTATAAACTTGAGGAATCTGAGCCTCTTCTCTGCCCTGTGAGATTGTAGCTACTACTGAGGAATACACCCCATGTCTCCAAATTCTGGAAGTCTTACGGAAAGCTACATACATCCGCAGCACACATCTCTCTTGTCTAGGCATTTTGCTCCAAAGTGTCTGTACAGATAATATCAGACTGGCGTCCATTATGTTTAGCTCAAAGTATTTTGTTTTTTTAGGAGTTGTCAATCTTCTGGACATAAACAATGTATGTCCCTATTCACTGATCTTACAAATGGGCAAAAACTAGGGTTGAGCTGATCTTGACTTTTCAGGATCGATTTTGAAATCCAATTTCCGATCATTTTTCATTCGAACCCGATCTCTATCCTAATTCCAATCCCAATGCAAGTCAATGGGATTTTTTTTTACTAAATCGGAGATCGGATTTAAAAACGTTTCTATTCACTATACAGCATTGAATCTAACAATTGAACACTTTAATTGTTAGAATCCACGCTGTGTAGTGATTTTTTTAAATCACTAAGTAGCCAGAGGATTTTTTTTTTAATCCTCTGGCTACTTAGTCCCCCCTGGTGTCCACTTACCTGCAGAGATGGCTAGTGTTCTCGTTCTGCTTCGCCTTCGCTGCCCCCACCTCCCAGGTTAGAAGAGTGTGGGCGGGTACTGGGAGGGGTAACGTCACATCTCCCCGCCCTGTACCCGCCCACACTCTCCTAAGCCACAAGCCCCGCCTTCTTCCTAGCTCTTTAACACTAACCTGGGAGGCGGGGGCAGTGAGACGAAGAAGACCAAGAACACCGGTCACCGTACCAGCCATCTCTGCATGTAAGTAGCTACTAGAGATGTTAGCTAGTCTCCCATGGAAAACAATAGGTTAAAAAGCCTCCCATTAATTTCAATGGGGAGCGCACGTACACCGGCACCCATAGAAATCAATGGGATCTGTTTTAACGCCGCTCATTCTGAAAGAGATTACATTCAGAAAGAGCGGAGCGTATACTCAGTGTGAAGGGTAACATTGTTAGCTTTTCCCACAATGCTTGGCCAGTCGCAAAGCATTGTGGGAAATAATAATCTCGATCCCACCTAAAAAGATCGTGTTCGGAATTCTGATCGCGATCGTGAAATTTTCTCGATCGCCGATCGGAATCTGATCTTTTCCAAATACGATCGCTCAACCCTAGCAAAAACGTGATCACAAATTCTATTAAAAAGTTGAAGAACACAAAAAATGGGAAAAGTCCTTAAAGAACTTGAAAGGAGTCTACAGAGGTCTTACAGGAGCTGGAACAATGAGGTAAAAAACAAAGCGTCATTGATATTTATGTTGTTTTTTTTAAGATAGAACTAACCTACCAAAGTATCAAAAGAACCTACATAGGTCCAAGATGTGACACAGTAGTGGACTCATAAAGGACCATTAGAAGACAATCCATGAAACCCGAGTCCAACATGTCACACACTAGTTAAAACCTTTCGGTTGTCCAAGTCTTTTTTTTTCTATCCCTCTAATAGATATATTAAGATAAGATAAGATAAGATAATCCTTTAATAGTCCCACAGTGGGGAAATTATATTATTATTATTATTATTAGTGTGAAGACAAGATATAAATATCGTCCTCCACGGTGATAAGTATGAGGCCAATAATCCGAAAACGCTTGAACAAAATCTATAAACCAGAAGGAAACAAAAACACAAAAACAGAGCAAAAACATCCCTCTGTTATCATTGCAATGTCTTGCCCTAGGGTAACGTACCTGAATTAGAGATTCAGACAATTTCTCTTCATCTACTTCTAAGACAATGTTCTTAATTTCTTCGTAAGACATTCGATAAGACCCCAAGAAGATGGCTGAAATCAATAAGAAATCATGGATTAATACAGGGGCAATGGTCATATTATGGGCCTTGTAGAGCTACAAAAGTTATGTAGGTTTACCGAGACCTATTATATAGACTTTACAATTTATCTCCTATTTACACAAGTTTAGAGTTGCCATGTGGCTAAACACATTAGATTTTTGTTAGCCAAATGGACAATTTGGCCATTTCAGCTGTCAATCATACAAAAACCAACCATGTAGGTACCATGAATGGTCGGTGGTGGTTGGCCAACAGCAGCCTATCCATCAGCCAAAAACACTAGTGTTTGGCCATCATAAGCCAACTTGTGAGGGCTCCATGTTTTTCTTTTAATTCAGAAATGTGATCTTCTTTATAGTTCCCAATGTGGACTGGCATACAGATGGTTTTTAAAAGCCTATTGGTACGTTTTCTTCGCCCAATGCTGCCTTTGATACACAACAGTATCCTGAATTATATGCTGTTTCTCCAAAAATAAGCCCTAGCCTGAATTTGCAGGATTTTTAGACTAGGCTTGAAATATGAGCCCTACTCCAAAAATAAGTCCTAGTTACAGTCAACACCTCAAACCCTAGTTTATGTCACGTGACATCACTGATGTCACAGAGACGGAAAATAGGCATAACGTAGCCCTCAACTGTCCTGGGCAAGTGCCCTGCTACCTCCCGTCATGGGAAGGCAACATCCGCTTACCAACTCCCAAGTCCCGCCTACTGCCTCCCAAATTGTAAAGAAGATCATAAAACAGAGGAGATAGAGGGGGCATGGGGCCACTACCCCACAAAGAGATTAGAGAGAGTGTGCCATTAAATTTGTGTAAGACCCTCCGATACTGCACTATGACTTATGAATATAAGTTAGGATTAGAGTTACTAACCTCAACCATTTTACAAGATTTGCTGCCTAAAAAATAAGATCCACCCCTAAAATAAGCTCTTAGCCCTTTTTTTCAGAGATAAAAAATAATCTAAAACCCTGTCTTATGTTCGGAGAAAAACAGTAGTAGAATATTGACTTTGCAGCATTGTACGGTATACATTACCACCTAGACCTTATTATAAAATAAACAACATGATACATACAAAGATTCTGGGCCGTTTTACTATCCAGGACCCTCAATTCCTTCACTTTCTTTTTGGCCATGACCGGTTTTCTTTCCTCCTCTTCTTCTAAAGCTTTCTTTACTGAAAGACAAGATGATTAGAAAGTTAAGTACAAGAGATGAGCAAACAGTGAAATGCTCGAAGTTCGATTCGAGTAGCCGCTCAATACTCGACTGTTCGATCGAACATCGAACCCCATTATAGTCTATGGGGAATAAATACTCGTTTAGGGGGAAACCACTATTCGACTCAGGTGGGTCACCAAGTCCACCATGACACCCCAGGAAATGATGCCAGCACCCTGGAATGCAACTGGGACAGCAGGGGAAGCATGTCATACAGAATACAATATTCAGCCAATCAACGCTGGTCAATGCATTCCTATGCCGAGATGTAGCAGTGCTGGCCGTGCGCTCAGCTCAGCTACACCGGAGATGCAGCGGAGCTGAGCGCATGGCCAGCACTGCTACACCGGAGATATGAACCCTGCTGCACACTCAGCTCTACTGCATCAGAGATGTAGCAGAGCTGAGCGTGCGCTGAACCATGCTGCACACTCAGCTCTGCTGCATCTCAGGGTTCAGCGCACATTCAGCTCTGCTTCATCTCTGATGTAGTATTGCTGAGAGCATGGCCAGTAGTGCTACCTCTCGGCATAGGAATGCATTGACCAGCGTTGATTGGCCGAATGCCATACAGAGTACAGCATTCGGCCAATCAACGCTGGTTCTGCCGGAGGAGGCGGAGTCTAAGATTGGTCCACAGCAGTCTCCATTCTGGTCCGACTTAGACTTCGCCTCCTCACAGACGAGCCTCTGGCAGAACCAGCGTTGATTGGCTGAATGCTGTACTTCTGTATTGATGAGGGGCCACATGGTGGCTCAGTGGTTAGCATTGCAGCCTTGCAGCGCTGGAGTCCTGGTGTTCAAATCCCGCCAAGGGCAAAAAACCATCTGCAAGGAGTTTGTATGTTCTCCCCGTGTTTGCATGGATTTCCATCCCATATTCCAAAGACAAAGACATACTAATAGGGAAAAATGTACATTGTGAGCTCTATGTGGGGTTCACAATCTACAAAAAAAAAAAAATTATATATATATATATATATATATATATATATATATATATATATATATACATATATATATATTATATTATATTATATTATATAGGAAAATATACAAAGAAGATGATCATAAAGTAAGTTATGTAAAGGCAAGTACAGTAAGCAAAGTAATGAAAGAGGAAGACAGAGAAGTAAAGGAGAAGGAGACAAAAACAAGAAGAAGAAGAAGAAGAAGAAGATGATGATGATGATGAAGAAGAAGAAGAATATGAAGACTCATCAGCAGCAGCAAAGATAGGAGTAAAGAAGAGATGGGACAGTAGAACAACAAAGTTAAAATACAGCAGGAAAGGCAGAGGTGGATAAGGATGAAGGATACACATGAGAAGGTTGAGAAGGGAAATCACCTTGGAAGAGAGGAAGAAAAGGGAAAATGGATGAAGAACAGATGGTGGTGAAGCCGGAGGAACGAGGAGAAGTGTTTTATTTCCGAGCTGTTTATACATAAGATTGGATTTGCTACATTGTAATCATATATAACTTGTGCCGAGCTTGAGCTCTCATCTAGAAGCTCTTACACCATCCTGCTTGTTACATTGTGAGCTCTCCTTATTTTATTTGCACTATTACTGCCTATTGGAAGAGCACGTCTTACTGCTTTAGAAAATAAAACACATTCCCTACCGTATATTGTACGAGGTGTATGTGTGTTATTAAGTCTCAATGACAATATTCTAACAATTACAGAGTAAGAAAGAGCAGAAGGAAACAAAGAAATAAATGTAATTCCTATTTCTCCAACAAAGGACATTTCTAAAAAAGCAACAGCAGCTCCTGTATTGTTCTTGTTAAATACAGTACGGTATATTGTAAGAACATTCATGAAAGGGTTTGACAAGCGTTGGGGAAAAAAAGTTATTAACCAGTTATTATTATTACACAGTTATAGGAATTTGTAAATTTACACATTAAACCAACCCTGCTGGTTCCTTGAAGATAAGTAGCATTTAAATATAAAGGGGATTTTCAAATTCATATTCACATTGTACACAGGAGCAGTATTATACAAGATATATTATTTTAAATAGGAGGCAGTGTTATAGTAGTTATGTTCTTGTACATAGGTGGTAGTATTATAGTAGTTATATTCTTTTACATAAGGGTAGTATTATAGTAGTTATATTCTTGTACATAGGGGTCAGTATTATAGTAGTTATATTCTTGTACATAGGGGTTAGTATTATAGTAGTTATATTCTTGTACATAGGAGTAGTATTATAGTATTTATATTCTTGTACATAGGAGGCTGTATTATAGTAGTTATATTCTTGTACATAGGAGTAGTATTATAGTAGTTATATTCTTGTACATAGGAGGTAGTATTATAGTAGTTATATTCTTGTACATAGGAGTAGTATTATAGTAGTTATATTCTTGTACATAGGAGCAGTATTATAGTAGTTATATTCTTGTACATAGGGGCAGTATTATAGTAGTTATATTCTTGTACATAGGAGGTAGTATTACAGTAGTTATATTCTTGTACATAGGAGGCTGTATTATAGTAGTTATATTCTTGTACATAGGAGAAGTATTATAGTAGTTATATTCTTGTACATAGGAGCAGTATTATAGTAGTTATATTCTTGTACATAGGAGCAGTATTATAGTAGGTATATTCTTGTACATAGGAGCAGTATTATAGTAGTTATATTCTTGTACATAGGGGTTAGTATTATAGTAGTTATATTCTTGTACATAGGAACAGTATTATAGTAGTTATATTCTTGTACATAGGAGCAGTATTATAGTAGTTATATTCTTGTACATAGGAGCAGTATTATAGTAGTTATATTCTTGTACATAGGAGGCTGTATTATAGTAGTTATATTCTTGTACATAGGAGAAGTATTATAGTAGTTATATTCTTGTACATAGGAGCAGTATTATAGTAGTTATATTCTTGTACATAGGAGCAGTATTATAGTAGGTATATTCTTGTACATAGGAGCAGTATTATAGTAGTTATATTCTTGTACATAGGGGTTAGTATTATAGTAGTTATATTCTTGTACATAGGGGTTAGTATTATAGTAGTTATATTCTTGTACATAGGAACAGTATTATAGTAGTTATATTCTTGTACATAGGAGCAGTATTATAGTAGTTATATTCTTGTACATAGGAGTAGTATTATAGTAGTTATATTCTTGTGCATAGGAGCAGTATTATAGTAGTTATATTCTTGTACATAGGAGTAGTATTATAGTAGTTATATTCTTGTATATAGGAACAGTTTTATAGTAGTTATAATCTTGTACATAGGAGGTAGCTTTATAGTTATATTCTTATACATGGGCAACAGTTTTATAGCAGTTACATTTTTGTACATAGGGAGAAGTGTTATTGTGGTTATACATTTCATCCAGTGGAAGTATATTTGCACAAAATGTTGCTGTAGTGTGGACAGTAATGCCTGCTTTTTACCTAAACAGCAAAATAAAGTTTATGGATGATGAATGCTGACCCTCTTTTCCTTATTGTTGATGTATTATAGCAGTTATCTTCTTGGCAGTATTATAGTAGTTATATATTTGACTAACTTTATAATAAAAGTGGAATTGCTCTTGAAGAGCCAAACCAGGAAACCACTACAATAGAGAATACTGTACATATGGATACATTTCTGGCTGACAAATTTCTTTTGTGATCTTCTGTAGTGTATCCTGTAGCACATGATGAAGAGTTGCTGTAGGACTATCAAAGAATGAATGCACCGAGTAGGTTCGACTGAAATCTCACCTGCAGCAACTGAATTACCCAAGAAGAATCATTGATGCTGTAGCTTCATTTCTACTGCCATTATTAAGATCATCTATCTCACAAACAGACGACTGCCCAATGTACGGGCCTGAATCACAACCTGAGCAAAATTCTTTAGTGCTTTGTCTTACCAACATGGCCTTTGTCTTTATATCAGATCTACTTGTGGGTACTTGTACTAGCTTATAGTGACTTATCTTAGCTGCAGTCAGGAGGGCCCTGAATCATTATCGGCGCTAATAATACTGGCTATAAAAACTGAGTGCTCCTTTAAGAAATTAATTTGAGGTCTTAGTACATATACAGTATATATATATATATATATATATATATATATATATATATATATATATATATATACAGTTAGGGCCAGAAATATTTGGACAGTGACACAAGTTTTGTTATTTTAGCTGTTTACTAAAACATGTTCAGAAATACAATTATATATATAATATGGGCTGAAAGTGCACACTCCCAGCTGCAATATGAGAGTTTCCACATCCAAATTGGAGAAAGGGTTTAGGAATCATAGCTCTGTAATGCATAGCCTCCTCTTTTTCAAGGGACCAAAAGTAATTGGACAATGGACTCTAAGGGCTGCAATTAACTCTGAAAGCGACTCCCTCGTAAACCTGTAATCAATGAAGTAGTTAAAAGGTCTGGGGTTGATTCCAGGTGTGTGGTTTTGCATTTGGAAGCTGTTGCTGTGACCAGACAACATGCGGTCAAAGGAACTCTCAATTGAGGTGAAGCAGAACATCCTGAGGCTGAAAAAAAAGAAAAAATCCATCAGAGAGATAGCAGACATGCTTGGAGTAGCAAAATCAACAGTCGGGTACATTCTAAGAAAAAAGGAATTGACTGGTGAGCTTGGGAACTCAAAAAGGCCTGAGCGTCCACGGATGACAACAGTGGTGGATGATAACAGTGGTGGATGATCGCCGCATACTTTCTTTGGTCGAGAAGAACCCGTTCACAACATCAACTGAAGTCCAGAACACTCTCAGTGAAGTAGGTGTATCTGTCTCTAAGTCAACAGTAAAGAGAAGACTCCATGAAAGTAAATACAAAGGGTTCACATCTAGATGCAAACCATTCATCAATTCCAAAAATAGACAGGCCACAGTTAAATTTGCTGAAAAACACCTCAAGAAGCCAGCTCAGTTCTGGAAAAGTATTCTATGGACAGATGAGACAAAGATCAACCTGTACCAGAATGATGGGAAGAAAAAAGTTTGGAGAAGAAAGGGAACGGCACATGATCCAAGGCACACCACATCCTCTGTAAAACATGGTGGAGGCAACGTGATGGCATGGGCATGCATGGCTTTCAATGGCACTGACATAACAGCAGACAAGAGTAGCCGGATGAATTCTGAAGTGTACGGGATATACTTTCAGCCCAGATTCAGCCAAATGCTGCCAAGTTGATCGGACGGCGCTTCATAGTAAAGATGGACAATAACCCCAAGCATACAGCCAAAGCTACCCAGGAGTTCATGAGTGCAAAAAAGTGGAACATTCTGCAATGGCCAAGTCAATCACCAGATCTTAACCCAATTGAGCATGCATTTCACTTGCTCAAATCCAGACTTAAGGCGGAAAGACCCACAAACAAGCAAGACCTGAAGGCTGCGGCTGTAAAGGCCTGGCAAAGCATTAAGAAGGAGGAAACCCAGCGTTTGGTGATGTCCATGGGTTCCAGACTTAAGGGAGTGATTGCCTCCAAAGGATTCGCAACAAAATATTGAAAAAAAAAAAAAATTGTTTGGGTTATGTTTATTTGTCCAATTACTTTTGAGCTCCTAAAATGTGGAGTGTTTGTAAAGAAATGTGTACAATTCCTACATTTTCTATCAGATATTTTTGTTCAACCCTTCAAATTAAACGTTACAATCTGCACTTGAATTCTGTTGTAGAGGTTTCATTTCAAAACCAATGTGGTGGCATGCAGATCTCAACTCGCGAAAATTGTGTCACTGTCCAAATATTTCTGGCCCTAACTGTATATATATATATATATATATATATATATATATATATATATATATCAGTAATGGCGAACCTTTTAGTGACCAAGTGCCCAAACTGCAACCCAAAACCCACTAATTTATCACAAAGTGCCAACACGGAATAATGTGAGGATCCACAATTATCTACAATTACAGACCTGCAAAATATGGTCATACGAATGGGGCTTTAGAGAGCTTTCTGCTCCACTGTGGCCCCCACACAGTCCAATCTGCTCCATAGTGACCCCCACACAGTACAATCAGCTCCACAGTGTCCCACACACAGTACAATCTGCTTCATAGTGTCCCACACACAGTGCAATCTGCTCCACAGTGACCCCCACACAGTACAATATGCTCCACAGTGGCCCCCACACAGTATAATCTGATGCACAGTGGTCCCCACACATTATATTTTGCTCCATGGATGGGTACCCAAAGAGAAGGCTCCAAGTGCCACCTCTGACACCTGTGCCATAGGTTTGCCATCACAGATCATATATATATGTACACACACATATATTTATTTTATTTATTATGCTTACTTATATAGCGCCATCATATTCCGCAGCGCTTTACAGATATTGTCTGTCACTGGGCTCACAATCTACATTCCCTATCAGTATGTCTTTGGTGTGTGGGAGGAAACCGGAGTACTCGTAGGAAACCCACGCAAACACGGGGAGAACATACAAACTCCTTGCAGATGTTGCCCTTAGCAGGATTTGAACCTAAGACTCCAGAGCTGCAAGGCTGAAGTGCTAACCACTGAGCTACCGTGCTGCCCATATAGATAAGATGTATATCCAAATCTCCCTTTGGACACCCTTAGCCCTCCAGACTCTGCCACTCCAAACTCTTCTATTTAACAAGATAATATAATATATCACACCCTCAGAAGGATAAGGGATCCATTTTTGTACGGAGTCTGTACAAACTGCACATTACTGAGAACAACAGTCATTTCAGGCCTTTAGGAAGTTAACGGCGAAAGTTGAGGAGCGAGTGATCAGTGTCTGATTTTTATGGCGCGGAGAGGAGCTCGCTAGGTCTTGGTGCACTTCATCATTCTCTGCCTTATGACTAAGTGCGACACAGGAGCCCGCTGCAGACATATAAAGAAGAATGACTTGCTGCTCAATTCCCTCCTGTGATCTTTGCAAGTAAAGAAAACAACAAGAAAACAGAAGAGCCGCATTTAACTGCTCGACTGCCGAGTTGGTTTGTCCTGGCGTCGTCGCACAAAATTAAAGAAAAAAAGAGATTTTGTCGGCAGAATGACAGCACCAAAAGTGAGAGAGGGCATAAAAAAAATTAAAGGGTCCTTCAACCCATAAAAATTGATTTCCATTTCCTGTGTAATGTGTCAATCATTACCTGGAATGACAATGGAAACCAATTGTTGGCATTTCATATTGGCCATAGAGATGTCACTATTACATACACCCCAAATTTCAAAGGACAGAAAGAGGACTGTGCAGTGGCTGTAGCCACACCCACTTCTAGTTTGACCCCTCCCATTCTAATTTGTGCCTCTTTGGGTCCCCACACAGTATAATGCCCTTCATTCACCCTAACATGATATGTCTCTACATTATCATGCCATCCTCCTAGTGCCCCCACAATTTAATGTCCCCCTCCATCCATCCCTACAGTTTAATGTTCCCCTGCAACTGTCCCTACAGTTTAATGTTCCCCTCAAGCTGCTCCCCTCCGAATAGCTTTAAAAAAAAGAATATTCTTCTCCTACCTTTAGATGTCTTCTCCGGGCAACTGTTCGGTTAAAATCCATTTTTTTGCTGGTATGCAAATGAGTTCTCTCGCAGCACTGGGGGAGGGCCCCAGTGCTCAAACACCATTGTGCACAGTATTGTAAGCAGCCATTTTCTTGTGGCTGGTGGGCATGCGCAGTTGGCTTTGAAGCCAACCCCTGGAAGAAGACATGTGAAGACCCCATTCCTGAAGAAGATGGAGACGTTACTGAAGAGTTCTCTCACAGCGTTGGGGACACCCCCAGTGCTGTTTGAGCGCTGGCACCCGCCCCCAGTGCTGCGAGAGAACTCATTTGCATACCGGCAAAAAATGGGATTTATACCAAACGGTGGCCCGGAGAACACATCTAAAGGTAGGCATTGCATCTATGGCTCCTGGGGCTGGAGAATACAGGGGCTGAATGGTGAAAAAGGGACTGGATAGCTCCATGTTTCACCATTGTGTTCAAATCACCTGTGTCCTCTGGGTGCAGATGAGTTGAAACTGGGACCGGGACAGAGGGACAGGACCCGGAATCCAGGACTGTCCTGCTGAATCCAGGATGATTGGGAGGTATGCTACTGTAGTCAGTATAATGTCAGACTGAGGATCTTTGGCTCAACACACAAAAACAATTTGGAGCGTTCTCCTCCAACAACTCCTTGCAAAAGGGACATAGTAATCTTCAATATGGGTATCTTCTGCTTGACCGTTGCTGTGCCATTGGAGGATCTTCTGGTACTTTTGTGGTTGGCACAATCACATGGACTTTAAGCAGAAAATGTATTTCCTTCATAAATATAAATAAGAAGATGTAGGATAAATTGTCAGCCATGTGGCAGAGCCATCTTGACTTTTAAGGGGGTTTTCTCTCTCAAAGACCCCACATAAAGGTCTTTTAACTAGAATAATATTTTTAAAAAAATTGAAAAACTTTTTCTTATATAACCAATGGAGGAGAAATATCCCAATATCTGCGATGCCAACTATCTAAATATAATAAAAGGAAATGCAACTCTGCGTGTTAAGGATTTATCTCCAAGTAAGAAGCCTGAGAAGGAAGCAATAACCTGGTTTAATCAGAGCAGAATCGGCGGCGGCTCCATGTGCAGAAGCATGTAAACATTAGGTGTGTTATGGTCACATACATCAGTACAAGATATAATCTGATTAGATGACGGAACGTTTACCCAAGGCCGCGCTGCCTCAGCTTTTAATAACTATTTCTAGCAATAAAAAGATGATCCGTTCCCTGTGAGGAAGATCACAGTGCAGACATGTGGAAGGAGAATCCCAGGAGAAATATGGAGGCAGGAAACAGAGGAAAATTCTAGGAAACTGACTAATAAAGGGTCATGGGGGAAAATGGAGAAGCGTAAGGAGTGCAACCAGCACTGGTAAGGTTATATTACAGTATAATCGTATGTTCTATCAACCCAATGATAAGGAAATGGGAATATGTAGATAGGTTTAATATCCCAAGATTAGAAGATTTTAAAGGGAGTCTATCACCCGGACCCCGAGAATCATCCGAGCTCTGCAGAGAGAAAGGTTAGGGCAACCTGAACCCAACAGTGTTCTCCCCATGTGAACTGTTGGCTCTCTTGCCAAGATATTGCTGGTCTTGTGGATATGAAAACGAGCTCTTTGGAGCAATAAGAACGTCACTATAGCGGATTTGCATCTTATTGACATAAAGGGGCGAAGAACTGATGCACCGTAACACAAAGGGAGAAGACCGCTCACACAGTCCCGTCCTATTAATGTGACCACCGCCTACTTTTGACGTCAACGTTAAGTAACCAATTGCAGAAGGCACGTGCCATCAGCCATCTGGGTGCACTCATCATTGTGGAAGGCAGGATGGATCAACACAAGTATGCATCTATCCTTGCAGACCATGTTCTCCCCTACATGCCAATTGTTTTTCCTCAGGATGATGGCATCTACCAGCAGGACAATGTGACGTGACATAAAGCTCGCAGTGTACGTGCGTGGTGCGAGGAGCACCATGATGAGTTTACCGTACTCCCTTGGCCAGCAAATTCCCCGGACTTGAACCCAATCGAGAATCTGTGGGACCACCTCGATCGGGTTATTAGTGCCATGGATGTTCAACCGTGTAACCTAGCGTAGCTGGCTGCGGCACTGGAGTTGGCATGGCTCAACATCCCAGTGACCATCATCACAACATCCCCTCTCTTTCTGCACGTCTCGCACCGGTCCGCTCTGCCAAAGGTAGTTATTTTGGATTTTTACAGGTGGTCACATTAATGTGACTGGACTGTGTAATTCAAGTAAACCTAACCTATCTATCTGCAGGCTGGGGTCTGGTGACAGACTTCCTCCAAGAAAGGTATTAGAGTAAAAAAAAATCAGTACCTTTCCATAGGGGGCAGTATGATAGGAGAGACATATACACTTTGTTTCATGGGTCAGCATTAGAGATGAGCGAACAGTAAAATATTCGATATTCATTATTCGTTTCGAATAGCCCCTCAATTTTCAACTATTGGAACGAATATCGAACCCCATTATGGTCTATGAGGAAAAAATGCTTGTTTCAGGGGATCCCACTCTTCGACTCAGGAGTCCACTATGACACCCCAGGAAATGATGCCAACACCCTGGAAAGCAACTGGGACAGCAGGGGAAACATGTCTGGGGGCATCTAACATGACCAAGTCACTGTATTACGTTGGGATCCCTGTTAGCTTGCGATATGCAGGAGCTGATATTTTCCCATAGGAATGCATTGACCAGCGTTGATTGGCCGAATGCCATACAGAATACAGCATTCAGCCAATCAATGCTGGTTCTGCCAGAGGCTCGTCTTTGAGAAGGCGGAGTCTAAGATCGGACCAGAATGGAGACTGCTGTGGACCGATCTTAGACTCCGCCTCCTCTGGTAGAACCAGCGTTCATTGCCTGAATGCTGTACTCTGTATGGCATTCGGTCAATCAATGCTGGTCAATGCATTCCTATGGGAAAAAGTCAGCTCGCAAGCTGACAGGGATCACGACCAGATAGAGCCCCAAAGAGCTGGGTGAGTGACATTCCCCTCTAAATAAAGGTAATCCCTAGCTAACCCTGCCTGTACATCTGTCCCTGTCTCACAGTCACATAGTTTACATAGGGGTAGTATTATAGTAGTTATATTCTTATAAATAGGAGCAGTATTATTGTAGTTATATTCTTGTACATAGGAGTAGTATTATAGTAGTTATATTATTGTACATAGGAGGCAGTATTATAGTAGTTATATTCTTGTACATAGGAGCAGTATTATAGTAGTTATATTATTGTATATAGGAGCAGTATTATAGTAGTTATATTCTTGTACATAGGAGTAGTATTATAGTAGTTATATTATTGTACATAGGAGGCAGTATTATAGTAGTTATATTCTTGTACATAGGGGCAGTATTATAGTAGTTATATTCTTGTACATAGGAGCAGTATTATAGTAGTTATATTCTTGTACATAGGAGTAGTATTATAGCAGTTATATTCTTGTATATAGGAGCAGTATTATAGTAGTTATATTCTTGTACATAGGAGGTAGGAGTAGTATTACATTAACGTTCTTGCATATATAAGGCCGTATAGTATTCACATACATGGCACTTAGTGCTGCCTGGTATTACAGGACCTACAAATAACTTTCAGTCTATTGGTTAAATCACTTATAAAGGTGACACCTATGAGTATTTTTACCTGTGTTCTTTGCACCTTAGGGACATTACCTATGGTGCAGATAATAATACAATGTGTGCCTGGAGCTGCACTACTTGTACGTTTGCTTTTTGGAGGTAATGGGATGCGACTAGTAACGTGTATTACTTTGTATAGAATTCTGAGGACACAGAGCAGCGTGCGCTGTTAACTACTCTACTCATTATCACACCCTGACCAGGTATCATCTCCTATCAATGTCTTCAATACATAATTCGGCAACGTGCTGCATGAGAATTGATGACTAGTAAGACGCTGCTCTGCTCTCTACATGACGTGGCATTGATAGTGAAGAGATAGTAGAATGGGAACACTCCCGCCTGTGCTCTTATGTTATTACAATACTGTCATGTGATCACAAGACAATGGCCTCAATGGCTGCTCCGTTCTCTCTGCTGCGAGCTTATCGTCCTCATTACAGCAGGGAACATTCTTATGGATGAAATTATTGTGATGGCAATTAGACCAACGCTCTAATCATTCTGCTCTCTGACGGTCTCTTTCTTTGTTGCCTCTCATAGTCTGACACACCCTGCAAGATTTTATAGATCTAATTCGTAGCGTGTGGATTGGCGCCAATCATTTTTTACCGGGGTCTATTACTTATGGGATCATTCTCAAAAAATTGCTTAGATCTCATAGATGATAATGTCCTGTGGCTACAAAGATGGGAACACAGATTATTTGTATACACAGTGGTGTAACTAGGAATAACGGGGCCTCATGGTGAACTTTTGACATGACCCCCTCCCCCTCCCAACCGCCTTTCCTCCCTGAACAGAACTCCCCGAAGACCCCAACTGATTGACTCCCCCCCGCATTCCTGCACGCCCTGTTATGCCCCACAGTGGCCCCTGCACACACTATTATGCCCCATAGTGGCCCCTACAACAGTATTATGTCCCATAGTGGCCCCTGCACACAGTATTATGTCCCATAGTGGCCCCTGCACACAGTATTATGTCCAATAGTGGCCCCTACATACAGTATTATGTCCCATAGTGGCCCCTACACACAGTATTATGCCCCATAGTGGCCCCTGCACACAGAATTATGACCCATAGTGGCCCCTACATACAGTATAATGCACCATAGAAGCCCATGTACATAGTATGATGTCCCATAGTGGCCCCTACATAGAGTATTATGCCCCATAGTGGCCCCTGCACACAGTATTATATCCCATAGTGGCCCCTGCACACAGTATTATGCCCCATAGTGGTCCCTGCACACAGTATTATGTCCCATAGTGGCCCCTGCACACAGTATAATGTTCCATAGTGTCCCCTGCACACAGTATTATGTCCCATAGTGGCCCCTGCACACAGTATTATGCCCCATAGTGGTCCCTGCACACAGTATTATGCCCCATAGTGGCCCCTGTACACAGTATTATGTCCCATAGTGGCCCCTACACACAGTATTATGCCCCATAGTGGCCCCTGCACACAGAATTATGACCCATAGTGGCCCCTACATACAGTATAATGCACCATAGAAGCCCATGTACATAGTATGATGTCCCATAGTGGCCCCTACATAGAGTATTATGCCCCATAGTGGCCCCTGCACACAGTATTATATCCCATAGTGGCCCCTGCACACAGTATTATGCCCCATAGTGGTCCCTGCACACAGTATTATGTCCCATAGTGGCCCCTGCACACAGTATAATGTTCCATAGTGTCCCCTGCACACAGTATTATGTCCCATAGTGGCCCCTGCACACAGTATTATGCCCCATAGTGGTCCCTGCACACAGTATTATGCCCCATAGTGGCCCCTGTACACAGTATTATGCCCCATAGTGGCCCCTGCACACAGTATTATGCCCCATAGTGGCCCCTGCACACAGTATTATGCCCCATAGTGGCCCCTGCATACAGTATTATACACCATAGAAGCCCATGTACATAGTATGATGCCCCATAGTGCGGTGCGCTTTGGGAAACCTGAACACACAAGTGAACCCCAGTATAAGCCTTTGCTTTGGCAAATAATTTGGCTCAGCTGAGACCACAATTGATGAAAAGTAGAGGACAGTGTTGGTGATATAAATGTAGTTTATAGAATAGGAGATAGGTGTTTAGTTCTAATTGTTGGGAGAGGTTATTGGACCGGACTGTGCTGTAGCGTACATGGCCCCCATATAACCAACAATCCTAGGACATCAGAATTCTCAGTGTAGACATGAGGTCCAGGAAAGACAACCTGGGAACTGTGGTCAAATACGAGAAGGAAATTGACCCACAGCAAACATGATAGGAGATTCTCATGTCTCACCATCCGTTCTGTTTATTAAGAAATAAGAAGCTTTTTAATAACTCAGAAATGGCAAAGCCGAGGCTTAATGTAAAATCTGAGATCCCCACTTCACGAGGTAATTAAAAATGAAGCCGCGTAATGAATAAGCAACTTAACAAGCCTGATAGATTGTGTTACATAGGAAAGCGATAAGGCAGAGGAGAGCACTTGGCTGTACGTCAATGTAGTGGACTGCGGGGATACAGAAGATACGCTCTTCACAGGGTTTAGCAACAAAACAAGCTCGATCTGCAAGATCGGCTGCTCATCTAATGTCTATAGGATATCCTGGTGATCCCATGATGGCCGAGGTCAGAAAAAGAAAGGTCAGGCAGGTTGGATTTTACCTGTCCAATTATTTGTTATTAAAGACGACCTTTCATCACTTGGGGCACATGCGGTTTTATATACCGCTATAAAGCCGACAGTGCACTGAATTCAGTGCACTGTTTGGTTTCACATTCTGTGCCCTCGGTGAAGAGCTATTGGTACCGGTACCGTAGCTCTTCACCATCAGAAGGGCGTTTCTGACAGTCAGTCATGAACGCCCCTCCACACAGCAGTGCCAATAGCGCTGACTGCCAGAAACGCCCTTCTGACAGTGAAAATCTATGGTACCGGCACCGATAGCTCTTCACCGGGGGCACAGATTGTGAAAGCCGACAGTGTGCTGTCAGCTTTCTTGCGGTATATAAAATCGCATTTCCCCAAGTGATGAAAGGTCCTCTTTAAAGGATATTTTTGGCAGTAACTTACTTCTCTCTCCCCATTGAGAACACAGACACTTGTACAAGGCCAGCTTGCATGGGGGACAGGAATAATATCAGTCTGTATTACAGACCGCTTACCCCTAGTTCACTAGAGGGTGGTGGGCTTACAGGTCTCAATGATCAGGTAGACACTGTTGCCCACGAAGGACTGGCAAACTTAACTCGTGGGGCAGTCACTAATGAATAAGGACGTGCTGTGGAATGGGGGGCCAGACCATGGGTAGGACCAGTCTGAGTGCCCAGAGACAAGGTAACCAAGCTCTTGCCCAGGAAACAGGTTCATAGATGGTGGCACAAGTAGCAGTGGTAGAGACAGATCCAATGAAAGGTCGAGGACCTATTCACAACAGAAGACTGCAATCTTAGGAGTCAGTAGGTGCAGGTGGTGAAGCGAACCACACGTGCAGGTTAAACAGGGTTACAAATGGGGACTGAGTTGTCAGATTTATGACTATACTCTTTGTGAGGAAGGTGACACTCCCTTGGCATGGATCAGCCATCTGCAGAATAAAGATCTTCTACTGACTTGCTGACTACTGTTCCCGTTAAACTGTTCAATTATATTAAAGTCTTATATACAATAAATCAAAGAACGGGTTGTGTTTTCTGTGTCCTGTTCTGCCCTTTAGCCAAGTATCGTGTGACCAGTAGGGGTATTCACCCCTTAACAATCATCATCCTAAGTGCATTGACATCATCAGTCTAGATTACTTCGGTCCACCCTTGAGCTAGGGCTCGTCTATGGACTTGATGTAGCGTTTAACGTTAAGAGTTCTTCAACTTGATACATTCCACAAAGCCAATGTTACAAGTTGTACGAAGACTTAAAAATTTTTAGTTCTATTTTTATTTTATTTTTTTAAAGTGTTCTATATTCTATTCTTCTTGGAAGTTGCTACATGTGGTTAATACAAGTAAGTGGTTCTTTTTTGTTCATTATTTTTATTCTTTTTTCTTAGTAGGACACTGAACACCGAATGGAAAGTCGTCAGCAAAGAAAAACAAATAAGTGTTTAGCTGCAAAACAAGTTGTTGAGGAGTCGGAGGGCGCTAGCGATGATCTCTCGGTGCACTCAAGGTGTTCAGAAGCTGTTTTTACATCCTCCTGTTTATTCTATAGATGGTTTGTTTACCCAGATCCATCTAAAGGGCTGATGCAACTTGCTGTAAGAGGCTGTTTTCTTGTTGTCGGCGGCGAGGTGCAGCTGGAAAGTTGGTACATCGAGCATTGTCTGCACCTGTTCTTCGGTCCCATGGAAAGGACGAGCTCGTTTCAACACCTATCAGGAATCTGACGAGTTTAGAAACTCATTAACCTCTGCCGGTGTCAGGAATGGCTGCGAGCATTTCACAGCGGAATCACGGAAACCAGTAAATAACGCTGGCAAATCAGTTTTACAAGTCAATATTAACCCTTTCAGACCTGAAGCCTAGAACATCGCTATGGTTAAGGGCTGGATGTGCCTATAGCCGCGGAGCTGAAATACAATCAGGACGATTTATCAATATTGTCTCGGAAGAAAATCGGAGGTGCAAAATTGGCACAATTTCCGATACAATGGGGGAATGTATTAAACTGATTATTTCACGTTAAAAAATGGCGTTTGAGTTTGGTCACATGGTCCTTTTGCTCCAATAAATGCACTACAGTGTCCTTTAACCTGACAGTCCCTTCTTAAAATAATTGGCTCAGATCAAGGTGGGTCGTGGCAAGGGACCCCTAGGCCTGACATATTTAGTACCCAGCTCCAGAAAACTGTTAAAAACCCCGGCGTTTTACAGTCCCTGCAAAGTGGATGGGATTTTGGCGAATTCCATCTGCACATTGCAGAAAAATACCCACAGCGGATATGCTGTGATTTCGAAAACCGTTCCGTAAATCGCAGCAAGTCAACTCTATCTACAGAAATGCTGGCGGTTTCCTTATAGGTGTCATTGCAGAGGAAACCTTTGCAAAAATGCAATGAAAAACACTACAGAAAAAAATGCAAAAAGTTTCCGTCGCTTTTTTTTCTGCAGCATTTTTTTTTTTTGCTGGGTTTTTCTATGTGGGGACATTCACACGGAGGATAACCATATATGTAGAGAGATTAGCTCTCAATTAAGCTAAGGCCCCACACAGCAAAACACAGCTAAAAATGTTGCAGGAAATACTGCCATACGTTTCAGTGACGGCTTTTCCCACATCGCTTTTTTTGCTGCAGCCCACTACACGGAAACGCAGCTTTCTTTGTTGCTGAGTTTTTGAGTCAAAGCCGGGAGTGGCTTGAAATTGAATGGAAAATATAAAGGAAGTTGTTATATTTCTACCTTGTATTAAATCCACTCTTGAATTTGTCTCAAAAAACTGCAGCAAAATCTGCAAAAAGGAAACTGCAATGTGGGGCCTTAGCCTAAGACTGGGCCCCATGGGGCGTAAAATCACGTTGTTTTACAGTAAGGGCAAAGTGGATGGGATTCTAGGGACCTCGGTGTGGCCTCTTATGAGAGCATGCGCAGTACACTCTGTAGCGGCCACAAAAAAATGGCCGCCAACATTTGCAGTCGGCTGCAGTTACACTTCGACGTCTCGGCATCGGTCCTCACGCACGGGGGGGTTGGGGGTTTGGGGGGGAGGTTGGGGTTTGTAGTACTAACACACTCAGTTTGGCTATTCCTTAGTACTAATAACACGCTCAGCTGGGCTATTACACTAAGGAATAGCCCAGCTGAGCGTGTTAGTAGTACTAAGGAATAGCCAAGCTGAGCTAGTCGTGTTAGTACAGGAGGAGTAGCTAGAGGGATGGTTGGGTGTAGTGCAGAGCTCTTTCATCTGTCCGGAGTAGCCGGGCTAACCGCACGGCCAGCTCTGCTATATCTCACTATAGAAATGCATTGACCAGCGTTGATTGGCCAGTCTATGGAATTAGGCCAATCAACACTGGTTCTGCCTGAGGAGGCGGAGTCTAAAATCGGTCCACAGCAGTTTCCATTCTGGTCAGATTTTAGACTCCGCCTCCTCAGGCAAAACCAGCGTTGATTGGCCGAATTCCGTAGACTGGCCGAATTCCGTAGACTGGCCAATCAACGCTGGCCAATGCATTCCTTTGCGAAAAAGTCAGCTCTGGCATATCACAAGCTGACAGGTATCCCGACATAATAAAGGTACTTGCTGCCCCCAGACATGCTTCCCCTGCTGTCCCAGTTGCTTTCCAAGGTGTTGGCATCATTTCCTGGTGTGTCTTAGTGGACTTGATGACCCTCCTGAGTTGAATGGTAGGATCCCCTGTAGCGAAGCATTTTCTCCCATAGACTATAATGGGGTTTGATTCGATCAAATAGTCGAATATTGAGATGCTATTTGTAACGAATAACGAACATCGAATATTTTACTGTTCGCTCATCTGTAGTAGAATTCCTTTAAAAGTTAATTATATAGTAAAATAAAATATGTAAAATAATATGTTAAAATAATATAAACTATAACATAGAATTAGAATATAAATAAAATATATGCAAAATAAAAAAAATTAAAGATATACCTACATTAAAAAATAATAAATAAACATGACCACCTTGTGTCTTAGTTTCTGATCCCTGGTCAAAGCCGTTAACCGTACGGGTTAAAGAAAATGCTAAGACCTGCAGAAACGGAAGATATTTTTATATCTGATCCCGGTTTAATCGCACTAAAAATGAGCAGATTATACAATGAAGATGCAGCGCTTTGATAAATATTCACCCCCCTCCCCCTTTGGTTTACACGTCTTATTAGATGCTAATAATATGGATAAAATATTCGCTCGTCAATAGCCCAGAGATCTCATTAGACGCCGCTCTATGTAGATTTCCTCTTAATTCCACAAGTGTTGTGCAAGGCACACCTGCATCACAGAATACACATTTGTACACCTGTTAATTAACAATTTGCTTAATATGCAGGCGACTGGTTAATTAAGAGCCCCGGTATATAAGGATGCTGTGAGCAGATGTAAGCCGGAGCCACCATCCTCGAGCTTTCTAATGCGAGTTTTTTACATTTACTTTTTTTACTATTATTATTATTTTTGCAAGACGCATTTTCTTCTGTCGCCTCTGAAATTCGTATTCTGCGTCCTACCTGCTCGTAACGCGCCCTGTCACTCACGCGATGGAACAGCTTGCTATTTACATAAAGAATGGTAAAATACGAAAAAAAAAAAGCCCATAAGTAACAGATTAATTCACTGGAGATATTATGCTGACACGAGATTGTTAAAAGTTCATTTGAAGCAACGTCGCAGGAACAGATTTTTTATTAGAAATTTGCCGCCGTTTATAGACGTTGCCCCCCCCCAATGTTTAAAATAAACTGGTGAATTAAACGCAATATGGAGGCGATGGCTTTTTTCTCTGTTTAGCTGCAAATGCAACTTTATTGCCTTGTGATATGGAGTTACATGACAGGTAATAGACTTACGTCTTGCATCTGGTGCAAGCGTATGCAATATGTGCAATATTGAGAATCGGGGAAAGGTGTCGTGGACCCCTCCCCCGTAATAATAATAATAATAATAGTTCTCATCTCTTCATGTAGAAAAGACTTGTAATGACAGTCACATCACCCTTATAATAACAATAGTAGTCCAACAGCCTCTGTGATACTGATAATATTCAAAATGCCCCTATCATAATTAGAGATGAGCGAACGGCGTTTGAACGAATTGGTATCCGATCGAATATCAGGCTGCTCGAGATATTCGATTCCAATCGAATACCACGTGGCAAACACACTAAAAATTTGTATCCCCTCCCACCTTCCCTGGCGCTTTTTTTGCACCAATAACTGCGCAGGGGAGGTGGGACAGGAACTACGACAACGTAGGCATTGAAAAATATCGGAAACAGTCATTGGCTGGCTAAATCAGGTGACCTCCACTTTATACGAAGAGTGGATTTCAGATTCGGTTCATAGGCGACCACTACACCTCTATATCTCAGGTATAGCAGAGTTGACACAGCACTGCTACATCTCAGATGTAGCAGCGTTGAGCGCACAGCACTTCTGCATCTCAGGTGTAGCAGAGTTCAGCGCACGGCCAGCACTGCTGCATCTCAGGTGTAGCAGAGCTCAGCGCACGGCCAGCACTGCTGCATCTCAGGTGTAGCAGAGTTGAGTGCACAGCTCTGCTACACCTGAGATGTAGCAGAGCTGTGTCAACTCTACTATACCTGAGATCGCACCACAATGGAGACTGCTGTGGACCGATCTTAGACTCCGCCTCCTCACAGACGAGCCTCCAGCAGAACCAGCGTTGATTGGCTGAATGCTTTACTCTGTATGGCATTTGAACAATCAATGCTGGTCAATGCATTCCTATGGGAAAAAGTCAGCTCCCGCATTATTAGTGACATAATACAGTGACTTGGGCATGTTAGATGCCCCCAGACATGCTTCCCCTGCTGTCCCAGTTGCATTGCAGAGGTGTTGTCCTCATTTCCTGAGGTGTCATAGTGGACTTGGTGACCCTCCTGAGTCAAAGAGTAGTTTCCCCTGAAACAAAGCTTTTTTCCCCATAGACTATAATGGGGTTCGATATTCGTTCGAATAGTCGAATATTGAGGGGCTATTCAAGCCCCATAGTAATACTTTTTTTTTTTTTTTTTTTTTAATGTAGATTGTGAGCCCCACATAGAGCTCACAATGTACATTTTCCCTATCAGTATGTCTTTTTTGGAATATGGGATGGAAATCAATGGAAACACGGGGAGAACACACAAACTCCTTGCAGATGGTTTTATGCCCTTGGCGGGATTTGAACACCAGGACTACAGTGCTGCAAGGCTTCAGTGCTAACCACTGAGCCACCGTGTGGCCCAAGTAGTAATACTGCCAGTCATGGTGCCCCTGTAATAAAAATGATAGTAACAGTACCCCTATAATATTATTCACAGTGCCCCTATAATAATGACACAGTGCCTCTATAATAATAACAATCACTGTGCCCCTATATAACAGTCATACTGTCCCTATATTAAGAATTTAATTACAATTAAATAGTTGCAGGTCCCTATAACAATGACAGCGCCCCCAATAACCAAAACATTCCTGCGCCCTCCCATAGACAGCCATGTTTATAGAGCAGCTGCTTTACTGCCCCTCCTGTACACCATAGGCAGCAGGATCACAGAGCCAAGCCCTTTTCCTGGTGACTACAATGCCCATATCACAGGCAGGGCAGTGACAGCGACATCTAAATACACTGCGAGATATTACAAACAGCTCCCTATATCTCAGCTTCTTGGACCTCAGCGTGTGAAGTGGGGAGGGGGATATAGAAGTGACACTTCCACCCAGACACTCTGACTACATAATAGACTCGGCAGCTGCTCCTGGCTCAGGTGTCACTTCAGTTTTATCAATGGGATGATGCAAGGTGCAGGAGAGATGGCAGCAGAAACACCTGACTCTTCCTACATATCACCCTGCAGGATGGCATCCAGATACCAGGAAAGACATATCAATTATTGGGGCACCTCAGATCATGTCATCGCCAAAACAGGGAGCCCAAAAAAGTGAATCTATTTCATAGTTTACACTTCACATTTCACTGTAATTTTGCAAAAACGTTCCATTCCTTATGTATACATCTCTAGTCCCATCCAGATCCCTGTTCAAACCTATGCAGTTTTCTCTTTATAAAAGGATCTTTCTGATATAAAATATCGATGGAAATTTTTTAAGCTATACCAGATTGGTGGTAGTCTTACTCCAGTGCTCCAGTGAGTTGCAATACCAGATACAGCCACTACCAAACTTATGGCACCCTAACACAAAAAATAAAACATGCGGTGAGCTGATCAGCAGGGGTGCAGTGATAATTTTTTTTTTTTATCAAATGAGTATGTCTAGGTTTAATCAAGTCTAGGACTAAATCTAAGTGGTACATAGTGGAATTTTGAATGCAGCTCTGGATGTGATTGGAGTATAAGAGATAATGTAGCACACGATCGGTACCAGATAAAGTTTTTGTGCAGTTGCAGAGTGTTAGATGTATCTCATCCTTCATGCCGTGACCTATCCCAAAGTCCGATAGCCTGGTATATTACATGATCTATGGTATATACAAGTCATCTATACTGTATAGGAGAGGAGCCTTGATACCAGGGCTGACACTGAGCGGCGATAAGACGGCAACACACAGATGCTCTTATGCCTTGCAGCTCTACTAATCCATCAATACATTGAGCAAGTGAGGGGTCAGGACGTCTCCAAGCGTGCAGATCCGACTGATGAAGGTCAATGAGAGGAGCATAACATGGATACAGGGATGGTATGGATCCAAAGCCTTTCAGCCATCCATCAACCGGCAAAATGGAAAACTGGTCGCAGCTATCGATTACATTCCTCATAGATTTTGGAAAGGAAATGAGGATTTTCTGCCAATATCTGTGTGGCTGGATGACTGTGAGAAATATCTAGCTAAAAACACAAAAGTGGAGCAAGAGAAGCAAAAAGTCGCCTGGTAGTCTGGAAACTCTGCAGGAACTAATAATCGGGTGCTTGCTGGACCTGCAGGCAAAATAGAGTTAAAAAAAGTAGCGTGACTGAGGTCCTGCATTGCTTCTATAATGGGATTTGCAGAATTTCATCCATTTGCACCACAATATTCTCTGTAAAAGACTTAAAGGGAACTGGAAAATCCATGGAGGACCAGGGGTGAGCCAAAATTTATGAAAAAAAAATTAAAAGAGGCTTCACCAACCCCTGGTCCTCCATTTTGGTATTGGGTTCCCTGTTCCATCCCATGTCCACACTGACAGGGCCAAGAACGAAGCTGCTCAGTTGACCACTGAGGCCAATCATTGGGCACATGTTGGGTACCGGTGACGTATTAGCAGTGATGCCACTGATACCCACCACATGATAACTAAGGCTAGTGACTGGCACAACTGTCTCGTGAACCGCTTCATTTGCGGGGCAGCAAGTGTAGTAACAGAATGGGACATGGGACCCAAAACTAGAAAGCAGGACTAGGGGAAAGTGAGTATTACTGCTTTTTATTGTAGCCCACCCCTAGCTTTTCAGTTTGTCTAGGACAGGATTTAAAGAAAATTGCACAAAAGAAGGCAAGTTTGCGACCCGTAAAATTATGACCCCTGCTCTCTGGTGCACTGGAGTGAGATTTGTGATACACAGCCTTCCACTGTCAGAAAAGAGAAAATGACCCCTTGTATGTTAATAACAGCAGTTGGCCAGCAACATAGAGCCAAGGGGAGATTTTATTGGGAGGCTGTGGCACGAATACTGTATGGGAGGCACAGACAGGGGATGGGAATGATCGTGTTGGCTAATAGACATGTTGTAGAGAAGTCTTCATGGTGGTCTGGGCCCAGATACAGAAGGAAAACGACACAGAAAAGCTGCAGTTGGGAGGGGATGATAGTTTTAAGGAGAAATTGTGCAGGGGACTAAGGCTCAGCTTTGGCAGCCTTTAGTTATGTTCTTGTTGGCCATCATAATTTGCTACAATGTATCACATTGTAGCCCACCTAGGATTACCTAGACTACATACCATTGTAACAAAACCTGAGCTGTGAGAAGTAGGAGGTTTATGGCTCACTACATTTTGCTTCTCTGGGTCACTTCTATGGATAACTGGCATTGCAATTCTCTCACTGATACCTTCACCCATGGCATGACCCAGTATGGGTGACGGGTGTCACTCGGGTAGCTCTCCATAGACTACGATATGCCTTACGTGTGCTGTCAACATATAAAGGTTCTAGAATAAGAAATTTCGATATTGTGATAGCAGAGCCATTATCATTCATCCCGATAAAGTAGAGAAGCGATACAACAATAATCCCTTCGGAGGCCACATCACTGCGGCGTGTGGGAGACGATCTTATGAATAGGCATGAAGGAGTCGTGTTGCCAGGATGATGAGATTCCGAGGCTGTTGGATATTAAGCGTTGCCCATTATGGCACATGATACAGGAAACAGATCACCCTCTGCAGAATTCATCTCCAGTCTAACGACATGTCTTGGCTTCATCCGCGTTTCTTAGTTCCCTTCCCTTTGTCACTGACCATTTACTCACTAATGTGCGTGGCGAGCCAACTTCATCAATGCCCGGCCAGCTGCTCCGGAGCATGGCAGAAGAAATGCCCTGTAGCCTCTGTAGGGTAGGCTCCATGGCAAGGCAGCTGGCACCTGACTCTCCAGATTCTAAGCATAGGTGTAAAAATAGCTGCTCTTTTTGTTTTGGTCGCTACCACATTTTTAACTTAGCAGGAGATGTTACATTGTTGCAAATAGAATTGATCTTTTGTAAAGGGGAACTATAAATAAAATCTATTAGGAATTATGGATATAGAAGCTCGGAATCATCCACGCCAGATCTAGACTTTATGGCTTTAAGACACTGGCATTGGCAACTACCTTAAAAAAAAAAAAAAAACCTGAAAAATGTGTGACAAAAATTGCAACATCATACTTGTGAGTTTTACTTGCCACTGGTAGCAGGTAGGAGACTTGTAAAAGGGGGTTCCCATGCCATAAAGTAATGGTGTTATTTAGATACTTTACAGTCAGTGGGGATCCAAACTGGGACCCTCACCATCCTCAGATTTTAGAGGCTGCAGAGCTGACTTTGTGCCGTGTCATAGCGTTCCTGCATAGTTGAGCCCTGGCCACCTGACTGTGACCCCACTGTGTAGGGAAAAGTAAGGGTTCACATGGCGACATCCGCCACTGATTCCTCTTCATGTACCCCTCCCTGGATACAATAGAAGACAGAATCTGTACAGAATTTGCTATCAATATTGGGGTGTCCAAGTTAAATTAAAACTTTACACCTAAGCTAAACCTCCTCTCCTTGCCTAACTTCTAATATACTCCCTTTAAAGACATGTATATTACCCATATGTCTAGTGCCTAACCGGCCCAGGCACATTTTCTGATTTCCTGGTGATGTTCTGTTTCGGTGTTTCTGGAGACTGGAGGCCACCGGTTCTCCCCTCGCCTCCTCCTCATACTCACCAATGCTGACTTCCTCTTCTACTGGCTGTCGCTTCCTTCACAAGGGAGCCAGAGCCAGCGCATGTGCAACAGAACGCCGGCAGAAGCAAAAAGTAGCAGCCTTCTATTGCACATGCGTGACTTCTGCTGACGTTCTATTACGCAGGCGCCGGTTCCAGATCCCAAGTGAAGAAGCAGAAAGGAGACAGCGGCAGCTGAAAGTCATCTCCAGGACGAGAAAACAGGTAAGTATGGTGGGGTGAGGAGGGGGTTGTGGTCCTGAATTAGGTAGGTAGTTAGGGCTTGTAGTTTGCGGGCTAACTAGAGAAAAGGGGAGATAGGGATAATGAGGGAGGAAGTGAGAGGGGGATCTGAGTGAACTGCAATGCATCATGGTAGCAGTAGGCTAAGACAGCAGGAAGCTACCCATGTAAACAAATGTAGAGGACACCAGGAGCTACCGGAGAAAGCCAGAAATCACTCAGAACACTGCTAAAGGTACTTAGGTGCACTTATTAACCCATTGATAGCACTAACAAACCTTTTTAAAATAAAAATTTAGCCCAGAAACCCCTTTAACCTCAAAATCAGTGGCAGGTTCTGTCATGTGAACAGGCCCTAGGGATCAGGTTAAAGGGAGGATTGCTGCCAAACTACTGACAGTACGTTGTAGGTATATTATTATTATTATTATTTATTCTTATTTTCTTTATTCTATTTATTTGGCAGCTTCATTTTCATAAATATTAGTGTTGTATTTTTATGCAAATTAGCTGAAAAGTGCTTTTAGGGCCTTCCTCCTCCCACCGGGGTTCATTGTTTGCTCTAGATCCCCCCCCCCCTTCCCAAACTGTTCCCGAGCCCCTCACCATTGCTTGAGTGACATCTCCCACTTTGTCTGGAGTGAGGGGTGAAGCCCCAGCAGGACAGGACATACCCCTGAAGCCCTTTCCACCTAATTTGCTTAAGAATACAATGTTGATTCTCATTAACATGGGGCTGCAATGCAGAATCAGAAAGGCATTTTGGAAAGTGTAGAAATCTCCCTACAAGGTGTTTCGTATCTACCAATTTTCCTGATGACAGACTCCTTGATGACAAACTCAGTCCCAGCAACCACTTTTTGTGTCAAACCCAAATTTTCCCCTTTACTTTGACATATATTTTCCTCCCCCGTCCGTCACCATCCCTTCCTCTCCATCCGCGGCGCTAATGCAATAACGTTAGTGTCTCTCAAACGCCGGCGACATGTCATCAGTCCTGTTCTATTTATTTTTCTATCAGAGAGGAGGGTTTTTTTATTTATCTTTTTTTACCTGCATCTAATTTCAGCTTTTTTTTTTTTAGATTTTATTTTTATTAATTTTTTTTACCTTTGATGTTTCTGAAAAGCCTTCAATCAGATTCGTCCGTGTTTTTTTTATTGACTTGTTTTTGCCAGATCAATTGAGTTTTGACGGTCCCACAAAGATAGCAGAAGTGAAACAATTACCGCGAGTAAGATGAAGAAACTATCGCTCCTCCAAGTGTTTCTCCCCTTCCAATCAAAGCTAAAGCGGGACTAACATGGTTTATATTGAAAAGATAAATTGCTGGCAGATATTTGGAAACTGCGGATGCTTAAGAGAAATCAATTTGAGCAGATTTTTCACACAGTTGGGTTTCGGCCCCTGTTGTAGCTGGTGAGAATTTTTTTTTTTTTTTTTTTTTTGTAATTTTTTATTATTTTTTTTAATCTTCATGATTTTCTTCCGAAATCTGAAAGCACAAAGTGGGCAAATGACATTTGGTTGATGACATTTAACGTGCGCCGGTCTCCGTGATTGTTCATAAGAGGTAATGGCTGCAATCAAGATGACGGCGGGAGGTTGTGTTTGCTACAAGGTTTTTTTTACTTTTTTATTTTATTCATCTGTATTACTGTACTTCAGCATTCACCCACCTGTTGAGCTACATGGGCTGGCAGAATGGAAAAGAGCAGAGAATCGCTTAAAGAGTAACTCCCCGGTACTGTGGAATTGCTTGAACTAGTCCTGAGGGTTGCAGCAAAGATCCAGAAAGTGTTATGGAATTGCCACTTAAGCGACTCTCAAAAGATAATGGATTGGCTAAGTCATTTCTTAGTACAGAGCAGGTGACGGATAGGATCAGCAGATGGCAAGTAAAAAGGTATCTAAATTCATACCCTGCTCAGGTAATCTAGAAGTTTAAAGAGATCCAATCATCTGAGTCCCGTTTTTTCTCCCTAACACGTAGGAATGGCCTTAAGAAAGGCTATTCTTCTCCTACCTTTAGATGTCTTCTCCACGCCACCGTTCGCTAAAAATTCCGGTTTTCTTCTGTATGCAAATGCCTTCTTTCGCAGCACTGGGGGCGGACCAACAGCACTGGGGTCGTCCCCAATGCTGCAAGAGAAATCTCCAGCGCCGCCTCCATCTTCATCTGGAATGCCTCTTTCCGCGTCTTCTTCCGTCCTGGGTTTCAAACTTCAAGGCATGAGCAGTCGGCTCTTCCATTTAGCCTTGGGCTGATGTAAGCAGCCACAAGAAAATGACCATGGGCATGCACCAGTCGGCTCTGCCCGAGGCCTGATGGAAGAGCTGACTGCGCATTCCTAGAAGTTTCAAACCCAGGACGGAAGAAGACGCGGAGAGCGGCGTTCCAGGCGAAGTTAGAGGCGTCACTGGAGAGTTATCTCGCAGCATTGGGGATGCCCCTAGTGCTTATTGAGTGCTGAGGACCGCCCCCAGTGCTGCGAGAGTACTCATTTGCATACAGAAGAAAATCAGGATTTCAACCGAATGGTGGTGCGAAGAAGACATCTAAAGGTAGGAGAAGAATAGCCTTTCTTAAGGCTATACCTACGTGTTAGGGAGAAGAAAAATGGGATTTCAATGACTGGATCCCTTTAAGGATACCCAAAAGTATTCACCAGAACCCACTTCAAGGCAGGATGGACTTGGCTGCGAAGATGCCAGATTGCAAGAAAATAGGTGCACTTGCAGGCTAAGGACTAAGTTAGAAAACCTATGGAGGGCAGAGTAATACAAAAATGCCAAAATAAAAGTAGCAAAATATCAAAAGTCCAGGATGGTCGAGTGCAACAGGTCACAGATAAAGCCAAATAAACAAGAGAAGGGTAAACCAGAGAATCTACAGACATTCAGTGTAGAGGGATCACAGGGATGCCATTAGCTATTTTTGGTCCAAAGTGGTGAAAAATTGGGCAATAGAGATTGCCAAGAACAAGCCACAGTCACACGATGATGTTTGATTGTATTATTTAGGAGCTGAGATGTAGGGTTGCAGTCCTATATGTGGGAACTATATGTCAATACTCTTTTGGATTGCAGGATAATTCTTTAAATAATGCATATTTGGGCAAAATGTGGCAAAATTATGCGAGCCATATATTATCCCGGTAGTATATGACAGTATTATTTCTTCTATATGGTAGTATTATGATCTCAGGCTTATCACCTTTGGGGGCCAATAGAGATATTAGGTCCAGTAGAAATGATATTATCCTTTGTATTAGTAAATTGGATTGTTTGCATTGTGAATTGATAAAATTAGAAGGCAGTGTGATTGTATCCTATACATTATATATGTTATCATAGGGTTATGTTGTAGTATTAACAGCACAACTACAGCAATACATGAAGTGCGAGACGTCTCATCAAGGTCTCCGAGCTGTCAGAGGGTTCAGCTCTGTGCTATATAGAGGTATGTCAGTAACACTCATTACCGGCAGAGCTGACGGACGGCTGTTTGCTCCTATGGCAGCAGCGTACATCCATAGCAACGCTGTCCTATAGCTATATACAGCACTGTGTAACCACCTATCCATCTATATATCTTATGTCTATCCATATCTAGTATCTATTCATCTATCTATTGTATCTATCGTATGTATCTACCTATCACATCCATCTATCTGATCATATCTATCTGCTGCATCTAATGTATTTATCATATCTATCATCATATATCTATGTAAATATCTGAAATCGCTCATAGCTGTCTAATATGTATCAAATAGTCTGTCGTATCTACAGTATCTATCATCTGTCTGTCCATCCATATATATATATATATATATATATATATATATATATATTGTATCTAGCTCATATTTATCTAACATCTGTAGTATCTAACCCATTATATATTGCATGGGAGGATTTGTATGGGGATAACACTCAACCACTTGGGGACCTGAAATAGGGAAACCCAACCCAGTTAATAAGTGGTTACCCATGGACTCCATAGACTATAATGAGGTCCACTTGGATTGCTTGCAGGACTTTTCTCTCTGCATTTTTTAGACGGAATGGGGAACAGGATCCACTAGTGGTAGAGTGAACCCATCCTCACGGTATAGGCCCATAGAGGGCTGGAGCACCATATTACACCTTTATATAGTACAGCACAGAACTGTAATCCTATAGAGTCATGAGAAAATGGTCCAAAAAGGGGCCCTCATGTGCTTTATACCCTCTAAAGCCAGGTTCATGCTGGGTTTTTGGACTGGATTTTGAGGTGGAGGCCGTCTTAGAATCCGGTCCAAAAAACGGCTAGCCGCAACTGGATGTCGGTGCAGTGCATACAGGGCATCGGCATCCAGTCGCAGCATGGGCCTAGTCGGGAGGGAGTGTCGCACCGTAGAATCTGCGGCAAGAAAGGAAATGTCACTCATGGAAAAAGGAACCCATTGAATTCAATGGGAGGCAGTTTTTTTAACCGGATTCCACATCAAAATCTGGCCCCAAACCCCCCATACGAACCCGGCTTAATACTGCCCATGCACATGACTCCCACCATACAATAGGTCCCTATAACAGATGCACAAATATTTTAAGACTATTTTTTTTCCAGCTAAAGCGGATTCATAGACAATAATACACTTTGTGCTTTATGGAATTGCTCTTTCCAGGACACAACTGGACCCCCGACAGATCAACTGAATATGTCATTATGTGGAGACCCCCGCTGACCACCGTCCTCCCGGCCGCACTATTATGGCACGGAGCACATTGCAGAATATTTTCAGCTCCCCACATCTGTCAAATGAATCAAGTCATCAGACAAAGCAGCGGCAACGATTCAATTACTGCATTATCCATTGTAAGCCTTGGACAGTGAACTGAGATTAGCATTCAGAGAACCTGCCGGAACCTGGGCTGATATTAATGGGAATGTAAAGCAGATACGTGAATACAAATAAAGGCAAATTGCTTGTGTAGCCGCTCTCCCTGTAGTCTTTATTATGGCTCAAGGCTTTCACTGGTGGAGAGCGGTTAAACATTGAACACACACGCACAGATCCATTCCAATACATGGACGGGAATACAATTACATCAAATGTCTTCTATCATTAGCCGCCGATCACGTGATGATGGAAGCGGAGAATATACAATGATGAACACTTAAAATCTACTGACTGCCACTTATACAGAGAACTCTGCCGGAACATTTCAGGATACAATGTAACAATGTAGATTGTCTTCGCCCCACTATGCCTATTCTCTGCCAAGATTTTCACGGCTGAATCGGCATCCCGTGTGGCACCCCTCTATCACCGACCCATCAACGTTCAATAGAATAGCCTCGTCCTTGAAAACAGAGCTACGTTTCCGATCCATCAAAATGTATAGTATGTTCTACTTTTTCACCGACCATGAGCTGCACTTGGCCATGAACTCCGGTCAGTCTTAAGAAGGAACAAAAGGAATGTTGCCAAACAACAAGGCCAAGGTCATACCCTGAAGAGTCACCTATTTTACTATAAGATCTACATCAGAACTCCTAGACTGACTCTTGTCTCGGTGCCCCCGCGTGTGCCGTGAATTGGGGTGAGGATTAGTCCAAAGGACATTCAATTCATTCATGAAAAATCCATTATTCTGGCACATGGAGTGCAGAACAATATCTGTACAGACTTTTTTTTTTCCAACTGGGTTTCAGAGACACCTTCACTTGCATAGAAGGCACATTGACACAGGTTTTGGCACAGAAATCTACATCTAATCCTCCTTGTGTGAACATAACCTAAGGGTACAATGTAACAAGTACAGGAATTAGACGATCGTGAACATAATTATTCCCTCTGTCAATAGGGGAAACTGGTAAAAAATAAAATCAAAGGGTGTCTTCATAGGCAAAGTCCTCATGGGACCTTCTACTGGGGCCAGCACAGACCTCTCTTATTGACCCCTTGGCCACCGCATAGGTGTCATCTATATTGTGTCTGCCTACTTGATACATAAAAAAAACAAAAAAAACAACAACCTGAAAATTTTCATGTGATTGGTGATATTATGATCCTCAAATATTTTGAAACGGGAAGGTCCATTCTTCGTTCTTTAAATGTATGGCAATGTGAATTTCACATGTATGGCGATGTGAAACGTCCTCTTCAAGCATCTTCTTCCAGCGCAGGCGGTCAAACTTGTAGGCCTCAGGGAAAGGCGACTGGGCATGCCCGCAGCCACAAGAAAAATGGCCGCTTACACAGTAAATAAGCAGCCATTTTCATGTGGCCTGTGGGTATGTGCAGTCTGCTCTGTTTGAGGCCTACAAGTTTGACCGCCTGCGCCAGAAGAAGACATGTGAAGAGGCCGATTCCTGAAGAAGATGGAGGCAGCACTGGAGAGTTCTCTCGCAGCATTGGGGACGCCCCCAGTGCTGTTTGAGCCCTGAGGACCGCCTCCAGTGCTGCGAGAGAACTCATTTGCATACCGACAAAACCGGGATTTCTACGAAACGGCGGCACGGAGAAGACATCTAAAGGTAGGAGAAGAATAGCCTTTGTTAAGGCTATTCCTACGTGTCAATGAGAAAAAAATGTGTTTTAATGGTAAAATCCCTTTAACGGAGTCAGTCGGCTATAAACAGATGTGAACAGAGCCTGATCTACTTGTCATACACTGCATGCTGGAGGATACCTGGTAATAACTGAAACTATAAAAAAAGGAGATAAATAAGTAAAAATAATAATAAATAACAGCGTTAATAATTATTACGAGGAGCGCAGGTAACGTCTCAGACACTGTACTGTACTCGGCTGTATTTCTGCTGCAATTATCACTCAGTAAATTGGTCTAATTAGGCTGCGGGATGAGACTGGAGACAGTAACTGAGACATCTTGCAATTGAACTGTCTTCTGTGAAGGAGTGCTAGTGACCTCAGGAGGCCACAGAGGAGACATCACTCTGCATCTCTCCGCTGCTCAGCTCAGCACAGTCAAGGCGGAATAAAGGATCATTTGATGCATAGAAAGAACAGGCTCACTAATAAAATGTCAAGGAACATTCAACGTGGGCCAGACATTTTGATAAATCATAAAATCAGCGCACCGCCTGCCTCTCCAAACCTTATTACTGCTTCCAAATAATAATAATCGGATAGCAGGCGGCGCCCAGACCCCCTCCCCCTCCCTGGGTTCACTCATCCCAGGAATGGAGTAATAGAAAACATATTGTGCTCTTATCTGTACAGGGCTCATTTATATGGAAATCTCGGCACACACTGCTGATTGTTTAAGAGATTCTCGGGGCTCAGATCAGATCATTTTGCTTCAGTAGTTAAACATATGTGTCTGATATATAGAGAGAGCAGAACATACAGAGGACGGGAGAAGAGGACACCAGAACGAGGGCGAAAGAATCCAATCGGTATAGACGGTGACATCACCGAGGCTCAATGCCACACACCATAGTGATGTCACTGGCTAAGAACGAGACAGAAAAGAGGAATAGTTATATAATCCTTCCCTGTACAAATGGTAGAGATAATATATGAGGCAATATAATAGTAGTTATATATAGTACATACGTATAATAGTAGTTATATTCTATATTGTATAATATGCTTGTACATAGGAGTAGAATTACAGTAGTTATATTCTTGTACATAGGAGTAGTATTATAGTAGTTATATTCTTGTACATAGGAGCAGTATTATAGTAGTTATATTCTTGTACATAGGAGCAGTATTATAGTAGTTATATTCTTGTACATAGGAGCAGTATTATAGTAGTTATATTCTTGTACATAGGTGGTAGTATTATAATAGTTATATTCTTGTACATAGGAGTAGAATTACAGTAGTTATATTCTTGTACATAGGAGCAGTATTATAGTAGTTATATTCTTGTACATAGGAGCAGTATTATAGTAGTTATATTCTTGTACATAGGTGGTAGTATTATAATAGTTATATTCTTGTACATAGGAGTAGAATTACAGTAGTTATATTCTTGTACATAGGAGTAGTATTATAGTAGTTATATTCTTGTACATAGCAGCAGTATTATAGTAGTTATATTCTTGTACATAGCAGCAGTATTATAGTAGTTATATTCTTGTACATAGCAGCAGTATTATAGTAGTTATATTCTTGTACATAGGAGCAGTATTATAGTAGTTATATTCTTGTACATAGGTGGTAGTATTATAATAGTTATATTCTTGTACATAGGAGCAGTATTATAGTAGTTATATTCTTGTACATAGGAGCAGTATTATAGTAGTTATATTCTTGTACATAGCAGCAGTATTATAGTAGTTATATTCTTGAACATGGGGTAGTATTATAGTAGTTATATACTTGTACATAGGAGCAGTATTATAGTAGTTACTAGCTGGTACCCGCGACTTCGTCTGCGGTGATTGTAGCAGTGGGTATATACAGGCGCGGGTAAGGTTTTCGTACTGTGTATAAGGTATGGGATATGAAATGTAACTTTGTATCTTGTTTTTGCTATAATTCAGAGAATACGTAAGACTTTTGTGTTGAAGTTATTTTGTATTTGAGTTGCTATATATACGGTGTTGTGAGAAACTGTACATAGTGACTTTGGGACAGAGGTATTTGAAGTTAACCCTTTCCCGTCAATGGCATTTTTTGATTTTCGTTTTTCGTTTTTGACTCCCCTCCTTCTAAACCCCATAACTTTTTTATTTCTCTGCTCCCAGAGCCACATGAGGTCTTAATTTTTCCTGGGACAAATTTTCCTTCATGATGCCGCCATTATTTATTCTATATAATGTACTGGGAAGCAGGGAAACAATTCTGAATGGGGTGGATTTGACGAAAAAATGCATTTCTGCGACTTTCTTACGGGCTTTGGTTTTACGGCGTTCACTGTGCAGCCAAAATGACCTGTCCCCTGTCTTCTGTGTTTCGTTACGATTCCGGGGATACCAAATTTATATGGTTTTATTCACATTTTGACCCCTTAAAAAAATCCAAAACTGTTAAAAAATTTTTTTTTTGAAAAGCCGTCATATTCCGACAGCCGTAACTTTTTTATACGTCCATGTACGTGGATGTATAGGGCGTCTTTTTTTGCGGGACTGTGCGTACTTTGTAGTTCTACCATTTTTGGGAAATGTTATTGCTTTGATCACTTTTTATTCAAATTTTTATCAGAATCAAAACAGTGAAAAAACGGCGGTTTGGCACTTTTGACCATTTTTCCCGCTACGGCGTTTACCGAACAGGAAAAATATTTGTATAGCTTTGTAGAGCGGGCGATTTCGGACGCGGGGATACCTAACATGTAAGTGTTTCACAGTTTTTAACTACTTTTATATATCTTCTAGGGAAAGGGGGGTGATTTGAATTTTTAATCCTTTTTATTTGTTTTTATATTTTTTTTTACTTTTAAAAAAATTTTTTTTTTTTTGCATTTATTAGACCTCCTAGGGGTATTGACATGGGTGGGCGGTGTCGCGGATTGTCAGAGCGGTGCGGGTCGGCAAACATGGCTGCTCCGGAGCGTTAAAGAGAACCTCCTGGAGTATTGTTAAGGTGAGGGGCAAAGTGGTAAAGTATATGTATATGAGATTGTGTGGGGTTAGGGGCGAGGCTGTAGAGGGGAATGTGAATTTTGGGGCTTGCTATGGTCCAAAGTGTGTGAGATTGCAGAGATGGTGGTGTGAATTTGGGTTTTGTGGGGGTCCTGGCACAAACATATGTGCGCTATTGTGACGAAAAGTAGCCTATTGCGCAATCAGGTGTATTAACTATGTTTGTGGAAAATTTCAGCCAAATCGGTCGAGCGGGTTTTGCGTGATTGACTAACAAACATCCGAACACACAAACCCACAAACATCCAAACTCACAAACTTTCACATTTATAATATTAATAGGATATTCTTGTACATAGGAGCAGTATTATAGTAGTTATATCCTTGTACATAGGAGCAGTATTATAGTAGTTATATTCTTGTACATAGGAGCAGTATTATAGTAGTTATATTCTTGTACATAGGTGGTAGTATTATAATAGTTATATTCTTGTACATAGGAGTAGAATTACAGTAGCTATATTCTTGTACATAGGAGCAGTATTATAGTAGTTATATTCTTGTACATAGCAGCAGTATTATAGTAGTTATATTCTTGAACATGGGGTAGTATTATAGTAGTTATTAGAGATGAGCGAACACTAAAATGTTCGAGGTTCGAAATTCGATTCGAACAGACGCTCACTGTTCGAGTGTTCGAATGGGTTTCGAACCCCATTATAGTCTATGGGGAACATATACTCGTTAAGGGGGAAACCCAAATTCGTGTCTGGAGGGTCACCAAGTCCACTATGACACCCCAGGAAATGATACCAACACCCTGGAATGACACTGGGACAGCAGGGGAAGCATGTCTGGGGGCATAAAAGTCACTTTATTTCATGGAAATCCCTGTCAGTTTGCGATTTTCGCAAGCTAACTTTTCCCCATAGAAATGCATTGGCCAGTGCTGATTGGCCAGAGTACGGAACTCGACCAATCAGCGCTGGCTCTGCTGGAGGAGGCGGAGTCTAAGATCGCTCCACACCAGTCTCCATTCAGGTCCGACCTTAGACTCCGCCTCCTCCGGCAGAGCCAGCGCTGATTGGCCGAAGGCTGGCCAATGCATTCCTATGCGAATGCAGAGACTTAGCAGTGCTGAGTCAGTTTTGCTCAACTACACATCTGATGCACACTCGGCACTGCTACATCAGATGTAGCAATCTGATGTAGCAGAGCCGAGGGTGCACTAGAACCCCTGTGCAAACTCAGTTCACGCTAATAGAATGCATTGGCCAGCGCTGATTGGCCAATGCATTCTATTAGCCCGATGAAGTAGAGCTGAATGTGTGTGTTAAGCACACACATTCAGCACTGCTTCATCACGCCAATACAATGCATTAGCCAGTGCTGATTGGCCAGAGTACGGAATTCGGCCAATCAGCGCTGGCTCTGCTGGAGGAGGCGGAGTCTAAGGTCGGACCTGAATGGAGACTGGTGTGGAGCGATCTTAGACTCCGCCTCCTCCAGCAGAGCCAGCGCTGATTGGTCGAGTTCCGTACTCTGGCCAATCAGCGCTGGCCAATGCATCCCTATGGGAAAAAGTTTATCTCACAAAAATCACAATTACACACCCGATAGAGCCCCAAAAAGTTATTTTTAATAACATTCCCCCTTAAATAAAGGTTATCCCTAGCTATCCCTGCCTGTACAGCTATCCCTGTCTCATAGTCACAAAGTTCACATTCTCATATGACCCGGATTTGAAATCCACTATTCGTCTAAAATGGAGGTCACCTGATTTCGGCAGCCAATGACTTTTTCCAATTTTTTTCAATGCCCCCGGTGTCGTAGTTCCTGTCCCACCTCCCCTGCACTGTTATTGGTGCAAAAAAGGCGCCAGGGAAGGTGGGAGGGGAATCGAATTTTGGCGCACTTTACCACGCGGTGTTCGATTCGATTCGAACATAGCGAACACCCTGATATCCGATCGAACATGTGTTCGATAGAACACTGTTCGCTCATCTCTAGTAGTTATATTCTTGTACATAGGAGCAGTATTATAGTAGTTATATTCTTGTACATAGGGGCAGTATTATAGTAGTTATATTCTTGTACATAGGAGTAGTATTATAGTAGTTATATTCTTGTACATAGGAGCAGTATTATAGTAGTTATATTCTTATATATAGGAGCAGTATTATAGTAGTTATGTTCTTGTACATAGGAGCAGTATTATAGTAATTATATTCTTGTACATAGGAGCAGTATTATAGTAGTTATATACTTATACATAGGAGCAGTATTATAGTAGTTATATACTTATACATAGGAGCAGTATTATAGTAGTTATATTCTTGTACATAGGAGCAGTATTATAGTAGTTATATTCTTGTACATAGGAGGTAGTATTATAGTAGTTATATTCTTATACATAGGAGTAGTATTATAGTAGTTATATTCTTGTACATAGGAGCAATATTATAGTACTTATATTCTTGTACATAGGAGCAGAATTATAGTAGTTATATTCTTGTACATAGGAGCAGTATTATAGTAGTTATATTCTTGTACATAGGAGCAATATTATAGTACTTATATTCTTGTACATAGGAGCAGTATTATAGTACTTATATTCTTGTACATAGGAAGTAGTATTATAGTAGGTATATTCTTGTACATAGGAGCAGTATTATAGTAGTTATATTCTTGTACATAGGAGCAGTATTATAGTAGATATACTCGAACATGGAGTTTAGTAGTTATTCCCTTAGTTCCTATGGGGCAGTATTGCGGTTGATAAATTACATCTTATAAAGACAAGGATATGGACTTAAACAAGTTGTTGACTTTTTAATATTATCTGGTGTCGCTATTGTTCACACATTTGTTGGCTGCTGTTTCTTAGACAATTCTTAAGAGGTGCAATGTATTCTGTACAATATAATAAAATATAGCAGGAGATGTAAAGTTAATAATTTCCTTCGCTATCATCCCTGGTAAAGACCTGTTTGTGCTCTTGCTATCTCATTGCTTATAAATGGCGGTATTCTTTGTTCCAATGCTGCGGAGTTTCCTGCTATAAATCTGTAACGTAAACTGCAGCTTCTGTTGCATGTGAACTCGCGCTAATTATATCAAAGCTGAACAGTTTAATCACACACTTCTTAGGCAACTCTCCCGATCACTTTATAAACAGAGGAATCACATCTGGCTTTCCAGGTATTGGAAATGAAATTGTATTAATTACACATTTAGCTTTGCATAACTACACTCGCGTGTGATATAATTCAGACATTGTTCTGGAAACTACAAGAAGCGCTTGTTACATCAGATACGGTTTTATCTCTCTATTTTTTTATGGTTTGTTTAATATTTTACAGTTAAATGTTTTGGGATTCCAAATATTGCATCTGTGCAAAAACAATGGCAGTGAACAAGTATATTCACATGTCCGATTTTTTTATTTTAATGGACACACAGACCCCTTAAGAAATCAATGAAGGATTAAAATAAAATGGATTGATGTTACATCCATTGAAAATTGACCGAATTGACCAAAAGTCCAATGAAATTCATCCATTGGATGACGGCTGCTGAAAACGGACATGGAACAGATGCAAAAGGGATGCAGCAGTTAAAGGGATCCTATCATTAAAAGTCATTTTTTTTGTCCCTAACACATAGGAATAGCCTTAAGAAAGGCTATTCTTCTCCTACCTCTAGATGTGTTCCCCGAACCTCCGTTCGGTATATAATCTGGTTTGCGTTGGTATGCAAATGAAATCTCTCCAACACTGGGGGCGGTCCCCAGTGCTCCAACACCACTGGGGGCTTGCACAGTATTGTAAGTGGCCATTTTCTTGTGGCTGGCAGGCATGCGCAGTCGGCTTTGCTCTAGGCCTGAGGCCTAGAAGTTTGAAGCCACCACCGGAAGACGACGCGTGAAGAGCCCATTCCTGAAGAAGATGAAGGTGGCGCGGGAAAGTTCTCTTACATCATTGGGAACACCCCCAGTGCTGCGAGAGAACTCATTTGCATACCGATGAAAACTGGATTATATAATGAACGGCGGCATGGAGAAGACATCTAAAGGTAGGAGATGAATAGCCTTTCTTAAGGCTATTCCTACGTGTTATGGACAAAAAATTGACTTTTAATGATAGAATCCCTTTAAATAGAGAGATTTGTTTGTTTTTCATGAGCGAGAAATGAACATGGTCATGTGAATAAGGCCCAAGGAGGTTTATAAGGATAGTCCCTTTATGGGACTCTCCAATGTGTTTTGCAATTGGTCAGCTGGAAACATTGCTATCTATACAATTCTAATATTGTATGCCAATATTCTATCTTGCAGCTTCCATCTGGTCCGTAAGTCAAGGAGACCCACAGATTACCCTAACCACACTATGGTTGATTAAACCCCTTAGCTCCCACAACCATCTCCATCAAAAATTCACTGTAGGGATGAGGTAGGAGCCCTGGACAAAAGATTGCACTGGAGCCCACAAGACTTTAGTTACGCCATTGATTGCTAGCATCCTCCATTTCTGGCTAATAGTGATTGTTGCTAAACTATGCAATATTGACATTAGGTATGTAAATGAGTTGGATTCACATTTTGCTAATAGCAAAAGACATTATGGTAAATATGCATTGTGATGCTTTCACACCTGACATGGCTAACCATGGCTAACCATGTCAAGATTCCTATGCTAAATGCATGTAAAGTTTTGTTTTAATTTCTTAGGCATTGTCCTCCACATGTTCTGTTTATGCCTTTTAGGATAATATCAAGGTGCAACCCTACTTGACTGGACATGTCCAGATATGTAGGTCTTGAGATGACCAGCTTTTCAAGACAACGTGATTTTGCAATATTACAATATGATATCATGTGTCTACATGTGACCGCCCAGTGGTTGTATGGTGAATTGCAGTCTGACAAGGATTTTCCTAGCATGTTATAATATTGAAATTGGTTTGATTTCATACCAAATCTGAGCTAAGGTAATGGTGGACATGTTAGTACATGGAAAGGTTCCTGCAACTATGACTTATGTATAGTCTATTCCTGATCTGGAGCAGGTTGCTGAATTACTGGCAGATTCCTTGAAGGTTTAGGTGAAAATCTATTAACATGTAGAACGATTAACATAGCTCAATCTCCAACAGATGTAGATGTAGATGCATCAGGCCTGGGCAGAGCCGACTGTGCATGGTCGCACTACAAGCGGACATGCGCAGTCGGCTCTACCCAGGCCCGATGCCTGGCAGAGTGAATTCAGAGCCGGGAGACGCCGCGGGGACGCTGCACGGAGAAGACTTCTAAAGGTAGGAGAAGAACCAGCGTTGATTGGCCGACTGTATAGCATTCGGCCAATCAATGCTGGTTCTGCATCGAACTTTTCCATTCGAATAGCGAGTGATACTCGATCGAGTACGAGTATTTCGAATACTGTAGTATTCGATCGAATACCTACTTGATCGAATACTACTCGCTCATCTCTAGTAGGCACTAAGTCAGAAAAATAACCTGACATGGTCAGATACATAGCAGAAGATCCCATTGATGGAGTCCATAGGTTTAAACCATGACACAGAGGCTGCAACGCTGTAGAGAAATGCTAGAAATGCAAGATTTAGTGCATATGACAAATAGAAGGGTTTAATCCCAACTTTTATTTCTGAAAATCCATTAAATGATTAGGGGCAAATTTATTATGGAAAATGCACCAGGACTAATTCCTTAAGCCAGATATATACATAGCCAAATTTATCATAAAATATGAACCACTGCGATAAATCTGACACATCTTCTAACTGTCTAATGTAGAAGTTTTAACCGTCTTTAGCACTTAAAGGGTGTCTATCACCTTCCTTAACCTATTTCAAGTGTCACCATAGTGCTGTAGGGGCTGTGACATGCTTACATATTATACCTTCACTATGTTTCACAGTCCCGTGGAAGCCGACAAAAAGACATTTTCTTAATTTTGCAAAATAGGTGTTCGAAGTAGAAGGGGCATTCCCAGAAATCTTAAAACACAGCTTTCTTGAAAACACGCCCTGTATGGGGAAATGTAATGACCACGGATTGTGATGGCATCTCTTTACTCCCAGCACTCGAGTTACTCAAAGCTGTCAAGTTACTAAGTTGAGTGCGTTGTTCCAGTGCTTAAGTTGAGTGCTTCCCCCGGCCAGTGTGCTGCAATGTCATTATCTAGTCAGTCAAGTCTTGCACATGCGCGGTATGCACCACAAATCTTGCAATGATCTCATATATGCCAAACCAAACAAGTACATATTGTGCATGCGCAAAATTTAGTCAAGCAGGTGATGACAACACAACAGTGGGAAAATCATTTCCCAATGGCCAGGGACTTGCACAAAACTGTGCAGTGTGCACTTGTAGAAAGCATATAGCTTATATGTAGCTATACATTACGTAATCACGGGGCGCATGCTGCGCATGTGCAAGACTTCCTTGACCAGATGATGACGTCATAGCAGCTGGACTATGGTTTCCCACTGGCCTGGGGGTAGAACAAAGCACTCAACTTACTCGACAGCTGGGAGGAAAAGATGCCAACAGTTACTAGCCATGGGCATTACATTTCTCAATAAGCTTATGCAGGGATTTGGGGGCTCTGTACCAGAAAAAAATCAGAGCAATGACCACTCTGCCCCATCTTTTTGATTGGTCGTTTGCAACTTTTACCATCACTTGTGATTAAATTAGTCCCGAGAAAGGTTTTGTCCCACCTTCTCAAGGTGGAAACATTCACTAAAATTTGTGTCGCTTTGGTGGTGTAAACAACATCGGAAATTTATGTCCGGTATGAACCTAAATTTCTGCCAAGGTGCACGGCCCAGTGAAGTATGCACCTAATATACATATACCACGCCAGTCTTGATAAATCCATTGCATCAAGTTATTAAATTGTGCACCTAAAAAGGCCATAGTGTTAAAGTCCGCGGTTTAGCTTTAACTTGAGGCCGAAGCAGAAAAAGTAAAATTAACTATTCATACAATTGTAAACAGTTTAATACAAAAATGAAAATTTCTGAAACCTAATACCAACAAATTATGGAAGACGTTTCTATAAATGGTCAAAGTCTAATGGCAGTAGCTGCAAATGAAGAAGCTAAGACATCTATTAAGTCATCGGGAGATGATAACGTCCTCGATTCGGCCCCGTTTCAGCATCGCCATGAACTAATCAGTCCACGCGGTTTTGATCTTAATGTCTTCCCATCAGTTAAACATCATGATGCTGCAGGGTCGAACCGAGGGAAGGAAAAAAAAAATCTATTTTAGAATTCTTTCTGCATTTCAAGTCCTGAATTTCCTTTCATTAAAGCGATGCAGCAAGTATCAGTCTCAATAAGACGAGCGCTATAGATCAAGTCTCCTCAATGTATTCATATTTCATGCTAATTAGTCTCTGTACACGTAATCGCTCTCCCCGATGGGTCCGGTACATGTGTCTCTGTCCGTGATAGCTCATTAAATCTTCCATACTTCATTTCGGCTCGGGATTTTTCGCTATGAATTAGACATTTCGGTCCATTCTCGATACCCTGATTACTTCTGATAATTCCTTATAATGCCGGAGAACCCTACGAGCCATGGCTGATGCATATGGCGGTCAATAGGCGCTGCAGTATTCGGCTATATCAATAGCGCAAGCTCGTGTCGTCCTTGTGCTTTGATACAGCATGTGGGTAATCTGCCCTATATCTGACAAGCGATGAGAAGTTGCTAGCCTAATTCTTTTTAATGGGGGCCTCTGAGACCATCCACAAGTTGGAGAATACACTGCCTGCTGTTAAAGGGAGCCTTTCGGTAAGCGCTGTGCAGCGAGGAGCTCGATGCTCATCATTCTTACTTGTAAATTAAATAAGAGGGCTGGTGCTGGCGGAGAGGCAATGCACTCAATTCACGTCTTCATAAGCCAAGAAGAAACACAGAGGTATTTCCAATACTACAGATCTTCATGCCCAAGGACAGAATATGGGCGAAGGGCTCAGAAATCAAATATTTCATTGAAATTCTGCTAGGAAACGTGGTCGGTTCTGACAGCAAACTCCTCGGGTCCCAGTTAATTAGCAGCTATTGGACAACTATGGAGAAACTGAGGCGTGGGGTGGAGGAATAAATCTGCATATCTTGGACATGATATTAAGAGGTAGTGGATCCCCTTCTGGCGGTATAGAAGATCCGGTTGACTTACACACAGCCATTTTACGCTTCCTAATGAGGGTAAAGGCCATTTTGGACATTCCAAGCCAATATTGAGCGTATCCCTTTAAGAAGTTCATCGGGGAAGGGAATATCTGCCTATGCTATTTATTATATAGATGTCTATTTAAAAAGATTAGTTGGCTAGATGTACTTCGCTGTTGTCAAACGACTACATCCACCGTGCCCTGATGAGAGTTGTAGTTGGAAACATATCCTATAAAATGATACCTAGGATATCGGATATCTGCAAAAATAGTGTCAACCCTATTAAACGTATGGTCCATATTGACAGCCAAATTTAATAATAAAACAACGTAATTAGAGATGAGCGAACAGTAAAATACTCGAGATTCGATATTCGTTTCGAGTAGCCCCTCAATATTCGACTACTCAAATCGAATATCGAACCCTATTATAGTCTATGGGGGAAAATGCTCATTTCAGGGGTAGGCAACGTTCGACCAAATTATACTTACCAAGTCCACGAGTGAGGGTCGGGCTGGATCCTCCAAGAAGTCTTCTCCTTGCAGCGTCCCCGCAGCCTCTTCCGGCTCTTCATTCACTCTGCCAGGCATCGGGCCTGGGCAGAGCCGACTGTGCATGCCCGCACTACAAGCCTGATGCCTGGCAGAGTGAATTCAGAGCCGGAAGACGCCGCGGGGAAGCTGCACGGAGAAGACTTCTAAAGGTAGGAGAAGAACCAGCGTTGATTGGCCGACTGTATAGCATTCGGCCAATCAATGCTGGTTCTGCATCGAACTTTTCCATTCGAATAGCGAGTGGTACTCAATCAAGTATGAGTAATTCGAATACCGTAGTATTCGATCGAATACCTACTCGATCGAGTACTACTCGCTCATCTCTAAATGTTATGTCTTCTATCATGTGTATATGCTATGAAAAATCTGTGTGTCTCTATGGTTACAGACTACGAACGCACTTTGTGTAGTCAGACCCTACAGTGACAACTCTTGGTTCCGGTGCAGGGTTTATTCCATGCCCAGAAATGGGTTGTCCATCGGGAAGATGGAATAAAGACTTTTTGCACAGAATTATCTCTTGCTGGGGTAATATACTTCCCTCCGGATGGAAATCTATTGAAAGGTTAATGGATTTCCCAGTGCTATGGTTACAGACTACAAACACACCTTGTGTAGTCGGACCCTACAGTTCTAAGTCTTCCATTTACTCTTCATCTTCCCCTTATTCATTGTGTGAATATACTGTACAGAAGCACCAAGCAAAATGTATCGATTTATTTGTAGTCTGTAACCATGGAGACACATTGCTCTGCCTAGGAGCTGTAAACACAAAACGGTAGGGTTTAAATGAAATAACACTTATTACCCTAAGAGACCCCATGTCACTAAATATTACTTCCATCCTCATCTCTGCACAAGGAAAAAATTTACAGCCAAAATTAGGGTAAATTTAGGTCACGAAAACCTACTAACTATATAACTCTACCTGCCTATAACCAATAGGGTCAGACTCCTAGCTAATTGACTTTGATTTTAATATCTCTATTTCCCCAGCGCTCCTTAGGCGAGCCGGTGTCCGGGTCGGTGAGCCCGCATTGATTGCTGCCTTCCTGCTTTCTAAACCTAAGGCAAGCGGCATACATTTTTAAAGTTCTCTCCGGAGCTCCTGATAAGAAAGCTTCAGCGCTAGAACTTAATGAAAAAGAACACAATGAAAATCTCATCCACAACAAGAGATTAACTGCTTGCATGCCATGGAAAACAGTAACGGGGCATAGTCCTCTATATTGTGGGTCCAATCCGAATATACCACTATGTAGGTAGAGTAAGTACATGTGTGATGGTGATGTGAGCTTGGGGGGTTACAATGCCCCTTTTTCCTCTTTTTGTTCATAGATAGGTGCATAATATATAGGCATATTAGCATAAAGCTTGTATATCAGTGCACAGAGCCTGACCAGGGACTGCCCAGCATCTGTGCACGGCCTCCATGTATATAGGGATTAGGGTTGAGCGATCAGGATTGGAAAAGAATGGATCCCGATCGGTGATCGAGCAAATTTTACGATCGGATGCAAAATGATCGGAATTGTATTTTGCAATCTCAAGATCGGCTCAACCCTAAAAGTGACTTTTGCCATAGAGAAGCATTGACTAGGGTTGGGCGATCGAGAAAGATCGGATCCCGATCGTCGATCGAGCAAATTTCACAATCGCCTGGAAAATGATTGGAAATCGGATTTTAAAATCGATCCTGAAATCTCAAGATCGGCTCAACCCTAACGGAGATATAGTCACCGACATGTGAAGACCAAAACCTGGGGCAACTCTATAGAACACAGCCAGAATATAGCGCTTTAGACCAAGGATGTAGTCGTAGTCAGTCATAGGTTTTTATTTATTTATTTATTATTATTATTATTATTATTATTATTATTATTATTATTATTATTTAAAAGAACCATCTAGGTCAGGGGTAGGCAACCTTCGGCACTCCAGTTGTTGTAAAACTACAACTCCCAGCATGCATATCTGCTTTGCTGTTCTTAAAACTCCCATGGAAGTGAACGGAGCATGTTGGGAGTTGTAGTTTCCCAGCAGCTGGAGTGCCGAAGGTTGCTGACCCCTGATCTAGGTAAATCTGAAGGGTGCAAAGAGGCCACATCATGTCTGACCCCAGATTTTTTTGGTTGAAAAATAAGAAAGTAGGTCCCAGTGTATGAGCTTTAGTTTGAGTGTCCCTTTCAGTGAAAACTGTATTTTTTTTTGGGGGGGGGGCTGGTCATGAACATGGCAGAGTAAACAGCCAATAGTACAAAAATTAATTCAATATAGGGGCAGCACAGTGGCTCAGTGGTTAGCACTACAGCCTTGCAGCACTGGAGTCCTGGGTTCAAATCCTGCCAAGGACAAAACATCTGTAAGGAGTTTGTATGTTCTTCCCGTGTTTGCGTGGTTTTCTTCCCATTCTACAAAGACATACTGATAGGGAAAAATGTACATTGTGAGCCCTCAAAATTCAATATGTAGCAAAAATAAAATGGAAGCTTTTTCGACATGAAAATTTAAGGCACAAACGGATTAGATTTGAGTTAGTCATAAAATAGTAAAATCCATGAGAATAATAGCGAATAATCAGTGTTATTATGAGCCATTGTGCTTCTCTAGATGTGAGCCGTCCGGGGTCCCGACCTTTATGATGGATTCTGCTTGAGCGGCCATCAATATATGGTTTCAAGCGGAATGGAAATTAAATCTGACCTTTGACCTTACAGTGGGCCGAGATGTGCAGACCCTAAGGTTAGAACTACGACCGCTGCTCCATCGGATACACAGAAGCCATGAGAACGGCAGAGGAGCCGACCTTTAGATTTAGGTTGTCCTATCTGGATCATGTCCTGAGAACATTTGTGTATTGAGGGGGACAGTGGCCTAAACTTTATATATTCGGTAATACAATATCTTCTTAACCCATTGCTTTATAGGATGAAAATAATGGTGGATAGTAACAAAGGAGCAATGCCCTGAACAGAACTTTTGGAAAATAATAATAATAATAATAATAATAATAATAATAATAATAATAATAATAATAATTATTATTATTATTATTATTATTATTATTAGTAGTAGTATTATACATTGTTTCGATTAAATATTATTACATTAAAATATATTAATTATATTACAATAAAAATATTAAATATTAACATTTTCTGAGCCAGCCTTGAGTTATTCATTGACTATTGTTCACAAAACTGGTGCCAACCATGAAAAAAATGCAAAACACTAATACTATAAACTGTCCTTAGAACGAGTTACTGATATCAGATTGGTGAGTGTGCCAGGTGCCGAAGAGTCTTCAGCATTCAGACAAGTCCTGTAGCCTTCATTGCTTACAAAGCACAGCGCCGTACATTGTATAGTGGCCGAACTTGGTATTGCAGCTCAGCACCATCCATTTGGAAGGGACTGAGCTGCAAACCGACCAAGTGACTCATGAAAGTGATATCACAGGCTTGTGAAGTGGAAGCCACAAGTACGTCATACATTTGAACAGTAGGCGCACCAGATGTCGGACCCCACCGATCTAATAATGTTGACCTATCCAAAGAATGCGCCATCAATATTCTAGCCTTCAAAAACCGCTTTAAAAGGATATCTCAGATTTATTGATAGAATATTCTTCTAGTGGTCTGGCAACTGGGACCCCAATGGTCGCTAATACAAAGTGGCAATATTACTAGGAATACGGCATGCTATGACATTGCCGATCCTCCTTTTCAAGCCAACTGTATGGATGTCCATTGGCTATAATGGGATGGAATAAATGAAGTAGTTCATACAGGAGGAAAAGCTGTGTTGTACTGCACTTTCCATGTGCAAGTCATTATAGTAGTTTTGTATTGAGAGGGGGCTTATACCCCTAACAATATTTATGGTCTACCCATGGGAATCAGAATTGCTGATCAGTGGGGAGGTCTGACCGCAGATATCCCAAACGATCCTAAGAACTGATGGCGCTGCTATCTCTAGTGAAGGTGCGGTACGGAGGGCGGGTCTCCATTCACTTGGTGTTTGGACCCCCATCAATCAGCAACTTATTCTGAATACTGATCGTGGCAAAACCCCTTTAATATTGAGTAGTAGAAAGAAATTAGACTAAAGATATTTCCTCATTTGTGGGATATTCCTATATCATATACAGTACAATATATATATATATATATATATATATACACACACATATATAACATATGAATACATATCTATGTAAATACAATGTAAATCTATAGATACATCCATATATTAAACTCCCCCGTTGTTGCCTCCACGCGATAACCAGATAAAATTGCTCTTTAAGCCTCGCTCCAGCACATCCACCGGGGGTTAAGATGTCAATATTAATAAATTATAACTTGATAGATAAGGACTTAAGGGTTAATGCTGCGGCTCATGTAGAAATTGGTTTCAAGGACGGGGGGTTTTAGAGAAGGAACTATAATAATAATATTTGATGTGAATATTGCTGCGAGGGTTGAGAATTATATATTCATTAAATTTCCAATTTGCACAGTCCTAAAAGTGTTAACTAAGAATGGCTCACACTCCCAGATATCAGGAATTGGTGGGAAATAATCTGGTGTGATAAATATCACTGAATTTGATGCCACCCAAATAGAATTGGCAGCATCACTTATTTACTTCTTATGTTCGTCTCCAGTTACAGAAGGATCAGGATTTTCCTCTAGGATCGGAGCTGTAAAAGGACAAAAAGACATCATCCTCCTAGCCCAAAACAAAAGAAAGACGCCCCCTGACCGTCCCCTACAAGTATGTGCTAAAAGTAAAGCCTGTAATGTGATAAGATGGTCATGTTTAAGAATTTTATATTTGATTCCACTTACTACCTATGACAGATAATTCGATCAATAGATAGAACTATATCCTGCAATATTTACTCTAACCACTAAGCCCAGTAATAGACTTCCATAGGGGTTTTACTTGCAGCATTCACATCACACATGGGATAGTGATATAGATAACACCACTGAAATATTATTGTGTTGTCTACTGAAATAAATCATACCACAGCTTATCTCCTTCCTCTCCCATACACCTCAATGAGTTTGCTTCAGTCTTTTGTTCCCTATGGCTAGGAGACGGCTATAAAGCATATCCCTAAATGCTGCAGAGGACACGCTCAAGCAAGATGGCCGCCCCCATAATCATTCACCAGAAATCATTAGAATTAAAAATCAACATTCAGAAATGAAAAGGTTAATACATTTAACAAATGGTGACTTATTCCATCTGACTACCATGCAAGTGTCTTACATGGAATATAAATCTAAGGAGATGCCTAACATGATGTGTTCTTGTAATGTGTTGCATCCATGAGTTTCATGTAGCCCCTCCCTCTATGTGTTACGATTATGGGTGGATTACTACTTGTGATCTGACTCTTTTATTTTGTGTGAGCTCAGATCACAAAACTTTGCATTTAATAAATTGTCAAGGTGCCATGACATAATACAAGAACAAGATCACATACATCAAAGAGCCAACACCAACCTAAAAGCAGTAGTGGCCTGTACATTCTAGTGAATTGTTGAGATCAGGCCACACCCATAGTGTGTGAAACACTTCACAAGCTCCACCCTCTTCCTGTGAATAGGACCACAAAATATCTACTAATAGGGTTGAGCCGATCTTGAGATTTCAGATTTTAAAATCCAATTTCCGATCATTTTCCAGCCCATCCCGATCGTGAAATTGCTCGATCGGATCCGATCTTTCCCGATCTCAATCGTTCAACCCTAGTCAATGCTTCTCTATGGGAAAAGTCACTTTTAGGGTTGAGCCAATCTCGAGATTTCAAAATCTGATTTCCGATCATTTTCTGATCGTGAAATTTGTTCGATCGCCAATCGGTATCCGATCTTTTCCGATCCCGATCCCTCATACCTTTCTACCAACTCTCTTACATCTCTGTATACCAACAATATTCTAAAGAATATGATATATGATCTGACCCTGTAAATTACAACTGTCCACCAGCCTGCACCTTCCTACTTCTCTCATCTTTGTCTCCCATGACCATTCCATGTGTGGTCCTCATTCGGACTCCTCAAATCATGTTCACGTTGCACGTATTGCTCTGTATTGGCCCTCATCAGGTCTTCTCAAAACTCTTCCCTATCCAAAATGATGCTCCAATGACTATGTGCTCTGGAATATTTTCCCTCAGACCATCTCCAAGATGTTCCACAGCTGAACCTATATTTAGGATTTTTTTTCCTTGGACAATGTAAAGCATTACCTCATATAGCAGCTTTACTTCAAAACCATCTCCAAACTTCTCTAATGCTGCACCTGTATTCTGGAATGCTTTACCATGGATTGTCAAAGAAGTTCAGTTTATGCAAAGTTATACCGTAGCTTAGAAACTCCGCAATTCAAGTGATTGTATTTCACTATCCCGTTTTACAATGGTCATTATTATGGTCTATATTTATCAATACTAGAAAAAACTGTATCTGCGATGGTTGTGGTGACCTCTAATGTAACAGAGTCTGAGATTACAATCTTGTCAGCAGGTACAGAAGTTTTATAGAACAGCCTCAGGTTATGCTGTCACATCGCTGTTACTGTGATGCATTTGTTAGAGGGGAAAGGCCTAACATCTGATCCATCTGGGACAATTGCTCTCTGGTTACCCTTATTACAAAAGACCTTATAGCTTTCCCCAGAGTTGTCTTACTTTCACTTACTGGAAATCTTGAACTTAAGGACAATTCCAGTCACACTTGATGGTAACATCAATAGTACGGTATACAGCGATGGATGGGATGGGGATGACTTTATAACACTGAAATGCTAAATATATACAATATTTATTATTTTCAGTTTTTCCTTAATATAATGGATTTTACTTCTATGTCCGCGTCTGGGAGGAGCTGTATCTCTGCATGTCCCCTGCTCAGTACTGCAAATTTAGACTAAACCTACAATACTTTCCTCACCTACAGTAATATAACTATATACTATAATACTACTCCTATGTACAAGAATATAACTACTATAATACTATTCCTGTGTACAAGAATATAACTACTATAATACTACTCCTATGTACAAGCATATAACTACTATAATACTGCTCCTATGTACAAGAATATAACTACAATAATACTGTCCCTATGTACAAGAATATAACTACTATAATACTGCTCCTATGTACAAGAATATAACTACTATAATACTACCACCTATATACAAGAATATAACTACTATAATACTGCTCCTATGTACAAGAATATAACTACTATAATAGTACTCCTATGTACAAGAATATAACTACAATAATACTGTCCCTATGTACAAGAATATAACTACTATAATACTACTCCTATGTACAAGAATATAACTACTATAATACTACCACCTATATACAAGAATATAACTACTATAATACTACCTCCTATGTACAAGAATATAACTACTATAATACTACCACCTATGTACAAGAATATAACTACTATAATACTGCTCCTATGTACAAGAATATAACTACTATAATACTGCTGCTATGTACAAGAATATAACTACTATAATACTACCTCCTATGTACAAGAATATAACTACTATAATACTGCTCCTATGTACAAGAATATAACTACTATAATACTACCCCCTATGTACAAGAATATAAAAACTATAATACTGCTGCTATGTACAAGAATATAACTACTATAATACTGCCTCCTATGTATAATAATATAACTACTATAATACTGCTCCTATGTACAAGAATATAACTACTATAATACTGCTCCTATGTACAAGAATATAACTACTATAATACTGCTCCTATGTACAAGAATATAACTACTATAATACTACTCCCATGTACAAGAATATAACTACTATAATACTGCTCCTATGTACAAGAATATAACTACTATAATACTGCTCCTATGTACAAGAATATAACTACAATAATACTGTCCCTATGTACAAGAATATAACTACTATAATACTGCTCCTATGTACAAGAATATAACTACTATAATACTACCACCTATGTACAAGAATATAACTACTATAATACTGCTCCTATGTACAAGGATATAACTACTATAATACTGCTCCTATGTACAAGAATATAACTACTATAATACTGCTCCTATGTACAAGAATATAACTACTATAATACTGCTCCTATGTACAAGAATATAACTACTATAATACTACTCCCATGTACAAGAATATAACTACTATAATACTGCTCCTATATACAAGAATATAACTACTATAATACTGCTCCTATGTACAAGAATATAACTACTATAATACTGCTCCTATGTACAAGAATATCACTACTATAATACTGCTCCTATGTACAAGAATATAACTACTATAATACTACCTCCTATGTACAAGAATATAACTACTATAATACTACCAACTATGTACAAGAATATAACTACTATAATACTACCCCCTATGTACAAGAATATAACTACTATAATACTGCCTCCTATGTATAATAATATAACTACTATAATACTGCTCCTATGTATAATAATATAACTACTATAATACTGCTCCTATGTACAAGAATATAACTACTATAATACTGCTCCTATGTACAAGAATATAACTACTATAATACTGCTCCTATGTACAAGAATATAACTACTATAATACTGCTCCTATGTACAAGAATATAACTACTATAATACTGCTCCTATGTACAAGAATATAACTACTATAATACTGCTCCTATGTACAAGAATATAACTACTATAATACTACTCCCATGTACAAGAATATAACTACTATAATACTGCTCCTATATACAAGAATATAACTACTATAATACTGCTCCTATGTACAAGAATATAACTACTATAATACTGCTCCTATGTACAAGAATATAACTACTATAATACTGCTCCTAAGTACAAGAATATAACTACTATAATACTGCCCCTATGTACAAGAATATAACTACTATAATACTGCTCCTATGTACAAGAATATAACTACTATAATACTGCTCCTATGTACAAGAATATAACTACTATAATACTGCTCCTATGTACAAGAATATAACTACTATAATACTGCCCCTATGTACAAGAATATAACTACTATAATACTGCCCCTATGTACAAGAATATACACTCACCGGCCACTTTATTAGGTACACCATGCTAGTAACGGGTTGGACCCCCTTTTGCCTTCAGAACTGCCTCAATTCTTCGTGGCATAGATTCAACAAGGTGCTGGAAGCATTCCTCAGAGATTTTGGTCCATATTGACATGATGGCATCACACAGTTGCCGCAGATTTGTCGGCTGCACATCCATGATGCGAATCTCCCGTTCCACCACATCCCAAAGATGCTCTATTGGATTGAGATCTGGTGACTGTGGAGGCCATTGGAGTACAGTGAACTCATTGTCATGTTCAAGAAACCAGTCTGAGATGATTCCAGCTTTATGACATGGCGCATTATCCTGCTGAAAGTAGCCATCAGATGTTGGGTACATTGTGGTCATAAAGGGATGGACATGGTCAGCAACAATACTCAGGTAGGCTTTGGCATTGCAACGATGCTCAATTGGTACCAAGGGGCCCAAAGAGTGCCAAGAAAATATTCCCCACACCATGACACCACCACCACCAGCCTGAACCGTTGATACAAGGCAGGATGGATCCATGCTTTCATGTTGTTGACGCCAAATTCTGACCCTACCATCCGAATGTCGCAGCAGAAATCGAGACTCATCAGACCAGACAACGTTTTTCCAATCTTCAATTGTCCAATTTCGATGAGCTTGTGCAAATTGTAGCCTCAGTTTCCTGTTCTTAGCTGAAAGGAGTGGCACCCGGTGTGGTCTTCTGCTGCTGTAGCCCATCTGCCTCAAAGTTGGACGTACTGTGCGTTCAGAGATGCTCTTCTGGCTACCTTGGTTGTAACGGGTGGCTATTTGAGTCACTGTTGCCTTTCTATCAGCTCGAACCAGTCTGGCCATTCTCCTCTGACCTCTGGCATCAACAACGCATTTCCGCCCACAGAACTGCCGCTCACTGGATGTTTTTTCTTTTTCGGACCATTCTCTGTAAACCCTAGAGATGGTTGTGCGTGAAAATCCCAGTAGATCAGCAGTTTCTGAAATACTCAGACCAGCCCTTCTGGCGCCAACAACCATGCCACGTTCAAAGGCACTCAAATCACCTTTCTTCCCCATACTGATGCTCGGTTTGAACTGCAGGAGATTGTCTTGACCATGTCTACATGCCTAAATGCACTGAGTTGCCGCCATGTGATTGGCTGATTAGAAATTAAGTGTTAACGAGCAGTTGGACAGGTGTACCTAATAAAGTGGCCGGTGAGTGTAACTACTATAATACTGCTCCTATGTACAAGAATATAACTTCTTTACAACTGCTGGTATATACATGAATATAAAAATTACAGTACTACCATCCATGGACATATACGTACTATCACTACAACCTAAATTATTGCTCCCAAATTTTGACAAAAATATACCGTAATTAGTACGATTCCTACAGGAAAAAAAAAAATATTATAACACTTATGAGCAAAGATACCACTCTGGCTGCCATTCTGTCATCTTCAGTTACACAATGTGAATTGCTGCTTGCCCTCAGAGCTGCGATTTCTTCTGCGAAACCATTACTTCCACAGAAGGAGTAGATAGAAATACTAGACAATAACTGAGGTCATAGTGTCCGCAGATCAAAGACACCGTAAACAAGTGAGATATAACGTACATGTATTATGTAAGTCACCCCCTCCCCCATATGGGGGCTGCTGGTGGAGAGACAAGTATTACTTCAAAGAGATCCCACCTGTGTTCTCCACAAATAGGAAGAACATAAAGGGAGAGAAAGCTGCTGGTATTTATTAGGGTGCGCAGAGCGAGCGGCTGCAGCTCCCAGGAAAGCTACACTCCATAAACAGAATCACTAATGTTTTCTTTCCTTTGCACAACACACAGAGCGCAGCAGACTCTTTGCCAGTCACTGCAGTACCAACTTGTAACAAGTTCACTGTATTGTACGCTTGTCCTGTAGCTGCACGAAAGGAACGGTGCAAGGAAAACTTTGCAGAAAAGTTGCCCGTGCACTATTAATATTTAATGCCACAGTTCGAGGTAATTCTGTCAAGTCTAGATACTTTATGGAGCATAGATTAGAAAATGTATAAGTGATGTCACATGTAATCCTCCGAAACCTGTTTTCTTGAACTCAAGACTTAAAAGGAGTCTGTCACCAGAGCCAGCATATCACTCCGACCCTGCAGATAGATAGGTTACTGTCACCAGAACCAGTATATCACCCCAGCCCTGCAGATAGATAGGTTAGTGTCACCAGAACCAGCATATCACCCCAGCCCTGCAGATAGATAGGTTACTGTCACCAGAGCCAGCATATCACCCCAGCCCTGCAGATAGATAGGTTAGTGTCACCAGAGCCAACGAATCACCCCAGTCCTGCAGATAGATAGGTTAGTGTCACCAGAGCCAGCATGTCACTACGAACCTGCAGATAGATAGGTTACTGTCACCAGAACCAGTATATCACCCCAGTCCTGTAGATAGATAGGTTACTGTCACCAGAACCAGCACAACACCCCAGCCCTGCAGATAGATAGGTTACTGTAACCAGAATCAGAATATCACCCCAGCCCTGCAGATAGATAGGTTACTGTCACCAGAACTAGTATATCACCCAGCCCTGCAGATAGATAGGTTACTGTCACCAGAACCAGTATATCACCCCAGTCCTGCAGATAGATAGGTTACTGTCACCAGAACCAGCATATCACCCAGCCCTGCAGATAGATATGCTGGATCTGGTGACAGTAACCTATCTATCTGCAGGGCTGGGTGATATGCTGGTTCTGGTGACAGTAACCTATCTATCTGCAGGGCTGGGTGATATACTAGTTCTGGTGACAGTAACCTATCTATCTGCAGGGCTGGGGTGATATGCTGGTTCTGGTGACAGTAACCTATCTATCTGCAGGGCTGTGGTGATATTCTGATTCTGGTTACAGTAACCTATCTATCTGCAGGGCTGGGGTGTTGTGCTGGTTCTGGTGACAGTAACCTATCACCCCAGCCCTGCAGATAGATAGGTTATTGTCACCAGAATATCACCACAGCCCAGCAGATGGGTTACTGTCACCAGAACCAGAATATCACCCCAGCCCTGCAGATAGATAGGTTAGTGTCACCAGAGCCAACAAATCACCCCAGTCCTGCAGATAGATAGGTTAGTGTCACCAGAGCCAGCATATCACTCCAACCCTGCAGATAGATAGGTTACTGTCACCAGAACCAGAATATCACCCCAGCCCTGCAGATAGATAGGTTAGTGTCACCAGAGCCAGCATATCACTCCGACCCTGCAGATAGGTAGGTTACTGTCACCAGAACCAGAATATCACCCCAGCCCTGCAGATAGATAGGTTACTGTCACCAGAGCCAGCATATCACTCCGACCCTGCAGATAGGTTGGTTACTGTCACCAGAATCAGGATATCACCCCAGCCCTGCGGATAGATAGGTTTCCTCTGTGGATTTTTCGGTTACAATTATACCTATGGGGAAACCGCCGACATTTCCATAGGTATAAAAGACATGCTGCGATTTCCAAAACCACATCGGTTTTGGAAATCCTGGCATGTCCACACCTGGCGGTCATTATGTCCCGTGGGGCCCCGGCCTAGGAGCAATTTATTTTTAATATTTTTAACAAATATACCACCTCCTATAATTGTTTTTAGCATCTATTTTTCAATAAAAACTGCAATACACATCAAAACCACTGGGTGGCCACAGCATAAATAACTCCTTACAGATAAAACCATCTTGTTTTGAAAAGCTGGTCATCTCTCTCTATACATCTGAGGATATGTCCAGCCAAGCGGAAAGGGGAGGATGAACTGATCTGTAACACTAACATGCCAGCCTCTAATAGCCAACTATGGGACCTGAATATAAAGTGATCATTGCTAAAAAAAAAATAAAGATCCATAAAAAAAAAAACAAAAAAAACATACTGCACCTTCAAGAATATTAGAATTAATACAATAGACATATTTTATTTCTCTCAATGAAGACTAAAGACATTTCTATATTGTCAGGACATTAGAATTTATACAATAAAACATATTTTTCACTACCATCAGCCCCTCCCCCACTCCCGAACTACTTTTCCCACATGTCTAATTTGCACCATGCCATGCGCATTAGTAACAAAGGCTGCTTGGTGCGTTTTGGAATAGGCTTTTTTCACTGCCCCCAGGGGGCGCTGTATGCTGCAGAGTTGATTGGCAGCTCTCCACGGCAGCAACAAATCACCCCCATCAGAAATAATGATGTTACATGTGACAAACGGCAATAAGAATCGGGAGAGATATCTCAAAGGCTCCGGGCTCAGTAGCCAAGAGTTTCTGAAAAATTCTTTAAAATGTCATCAATATGTGCACAGTCATGAAAAACATTACAATATAATAGCAATCTCATTGATGCCAAGGAAACCTGCGCTCGCAGCAGCCGCCACACAAACCCTGCAGAAAGACGCTCTTGCAGCAACTCGACATGACTGTAAATAAGAAGCCATTTATCAGAAGGAGCCGAGCAGAGGCTGCGACTGCAGATCACGCCAAACATCTCAATATATATTCTTATAAGTGTTACTGCCGTGGCGTACAGAGGAATATTCCTCATCAATATGCCAATCACATCTCATAGCGCGCCCCATACACATTCAACATAATCAGCCTGTTTAACCTGCTGCGGCTGCTGCGGGAGAGGAGCAATTATAAATATATATAGATATATGTTCTACCTGCAAAAATGTGAAGCAACATCTTGTTCCTGACAATGCCAGAGGAAGAACGGAATGCTAATTGGCAAGAGATTATTGTTGTAACGTGAGAGGGTGGCATGCAAACAGAGACGTGTAGCAGAGCTGAGATACCAATGTAGTAGAGGTGGATTTGTCATGGTTAAAGGGGTTCTTTTATTGGACAATCCCTACTTATTAGAAGTGTCCCCTGATAACATGCTGATGGCAAGGTGTATCTGGTGGGAAAACCTGGTTTAGTTTTGCAACAGCACCCCCATAGGGGAAAAGAGGCATTGCAGAGTGTCCATTCACTGTAATGGGTTGTCTATGTAGTGCAGGACCGGACAGGTCCTCCAGAGGGTCCTAGCAACAGGTCTGAACTCTGAGCAAGAAATCCGGGACTTGAATAGAGAAGAGCCAACTAGTTGGTGAATAGTTGAGTTTGCTAGGAATTTTCCAAAAACTTCTGGTTCAGTCAAACCCAACAGTTTGGGGTTTGTCTGAGGGGTCTCTTCATGTCTCAAAGTATAACAAATCAGAGGTGCAGGGAATTATGGGAAAAATATGCAAATCTGTTTCCCAGGATCTGTTTGCTGCCCTCTAGGGGTTGCTCCCTTGAACATCATGCCCGACTTTCCAACAAGCCTTTACTTCTATGATGCAGGATTTAGCCAAGTCAGTATCCCAGCTGTGGACAGCGCTGTTTCGATCTAGTTGGATCTGCCAAGTCAGTTTTCCCTACACTGTGCTGAGAAGATCCAACCAGATCGAAACAGCGCTGTCCACAGCTGGGATACTGACTTGTCTAAATCCCTCATCACAGCAGTAAAGACTTGTTAGAAAGTCAGGCATAATGTTCAAGGGTGCTACCCCTAGAGGGCAGCAAACAGAAGGACTGTTTTCCTATTTACATCTTGGGAAACAGATATGCAGATTTTTCCCATAATTCCCCCAGCGGTGCGAAAATGGCTTTTTATAAGTCTCCATACGCCTGTGAAGGTGATCTCTCCTTAGGGAGTGATATTAGCCCCAGAACCATGCCCAGGAAAGGCACAGAAAAATAATAAGAGCCATATTCCCCTGGACGGGTGAGGAAAGTTGAGTATAAGTGTTTATTACGGTTCCATATACGGTACCATACGCATACGATTATTAGACAATGGGGTGTGAACTATGTAAAAGTATTAGTAACTCCCCTAATAATTGGGTTTTCTAACCCAACAACCCCTTTAACTGCTTGCTGACCGACCATTGACTGTATAGGTCCAGTTGATTGGCAAGTAACTCTGCAAGAACGTACGAGTTTGCAGAGTTTGCTGCTGCATGACATTGTGCAGCTGCAGGAACAGGGAGACATCTGTCAGTGACAGTCAGGCGATCCAAAAAGAAGGCAGGGATGATTTATTGTCACCCCTTACCTGTCAATCTCAATGAGCTCTATGTATACAGCTATGGGTGCTGCCATAATATGATGTTCATATGATGTTCACATGATGGGTGCAGGAACGGAGTCCTAAAGGATATTTCAAGTTACAGAGGAAGATCAGGCAAGAGTCTTGTAGTCTTGTTTGCCACACTCCTGCTCAGTACATATACACATTATTGAAAAAGTTGTGTGAGACTTGTCACAACTTGGAGAGAGGACACATCCCGAGCACGGATTATGATACAAACCGGTGACTTTCATCGTCTCCTTGGACACATTCCCTGCGCTTTCCTCCCGTCATATTTCTAGCCGCAGAATAAGACAAAGGGAAAAGTCAAGTTTTCCTGCGCCTTCAAGAAATTCAGGGACAGTTGGCAGATATGTTAAAGTGCTGCGTCTCAAACACCTAATACCCAAGGACCCAAATTAGCAGCTCTCCCCATTACCGCTGACACTAATTGCAACAGTGTTGACAGCCGGAGCATCGAGGGCACCTTTTAAATGGCCGCAGTGATTAAATATTCCTCTCGGCCATGAGAGAGGTATTTACCAAAGAGCTGTGAGGGACATTAGGAGAGACGCTCTGCGCGTAGGTGATTTCATTCTCCGCAGTTAAAGTGACCCGAGGTATGCTAATTATACAAGATTCATTGAAAGACAAATTAAAATCTCGGCCATTTTTTCCTCCAGGATATATTGTGTAATTATAGGTCTAATTAGATCAAATATAAACCTACAGTCTGGAAGTTTAATAGTTCGGACCCAAGTCACTGAAGGAAGAGCCACCTGTTTATCAAATCTGTTCACCTCCAAAACATAGACTTGGGATGTAAGAGGAAAGGAGACAGAAATAAGGACAGGACAGGGTTAAATCAGAAGAGTACAAAGTTTAATAAAAATACAATTTCGTACTATTTAAAAGGTAAATATGTCGTAGGTCACATTCATACCCAATCTTATAAAATAGACAATGTACTGTACAATACAAAGACACACTGCAATATGTATCCTTACAGTTACATCCTGTATTATATTCCAGAGCTGCGCTCACTATTCTGCTGGTACAGTCACTGTGTACATACATTACATTACTTATCCTGTACTGATCCTGAGTTACATCCTGTATTATACTCCAGAGCTGCGCTCACTATTCTGCTGGTACAGTCACTGTGTACATACATTACATTACTTATCCTGTACTGATCCTGAGTTACATCCTGTACTATACTCCAGAGCTGCACTCACTATTCTGCTGGTGCAGTCACTGTGTACATACATTACATTACTTATCCTGTACTGATCCTGAGTTACATCCTGTATTATACTCCAGAGCTGCACTCACTATTCTGCTGGTACAGTCACTGTGTACATACATTACATTACTTATCCTGTACTGATCCTGAGTTACATCCTGTATTATACTCCAGAGCTGCGCTCACTATTCTGCTGGTACAGTCACTGTGTACATACATTACATTACTTATCCTGTACTGTTGCTGAGTTACATCCTGTATTATACTCCAGAGCTGCACTCACTATTCTGCTGGTACAGTCACTGTGTACATACATTACATTACTTATCCTGTACTGATCCTGAGTTACATCCTATATTATACTCCAGAGCTGTGCTCACTATTCTGCTGGTGCAGTAACTGTGTACATACATTACATTACTTATCCTGTACTGATCCTGAGTTACATCCTGTATTATACTCCAGAACTGCGCTCACTATTCTGCTGGTACAGTCACTGTGTACATACATTACATTACTTATCCTGTACTGATCCTGAGTTACATCCTGTATTATACTCCAGAGCTGCGCTCACTATTCTGCTGGTGTAGTCACTGTGTACATAAATTACTTATCCTGTACTGATCCTGAGTTACATCCTGTATTATACTCCAGAGCTGCGCTCACTATTCTGCTGGTACAGTCACTGTGTACATACATTACATTACTTATCCTGTACTGTTGCTGAGTTACATCCTGTATTATACTCCAGAGCTGCACTCACTATTCTGCTGGTATAGTCACTGTGTACATACATTACATTACTTATCCTGTACTGATCCTGAGTTACATCCTGTATTATACTCCGGAGCTGCACTCACTATTCTGCTGGTGCAGTCACTGTTTACATACATTACATTACTTATCCTGTACTGATCCTGAGTTACATCCTGTATTATACTCCAGAGCTGCGCTCACTATTCTGCTGGTGCAGTCACTGTGTACATACATTACATTACTTATCCTGTACTGATCCTGAGTTACATCCTGTACTATACTCCAGAGCTGCGCTCACTATTCTGCTGGTGCAGTCACTGTGTACATACATTACATTACTTATCCTGTACCGATCCTGAGTTACATCTTGTATTATACTCCAGAGCTGTGCTCACTATTCTGCTGTTGCAGTCACTGTGTACATACATTACATTACTTATCCTGTACTGATCCTGAGTTACATCCTGTATTATACTCCAGAGCTGCGCTCACTATTCTGCTGGTACAGTCACTGTGTACATACAATACATTACTTATCCTGTACTGTTGCTGAGTTACATCCTGTATTATACTCCAGAGCTGCACTCACTATTCTGCTGGTATAGTCACTGTGTACATACATTACATTACTTATCCTGTACTGATCCTGAGTTACATCCTGTATTATACTCCAGAGCTGCACTCACTATTCTGCTGGTGCAGTCACTGTTTACATACATTACATTACTTATCCTGTACTGATCCTGAGTTACATCCTGTATTATACTCCAGAGCTGCGCTCACTATTCTGCTGGTGCAGTCACTGTGTACATACATTACATTACTTATCCTGTACTGATCCTGAGTTACATCCTGTATTATACTCCAGAGCTGCGCTCACTATTCTGCTGGTGCAGTCACTGTGTACATACATTACATTACTTATCCTGTACCGATCCTGAGTTACATCCTGTATTATACTCCAGAGCTGTGCTCACTATTCTGCTGGTGCAGTCACTGTGTACATACATTACTTATCCTGTACTGATCCTGAGTTACATCCTGTATTATACTCCAGAGCTGTGCTCACTATTCTGCTGGTACAGTCACTGTGTACATACAATACATTACTTATCCTGTACTGATCCTGAGTTACATCCTGTATTATACTCCAGAGCTGCACTCACTATTCTGCTGATGCAGTCACTGTGTACATACATTACATTACTTATCCTGTACTGATCCTGAGTTACATCCTGTATTATACTCCAGAGCTGTGCTCCCTATTCTGCTGGTGCAGTCACTGTGTACATACATTACATTACTTATCCTGTACTGATGCTGAGTTACATTCTGTATTATACTCCAGAGCAGCGCTCACTATTCTGCTGGTATAGTCACTGTGTACATACATTACATTACTTATCCTGTACTGATCCTGAGTTACATCCTGTATAATACTCCAGAGCTGCGCTCACTATTCTGCTGGTATAGTCACTGTGTACATACATTACATTACTTATCCTGTACTGATCCTGAGTTACATCCTGTATTATACTCCAGAGCTGCACTCACTATTCTGCTGGTGCAGTCACTGTGTACATACATTACATTACTTATCCTGTACTGATGCTGAGTTACATTCTGTATTATACTCCAGAGAAGCGCTCACTATTCTGCTGGTGCAGTCACTGTGTCTATCCTGTAATATTATGATAGTAGATGGATATATTAAGCTTGTGTATACTTTTTTTCTTTAGATAGCTCTCACCTTAAACATTTGGTGGTAAATATCCACATTGTTTTTGAAACAAAAAAGTGAAAATAGAAAATAAAAAATATCACTTAGACAAAAAAAGTTTTCCAATCTTAGTAATGTAACTTGGAGTGTGAGATGGAGATTGAGTGAGGGGTCGGCAGGGCGCAGAATCCAGAGCGGACTACATGTATCATCATTAGGTGTTCGCTATTCTCGGGGTCTGTTTGCTCAGATTTCGGAGTTTCTCGGTTAAGTCTGTTTTTATTAATTGTGTCTGAATGTGCATCGGATTTAATTAACTTGCTACAGTAACTTCTGTGCACTTGTTACCCAGATTTATCTGCTTCACACATACAAGGCCATTAATCTAGTGCAAGTGCGATGTGCCAGAGACGATTTCCATTACATCTGAAGAAAAACATCATTTTGCAAATTTCTTGTAATATACATTAAAAGTATAATATAAAAATATTCATCAACATGCACATAAAAGCAAATGAAATGGGTCAGAAGTGAATCAGGGTGATGGATCTTCTCTATAAGAGGAATAATGGATTACTGAGCATGGTGTATAGATAGACAGATAAGATAGTCAGATAGAAAGATAGAAAAGAAAGACCTGGTGAGGGCACAGATTTCCTTTATAGTATGTCTTATAGATCGATAGGTGGATGGATAGATAGATAGATAGATAGATAGATAGATAGATAGATAGATAGATAGGAGATAGATAGGAGATAGATAGGAGATAGATAGGAGATAGATAGGAGATAGATAGGAGATAGAGAGATAGATAGATAGATAGATAGATAGATAGATAGATAGATAGATAGATAGATAGATATGAGATAGATAGATAGATATGAGATAGATAGATATGAGATAGATAGATAGATAGATAGATAGATAGATAGATAATGAGATAGATAGATAGATAGATAGATAGATAGATAGATATGAGATAGATAGATAGATAGATATGAGATAGATAGATAGATATGAGATAGATAGATAGATAGATAGATATGAGATAGATAGATAGATAGATAGATATGAGATAGATAGATAGATAGATAGATAGATAGATATGAGATAGATAGATAGATATGAGATAGATAGATAGATAGATAGATATGAGATAGATAGATAGATAGATAGATAGATATGAGATAGATAGATAGATAGATAGATAGATAGATATGAGATAGATAGATAGATATGAGATAGATAGATAGATATGAGATAGATAGATAGATATGAGATAGATAGATAGATAGATAGATAGATAGATAGATATGAGATAGATAGATAGATAGATATGAGATAGATAGATAGATAGATATGAGATAGATAGATAGATAGATATGAGATAGATAGATAGATATGAGATAGATAGATAGATAGATAGATAGATAGACAGATATGAGATAGATAGATAGATAGATATGAGATAGATAGATAGATATGAAATAGATAGATATGCGATAGATAGATAGATAGATAGATAGATAGATAGATAGATAGATAGATATGAGATAGATAGATATTAAATAGATAGATATGCGATAGATAGACAGATAGATATGAGATAGATAGATAGATAGATAGATAGATAGATAGATAGATAGATAGATAGATATGAGATAGATAGATAGATAGATAGATATGAAATAGATAGATAGATATGCGATAGATAGATAGATAGATAGATAGATAGATAGATAGATAGATATGAGATAGATAGATAGATAGATATGAGATAGATAGATAGATAGATATGAGATAGATAGATAGATAGATAGATATGAGATAGATAGATAGATAGATATGAGATAGATAGATAGATAGATAGATAGATAGATAGATAGATAGATAGATAGATATGAGATAGATAGATAGATATGAAATAGATAGATAGATATGCGATAGATAGATAGATAGATAGATAGATAGATAGATAGATATGAGATAGATAGATAGATAGATAGATAGATATGAGATAGATAGATAGATAGATATGAGATAGATAGATAGATATGAAATAGATAGATAGATATGCGATAGATAGATAGATAGATAGATAGATAGATAGATAGATAGATATGAGATAGATAGATAGATAGATAGATAGATATGAGATAGATAGATAGATATGAGATAGATAGATAGATATGAGATAGATAGATAGATAGATAGATAGATAGATATGAAATAGATAGATATGCGATAGACAGATAGATATGAAATAGATAGATATGCGATAGATAGATAGCTAGATATGAGATAGATAGATAGATAGATAGATAGATAGATAGATAGATATGAGATAGATAGATAGATAGATAGATATGAGATAGATAGATAGATAGATATGAGATAGATAGATAGATATGAAATAGATAGATAGATATGCGATAGATAGATAGATAGATAGATAGATAGATAGATAGATAGATATGAGATAGATAGATAGATAGATAGATAGATATGAGATAGATAGATAGATATGAGATAGATAGATAGATATGAGATAGATAGATAGATAGATAGATAGATAGATAGATAGATAGATATGAGATAGATAGATAGATAGATAGATATGAGATAGATAGATAGATATGAGATAGATAGATAGATATGAGATAGATAGATAGATAGATAGATAGATAGATAGATAGATAGATAGATAGATAGATAGATATGAAATAGATAGATATGCGATAGACAGATAGATATGAAATAGATAGATATGCGATAGATAGATAGCTAGATATGAGATAGATAGATAGATAGATAGATAGATAGATAGCTATATTAGATAGATAGATAGATATGAGATAGATAGATAGATAGATAGATAGATAGATAGATAGATAGATAGATAGATAGATAGATAGATAGCTATATTAGATAGATAGATAGATAGATAGATAGATAGATAGATAGATAGATAGATAGATAGATAGATAGATAGATAGATAGATATGTGATATAGATAGATAGATAGATAGATAGATAGATAGATAGATAGATAGATAGATATGAGATAGATAGATAGATAGATAGATAGATATGAGATAGATAGATAGATAGATATGAAATAGATAGATATGCGATAGACAGATAGATAGATATGAGATAGATAGATAGATAGATAGATATGAGATAGATAGATAGATATGAGATAGATAGATAGATAGATAGATAGATCGATAGATATGAGATAGATAGATAGATAGATATGAGATAGATAGATATGAAATAGATAGATATGCGATAGATAGACAGATAGATAGATATGAGATAGATAGATAGATAGATAGATATGAGATAGATAGATAGATATGAAATAGATAGATAGATATGCGATAGATAGATAGATAGATAGATAGATAGATAGATAGATATGAGATAGATAGATAGATAGATAGATAGATATGAGATAGATAGATAGATATGAGATAGATAGATAGATATGAGATAGATAGATAGATAGATAGATAGATAGATAGATAGATAGATAGATATGAGATAGATAGATAGATAGATAGATAGATAGATAGATAGATATGAAATAGATAGATATGCGATAGACAGATAGATAGATATGAAATAGATAGATATGCGATAGATAGATAGATATGAGATAGATAGATAGATAGATAGATAGATAGATAGATAGATAGATAGCTATATTAGATAGATAGATAGATAGATAGATAGATAGATATGAGATAGATAGATAGATATGTGATATAGATAGATAGATAGATAGATAGATAGATAGATAGATAGATATGTGATATAGATAGATAGATAGATAGATAGATAGATAGATAGATAGATAGATATGAGATAGATAGATAGATAGATAGGATATGTGATAGATAGATAGATAGATATGAAATAGATAGATAGATATGAGATAGATAGATAGATATGAAAAAGATAGATAGATATGAGATAGATAGATAGATAGATAGATAGATAGATAGATAGATAGATAGATAGATAGATAGATAGCTATATTAGATAGATAGATAGATAGATAGATAGATAGATAGATAGATAGATAGATAGATAGATAGATAGATATGAGCTAGATAGATAGAGATAGATAGATAGATAGATAGATAGATAGATAGATAGATAGATAGTTGAAATAGATAGATATTAGATAGATAGATATTAGATAGATAGATATTAGATAGATAGAATCAGATAGTATATATATAAAGACACAGATCGACGACAGACTGATATGATAGATAGATAGATAGATAGATAGATAGATAGATAGATAGATAGATAGATAGATAGATAGATAGATAGATAGATAGATAGATAAAGATGTAGTCACAATAGATACATTATATCTGATAGACAAACCCAGTTCTTAGCAGTAAAATAACTATTTTTGTGACACATCTACCCTGTAATGAGAAGGAAACCTGAGATCTGATTGTCTGATGGATTGGTGGAAGTGTTGATTAAGAATCCGTCTATACTTCATAAGGGCCACAAATTGAGATTGCAGTTTTGTAAGTTTTCATCAAGGCCGGAGCTGCAATGCCCGGATAAGCGGTGCCCGTCATTTACAGTTTTGCCAATGAAGAAGTATAATTTTTTTTTTTTTTTTTTTTTTTTTTTGGGGGGGGGGGCATATAACATTTGATGTAAGATTTATAAGCTGACAAGGTTATCATCAGTTCGCACTAAAGAGGATAATTGCGCAGAGGATGAAGGATCGGAGAAATCTGTATGAAGATGAAGTTTTGTAATGATGCGGCTGAATGTAAAACCGTCTGATGATGTCAGTAATTAGACTGAGATATAGAACTTACCATTAGTCACTGATACAAGGTTTCATCGCATTTATTAGCTCCTACAACTCTTAGGAAACCTCTCTTGCTATCAGAATTCTGTTGAGTATCTAAGAGCGCCCCTGTGTGGCAGAACATGCACTAAAATGTAGTTATCTAAGATAGGGTATCTTGTCAAGGTAAGTATTAGTATATCACCAGGATCAAGTCTGACATAGCAGAACAAAAAGGTGCAGATATGTCCTTCCATACCTTTCTTCTAGGTTAGATATCTCCTTAATAGAGATGAGCGAGTAGTGTTCGATCGAGTAGGTGTTCGATCGAATACTACGGCATTCAAAATACTCATACTCGATCGAACACTACTAGCTGTTCGAAGTTTAAGGTTTGATGCAGAACCAGCGTTGATTGGCAGAATGCTATACATTCAACCAATCAACGCTGCCAATCAACGCTGGTTCTTCTCTTACCTTTCCGAAGTCTTCTCTGCGCTGCGTCCCCACGTCTTCTTCCGGGTGGAATTCACTCTGCCTAGGCACCCGGCCTAGGCAGAGCCGACTGCGCATGCGCGGGCATGCACGCGCATACACGCACATGCGCAGTCGGCTCTGCTCAGGCGTCGGGCCTGGGCAGAGCCGACTGCGTATGCGCAGTCGCCTCTGCCTAGGCCGGATGCCTAGGCAGAGTGAATTCCACGCGGAAGAAGACGCAGGGACCCTGCGACGGGAGAAGACTTCAAGCAGAATCCAGCCCGACCGTCACTCGTGGACTTGGTAAGTATGATTTTATCGAATGTTGTCTACCCCTGAAACGAGTATTTCCCCCCATAGACTATAATGGGGTTTGAAACAGTGTGCGGCTGTTCGAATCGGATTTCGAACCTCAGACATTTTAGTGTTTGCTCATCTCTACTCCTTAAGATGATCAGCTTTTCAAAATAACACTTTTATTATGCGCCTGTATGCGGTCACCCATTGGCTATACCATGAATTGCAGCCCGTCAAGGATTTTGTGAGCATGTTACAATATTGTATTGACCTTCTATGTAAGAAACTAAATTCCTTAACCTAATATGAGCTAAGATGGGGCTGGACACAGCTACCCAAGACTGGAATATATGCGGATTCTGCCATTTACATTACTTTGGTTCTCATGGAAAGTGAAAATTGAGCGAGCATATATTCACTCAAGATATTCTAATTTGGGTGTGACAAGTTGGCCACCAACATTGAAAGAAGATATGATTTTGTGATATTCTGTTGGGAGATGTCTACCCAATATGTGACTATATGGGGCTATCTAATGGTTGTGCTAGGGGTTACCATGTGTCAAGTGATTTACCAACATGCTGCAATGTGGTACTGAATGTCTATCATGGATTTTGTAACCAAATTCAAGCAAAAGTAATGGCAACAAAGTGGAAGACTCTTCAATGTCTCTGAACTCTTCTTGTCTAGAGATGGGTGAATCGGTTCATAAGCCGAGATCATTAGGACTTCTACAAAAACTATTGAGTTTGGCCACCGAATAATCCACCAAAGTTCATTATTGTATGCTGGTCTCTTCACAGACACTTTACCTCTTGTGAACTTCACCATTCCAGTCTTCTTCCCAACAGGTCTTCCAGTCCCAAGATCTCCATTGGGAGTCATTGATCCATTGATGGCATTAAGAACCCCATGATAATGCTGAGGCCCAATCACAGGCTTCATTGTTGACTTGGGGAGGCAGGAAGACCTTGTAGTCAGCCTGGGAAGAAGACTGGAATGCCAGAGGATGCCATGGAGGAGCCCAGGTATTTCTTTTAGCACACCTTCCATGGCCGCTGATTATAATCTTAAGCACCTCTAGAGTCTTCCGGGTACAACAATCATTTTTGGCCACATTACTAGTTCAGAACTTTGGCCTACAAATTTTTTTTTCCTGCTGAATCCTACTTTGTGTGTTTGTATGTTTGTTACTGAACGGCTGAACGGATTTGAATGAAATTTGGCACATAGATAGTTTGTAACCTCGATTTATCCCGGTAAATGACATGGCTTCACGACTGTTATGAATTTATATTCACATACTATATTACACTGCTCTCAGGTCCCAGGTCTGCTATCTCTATATGTAAACACTCAACTAACCCTCAGTGGATTCTGTACACACATCTGCATATTATCTGATCTGCTCCAGGCAGTGCTGACACACTGAGTTGGGAAAACACCTTTCATCCAAATTGGCAGTTTGCTACTTTTAAACAAGCCGGGAAAAAGAAAATCTAATTTGTCGCAAAATTCTAAAACGATGAGAGCCATGAACGTATCCAGAAGTCACAGAGTTCTCCTCAAGCGGAGCTGATGGGGATCATCAGTGCCAACAACACGCTCATTATATGGCTTCTCAGCTCGCTGCTGAGATGCCGGAACAATCGCGGGCACAGTGCGAGGAACAAGTTTAGCATCAGGGAACACTGGAGCAGGTGGATTATCAATGCCAACAATAATCTCATTAGATGACGTCCCAGCAAGCTGCTGAGATGCTGGAACAATCACAGGCATGGCACAAGGAACAAGTTCAGCAATTGGACAGCTTAAGTGCTTCCGAAACGGCGGAGCAGGCAGGCATCAACGGCAGCAATTTACTGAATATAGGTGGATCATCGACGCCAACAGCACGCAGACAAAGTCGCGGGCAGAGGCTAGTATACAATAAAGTGAATCTTGTCCTTGTATATAAAGACCACTCAGTCAAGTGATGTCATCGCTCAGCCGTTCTTGCACGTTTATCACACTGCACACATTTTTCTATATGTTTTATGAAGATCCGGCATTTAGTTTGCTCTTACAAATTTGCAAACAGGATCAAGTGCCCATTGCCTTGGTGGTGGTGAACATCATCTGACCCTCCCCCGACGGCTTGACTGGAAATAATCCTCTGGACCTAGCAGTCATATTATCTATCTAACCTTAAGAGCGCACTGCGAGATCAGACATGGAACATGTGCAGGATGCAGATAGCAGGCAAATATCACAAAGGGATGGGAGAGAGGACACGCACATTAAAGAGTCAGCAAATCTCCATCCACAGCAGCAGAATCCACACAGGCTGCGCCTCTCCCGGACAATAGTCTATAGGCTGCAGATCTGACTCTATAAGCACTTCATAGTTTATAGGCTGCACCAAGCACTTCTACTCCAGTCACTGCCATAGCTGCATTTAATAGTCTGCGAGTCTTCTGACTTTGTTGGTGGCTGGCCGCTTAACCCCCCCCCCCCCCGCGTGCCAGCTACATCCATTCATTTCTATGGGAGCGTGCTATTCGAAATGGCTGTTTCGAATAGTGTTCACTCATCTCTAGTTTTCATCCATTGTCATCCTTTCTGTAATATATATGAGGCGATTTATGAAAAGAAATCCAAATATTAGTAATGTCTGCTTATTATTAGGCTTAATGGTCAGAGTGAAAATTGCAGAATATAGTAAGAAAAAATATTGTGACTTAAAAAAAATTTTGTGACACATTCCTTTAAGTTCAGTTTTATAAATGACAAATATAGCTCGACTACATCTGTCCATATTCTTAAATGACAAGCAAAGCTGTATGGAGTTTCTACGTTCGGGCAGATTCTGATTACAACCAAAACTCTGAATACAACTTTTTGTTTGCCAGAATACTGAAGGTGCCATATCCACTCTAAGATGCAATAATATGGCCAAACATAGTCTAAATAACAAGCGTCATAACCCGTGTCTATGGACCACGTCCGCTGTTGCAACTGAGCCCCATTCACTTTACCTGTAGCATTCAACAGCCAATAGACAGTCCCTATTTCTTTAAGAAAGCAGCCATGCTGTTTTATAACCTTCCCCTTTAAATTCAAGGATTTTGCTGGCGGTAAGGAATGAATGTTTAATATTTACAAGCTATTCATGAGAAAACGCTCATCTGCCCTTTACAATAGACATGAATTGCTAATATACCCCTACTGAATTTAGGTATTTATCATTTCTGAAGTATTGACGTCAACGTATGGGTCAGGAGGAGATCGGTGACACCAGGGGTCCTAACAGGTCTCTTCTCACATCTGTAACCTGAAAGAATAACTTATACAGCATCGAAATGATAAACTCACTTTATAGGTGTATATCCCTTTAAATTGAAGAACAAGTCTCAGTCACATGTCGGGAGATACTGTTCATGGGGGTCGTGAAATTGTAAATCCCACTGATCGCTGCACCAAAGTGGCTCTAAAGCCCTATAAGCTTCATTTTCGGAAATCACAATGTAAAGCCAAAGGGGTGCAGCATCCCCCAAAGACCTCCAAGCCCTTCATCATGGGGATTATTGAGGATTTCAGCTCATGGGCTCCCCCTATTGAGAACATCTTGTAACTTACATCACTAGGGTTTTAAAGAAACATACACATTTTTATAGTCTTTCCTCTTTACTTCCAGCTTTATTGCTGCCATTTTTTTTAAAACCAGTGCAATAATACGAGTCACATTGCGTATACTGTTACTTAATATAGTCTGTGATTAATATCGCCGCATTTATGTTCTCAACATTCTCATTTCAGCACAAAATAGAGGTAATTATCCTCCCAGCCTCATTACACGTTGTGTATTATCACACATGGTGCCCAAGCGTTATTAGATCATTTTTCTATGTAATCTCTATAATTCATCCGAGATTATAAGTAATAATTAGATGATCTAAAATACCGCTCCAAGAACACATTCTGCGCATTTACCATTATTGCAGCACCTCCGAAAACACAGAAAAATAAACCCAACACCAAATCATACAAATTAATTTTCATACGGAGACCTAAAATATAGCGAAAGGTCCTGAGAATGGCAAAAGGTCTAGAAAGCAAACAGGATAAATATCAGAAAAGGCTAAAGAGAGTGAAACGTTATGGTATGGAAGCCCCTGGATCCCCTCTATAGGAATCAGATCATGTATCTGTACTGCTATAGTACTTCTATATAGCTATATAAGACTCCTATAATACTATCGTAACATTTATATCAGACCAATGTACCAGCAATATACAGTATACTGCACTAGCTTTTGTAAGTGCTTAGACCACCCAAAAGATGTGATAAAATGGCCTTTGATCATTAAACCCATAGAAAGATAGATATGAGATGGATGGATGGCTGGATAGATAGATAGATAGATAGATAGATAGATAGATAGATAGATAGATGATAGATAAATAGATAGATATGAGATAGATAGATAGATAGATAGATAGATAGATAGATAGATAGATAGATAGATGATAGATAGGAGATAGATAAATAGATAGGAGATAGATAAATAGATAGATACGAGATAGATAGATAGATAGAGAGAGAGAGAGAGAGAGAGAGAGAGAGAGAGAGAGAGAGAGAGAGAGAGAGAGAGATAGATAGATAGATAGATAGATAGATAGATAGATAGATGATAGAACACTTTCTATGAAACAAGGAGCCTATCCCCAGGATCTGCTCCACAAATCCAATAAGAATAGAAGAAAGGGAAGACTCCAGCAGGTATCTGCAAAGTGGACTTTTCATTCTATGCAAAAAGCTAGCTAGCTATGAGATACATACTGCAGATACATAGGTAGATGGCTCAGAGCTATACACAGACATGAAAGCTTTTTAATCTCCTTTAGACAAAAAAAAAATCATCTAAAAAATTATAAAATACAAATCTCACATTCTGAGCAAGTTAGAATACCAGGGGATGCTGAAGCAATTCCTGCAGAGATCATCTTTGCAAAAACACATTCATTAAAAACGCTGCCTGCCGAGAGGAAGACCATAAATTACACTTTTTTCCCTCAACCAGTTTCCATATTTATTTTTTTCCTATAGACAAGGCACAAAGCTGTGATTAGGAGCCACAGAGCGGCTGATGGAGATTTAACTATTCACAAGATGCCAAAGATAAGACAATGTGTCTGGCGATATATCACATGGCGATTGAGGGAGATTTATGGACTTGTGAGATGAAGGTTCTTTAAGATCAAAGATATGTATTCATGGAAAATATCAATAAAGCATTAATAAAGGATTCAGAATTAATGAGACAATTTACTTAATCACTTAATAGAATATGAAATTTCTAAAGACTGTAACATGTATGAACAGACAGAAGAGCATGGGCAGAGGAAGGAGACCTACTCCTTGACCATGTAGTCAATCTTTGATCTAAAAAGCAAAAGTATACATGTCTTTTTTCTGATCAATATTAAAGAAGAAAAATATCCCACTGTGAAAAAGAATATAAGTGTTATAGCTGTGCATAGACCAGTGTTCTAATGCTAGAAGATATAGAAATATAGTATATAAAACTGCCATCTACGTGCAAGAACATAACTACAATAACACCACCCACTAAGTTTGAGAATATAACTACAATAATACTTCCTCCTATGTACAAGAATATAACTACTATAATACTGCTCCTATGTACAAGAATATAACTACTAGAATACTACTCCTATGTACAAGAATATAACTACTATAATACTACTCCTATGTACAAGAATATAACTACTGTAATACTGCCCCTATGTACAAGAATATAACTACTATAATACTGCTCCTATGTACAAGAATATAACTACTAGAATACTACTCCTATGTACAAGAATATAACTACTATAATACTACTCCTATGTACAAGAATATAACTACTATAATACTACTCCTATGTACAAGAATATAACTACTATAATACTACTCCTATGTACAAGAATATAATTACTATAATACTGCTCCTATGTACAAGAATATAACTACTATAATACTGCTCCTATGTACAAGAATATAACTACTATAATACTGCTCCTATGTACAAGAATATAACTACTATAATACTGCCCCCTATGTACAAGAATATAACTACTATAATACTGCTCCTATGTACAAGAATATAACTACTATAATACTGCTCCCATGTACAAGAATATACCTACTATAATACTACTCCTATGTACAAGAATATAACTACAATAATACTGCCCGTATGTACAAGAATATAACTACTATAATACTACTCCTATGTACAAGAATATAACTAGTATAATACTTCTCCTATGTACAAGATTATAACTACTATAATACTGCTCCCATGTACAAAAATATAACTACTATAATACTACTCCTATGTACAAGAATATAACTACTATAATACTGCTCCCATGTACAAGAATATAACTACTATAATACTACCTCCTATGTACAAGAATATAACTACAATAATACTGCCCGTATGTACAAGAATATAACTACTATAATACTACTCCTATGTACAAGAATATAACTACTATAATACTACTCCTATGTACAAGAATATAACTACTATAATACTACCTCCTATGTACAAGAATATAACTACTATAATACTACCTCCTATGTACAAGAATATAACTACTATAATACTGCTCCTATGTACAAGAATATAACTACTATAATACTACTCCTATGTACAAGAATATAACTACTATAATACTACTCCTATGTACAAGAATATAACTACTATAATACTACTCCTATGTACAAGAATATAATTACTATAATACTACTCCTATGTACAAGAATATAACTACTATAATACTGCTTCTATGTACAAGAATATAACTACTATAATACTGCTCCCATGTACAAGAATATAACTACTATAATACTACCTCCTATGTACAAGAATATAACTACTATAATACTGCTCCTATGTACAAGAATATAACTACTATAATACTGCTCCTATGTACAAGAATATAACTACTATAATACTGCTCCTATGTACAAGAATATAACTACTATAATACTGCTCCTATGTACAAGAACATAACTACTATAATACTGCTCCTATGTACAAGAATATAAGTACTATAATACTGCTCCTATGTACAAGAATATAATTACTATAATACTACCTCCTATGAACAAGAATATAACTACTATAATACTGCTCCTATGTACAAGAATATAACTACTATAATACTACCTCCTATGTACAAGAATATAACTACTATAATACTGCTCCTATGTACAAGAATATAACTACTATAATACTGCTCCTATGTACAAGAATATAACTACTATAATACTGCTCCTATGTACAAGAATATAACTACTAGAATACTACTCCTATGTACAAGAATATAACTACTATAATACTGCTCCTATGTACAAGAATATAACTACTATAATACTGCTCCTATGTACAAGAATATAACTGCTATAATACTGCCTCCTATGTACAAGAATATAATTACTATAATACTGCTCCTATGTACAAGAATATAACTACTATAATACTGCTCCTATGTACAAGAATATAACTACTATAATACTACTCCTATGTACAAGAATATAACTACTATAATACTGCTCCTATGTACAAGAATATAACTACTATAATACTGCCTCATATAGTTTAGAACTAGCTTTCCCATGTTTGCAGTGAAGGATTATATACTGATAGGCTCACAGTACGGCCGGGCTCTCTATTATTTGGATTCCCTCCTACAATAGAGACGGGCAGACCCCACTGACCACAATTCCGTTTTGAAACTGAAAGAAGAAAAAGTGGAGAAAAAAAACCAAAGTCCTTCTTTCTGGACCTTTTTTTCCGACGATTCTTGGTGGTCTTTGTGAAAGATTCTCCAACAGAGACTCCAGTGCTGATGTGACTCCAGAGTTACACAGTCCTTCTATATTTGCCCTGTTCATTCTTTCTGAGGATTGATCCGATTGGTTTCCCTATCCCCCTGTTCACACTGTATAACTATGTGATATTTGCAGATGATGATATTTTATTGTTCTGCACATCTCGCGCATCTCAGATTTCCCAGTTCCAGACCATCTTTCCTTTCTATATCTGCTGTGAAGATGCAAAATGGGAAAGTAATAATAATTGATATATTCAGCAGATAACGGAATTGGCCGCAGATCGATATCACGCGATCGCCTCCTTGACTCGCTAATCAATTGCTCAAGTGCAAAATGAGTCTGAATTTAGCTTTTGGACCTGAAGATTCAATTACATCTCCTTGCAGCCGAGATTAACTTGTTTTCCCAACACATGCTGATAGCAAATGGTCAAGAGATCATTTAGTGTCCCCTGCCAGTCTGAATAGTGCCGACTCCAGCGTTACTGTGTAGGGGGGAGGGGAGGGCGCGGGGCAGCGCTGCTATTCCGGCAGGTAGCCATCCCGTTGCATAGCAATTTTCCTCATTAATTTCTGCAAATTCGCCGCTTTAATCAAAGCTTCTTCACGCAGAGCTCGGCCGCTGGCTTGGACCTGGTCCAACGTACCTGCCTGACCCTGGCTCGACCTGTTTAATCAAGATCTAAGGCTAAATTAAAGGGAGAAAATATGTTTGGGCTTCAACTGCAATTAACGCTGGATGGGCTGAAGTGTCGGCCGCCGGGGGAGCGATGACTGGGAGCAGCTTATTAATGCAGATATCAAACTCCATCACTGTATCCCTGCTGCTATCGCATAGCTGGGTGTATCAAGAACACCAGAGGGCCCGACCTGCTCTCCAGGTACAATCGCAGATCCAGGGGCCAAAGTACCAACGAGGGCCATGTAGGTGGAGCGGGGCACTGCCACCCTATAAGCAGCTCTTACGGTACATGGAAAGGATTAAACTGATTCATTTCATATCTTACAATTACTGCTGAGCAGGAATATTTGACAGATTTTTAAGTCCCCTTTACCAAGGTTATGTTTCTATGAGAGTAAACTGGTTCTCATAACTAATTTTCCCAAGATTTTGCGATTTGCCACCCGCAAATCAATTTTATAATCAGGGGTCTCTTTAGAGGCCTGGGGAGGGTGTAAAAACATGATGGAGATGTTTCCTCACCTCTAGGGTTGAGCCGATCTTGAGATTTCAGAATCGATTTTAAAATCCGATTTCCGATCATTTTCCAGCCGATCCCGATCGTGATATTTGCTTGATCGACGATCGGGATCCGTTCTTTGCCAAACCCAATCGCTCAACACTAGTCAATACTTCTCCATGGGAAAATTCACTTTTGGGGTTGAGCCGATCTTGAAATTTCAAAATCCGATTTCCAATCATTTTCCAGCCCATCCCGATCGTGAAATTTGCTCGATCGCCGATTGGGATCCAATCTTTTCCGATCCCAATCGCTCAACCTTACTCACCTCTCCTGGCCTCTGTCTTATTCCTCTTTGGTCATCTTCCAACCTCCGGAATGACATCAGCAGCCCTGGGCGATGGTGGATGCAGTCACTTCAAGTGTAATGATGTCATGATGCTTGCCCGAATGCATCATAATGTCAGTGTATTCCCACTTAATTGCTGAGCCCAAATCATAGACCTCAGTGACCCCCATAACAAAAGAGGACAATTCAGTGCACCACGAGGAACCCCAGGAAGGTGAACAAAGGGACTACACCATGGCCACCTACCTGGAAAAAACACCCCAAACACAGACAGACCCTGAGCTGCTACAGACTAAGCGCCCACAATCTAGAGATAGAGACGGGGCGATACAGGCAGACGTACAAGCCACGGGAGAACAGACTGTGCCAACATGGTGACCAAGGGGCCCTAGAAGAGGAGGCCCACTTCCTGCTACACTGCACCAAATTCTCAGCTGTGAGGGCAGTCTACTACCAAAGACTCTCTGCCCACATCCCAGACTTCACATCTGCAGACGAGAAGAGGAAACTCTACATCCTACTGGGAGAAGAAGAGACCACTGTGGAGATCGCTGCCCAATATGAGTCCACCTGCCACCAACTGAGAGGAAGATGAGACTCCATTGACTATTATACCCCAAATCACTCACCCACCCTACACCCATCACATGTCTATTGTTTATCTGCCACCAGACGAGGTGAATGACGAGACCCCAAGGACTATGGTACCCCAAACCACTCCCCCTCTCACCCATCCACCCACCCTACGTTAACATCTAAATGACTATTAAAGAGTTAAAGCCTTACATTTCATTATATCGGGGGGATTGGGAATATTCCTCGGTTATACTCTAGTAAATTACATTTCATCATAGTGATCTGAACGGTGCAGAGATGATGATAGCAGCTTGCAGCAAATAGCGGCTCCACAAAAGCCGACAACCTTATACAAAAGAGGACTTCTAATCTGTTCAGTATGTGACAGGATAAGCAGTAATGAACCCAGGTGATAATAGCAGCGGCACACACGTTCCGGCTCTGCTTTATAATCTGAGCAGCTTTTACATTTGTTTCTAAAGATCCCAGAGATGATATTATTAATGAATTACAAACCTGCAGTGATCTATAGCGTCCTCGCTGCGACTGTTGTGTGGATTAGAGAAGCGGTCCCCGGGGAGGTGCGGCGGATTGAGCTTCATACAAGCTAGCCAAAACCTACAGTAAACTGAAAGGAAACAAATGGAAACCTTCCCTATTGCCTACATCTGAACTACCTCCTTGTCTCTACCTGTAAATGATATATGCACACATAATATTGCTACCTTGTCTCACTGTATGATGTAGGCAGAGATAGTACTGCTCCCCTGTCAATATTGTAGTTACAGATAGTACTGCTTTCCTTTCAATAATATAGGCACAGATAGTATTGCTTCCCTGTAAATATTGCAAGCACAGATAGTACTGCTTCCTTGTCAATAATGTAGGCACAGATAGTACTGCTTCCCTGTCAATAATGTAGGCACAGATAGTATTGCTTCCCTGTCAATAATGTAGGCACAGATAGTATTGCTTCCCTGTCAATAATGTAGGCACAGATAGTATTGCTTCCCTGTAAATATTTCAAGCACAGATAGTACTGCTTCCTTGTCAATAATGTAGGCACAGATAGTACTGCTTCCCTGTCAATAATGTAGGCACAGATAGTATTGCTTCCCTGTCAATAATGTAGGCAGAGATAGTATTGCTTCCCTGTCAATAATATAGGCACAGATAGTACTGCTTCCTTGTCAATAATGTAGGCACAGATAGTACTGCTTCCTTGTCAATAATGTAGGCACAGATAGTATTGCTTCCCTGTCAATAATGTAGGCACAGATAGTATTGCTTCCCTGTAAAGCACAGATAGTACTGCTTCCCTGTCAATAATATAGGCACAGATAGTACTGCTTGCTTGTCAATAATGTAGGCACAGATAGTACTGCTTCCTTGTCAATAATGTAGGCACAGATAGTATTGCTTCCCTGTCAATAATGTAGGCACAGATAGTATTGCTTCCCTGTAAAGCACAGATAGTACTGCTTCCCTGTCAATAATATAGGCACAGATAGTACTGCTTCCCTGTCAATAATGTAGGCACAGTTAGTACTGCTTCCCTGTCAATAATGTAGGCACAGATAGTATTGCTTCCCTGTCAATAATGTAGACACAGATAGTATTGCTTCCCTGTAAATATTTGCAGGCACAGTTAGTACTGCTTCCCTGTCAATAATGCAGGTACAGATAGTATTGCTTCCCTGTAAATATTTGCAGGCACAGTTAGTACTGCTTCCCTGTCAATAATGTAGGCTCAGATAGTACTGCTTCCCTGTAAATATTTGCAGGCACAGTTAGTACTGCTTCCCTGTCAATAATGCAGGTACAGATAGTATTGCTTCCCTGTCAATAATGTAGGCACAGATAACCCTGCTTACATGTAAGTATTGTAGGCACAGATAGTACCGCTTCCTTCTTAATTATGTAGGCACAGATAATCCTGCTTCTATGTAAGTATTGTAGGTGCAGATAGTACAGCTTCCCTGTAAATATTGCAGGCACAGATAGTATTGCTTCCTTGTCAATAATGTAGGCACCAATAGCTCTGCCTCACTGACAACAATGTAAGCATACATAGTAATATCTCCCCATTTCTCCATATAAATGATATAGGCACAGATAGTGCTGCCTCCCTGCATATCCCTGGGAATAATTTAGGCACAACTATAACTAGCTCCTGTCTCTTCTTTTCAATACTACAGATATTGTACTACTGCCTCCCCCTCCCTGTTGCTATTGAAAATGATGCAGGCACAGATAGTGCTGTCTCCAAAGCTCCTTGTGCAAATAGCAAAACAAAAAAAATTACATTTCTGCTAGAAAATTGCAGCTTTTATTAATATTATCCAGAGATACTTACACAAAAGAATATGTTCATTTTAGCAAAACAGCAGTAAAACTACATGTAATATAACGGACACCGTTTAGTCTCCACATTGCCAAGAATCCAGCCTGACAATCAATGCACAGAGTAGTTCAATATCAAACGTGGTTAAAGAGGAAGCCCTGGCATGGCGGGGGTAACGCGAAACTCGTGGGGACCCCTGCAAAATATCCAGCAATGGAATTGCATTACAGGATCTGTCAATTCTGTCATTTCAGCAACCTATGACTGCAGCGGCGGAAGCCTGGCCTTATCACAAGCGACATCTTCAGAAATCCTGACATTATTGTCAGCTGCAATTCAAGCGCCCGGCTAATTTCTGTCAACATTTTACTGGCAAAAATTCTTTAATAGAAGTGCTGACCTTCAATGGAGAGTTTAAATACAGCGAGCGGCCATCATTACGGATCAGGCCGCCCTTCCTCCAACTAAACGCTACAATACCTGACATTTCACAAGGTCATTTTCTGAAAGCAGGAGGAGATAGAGCTCATATCGTCTTGTAAGGTCACAAACCCAGCTTTTCCTTGAGTATTCACAATGAACAAAGAGGCTTGTGGGTCGGGTGGTGTCATTTTTGCTCCTTTGTGTTTGTTTTCATCTCCATCATGTACGGTACAAGTCACTGTTTGCAAACAGAATCTTGTAGCAGTCACGGACTATCTGCAGCTGAAGAACAACTCAAATCGATCATTTTTGGTGTGTAAAGAGCCAAGGAAGCCCCCGATGTATTAAGAGGGGTTTGGCAGAATAAGACAGTTCATATGTAACATCAGTCTTAATAAACTCGCACATATAAGTGAACCTGATACAGAAAAGTGGGCGAAAACCAATATGGCCGCCATAACCCAGGGGTGGTAAATCGGGCTACCTAAACTGTGCTAGGATCAATAAGCAAAGATGTCACATGAGTCTGTGAATGGATGACTCCTTTTTTAGGATGTATTGTTAGCCATTTTGGGGGTCACCCAATAACATATAAACAAAAATATTTTATAACCCCGTGCCAAATTCCCATTGACTATATAGGCATAGCAGCAAGTCCTTGCAGTGTTGTCTCCCGCACAAGATCATGGGGCTACAGGAGCCAGATTGCCCAAAGAGAAGGCAGGGATGGTTACCATACCACCAGGCCATTGCTGCCTTACCAATCACTGTATATACCACCATCGCCTCCACACCATAGGTTCTAGCCCTGCCCTTAGCAACATAAAATGGTTTGTCACTTACATGAAAATTAGCCTACAAAATTTTTTAGTAACATGATGGAAAAAAATAAAAATTTGTGAAAAAAAAAAAAATATATAATAATAATAATAATAATAATAATAATAATAATAATAATAATAATAATAAATATATACAAAAAAAACATAAAATAAAAAAAAACAAAGCTCTTCCTAGAACCGGAAAATTTTTTGACTAACCCAAAAGAAAAAATGTTTTCGGTTCAATGGTGAAAATGCGTCCACTCGCGAACAAGGAAACATGGTGCAGTCTTAGGGTGCATTCACACTGAGTAAACGCTAGCTTATTCTGAACGTAAAACACGTTCAGAATAAGCGGCGTCTAAAGCAGCTCCATTCATTTCTATGGGAGCGGGGATACGAGCGCTCCCCATAGAAATGAATGGGCTGCTTCTTTCACTCCGTGCAGTCCCATTGAAGTGAATGGGGAGTGCCGGCGTATACGGCAAGCTCTGCTCATGCCGGAGCGTACACGCCGGCACTCCCCATTCACTTCAATGGGACTGCACGGAGTGAAAGAAGCAGCCCATTCATTTCTATGGGGAGCGCTCGTATCCCCGCTCCCATAGAAATGAATGGAGCTGCTTTAGACGCCGCTTATTCTGAACGTGTTTTACGTTCAGAATAAGCTAGCGTTTACTCAGTGTGAATTCACCCTAAAAGTGAACTTTCTCCTACAGTGTTATTTTTAAAGAAATCTGTTACAATTATTACAAATGTTTTTATAAACTTCATGAGGATCAAATGTTTTGTTTTTTTCAAGTTCAGAGCTTGTTTCTTCTAGTCCAATAGTAAGAATCTGTGCTACCCGCTGTCGCCACTAGAGGGAAATCTTTAGTTATCTAGGACTTCTAAACAGAAGTTTCATACAGATCTCCCCCTAGTGGTGAAAAAACACATTCAAAAACTTGGCAAATATACCACTAATGTTTGGCTGTGATTTTGTCTGGATTGGTTGAGTGCACCCAACCACGTAAACTAGATTTTGTCTTGCTTCTATTTGTTCTCTCCTCCCTGATTCAGCCATAAAATCTATTTATTAAATCAGGCTTTGATGACATCAATGTCGTTCACCCACCCAAATTTCCTCGCCACAAAAACCGCCTGGCTGTTAAGATGACAAATACAAGATGATTTATCCAAGAACCTGGGGATTTAATGGAGGCAAAGATAAAGGAGAGCCAGCCTGAGCCAGGGACGAGGTATAATAAGGCCTATTTTAATATTGCATTAAATAATTTCAGGACACTTAACATATATTAAGTGCACTCAGGAGCGAACCTTATAGCATGGTACACTGAACATTTGTCAACTCCAACAAAGGAGAAAGTGCTCGTTGACAAGCAGTTAATGAATGACTTAAAGCACTTACATTGCACGGGGAAAAAAATGCATCGCCAACAGTGTTATTGGGTTATAACCAGAGACTGACAATCACAGGCTCATTGTATGATCATCGTAAAAACAGGCTAATAACAAAGGCAGGAAAACAGCTCTTTCAGGCGCTCCGCTGGATGCTCCCCCCACCCTCAATTCCTCAAAATCCCGATAACATGATGTACATAGAACGAAACCTATAATTGAAGCTTTACGACCCATTTTTCCATAATAGAGGATGGAATCTATTTTACGTAAGTGCTATATTCAAGACATTTCCATTATCGGATGGAATAAGAACATAAACAAACTCACTGACTAATATTATCACATGAACGGGCTCTGCTGGGGGAGGTTGGGGAGGTGCACAGGTCACTGGTCACCCACAAGTTCAGCATACCGGGACCCTGCTCCTTCACTGTCTTATCTCACATGTCTATTCCCCTCCAGGTTTGATTTTTAAGGCGTAACAAATGGACAGAAAAAAAAATCTGAATTTATCACTAGTGAACCTTTGTAAGACAGGAAGGAAAAGCATGGAAGTCACTGGCCACCAACAAGTCCAGCACACTATTCTGTCTTGGTTACTGTTCCCCGTCTGTCTCACCTCAGGTCTCAATTACCTTCTAGGTTTGATTTTAGGGAGTAACAAATGGACAGGAATCCCAAAGAAGAATTCTGAATTTACCATTCTGGGCTCTTGTAGGGAGGTTGGAAAAGCCTACAAGTCACTGGCCACCAACAAGTCCAGCATACTATTATGTCTTGACTGCTGGAACTATTTTCCATGCCTCACTCATCTCTCCCATGTCTCTATTCCCATCCAGGGTTTGTTTTAGGGTGTGACAAAGGGACAGGTCCCCTAAGGATCACCACTGACCACCTTCTATCTTAGATGACCAGAAAGAGTAAAATCAAGTCCTTCACGGCCTTAGATGACCTTGGAGTTCACAATGTATCCACCAGGTCATTCATATGCTGGGACCACCATCAATGATATCATAACACTGTCCCTGTCTCTTGAGTGAACAGGTCATTGCCTCCATCAAGATCAGCACCCTCTTCCCCTTCTGAATTATTTTCCCTCTTGCCTCTATCTCCCTGTATCCTGACACTGTCCCGGTCATATTCATGGCTTTCATTATAAAAGTGGACAGGTCACTGTCTTGCTCAAGATCAGCACACTCCTCACCTGCTGTTTAGGATTGTTCTGGGTAACCCAATTTCAGAGATCGGATTCTATCAAAGGACATCTTCTAAGACATGGACCCTAAATACAGCCTCAAGGTCCTGAGGAACCTTAGAACCTTTTTCCCTAACCCATTCCAGTGGGTAACTACATTTAGGCCAAGTCTCCAGATGAGCCAGTCTCGACTGGATAATACAGAGGAGCTTCCACGGTGTATCTTTGTTTGGCCCCGCAGTTATGGGATAGATGTTTAATTTAACAGAATGTGTAATTAACATCTTCATTTCATCCTCCACAGCACAGTGAGATGAACAAAAAAACCTACCGTGTAAGGTGTTGTTTTGTCAGCCGCACTTCCTGATTAACAGCCCATAACTAAAGCTCTTTTAGCTGTTTTTTTGCAAATTAGCTTTTTTGTTTCCATTATCAATCTACCATTACGATATGAGGCAATGTTTACCCTCTGAGCTCTATCTCACTGAGAAGACCACTTGGGTGGTAAAACTTCTACTCAATATGGAGATCTTCACTGATGATGATGGTTTATCCCAACGAGTGGCCTCCGTAAAGCTCACCCATGGGTTACAATATTTGCTCCCGATCCTGTTTTCCAAATAAGTGAGATAGGTTTGTCTACACACCCAAAGGCTAGACGCAAGTATAAACGGTTTTACGAGGTCAAAATCTCTACAAAGACTATGAGTGGCCATATAAAAATGCCATCACTTCAAAGACTATTGCAATATTTTGGGACACTTTTTGAGAACAGATTTGCATGAGCAGATTTCTTTTTTATGCCGGTTCTCTACAACTTCTGTTTCCTCCTATTTTTGGAGCATCTTGGAGAAAAATATTAGTAGAAACATTGTAGAAAATCTGGTAGAACTCGTAAAACAGAGGTGGCCAGAATCAGTATCACATCTTCAGACATCGATAGAAGCATATAGCTCTATTATTTAGTAGCCTTTATCATAGGATAGAACCAATGGGTCTGAAATACATGAACCCTTGCTAGATCTTTTGAGTAGATCTTGGCCAGTGGCCACCAATAACCAAGGAAAACTAAGGAAATCCATGAAAATATGGGTAAAACATACAACTTCGCCAGACAGCGATTCCATGGATCACCATGCCACCCAACGCTATAGCCATGGGTATGAAGCCTGGTTCTGAGAGAGCCCACAAGAGCCTTGAGTCTGCCCAGGATCATTTACTGTAAACGGTGGCTTGACCAACCGATGATTTACGACCATAGGAACTTTTTGAATTATGACTCCGTAAACCCCAGACAGACGCATAGGAGAGGAAGGGAAGAAGACCCAACTACTCATGTTTGGTAACAAAGAATGAAATATTAATAGCAATTTTTGGAACATGATATGCTCCTTTTATTGTACTAAGAACCCGCAGACAGATGAAGATGCCATTAACCAGAATCTTGCCAATTCAACACTGCCTCGGAAAATCTCAAATGCAAATTATTTAACAGACGACTACAGTATACAACATTGAGTGAATTGCACCCTGGTGGCCGCAGACAGATTTAGACCCCATTTTGCATAATGTTTTTTAACATCTTCTTAATATTTAATAGTAATTGTTATTGATACAATCCTTCCCGTAACACTAATTCAGAGATCTGCCAGTCTGGAAAGACTTGGTGAGATTTCAGTTTTTGCAAAATGATTGAGGACTCTTCAGCTTGACAAGCCCTGGAAGGAGAGTTTAACCCTCGGCACGCCGAGGTGACCCGCAGCTTCCAACTTCTGAAGACTCCAACCATTTATCACGCTGACTTTTAATGTACGTCCTATGGTAATACATAGTGTGTTCTTTTATTCCGAGCCATTTTCTTTGTACCGAGCAGTGCATTGAAAATGACAAGTAAGATGAATATAAGAACAATGTTGGGCTTAACCCAAGCTGAAAGTTAATGCACCTACAAATTGACAGTCTATCCTACTGTCAGCGTACAGCTGCAGGGTGTCATTTTTAAGAAGCACATTCAATGCTCTGTGAATGAAAAGTACTTTTTTTTTTCTCCCCCGAAATAAGTAGTATCTGAAAGTTAACAAAGTGAATGAGCTTTGATGAGTTCTCTAGACGTGTTGCTTCCCAGCAGGTGAAAATAATGCTTTCTTTCTACTTCTAAATGCGAGTCTCCATTACTCACTTATTTCTCTTAAACATGAAGCAATGTGACCAGAACACAAAATTGAATGAAATTGCAAAAGGTAATGACCAAGTCAACTTGACATCGGTTTTCCTTCAAGATTTTTTCCTCTTGATCAAAGTGCAAGTACAGATCTCCCGGTGAGATAGAAGAAGAGACACATGGATTGGCAATGTGTTAGGAAGGGACTCTATCTCCTACATTAGCTATTATCTATGTCCTATGCAGGTACGTTTATATTTTTTTAAGAGAGTAATTGGTATTTTACTTAAGCGGGGGTGTGGTTTATTATGATGTAATTTCCTGTTTCTTTGCCTTGTTTCTTGACCATAATAAATGATGGATATTCTCCAGTCTCATGTCTACCTTATATTGCTTTATATAGTAGAAAGGTCTATTTAAATCTACACGCATCATTTACCTGCCTCCCATAACTTGATATTAATAACAGGCTGATTTATAAATTCAGCTCTGAAGCACTAAAGTTTTTCTATTTTGTCTTTCATTGTAACATGTAAATCATATGTTCACTAGAGATGAGCAAACAGTAAAATGTTCGCTATTCGCTATTCGTTTCGAGTAGCCCCTCAATATTCGACTACTCGAATCGAATATCGAATCCTATTACACTCTATGGGGGAAAAATGCTCGTTTCAGGGGTAGGCAACATTCTATCAAATTGAACTTACCAAGTCCACGAGTGAGGGTCAGGCTGGATTCTCCGAGAAGTCTTCTCCATGCAGTGTCCCCGCGGCGTCTTCCAGCTCTGAATTCACTCTGCCAGGCATCGGGCCTAGGCAGAGCCAACTGCGTATGCCTGCACTACAAGAAAATGGCTGCTTACAGTCAAAGCGGCCATTTTCTTGTAGCGCGGGCATGCGCAGTCGGCTCTGCCCAGGCTGGATGCCTGGCAGAGTGAATTCAGAGCTGGAAGACGCCACACGGAGAAGACTTCTAAAGGTAGGAGAAGAACCAGCGTTGATTGGCTGACTGTATAGCATTCGGTCAATCAACGCTGGATCTGCATTGAATTTTTCCATTCAAATAGCGAGTAGTATTCGATCGAGTACGAGTATTTCGAATACTGTAGTATTCGATCGAATACCTACTCCATCGAATACTACTCGCTCATCTCTAATGTTCACCTATTCTCCTCTGTTAAGTTAAATAACAGTTCCTTAGCTACAGTATAGTTTTATGTTATGGGATTGTTGTTTAGGAAATTCCAAAGGAGGGTATGCGATAATTTAGCAATTCTCTGATAAATCACAAGAAACAGATAGGAGCACCAGACAATGAGTAAACCAAGTGCCAGTCTTTCTGGTTGTCAGAGTCTAAGGCTACCTCAAGGTATTCGAAGGAGCCAAGATAAGATGTCCTTAGTGACTCAGGACCCAGAACTAGGAACCAGAAAATAGATGCAATGCAGGCAAGAAACAAACAGGAACTCTATTGTGGGCAGAGAGAAACTAGGAGAGTACTGGAATAGCTAAATGATAACAGAATAATACCAGGAGTACAGGCCATGGTCAAGTCGAAACGGTCACAGATGAGACCAAATCAGCAAGAGAAGATTTAACCAGAGAGAAAGCCAAAGTTAATAGGTACAAGATTACAGTAGAACATTTATGTAATGAGTATTATATGCTTCTTTCCCTTTTCGTGCCGCGCCCACATCAACGAGGATCTGCAGACAACCAGACAGTAATTCGCATTCAAAAGCTACTTGTCTGGTGTAACCGTTCGTGGAATAAAGAAGCTCCAGAAATGCTGGTTCTGCATGTTTTTAAAGCTTTATTACAAGACTATGCATGAGAGGGAGATTTGGCTTGCGAATATTCATGAAGTTCGCTTAGAAATTCCATTTCAGACATATCAGTTTGGTCCAAAGGAGAACTGTGATTATTTTACTCTGGGGTCTCTTCAGTTGTATCATAAGTGGATGTCCAGGAGAGGTAAGTAAATAAACAGTCTTACTCACCTATCCTGGTCTCCATCACACCATCTGATCCATGTCCTTTTTGGGTCTCTTTTGGTAAGTATGATGAGGACCAATCAAAGGATAGCTTATGTGTCACCAAAAAGTTTTCTAATAATTTAGCACCCAGGTTTTCTGTATTAATTTGTCCATATAATATCCAGGAATTTATTCATTTTAATATACCAATATCAGGGGTAGGAATTAAACCGGGGGCTCCAAGCTTCAGAGTCAATCCCCATGGACTAATACAATGAAGCTCTGACTGGCCAGATACAACATACAAAACGCAAATGAATTGCAAATGCGGCAAAGTGTTATAATATACAGAAGAAAGCAAGTCGAGAATTAGAGATATTGTGTAAACAGAATTACCATAAAAACAAAACTCTCTGCAATGAATTTACATCTGTTGTTTAATTTAATTACCAAACTATGAACCAAACTGAGGACATGAAAAATAGTCGAAGTGCATTGATCTATAAAGCAAGAACGTTATATTCCGTGTGTGAGAATGGAGAGAATTGGAGCTTTTGGGCTGTCAACAAATCTTCTAGATTGTGTGAATTCAGGACGTTACAGTATGGCTTCTATATTCTACAAACCTCGCTCTGTTTCACCCTCAACATATATTTTCCATGTCTGTAAATTTTTCTTTTATGACATTTACCTATTTTCTATCATAGCCAAGATAAAGCGGAACGAGACTGTAACAACAAGCTGGGCTCGATACAAATTTTCCAAAAAATTCAGGTTCTATAGAACCAGAAATATTTGGAGTTTTCCTTGCACAAATCCTGCAAAATGGCAACTGGCTGTCTAAGGGTAAGTTCACACAGGGTTTTTTAATCAGGATTTTGAGGCCGTATTCACCTCAAAATCCTGACCATAAAGACAGCTCCCATTGAAATCAATGGGAGCCAGTCAGGTGTATTTCCCAGGAGCCGGAACAAGCAAATAGAAGCGAGATGCTCATTCTTGAGGCCGTTTCGCCTCACGATACGGCCTGAAGACACTCCCTCCTCCCGGCAAAGCCCAATCATTGTGCCTAATCCGGAGCAGAGCACGCGACTGGATGCCGGTGCAGTGTACCAGCATCCAGTCGCAGCTACCCGTTTTTTGGCCCGGAACCTGAAGCGGCCTCCGCCTCAGGCTCCAGACCAAAACACCCCATCTGAACTTACCCTAAGGATGTAAAAATTACCTCTTTGATGGAAAAGAGGAAATTACTCTAGCACCACCTTTTGGAAGGCATTCCATAAAGATTAAAGCATATTCCTTACCCAGAATTCTTAGCAGGACATACATGGTCTAATAAGTTCCTGTACACCTCACCGTGGCATCTCCTTAAGGAGACATAGTACCCCTTCTGTATGGTATTGGAACGCACTTTGTTTAAGTGTTGCCTGTCAAGGACCCATCACAGTCAATATCACTCATGGGAGTATTGACTTCACTCATCCAGGTATTCATAGTAGAATGTGGGATAGAATAATCTATATGACTACATGTCTGTGGATGGGTCCCTCTTACTTTTGAGGGGACCCAATGGGAATATAGCCAAGCCAGATTATCAAGTTTTATGAAAACCAGGCATTGATCTACAGGGAGCTACCTTCCCAAAAAGTGATGCTAGAGCAAGTTCCTTTATTCCTATAAGAGGTCTTATTTGCATCTTCTTTCCCCAGAATTCTCAGCAGGGCATTCATGGTCTAATAAGTCCCCGTACACCTCACATCTCGTCTCCATGATGAGACATAGTCCCCCTTCTGATTGAAGTCTCTTTAATGCTTTATTGTGATGTTCATTCCAGTCATCTGCATATTTGAGCCTCACAGTGTTTGTAAAAACTTTTGATTTCGTGCCAGACAAATGTTCTCGGGATTTACAAAATCGCAACTTTTACAAATTAAAGTTCAATTAAAATGACAAAACTTTAAATATTCAAAACAGTAATAAGCAGGGAACACAACAGATGTCAACTCCAGGACTTGAAAACAAATGGAGAGGGAAAACTTGCTTAAATGTCGAAAGCTCTTGTAAACTCTGATGATATATTATCGTGCAGATAACTTTTTGGTTGCATAAACTAAATTTTCAACATCACAGTGAGCTTTGATTTATGAATAGGAAATTTCAGAGAACGGCATTTTTTTAAGTCGACGTTTTGCAGCATTCTCAACTTTTAGAAGGGTAAATATCTTGTGATAAAAAGCCAAGAAAACTTTTTGAGGGTTTAGAAAATAAAAGAAAAAAAATTGGCTAAAAACTTGACAAAATCCATTAATACCCCTCAAGCATGATCTAAGCGTACAGCAAATATCCGTAATTCAAAGCCATTGTGAAGATTCTTAGGTTGGAAGTATTGTATTCTGTATCTCAGAAAAGGATGTACGAAGACATTTGTGACAAAAAAGATCACCAACAAGATACTTGTCGCTCTACACCAGGGGTGCCCAATACGTCGATCACGAAGGACGTATGGGTCGATCGTGGGATTGGTGTCTGCTTGTTGACAGCGCAGGCTGAGAATCATCTCCGGACACTGGCAAGCCAGGGCCTTGCACTTGTTCGCAGTCAGGGCTGTGGCAGCCTCGCCTGTCAGTGTCCGGAGATGATTCTTAGCCTGCTTTGTGAACAAGCAGACACCAGAGAGCTGTCTCCTGCTCTCACGCTCCGCCCTGCTCACAGGCCCCGCCCCTGGCCCGACCCGGCGCTCACCTCTGGCCCTCCCCGGCCCCACCCTATCCCCGCCCACAAAAAGTGGGTAGTAGATCTTATCCCTTAGTCAGTTTCTAAAGTGGCTCACATGCTCAAAAAGTGTGAGCACCCCTGCTCTACACAATGCATCACATAAAAGAAAAACTAAAAAAAAAAAAAAGCAAAATTAAAAAGATTGAAAATAAAAAAGGAAAAAAAAAAGGTAAAACAAGGAAAATAAGACATAAGCAATGAAAGACAGACAGAAGAAGAGAAGGAGACGTTAAGGGAAAGGAAGAGGAACAAAGAGAAAGTGGTAGAGACTAAAAGAGTGAAAGTAAAAGAAGAGGAGAGGGCAAAGAAGGAGGGAAGGCAAGGAACCAAAGGGCTCCTTCACATGGGGCAAGAGGGGGCAGATTTTGGCGGCCTCAAAATCCACCCCCTCACAATAGAGGTCTATTTAGACCGCTAGTGTTCTTTTTTTCCGCTAGTGGTTAGTTGCCTGATTCAGCCGCAGTGTCCACCTCGCGACAGCACCCTCCGGACTAGACCCATTCATTTGGTACTAATCCGGAGCGGAAAGCCGCGATGGAATATGCAAACGTTGAATTCCCGTGTGAAGTAGCCCTAAGGAAGAGGGGGGAGTGATTTAGGGGGAAATGGCAAAGACCAGAAGGCTAAGAGGGAGGAAGCAGATGAAAGACGGGCTAAGGGAGAGGAAGAGGAAGTCAAAAGAGAGGAGGAATTAAAATGAACAGTAGAGAGAGTATAAGGGAATGCTCGGAAAGAATAAGTTAGTGGGAGGAACTTTAAGAACAGAAGAGGGAAGAAGGAAAGAAAAGGGATGTCAAATGCTCACTAACTTTTCAGTCAACTTAGTCTTGTTTCATACAACTTGTGATTCTGGACCAAAATGTAACGCACTTTAATTAACAATGTCGCTGTTTTCTGCCTGAAAAACCTTTCTAAAGTTCCTGCCACAAGGCAAAGTCATAAAAGTAGACGAGAACAAGCCAACGGGGGGGAAGGGGAGGTAAGGAAGAGGAAGAAAAGGTGAAGGGGAGGAACATGAAGACAAAATAGCCATAAGAGTAGAAGCAACGGAAGGGGCGGCTAAAAGAGAAGAAGGATTTGGCAAAAAAAAGGAGGAGAAGGAAGGGGAGGAAAGAAGAAGAAAGAAAGAAGGAAAGATACAAGAAAGGAAGCTTAGAAAGGAGAGGAAGAGAAGCCAGCGGAGAAGAAGGCAAATAGAAGAGACTGACCTGAAGAGAAAAGAGGGTGAGTTGAAGAAGGTTCACAAAAATTAAAATAGGTAAAAATGATTTCTCTGAGGCTGAAAGACCCGAACGTCCTGCTAATGTTTTATTTATTTGCTTTGTGGATAATATGCATAGTTGCATCCGATATCTTGTCACTTCCCATCCCCCGCTCCCCTTCCCACCGGGTATTATGTAAAATATATTTCTGCTCTCCCTATTGATTTATGATAAAGAGCAATCAAGTATAATACAAAGTATCCAGACACACTGCAAGGGCCAGTATTGACTCCAAAGATGGGCGACATGTTTAATTGAAGTTTAATTTTTGCAGTTAATTCATGGGGACGTTCTGCTGGGACAGGGGCAGGAGAGATGCGTCCATTAAGATTATCCACTATTGATTTCAATATTAAATGCTGAATGGGATTACAGAGCGGTGCCGTGCCGCCGACATGAACCGTCATGAAAATTCAAGATTAGTCAGTGGCCACAACAGATGGAACCTATGAAGGTGTGTGATGGGTCTGTCAGAATCAACGAAGCTCAAGTGAATAAGCAGGATCGTAGCTAATAAGGGAACTTGGACGCCTATACAAAGATGGTGGAGCTCACACAAGCTCACTCCATTATGGAGAGAAGTCTTTATGGAACGTTGCCCCCTGGCCTGTAGCAGATCCCGATACTTCAGAATTCTCATTTATGAGACTACAAGTATTGACTAAGGACTGATTCATAAGGCAGGACTAGATGTGGTCTGGATTTCCTGGACCGAACCCTGAACCAGGACTCTCAGCATCAATGTAATTTATGGTGCTAGAGTCTGGGCCTCCCCGTGTCCCTACTGAGCTCTACCAAAAATATGATTATAGTACAGGACATTAGAGCAATGGGGACTGGGGTTGAGCCGATCTTGAGATTTCAGGATCGATTTTAAAATACAATTTCCAATCATTTTCCAGCCAATCCCGATCCCGATCGTGAAATTTGCTCGATCGCCGATCGGGATTCGATCTTTCCCAATTGCTCAAACCTAGTCAATGCTTTTCTATGGGAAAAGTTACTTTTAGTGTTGAGCCGATCTTGAGATTTCAAAATCTAATTTCTGATCATTTTCCAGATGATCCCGATCGTGAAATTTGCTCGATCGCCGATCGGGATCCGATCTCGATCGCTCAACCCTAATGGACTCCTGCTATCATACTTGAATTATATTGGGAGTAAGGTTTGGTATGGGAAATATGGCCAATCAGACCTACCCCATCCCCCAATGTGGACCTTCCCAAAAATAGGGAGGAAGCCAGGGTGGGAAACAAGGGTAGGGAGGACAGTATGCACAGGAGAAAGGGAAGCTTAATCACATAGGAAGGTTTAAAAGGTCTCTCTCTATTGGATAAAAACCCAACGCGTTTCGCAAATACAATCTTTTTTTCAAGTGCATAAGACTTGTACTGTAGGGAGGTGTCTGGGGTCAACAAATCGAGGAGAAGAGACCCAAAAGCTAACTCCACATTTTTTTTTTTATCACAGCATATTATGGGATGCAGCAAACAAAATATCGACTCATAAACCAAGACGGATTATGTACTGTAAACACAAGACAGATTGCCAGATCCCAAAGAAATTTGCATTGGGTATATATCTAAATCATTGGTGATTTATTCTACATGGGGATCCATACAGCACAGAGGAAGGGGCGAGGGGGAATAAATCATAGAAGAATTTTTTCGCCGGAGATATTGACATTTTTCACATGAGACAAACCCTGAAGTTGTGACCGAGCAGAACGCTCTACATTAGTGTCATCCTGACTCTTGGGGCTGAAGAATACAAGGATCTTACTAGAAAAGAGCTCGATGCTGACTGCGGGTGTGGGGTGGACGTCAACCAAAAAAAATGGAGTGCAGGGAAAAACTTTGTGTGAAAACTTAATAAAATGAATATTCTATTCAGTAGTAACTGAGTTATCTGGATGTCACCAGAGCATTGTATATATTATGTGCCCGTGTCTCCTGTTATTCTTGTGTGTCAGTATTTACAGTAGCACTGCCATTCTATTCATGAACCACAAGGCTCAGAATGAATGATAGTGGAAAAATACATCCAAAAAGAGGGGGAGAAAAACACAAAAGCACCATACATGGTTAAATTGAGCCTGGGCAGGAGATCAGATTATATTCTATACCATATTGTTGGGTGGTTGTTTTTTTTATTCTTTCAGCTAATTTACACCTCTATAGAAGTAAAACATGAAGGGGACAGGTCACCTCTCCTAGGAAATTAAAAATGCAGCAAAGTTTGGAATAACAAGGTCCGTGCATTTACATCCCTCCTCACACAGGCGGCTGTAATGAGATGACGGCCATTGTTCCTGCGGAGCGCTCACTAATTGGTAAACCGCGCCATTTTATGGACATTTCTTCAAAATAGTGAGACCTAATAGGAAAATACTTCTCAAAAAGACTCTTAATGGGATTTGTAATAGAAACTGGACGAGAGCTGCGTGACACAGAGAGGACAGAAATACCGGCCTTATTACACACAATGGAGGATGCGGCATACAACAATGGGCCGAGTCACTGCCCTGAGAGTTATTAGAAAAAAATATTCAGATCATAAGGGAAAAATAATATCTTCTGAATTACTGAAATATCCAGAGCAGTAATATTCTTTCTTGTACATAGGAGTAGCATTATAGTAGTTATATTCTTGTACATAGGAGCAGTATTATAGTAGTTATATTCTTGTATATAGGAGCAGTATTATAGTAGTTATATTCTTGTACATAGGAGCAGTATTATAGTAGTTATATTCTTGTATATAGGAGCAGTATTATAGTAGTTATATCCTTGTACATAGGAGCAGTATTATAGTAGTTATATTCCTGTACATAGGAGCAGTATTATAGTAGTTATATCCTTGTACATAGGAGCAGTATTATAGTAGTTATATTCCTGTACATAGGAGCAGTATTATAGTAGTTATATTCCTGTACATAGGAGCAGTATTATAGTAGTTATATTCTTGTACATAGGGGGTAGTATTAAAGTAGTTGTATTCCTGTACATAGGAGTAGTATTATAGTAGTTATATTCTTGTACATAGGAGCAGTATTATAGTAATTATATTCTTGTACATAGGGGGCAGTATTATAGTAGTTATATTCTTGTACATAGGAGTAGTATTGTAGTAGTTATATTCTTGTACATAGGGACAGTATTATAATAGTTATATTCTTGTACACATGAGGCAGTATTATAGTAGTTATATTCTTGTACATAGGAGCAGTATTATAGTAGTTATATTCGTGTACATAGGAGCAGTATTATAGTAATTATATTCTTGTACATAGGGGGCAGTATTATAGTAGTTATATTCTTGTACATAGGAGTAGTATTGTAGTAGTTATATTCTTGTACATAGGGACAGTATTATAATAGTTATATTCTTGTACACATGAGGCAGTATTATAGTAGTTATATTCTTGTACATAGGAGCAGTATTATAGTAGTTATATTCGTGTACATAGGAGCAGTATTATAGTAGTTACTGTATATTCTTGTACATAGGAGCAGTATTATAGTAGTTACTGTATATTCTTGTACATAGGAGGCAGTATTATAGTAGTTATATTCTTATACATGGGAGAAGTATTATAGTAGTTATATTCTTATACTTGGGAGCAGTATTATAGTAGTTATATTCTTGTACATAGGAGCAGTATTATAGTAGTTATATTCTTGTACATAGGAGTAGTATTATAGTAGTTATATTCTTGTACATAGGAGCAGTATTATAGTAGTTATATTCTTGTACATGGGAGCAGTATTATAGTAGTTATATTCTTGTACATATGTAGTATTATATTCCTACTCATAGGAACAGTATTATATACTGTAAGTTATATTTGTGCAGTAATATAATGGCTATAGTCTTTTACATAGGAGGCAGTATTATAGCTGTTGTAATATAGTATATAGGGGCGGTATTATAATAGCTGTACAGTTATACATAAGCATTAGAAAAAAAATAAATGGATTTCTAGAAATAGATAAAACACCACCTCTATTACGGCATGTAATATTTATTTCTGTATATAATTATATAGACATCCTGCCAGAAGCAGAGCAGCCGCAGTGCAGCAAAAATAAAAACAGAAAAACAACTCTCTCGGTGACATTTGGTCATTTTTGTAAAGACAAATCTTTGGAAATCCCATATTAAACTTGTCTTTTAAGTAATTACACAGCCTTGTCTTGAGTGCATTTACTCTCGCAGAACCCCAGAACTGCTGACAACAACCCGCGTCTTAAATAGTGATTGATTGTTAATTATTAGCCCTCATCATCCATCATCATAAGCTTTTAAAGCTCCTGTCAAATTAAGTGAGGTCAGTAGACCGTATTTAATTGTGGATTACCAAAACGTCGAGATGCAGCGATCTGATAAACAAGGCGTTAGGAAAGCGTCTTATTATCAATTAGGGAAGGTTGTTATTACCATTGTTCCTGATTTAGACTTATTAACTTTGGACTTCGGTCACTGGGTGCACCAGTGTACAGAGGAGAGCAGACCGTCCTGGGTGTGACAGGTACCGTCATCCTATAGACCATAGCCATATACAGAGCCTCGTGTCAGTGGCCGAAATATCTTCAGGAACTTTTTATGGGACATCATAGAAAACGAAGACTAAACTCTGATTGGTGGATGAGTCAATGATGTCATTTTGCTATAGTGATGTCACTTTGCTATAGTGATGTCACTTTGCTATTGCTGTAGAGGTTTTGAAGGTTGCATTTGTACTAGACTCTAATGTCTAAGGAGGAATATAGGATACCCTGTTGGATTTGGTTGGATTTTGGCTCAGGTAGTGATGTTAAAAAGAAAAAGTTGGCCCCATGAGAAAGATCAGAATGGACAGACGGGCTTGATTTTTTTGCTTCCCCTTCCACCCCATTGATCTCTGGGCCATCAGTTCTTTTCTCACAATGCAATTCTTTTTGGGTGGGGTGTCAAAGGGCAGAGGGCTTGACCTGTGCTCTAAAGGCTCCATAGCAATGGTCTTCCTCTCTGTACATAAGCCCATCGGGCTCTGGTATAAATTTTCAATGGTTGCCTTATTAAAAGGTTAGGAGCCAATTGCAATTTTTTCATTGAAGAAAAAAAATCTCCATGAGAGAGAGAGAGAGATTTAACAGCATAAAATCCCAAAATATATGTCATTGGGAGTCTACAGAAAGGCAAATACCAAGCCTAGCAAAATCTTACCAAAATTTTAATGAAAATTTCAGAAAATATTTTACAAAAAGGAGACCTTGGGCTGTTCGACTTCAAAGGTGTTTTTTTTGGATGGATTTGTTTTGTTATATTGTTATGCAACCGATATCAGATTAGTGGTGGTCCAACCCCAGGTGCTAGACGCCATTAATATCACATTAATGGTATATCTTACGGATATGCTATCAATATAACTCCCATTGATAATCTAATATCCACAGCTATTGGTGCCGGAAGGACACAGTGGACGGAGCCAAAACCAGACGTGAGCTGATCTAGCGAAGCCACTACACAGATGGGGCCGTCTATTTCCCACTGTTTTGTTCCGGTGACATCTGCTATATATTGAATGGTGGAGTTACCTGATGACAGATCCCACCAATCTGGTATTGATGACTTTCCTAAGGGTAGGTAATCAATACGAAGAGCCCATTTCCATTTTATTCCCATTTTTTAATTTTAAACTTATACTTTTTTCACATTATCACACAAGCTGTTGGTTCATGTCAAAAAATTTAAAAAAAAAAATCATCGGACTTTGGCAAGTCTATGCATTAAACATCTCCACTAATTGCCTCTTTCTGGTTTATACATATATGCCTGCAGTTTATATAGGAATTTCTATTAATTTGCGCGGCGCACCCGTCATTATTTCTGAAGTTTTCGACTTGTTTAATTACTTCTAAAGCCACATGAGGGCCGCCTGCTTAGTGAAGCTTACTATCTATACAGTATTAATTGGACTCCGCAGTGGTCATCCTCGTGTTGTATATTACTTTAATTTCTGCCCACTTCTTTGCAAGTCAGATAACAGGACAGCAGGATGAAGCTTAATTTGGTTTCCAAGTCATCCAAGCAAATTCGGAAGTGGATAAATTATATCCATCCATTGGACATGCAAATTAATTTACAAAAATAAAATTTACATAAATACAGTAGGCTTGTAACATAAAAATAAAAAATAAGTGAAAAGTGATGGCTGTTAAAAATATTCAGACAACAGGTTTGGAATCACAATGCAGGTAAGGAACATGCAAACTCCTTGCAGATGTTTTTCCTGGTGGGATTTGAACCCAGGACTCCAGAGCTGCAAGGCTGAAATGCTAACCACTGAGCCATCGTGTTGCCCATTAAAAAAGTTTTTTAAGAAAAATCTTTATCGCTAGGGTTGAGCAATCTGGAAAGATTGGATCCCGATCGGCAATCGAGCAAATTTCACGATCATGATCGGCTGGAAAATAATCGAAAATCGGATATTAAAAATTATCTTGAAATCTCAAGATTGGCTCAACCCTAAAAGTGACTTTTCCCATAGAGAAGCATTGACTAAGGTTGAATGATCGGGAAAGATCGGATCCCGATTGGCGATCGAGCAAATTTTACGATCGGCTGGAAAATGATCGAAATTCGGATTTTAAAAACGATCCTGAAATCTCAAGATCGGCTCAACCCCATTTATCGCCTAGCCAAAGGATAGCTTCATAGAAATGTTTGTAGGATGATAAATTTTGCTGGGGTCTGACTTCTGGGAATTGCACCAAATACAAGGCTGGCCTGATAAATGCTTCTCTACTAGGCCCCTTACAGATGATCGGTTGTTAGCCACGTTGCTCTAGTGTGGCCAGTGCATGGGCATGGTAGTGCAAACTAGAAAACCAAATGGGTTGGAAAATTTAGTGCAGTAACACAGAAAGAATTATTATTAAATATTTTTGAGCCACTTGCTAATGACAATCAACCAAAGTTTTTGGTGGATAAAACAAAACGGAATCACAATTTGGAGTTTTGCCCCAATACATGGACTTATGGAACTGGACTGGTACAAGGTTTATGAGGGTCCATGGGCAGCTGGGCAGCAGAGTTACAGCGGGCACCCTGTATATCCAGCATGTACATGGGCTTCACATAGGTAGAGTATGTTTGACAAGATGGATATGATCCTTCAAGAATGATTGACCTCCCCATGGTTTCCCGATGTAGTAGAAGACATGAACATTGCCTTTATGAAACAACCTAAATTGCTCCAGTTTTCACAGTTTTATAAAGTAGAACATTATGTTCACATGACCAATAAATGAATGACATATTCTATATACGCCATGGAAATGCAATGTATGCCATCATCTACAAGTTCCTTACCTTTCTGATGTGTCGCAAAAGTCTGAGACAATTTCGGAAAAAGTTCTGGATATTCAAATTTTTGTTCATTGGCCTTGACCCAGAAAGACCCCTCTGACAGCTCCTGTGGCTCAACCTGCACAAGAGGAACAGACTGGAGATCAATACGTGATACAGAAAGCAACACATGACATTATGATGACATCAAGCAAAAATATTGAAAATTCATCCAAAGGTGGAGCGGTCAGCAAAATTTTTGCACTTGAAATTAATAATAGGGATCCATTCAGACCTTGGGGGGGGGGGGCTTCTGCAGGTGTTTCTACAGTGGTTGTTTTTGGTAGTACAGCATAGAGCTATGTTGAATGGGTCTAAGCTGCAATACCAGACACAGCCATTACAAAATATATGGCGCTGTAACTTATAAATAATCAAAGGGATACAATAAACAGCCCCTTGAGTCAGTAGGTTGCAGTAGGACTGTAGACCTCTTGTTTGCTCTGCTGTTCCAACCACTTGGGTCCCGGGGTCCTCTGCATCGATCTCTAGTTGCGATACTCCAATGGTGCTCATATGTGGTAGTCAGTGCATCATTGCTGCAGAACAATTTTAACCCATTCCGTGCCTTACTGAATTTTTTGGGAGTGGTCTCCTTTAAAAATAAATTTTTAAGACCTGGATGCCGTTCTGTATGTGAGGAGGGAGGCGAAGCTGACCACTTTATAATGCAATGTAACATTGGAGGATTAGATACAAAAATAGAAGTCTTCCTCTCAGTCTGTATCACCTACAGTTTCTAAGACTATGTATAATTCACATGATTATAGCGGCCATTAAATCACAGTTATTAAATCTCTGGCATTATGGGTTTTATTTTAGGAATAAGAAACTTTACAAATCTCTAAAAACGCCTGTATTGTCCTGCTGGGAAAGTACCAGAGGAAAAAGGTGCAAAAACATAAAGCACAATTCAGAGCACAGCAAAGTGTAATTTTTTAAAAAAACAAAACAGAATGCTCTCAAAATCCTATAAAAATGCAAACATTTGGTCTAATCTGCATATTAGCTCAAATTAGCTTTAATGGATATTGGCACCACTTGGCTGGCAGACATACCACTAGTTCAAGCTCGTCGTACATAGGTTTGCCACTCAAAAGTGCTCTTATCATCTTCATGGTCAGGGTTGCCTTTACCATAGGGCTAAAAGTGCACTTGCACGGGCCCTATGGTTGAGGGGGCCCCCTGAATTTGCAGTCCTTCTGTCCTGAGCAGTGGGTCCAATGCTGCCCCAACTCATCGGCGTCCTCCGAGGCTAAGAGTTTTTTCTTTCCTCGTTTTTTGCTATATACAGTGGAGAAACTGAAGAGGAACATGAAACTGTAGGGGATACCTGGGAGGGGGCAGACATGATACTGAGGGGGCAACCTGGAGAGCTACATGAAACTGTAGAGACAACATAGAGGGCTACATTAAACAATGGCAGCATCCTGGAGGAGAGGACAAGATACTGTGGGGGCAACATGAAATTGTGAGGGCAACCTGGGAAGGGACATTCTAAATTAATGTCTGAGGGGGCCATGAGGAGGTGGGACAGATCAATGTCTGAGGGACCAGATTAAAGTGTGATCTATGCAGGGGCTTTTAAGTGTGTGATGGGCCACTGAGGAGCATTATATTGTATGGGACCACTAGGGAGGCATTATACTATGGAGAGGACCACTACGGTACATAATACTGTGTGGGGGCACTAGGGGGCATTATACTATGTGAGGACCACTAAGGTACATAATACTGTGTGGGGGCACTAGGGGGCATTATAGTATGTGAGAACCACTAAGGTACATAATACTGTGTGGGGGCACTAGGGGGCATTATACTATGTGAGGACCACTAAGGTACATAATACTGTGTGGGGGCACTAGGGGGCATTATACTATGTGAGGACCACTAAGGTACATAATACTGTGTGGGGGCACTAGGGAGCATTATACTATGTGAGGACCAGTAAGGTACATAATACTGTGTGGGGGCACTAGGGAGCATTATACTATGTGAGGACCACTAAGGTACATAATACTGTGTGGGGCACTAGGGGGCATTATACTATGTAAGGACCACTAAGGTACATAATATTGTGTGGTGGCACTAGGGGGCATTATACTATGTGAGGACCACTAAGGTACATAATACTGTGTGGGGCACTAGGGAGCATTATACTATGTGAGGACCACTAAGGTACATAATACTGTGTGGGGCACTAGGGGGCATTATACTATGTGAGGACCACTAAGGTACATAATACTGTGTGGGGGCACTAGGGGGCATTATACTATGTGAGGACCACTAAGGTACATAATACTGTGTGGGGCACTAGGAAGCATTATACTATGTGAGGACCACTAAGGTACATAATACTGTGTGGGGGCACTAGGGGGCATTATACTATGTGAGGACCACTAAGGTGCATAATACTGTGTGGGGCACTAGGAAGCATTATACTATGTGAGGACCACTAAGGTACATAATACTGTGTGGGGGCACTGGCGGGCATTATACTATGTGAGGACCACTAAGGTACATAATACTGTGTGGGGACACTAGGGGGCATTATACTATGTGAGGACCACTAAGGTACACAATACTGTGTGGGGCACTAGGGGGCATTATACTATGTGAGGAACACTAAGGTACATAATACTGTGTGGGGCACTAGGGAGTATTATACTATGTGAGGACCACTAAGGTACATAATACTGTGTGGGGCACTAGGGGGCATTATACTATGTGAGGACCACTAAGGTACATAATACTGTGTGGGGGCACTAGGGAGTATTATACTATGTGAGGACCACTAAGGTACATAATACTGTGTGGGGCACTAGGGGGCATTATACTATGTGAAGACCACTAAGGTACATAATACTGTGTGGGGCACTAGGCAGCATTATACTTTGTGAGGACCACTAAGGTACATAATACTGTGTGGGGCACTAGGGGGCATTATACTATGTGAGGACCACTAAGGTACATAATACTGTGTGGGGACACTAGGGGGCATTATACTATGTGAGGACCACTAAGGTACATAATACTGTGTGGGGCACTAGGGGGCGTTATAATTTGTGCAGGTATTTCTCAGTGGAAGTGATGGGGGGGGGCACTTATCTTATGAAATCTTTGCACTGGGCCCACCAATGGGATAAATCGGCCCTGTTCCTGGTAAATTCATGGTCATTTTGGGGCAGGTCCACTAAGATATCTGCAGTAATTAGATTCTCCATTTTCCATTTCATGACATATTTAATTTATGTGGATTTCTGCTCTTGGAACTTTTTGTAGACAAACTGGTCTAATTCTGCCAATTTTAAGTAAACCTCTAATTGGATGGAACGGACAATTAACAGACAATAAACAGAGAGATAATAAATCGGTAAAGATTGTCTCGTCTCTTCATTTAGTGTTCATTATGTGTATGGCCACTTGTACATGATACATTGTAGGAAATGTTTTTGTTTTCGGTTTAATCCTCCAGTATATGCTACTGTGCAACGCCTCAGGCAAACCTAACATCATCTTCATTGCACTATTGTAAATTTTCCCTGCAGAGATATAAAGATATAAAAAGAGGGCAGCGGTAAGAGATAAGGTCTCGCGGGCTGAGATTTCTTAAAAAGCTAGCAGTTTTGCAGAATCTTGCCAACGTGTAGCATGGCGAGTAAAGCAGAAAGCAACCTCTGCATTCCCTGCCGATACCCAAGTGGTCTCTGCTAACAACAATTTACGGAGGCGTCTTTTCTTACTTGGTTCTTTGCTCAAGATGAAAGGCCTGAGATGACCAGGAAAAATAAACAGACTTTCGCATTACTAGTGTTTTGCATTGGCCATCTGTCACCACTAACCTCAGAAAATCTCGAGTCAAGAGTCAGGGTAAAGAAGGACAACATGAAAATCTATGTTGCCATCTAAACGTCTACTGAATACAAAACGGTAAAGAATTTTTGACGACTTTCTTTTAGCTAACGCACGTATAAATTATTCATCTCTTAGAATTCCGAGGTCAAAATGGGTTGAACTTGACGACCCAGAAACGAAGCTTCACCCATGTCCTATAAAGCGTAGATTGTACATGATTTAATGAAACCTATTATTACGGGAAAAAAATGGGCCATTTATAATCCAAGACCATAGAAGTCGTGTTTGTAATGGCGACTTCCTCACGTTCCTCCTGGTCTTACATTTAATAGTTCTTCATTAATGAGTAAGTGTCATTTCATCTAGTGACAGAAAATCCGGTCTATTAACACCATTTCTCATGAATGTCCATTAAATGGCCCAAGGACACCCTCGCTGGAACAGGCAGACATAAAATGTACAATTCTAGGATTAATACATGTCAGGCGTCTTCAAGGATTATTTCACATTTCTTAAACTTTATCTCAATTGTAAGGTAAATTAGAGAAGGAAGAATTCCCCGCGGAATAGGCGCGACAAAAGGTGAAAGAGACAAGTGGGTAATGTATAAATATTAGAGTTATAGTGGTCTGGCGGTTCTAGAATACGGATAGCAAAGAAATAAGAGACAACACTTCTAAAAACATCGTTACCTCAATAGATACAGTAGTATATTGACACTAATACGAAGACTGTCCATTGCTATAAATTCAGATGTCAAAAGCAAGATAAAGATGAGAAAGACAAAGAAGAACAAAGAAATGGGGAAGAAGAATTGGCTCCGTCCTAGGACCCCTCCTGTTCTCCATCTACACCCTTGCCCTGGGCCAACTCATAGAATCTCAAGGTTTTCAATACCATTGCTATGCCGATGACACCCAAATATACATCTCTGGACCAGACATTACCTCCTTGATAGCCAGAGTTCCAGATTGCTTAGCGGCCGTAGCCTCCTTCCTCTTCTCCCGCTTTCTCAAACTCAACATGGAGAAAACGGAGTTCATCATTTTCACCCCACCCAATGTGGCCCCTCCACCTGACCCATCTATCAAAGTCAACGGAACCCCACTTACCCCTGTTCCACGGGCCTGATACCTTTGGGTAACCCTGGACTCCAACTTATCCTTCAAGTCACATGTTCAAACCCTCAACACCTCCTGCCGCCTCCAACTCAAGAACATTCACCGAATCTGCTCCTTCCTCACCCCTGAAACTACTAAGATGCTCGTCCAGGCCCTCAATCTCCCGCTTAGACTACTTCAACACCCTTCTCCATGGACTCCCAGCAAACACCCTCAACCCCCTCCAGTCCACCTTAAACTGCGCTGCTCACTTACTTCACCTCACCCCCCGATCTTCATCGGCTGCTCCCCTCTGCCAGTCCCTCCACTGGCTACCCATAGCCCAGCAAATTGAGTTCAAGCTACTAACATTAACATACAAAGCCATCCACAACCTGTCCCCTCCATATATTGGGAAGATAAAGAAGATGGGAGATAAACAAGTTAGCATAAATGAAGACTACGTTGGTTGTAAACTAAATAGTGGAACTAGATGCTGAAGTAAAAAAAAGATGGTGGAGATGCAGAAGATGTTGCAGATTGAAAAAGCCGTTCAATATGATATTGAAGATGACGAGTATGATGCAGATGAAGGAGATAGAGACGGAGCAGTGAGAAACAAGATTGTAGAGGCAAACAAGATGGCGGAGATTGTAAAAGTTGGAAGAGAATGTTGTAGAAATAAACCTGATAGAGATTATAAAGACATTGGAAATCAAAAAAGAAGCTTAGGCTGAAGAAGATGCTGGTGAGTATCAAGATGTGGGAGATGAAGAAGATGGCGGCTATGGAAAAGATGGTGACGATAAAGAAGATGGCGAAGAGGAAGAACATGGTACCGATAAAGAGGTTTAAGATCATAAAGATGGTGGAAAATGAGAAAAGGGGGAGCTGAAGAAAAATAAGGAAATAAAAATTCTGGGGGATAAGAAGATGCTGGTTAAAAACTTGATAGTGGACATTCAGACACCTTCCATCTGTACCCCCAAAACTTGAGGGATTGTGTGGAAGACTGGTTAAGGGATCAGGACATGAGCATTCCAGTAGATGAATGTTGCCGGACCCCATGTAAACCACCTCACAGATCACAAGCCAAGAATAAAAATTGGGCGTCTATAGGAGATACAATGTAAATGTTTTACACAGTCTACGATTGTGTCTCATCTGCATTCCTTACAGTTGTCACTCTGCAATCTTCAGGAAATAGCTGAAAGTTCATGAGATTTGCATACAATAATATCCTTGACCTTTCCAGTGCCCTCCATTACATTTTCTCTTTTCTGGTTTATTCCTATTTTACCTGGGGCTTCATAAATAAACAAGGACCCATAACTAACTCACACGTGGCCACCGCATTATGACATTTTCCCAATTATCAGATTTCTATACATATATACGATATATCCTGATGAGTGAAAAATGAAAATAATAATCATTTTCCAAGAGTGTGACCACTAGGGTTGAGCTGATCTTGAGATTTCAGGATCATTTTTAAAATCCGATTTCCGATCATTTTCCAGCTGACCCTGATTGTGAAATTTGTTCGATCGCCGATTGGGGTCCGATTTTCCCCAATCTCAATCGCACAACCCTAGTGACTAGGGTTGAGAGATCGTGTTCGGAAAAGATCAGATTCTGATCGGCGATCGAGAAAATTTCACGATCGCGATCGGAATTCCGAACACGATCTTTTTAGGTGGGATCGAGATCGGTACTATTTCCCACAATGCTTTGCTTAGCCTTCACACTGAGTATATGCTCCACTCATTCTGAGTGGAGTGTATACTCAGTGTGAAGGCTCCGCTGCGGTTCCATAGGAATTAATGGAAGCAGCCGGCACACAGCCTTAACCCCCTGCGCGCCGGCTGCCTCCATTCATTCTAATGGGAGACTAAACTAACATCTCTAGTAGCTACTTACCTCCAGGGTGCCCGGGGTTCTCCTTCTTCTTTGCCTCGCTGCCGCTCCACGCTGCTCTTCTCGCCTTGCTGCCGCCACCTTCCAGGTTAGTGTTTAAAGAGCTAGGAAGGCGGGGATTGTGGCTTAGGAGAGTGTGGGCGGGTACAGGGCGGGGAGACGTGACGTCTCCCCTCCCAGTACCCGCCCACACTCTCCTAACCCACCCACACTCTCCTAATCTGGGAGGCAGGGGGCAGCGAGGCGAGAAGAGCAGTGTGGAGCAGCAGCGAGGCGAAGAAGAAGGAGAAGACCAGCACCGGAGCAGCCATCTCTGCAGGTAAGTGGACCAGGGGGGACTAAGTAGCCAGAGGATTTAAAAAAATCCTCTGGCTACTTAGTGATTCACTACACAGCGTGGATTGTAACAATTATAGCATTCAATTCTTAGATTCCATGCTGTATAGTGAATAGGATTGCTTTTAAAATCCGATCTCCGATTAATAAAAAAAATCCCATTGACTTGCATTGGGATCGGAATTGGTATCGAGATCGGATTCGAATGAAAAATGATTGGAAATCTGATTTTAAAATTGATCCTGAAAAGTCAAGATCTGCCCAACCCTAATAGTGACCACCTAGAGGTCCAGAACTGGTCAAGCGCCGATCTACAGGTTCGGCACCATAAATAGTGGAATATAGTTGTAGTTGTATCGGTTAGATAGATAACATTTTGCTACTGACGCTAGGGAGTGTGATGTCAATCAGAGGCCGGAAGAGGCTGAAGAGGACATGGGCGACCCACCGGATGCCCAAGAGAGGTGAGGCAAGATGAGTATAATAGTGTTTTATAGGGAAAAAACTGTTTCGGATTTGGTTTACTCATCCCTACTCCTTACAATCTCGGGGACTGAGCCCTGGCTATATATTCCAGCCCTACAGTTTACAAGCACCGCAGCTCAGGTATTAGATGCAACATCCATCCCATAAACCAAGAGCTGAATACAATTGTTTCTACACAAAATTGAAAAATATCTAATTTCTTTGTTATAATTAAGCCATAAACATCGCTCACCTCTTAGAAATTGGTAATATCCAAGAACAATAAGGATCTATAGCCTTGTACCCCGTAAAGCAAACACATAATGCATCAAGGTATGAAAATCTTATCGGAATGGAGGTTTTTCTGGTCGGTGACAATGTAACACGCTATTGATTTTTTTTCCCTCGTCTTGCTGCAGCATAAGAGAGCATAGCCTGACATTTAATAACAGCTCCATAATTGTAGCGTTTAGAAGATCACTGCCAATAATTTCTTTAAGGTGGGGGGAGGGGAGGTTTATAATCTATTTGGTACGGTAGAACGGTGGAAGGGACAATGAATTACAGTTAAACGTGACGTGAAGGGTAATTTTAAGGCCAGGAATGATGTAAATCTAGTTTAAACAGCGTTTATTGATTAAAGCGAAAATGGTAAATTTGAGAAATGACAAGATATGTGTTGTACTTCTGCAGAAATTACAGTACTGCGGAGAGCGAGCGTTACGATGAAACTCTACAAACCATCATCGCTTCCTTGATCTTTTATAGGAACACTAAATACCAAAAAATGCACAAAAATCACAGTATTTTCCCCCATCAAGGGGTTGTCCAAGGCTTCCTATGGATGGGTTACTGATAGGACAAGTTATAAATATGAGATTGGTGGGGGTGGACACCTGGCACCCCCCCACGATGAGCTGATTTCTGCCATTGCAGCTCAGCTTCTACTGAAAGATAGGTCATCAACATGAAGTCTTTGTCATCCCCTTTAATCCAATCCTATTCTTTGATACCATTATGTTACAATTAAAACTGAAAAATGTTTCTAGAGATCTCCTCTGTTGTCACAGGAGATTAGTCATGTCTCCATGCTCTTCCTCATTGCATTGGGCTGCAGCAGGAGCCTCCCCCCATCTACAGCAGGACAAATGGATCAGAGTAATAGTCTCTCATTGACTCCTCCACCACACACCAACAAAAGACTGAACTCTTCAGTATGAGATTCATCCCCAAATTCTCTGCAGGGTGTCTCCAAATGGGTTGTTTCAGGAACACAAGGAACAAGCTGTGGAAAGCCAAACAGCGAGGACAACTCTACATCTTAACCACAGTTTCTCTTGCTTGATCATACATTTCTAGATTTGGTGTTCCCTGAAAAGAAAGTCCAGTATCTATAGAACGATTTCTGTATCAGACCTAACCAAACATTTATTGGTGCCTGCTTTAGCCAGAGAATTTACCCACCACAATTCCTTGGCCCCGTAGGATTCACAGCTGGAAGTCCATTTCAATGCAAGTCAATGTACCCAAGTATGTACCATCAGATGTTCTTGCCTTATCCATTTCAACACGTCAGGATGACTTTCAGGTCTATCACTAAGGACCTCTACAGATCTCTACTGATCACTTCAACCTTACTCAAAAGAAATTCTACAGTCAGTCCCATTACTGATAAGTTTAACTTAAAAGAAAATGGTAAAATGTCCTACAAGATCCAAGAAAATTGAATACTTGACACCTGACATATCCACATTTCCTTATTCCATAGTAATTTAAGAAAAAGAGCAACATTGTGACATGATAAAGCCTTATCTTTGCCGAACTTCTGAAATGTTACCATCACGTTCAACCTCCTTGAGCCCTCAATTCCTGGCCACACTGTGGGAAGGAAAAGATTTTCTCCAAGTGACACCAATTGATAGTCCAAACTGTTTTTATCGCTACTCTGCATTATTTCCCAACCCTGAGAGATGACATTTCCAATGTACCTGCTCCACGTGACAACATCTCATTGGGGTTCAGCAATCGGGATTGGAAAAGATCGGATCCCGATCAAGCAAATTTCACGAGCGGGATAGAGATTGGCTGGAAAATTATTGAAAATGAGATTTTCAAATCTCAAGATCGGCTCAACCCTAAAAGTGACTTTTCCTAAAGAGAAGCATTGACTAGGGTGGAGCGATTGGGATCGGAAAAGATCAGATCCCGATCAGCGATTGAGCAAATTTCACGATCATGATCGGCTGGAAAATTAACGGAAATCTGATTTTAAAATCAATCCTGAAATCTCAAGATCGGCTCAACCCTACATCTCATCTGTCCAGTGGGCAAAAATCCAAACCTTGGTGATTCCTTGACCTATAAACTGTATCATGAACTAACACTCTACCTACAATATCCACCCCATAGATACCCCATTACATAACCGTTAGTATCTCGTCATCCCGGTGTCTCTACATCACCACTTGCAGATCCAAAAGGATAAGAACTTTGTGGTGGTGGAAGAGAATTCTAGAATATAGAAATAATTTCACACATATAGGATAACATTTACACAGAGGTGGTCCCATAACATGGGTCTTACCCAGTTTTGTCTCCTTGGGATAAGGTTCTCTTTCCCATGAGTCCAATACCTAAACGAACAGATCCATAGACAAGTATCCAAACCTTGTTGGCCAAGTAGTCAGACCATGGTGACCAAGTAATGGAGGACTGGGTGACCAGTAGACGTTTCCTGCTTAAAGCCATTATGAGCATCTTTGGATGATAGCCCCGAATCTCACAGAGCAAAAAATAAAAATGTAATTTGCAGTCGCAGCCTTTGCTTCATTTTATATTACATTGAGTTACAGCTTGCAGCAAATACTCGGGACACATTTTTTTCCCTATGTTTACACATTTTCCATTCCCAAAGGACGAATGGCACTTGTTGTATTTAATGTTACACTTTGTAAAATTCTGTCGCGCTGAAGACGGGCTCTTGTCTACGTTTACTATTCCACGGCTAATGCTATGACAACCCCTCGGGGGCCGTAGTTAAATAATGACAATAAACAAATCCCACAGTCGGAGGAGAGATTTATTATTATTTTTTTTAAGGAAATAAAACTGTATAAAGTAGGTTGCGATTCTGAATTAATCTTGATTTTGTACAGTGTAAACTTTGGCTATGTGCACTCTCTGAATCCTAATGTAATGCAGCAGAAAACGGGGAGGGGGCAGTTAAAGGGACAACAAAGCTAAAATTGATCTGATCTTTATCTCCAAGGCTATAGCTTCTTGTTACCAGCCATATTAGGCTAAGAGGAATTGTTAGTATTGTATTACGTTAAATTGCTGCTGGCTGAGCGCTTGTTCAACAGACATCTATTCCTATAGACTGCCCAATACACATGCATACCCAACCTAGTTCTTTTAAGGGGTTTTCCAGCACCTAGCGCATGTTTCATACCGGCGACCTACCCACAGGATAGTCATCAGTATGTGATCTGTGATAGTCCGACACACAGACCCCGCACGGATTCTGGCAGCCTCCAACTGCTGCAGTGGACAGGGAGTGCATGCAGTAATAGTAGGAGAGTTGTAGTCGGCACCACCAGAATATATAGCTATTTAGCATCATGTATAAGTCTATAGTGCTGTATATTGTATAGTGGCGGTGCTTTGAATTGCAGCCTAATCCCATTCACTTGAGCTGTAGCATGACTATATGATCAATGTCAGGGGATAATCATACACATTAGGGAGAGTGTGTGCCTACATAGGCAGTAGGAGACTTACAAGTCATTCCTGCTCCGCTAGGGATTCTGGGTAAAAAATATGCAAATCTATTCTCCAGGATCTAATTAGGAGAACAGTGCCTCTGTATGCTGCCCTCTAGAGGGCAGTCTCCTTAACATCATGCATGACTAAGTCAATAAGCCTACTAACACGATGCGGATTTAATTGCCAAATTAGTATTTCTATTCCAAAAGAAACAGATGTCCAATGGACAAGATATCATTAGCCTGGGATGAGGAAGTTCTACAAACAGCTGATCGGCAGGTGTCCTAGATGCCAAACCTTATCAATCTAGTATTTATGGTCTAAACTTTTTTCTTCTCGTAGACCACTTTCAAAATGTTACTGATTTCGGTGGACCCCCTACTGCTATATTTCTACCCTATTCCCAAAACTCGTCAAAAAATGTGAAGATTACATCTAACAATGGAAATTTGTGTCGCGCCTGAGACCCCTGGGGATCCACCTGGACCACTGGTCTAACCGAAGGACAGGACATCAGTATTACAGTCCTAGAGAAAACCTTTAAATAGCTTCATATTCTGATAATAAATATACATCGGGGTTTAATCTCCAGAGAGGAACCAAATAAATATTTTCCGGAGGATTAGAGATTTAGAATTTCAAAAAGAGGAACGTTTTAGGTGGAAGAAAGACAGAAGAACTTGGGCCAAAAGCTGAGACACTTCTGAATATGGATCGGGCCCCGGCCAAGGTCACCCTGTAATATAAAGTGCAGCAAGACCCGACTCCCTTCTATTGTTCTTTCCTATTAATGACATTGAAGGAAGCTTTAAATCCAGCGATATGCAGAAATAATGTGGAAATGCCTGGAATGTTACAGGGTAAAACTGCTTACATAACAGAAATTCACTCTGTTTGATAGACTGTCCGGTTGTCAGGATCAAGGGAAATGATCTGAAGAGCGGTTTATCTTGTCTGCTGACATATAAATGAATAATGTTGTGCTTGGTAAGAACGTTGGCACGAGGCACAATAAAAACATACAGTAAAAGGAGGAATAAAAACCAGCAAGAACTAAAGAAGAAGAAGAAGATCATGTCTCCGATGGTTCAGCGGTAATTACTGGTTATTAGCACAGAGATCTAGACATAGACAATGTATCTGTACTTAGAGTTTGACCAGTGTCACAGATGATAAAACAACACGCTATCGTTTTTATATGGACCAATTATGGATTTTGCAGTACAGTGTTACAAATAGAAAAAAACTAAGTGTATATAACTGTAAAATGACTGTAATGATTCAATTAATAATGTGCTTCCTCATGTCACAGCAGAAAAAGTGAAACATTGCATGTACATACATTAAAGCCCCTGTATCATAGATGACAAAACAACATGGAATACTTTGTATCTAAGCCAGCAATTATTTCATTTGCAGTGTTACAAATAGAAGTTTAACTCCGTGTACACCGCAATATATTGACAAAATGTTGTACTCTGTGTATGTGGTATATCTGTGTCACAGATGAAAAGTGTGAAATGCATACCTCCCAACAGTCCGGGATTCTGCGGGACATCCCCAGATTCGGTGTCCTGTCCCGCAGTCCCGGTTTCAACTCATCTGCGTCCTCAGGATGCAGATGAGTTGAATTCATAGGCGAGTAATGCAGGAGCTGTCACAGCTCAGCTTCTGCTTCAGCACTGCGATCTGGCTCCTTGATGTGTAGGCGCGATGGGATGATGTCACTCACATCGTGCCAACAACTCTGAGTGAGACTGTGGAGAGAGCTGCAGGGGAGTGAGGAAAGGTGAGTATCAGTGAGTTTTTGTGTTAAACATTTAGGGGGAACATAATGAAGGGGGCCCATGAAACTGGGACAGATGACGTGAGGGGGGAGAATGACATGAAACTGAAGCAGAAATGGAGGGGGGACATGAAATTTGGGGCAGAGATGTAGGGGGGACAAGAAACTGGAGTCAGAGATGGAGGGGACATGAAACTGGAGGCAGAGATGGAGGGGACATGAAACTGGGGGCAGAGATGGAGAGGGACATGAAACTGGAGGCAGAGATGGAGGGGACATGAAACTGGGGGCAGAGATGGAGGGGGACATGAAACTGGGGGCAGAGATTGAGGGGGGAGACAAAACTGGGGCAGAGATGGAGGGGGACATGAAACTGGGGGCAGAGATGGAGAGGGACATTAAACTGGGGGCAGAGATGTAGGGGGTATATGAAACTGGGGGAGAGATGGAGGGGGGGCATATAATTTACAGTTGACTGTAGGAGGATTATACTGTGTAGGGGCACATGAAAAATTAAAGAGAATGGACGGCGTCAACATAAAAGTGGGCAAAGCTAAATTTGCTTTGGCATGCCGCACATTTTGTCCCTCTTTCTGTTCTTCAGAAGTTGGGAGGTATAGAAATCTTACACAAACATAAAAAAGAGCCATTGTGTCACAGATGATAAAAAAACAAGTTGTACTTTGTATACAGAGCACCAAAATTGAACAGATTATTTATTTTGCAGTACAGTGTCTCAAATAGAAAAAAAATTGGCAATGTGCCTGCCCGTGTCACAAATGAAAAAAATGAAATGTTGCATGTTCATGCAGTGGTTGCAATATAATCAATTTAATGGGGATAAAACCACAGCCTTGGATATTAGGTCTCCCATGAATTTTAGATTTGCTAGTGTTTGCAATGCTGACAACCCAGATGTATAAGCCAAGTCTAACTACCAAGGAAATCTATGCCTGGGGAGTAAGTTTCAGGAAATAGCAGGGTTTAGTGTTTTTAAGGGGCTTCATACCCCAGAAAGAGCTGCTTCTGTGCTATAGATTTGGATAATTTTTTACCAAATTTTGCAGAAACTAGAAGTCTGGATGTTGGGAAAGAGGACTGCTGTTTTTGAAAGGGGGTTTAAGTGCTGATCTTGACAGAGGCATCGCCAGGTGATCAAACCATCTTAACATAAGCCTAAGTCTCGAAGTCAATTTCATTTTAAATGAATTCATCTCTTCAATAGCGACGTTACCGCTCGCCGACTGTCAACTTTTCTTTTCTCCTCTTTTTTTTTGTCTTCAAATGTGCAAAGAAGACAACTTCAGCTCCTTTGAAAAGCTAGTAAAGCACCTTGGGACGGCTTGTTAACAATATATTAATAATTGTTTTGGCAGGTGACTCAGTGAATTCCCATGCAGAAAGTGGAAATGACAGAATTAACTTTGATACAAGCGACATCCTATTATTGATGGTAAGTCCACTCGCTCAGACAGGAAAAAAAAAAATGAAAAAAAAACTACAATGTATATTTAAAAAAAAACCTAAGTGACTAGAGATGATTAGCTCTAATTCCCTGGGATTCTCCTTCTGTAGATCAGATGTTCATCGCACTCAACTCATTAAACTTCATGTAAAAGTTTGGAATTTTTTATACCACGTATCGAATAGCTGTAGCTACTGCTCCTGACATCCCCATACACATGCATGCTCGGTCCAGCCAAGCATGTATGTGTTGTCTATCAGGGGAGGGAAGTAATCCACATCATCATCGTCATCTGTCATGGAAGACTTGGAAGGACTTCACGTATAATAGATAGGGTTTCAAAATTAGTAAAACGTCAGCGCTAGTTGGGCCAGAATGAGGGACGAGGTTCCCTAGAGATCTTTGTCTGAAAAAGCTGGGCAAGAGTCAAAGGGGCCATGAGAGGTCAATGTTAGCATTGACCAAATGTTGCTAAACATGTGAAGGGAATTTGTCACAGTTGTACAGAAGTTGCAAATTTTGGAACAGGCCTCATTGCTGCAAAAATTTGCAACATATGGTCATTTTTTTCTGGCAGAGTGGGTGGGCTTAGTGGTGGGGGTGCGGTATCCAACAGACAACATATTTAGAGTCATTTGTGCCAGAAACCGTATATCCGGTGTAAGCTGATGGCTGGTCAGGTATTGGAGGGGGTGTAGATCTCACCCAGACTACTCAGGTGGGTGAGATGAGAAAACTCCAGAAAGAACGTTTCTCAGCAGATAACTATTGTCTGCTGAGGGTTATTTCAGAGTTCCCATTACTGGGCTGGATTTTTAGGAATGGCGGGTAGGTTGGTAGTGGGGCCTGTCATTCCACCCCCCTCCAATCCATACTTTGGGGATGTTCCGGCAGCGACTCAGCTGCAGAGAATCTGCTCATCAAGGAGGCTTAAGAAGCCAGCTCCAGCAGCAGACTCTGGGCAGAGCTTGGCTGGAGAGCCAACAGAGAGGTCATATTTTTGGAGCTGTGTCCTGAATGATTCTACTGGCTTTTGGATTTCTGTTATTCTAGGTGAGGTAACCTATTCTATGTTTAGTTACAGCCTAGCCGGGCAGGGATTTATATTTGTATTGTTTCCTTTTGTTGCTGCACTACCTTTTTTGAGTGAAAATAAACTCTACCTTTGTTTTGGACTAAAGAAAATTGGACTTTTGTGTCTATGCCACCCCACCTAGCAACCCCAGACCCTGACACCGGTCATAACATTGATCTAATATTCTGTAGAGTTAATTGTCTGAAACATGGACTGACAATAATACATCACTTTTTGTGCACCTTGTTCCATTACAGTTTGGACTAGAACAGGTAACTGGAACAATAGTCTTATGGTACGTTCACATCTGCAATGTTTTGGTCAGATTCTTCTGTATTATCCAAGCACCTTAAGACTGGACTAAACATGGATCTAATAATGGACAACAACAGATCCCAAGTGAAGGGATCCCGTTGAGTATTCTTATTGTTTTGTCCAACTAAACTTAAGATTTGTGGTTTAAGCAGACACAGACACATCAACCGATCTTGTTCTAGACTAGAAAATGTCTTACCTTTGACCAATTTATCCTTTTCATGGTTGTTTCTGGTTTGTACTCTTTCTTTGGTTTCATCCCAAAAGGCAATGCTACAGGTGGTGGAGCCATAGTTCGTAGCCCAAAAGGTGGTGGCGGTGGTACACCTCCCAAAAAGGGAGGTGGAGGTGGAGCTCCAGGAAGTGGTGGAGGTGGAGGTGGGCCTGCTCCAGGAAGTGGCGGTGGTGGTGGAGGACAAGGGGCCATTCCACCTGGAAGAGGTGGTGGAGGAGGTGGTGGTGGAGGCCCGCCTGCTGCTGGAGGTGGTGGGGGTCCTCCTGGTGGCTTAACACCCTGAAAATCAATGCAGATATGAAACAATGTAAATAATATGAAATTCATTATAAATTTACTTAAACGTAACATGGATAGTTAGGGAAAGTTTGTTGTGTCCATAGTCCTAGAGTTGTTGAAGATACACAATCTTTAAAATTATATTACATGAGCAGTAGAAGATGGGAAGAAAATAAGGATATAATGCAAAACATAAGAGACCATAGAAAATTTCAAAAAATTCTAAGTAACCATCTGAATGACCCCAAGAAATCGGAAAAAAGAATTTAGTTTCCAATACTCTCTCAAATACTTCTCAGCGTTTCTATTACTTGTTCACTTAAGAATTCTCCCCATCGGTGACCACGCTTTCTGGGATTTGTACTTGGTTACATATTTTTGGATTATGGCTAGATTCTTTTTGGTTCGGATAGGTCAGTGGTGATCCAACTCCTGGCACGCCCACGATCAACTGATCAAAGAAATGCCCTGCAACAGAGACAGCGCTGTACATTGTATAGTGGCCATAAATGGTACTGCAGCTCTCTCTTTATAAATGGATATATCGTCATCAATATATTGATCCTGAAAAATTGTAATTATGTAAAAACTTACAAAAATTTATTTTATTATACATTCAAATAAGCTTTATTTACAACACAGCCCCTTGACCATTGGATCTAAACCATGGTTCTGAGTGCACAGTGTGATATGTCCATAGTTGCCAACTGTCCTGAACTTGGCAGGACAATCCCGAATTTTCAGAAACCACACCAGCAAATCTGTGCATGTCCAAAATGGGGCAGCCACACACAGTTTGGTTCAGTCCAGGGATGGGACTTAAACAGGGCTTTTCACCACTTCCATCTCTTTGCATCCTTCAATAGGTCCCGCTCCACTGATTCCAATGCAATAGGAAATTTTATCCCCCACTATTCCTAAGTAATAACTTCTGTCAATTTTGTTAATATGCTAATTAGGCTCTCTACTGTCAGGTGGGAGGTTCCAAACCAACTGTCCCAGCCTAAGATAATAGAAAGCCTAACTAACATATCAGGTGCACCAAAAGCTCAGGAATGATGTGGGCTAGAGAAAATTTTCCAATGCCCCCGTAAGAAAGACGTTGCGACTTGACTCCGTTTACAATACATTCCAAATTTTCTTGCAAATTTTCTGACATCGTCAGACTGCAAAATGGCCGCCTCCCTGTATCTAGGCAACATGAATGCCGTAACATCGGCCAGGGAAACGTTCAGAAGAATGTCGGAATGTAACAAAAGTCTATTTTGCTCTGAATGGCGTCGGCGCTCGCTGCACACGGCCCTATTAACCGCCAGATTTAGAAAATATATGGTCAATCATCAGTAAATGGCGCATAATTTCTATTAACTGCATTGACACAGTGTCTGGAGAAATATTTGGGCTTGGAAACCCGATAAAGATTACGGAGAAAACAGTCCAGATCGGCAGAATCTAACAAACCACAGATGAGCGTTCTCATTTTTACATTCGGATGTTCCTGGCAATAGCAGAAAGGGAATATAATTGCGGGAGTCTAAATTATCATCACAAATCTGTCATGTTCATATTATCACCACTGCAGAAAATCCATCTGCTAAAATGAATTTTTTGCAGCCTGGCCGAAACGCCAAAAATGAACCTCGAGTCATTTTTGCTCTTTTTTTCCTGTCACCGTATTTACCCTAATAGAAGACCTTGGAGTCGTAGCTTGGCGAACACGATGTCAAGCTCTAACGTGACAGGCAAGTCAAGTAGGAAAGGGTTAAATGTTGGATTTCTGGAATCGTTCAGATACCAGTTTTTGGTCTACGTCCCTGGTTAGAAAATAAAGCAGCTGTACTTAAAAAAGAACCCTTCACCCCCAACAGCTCTTTACAATCTTCCACTGATTCTGGAGGTTGGAATTTTTTCTCTTGCCCCCACCGTTCCTGAGCAATCATTTCTAGTCGTTTCATCATGCAATATGTTAATTAGGCACTGTCAGGTGGGCGGGACCTCTTGTTTTTTGCTCCAGCCCAAGACTGACTGTTGGGTGCAAAAAGTAACAAAAAATGATTGCTCAGGAATGGCGAGGGCTAGAGAGAAAATTCCAGTGGGTCAGCACATAATGACGGATGCAAAGAGTTGGAGTTGGTGAAGGTGGTAGAAGGTCTCCTTTAAATACCAATGTTGATTGGTTTGGAAGAAGAGCAAATTTGCATACTTTTCTCCCATGGTGCATTGCCTGTAGGTATCTTGCCACTTATCCACTGGATCTCTTCATTCAACCAGTGTCCTGCACCCCGAGCTACAGTCCATTGAAAACTAAGTTGGAGGAGAAGTTAGCTACTCCCTTGCTAGTGTTCAACCTTACACTACGGCAAACTATGGGCAATGACCAAAGGTGAAAGCTCCGGTGTGGTGTGATACAGGCCTGATGGACACAAACCCATAGGATTACTTGACCAGATCATGTTGTTCCCTTAATAAGTAGACAGTCTAAAAAATTAAAGGGATTTTCCAAGACTATTATATTGGTGACCCATCCTTAGAATAGACCATTAATATGCGATCAGTAAACTATAACATCCATGACCCATCAGCTTGCAGTGCTTGGTCAGCTCCGCTTCATCTTCTCAGACCAACGACATCACCCATTGGACATGCCGCGCTCAGTCCCATTCAATTAAATCAATTGTCAGTAGCGGTGCAATGTTAGGTCAGTGGTGTTATCTGTAGAGGGGTTACCTTCTATTTTAATATTGTCTGTCATGTAAATGAGGTGACTGCTGGAAATAAAACCCCTATAAAATTGGCAAGTGTCAGGCTATTACTAGGCTTAGTGGCCAGAGTGAAAATTGCAGGATATAGTATTTAAAAAGAAAACACCACAAAATTGTTTAAAGAATGGAAAGACTTCAGTATTGAGTCCTTGTCCTTTGTTTTTACAATTAATCACAACTATAGATCGTAAACTTGTATTTTCCCATAAAGGACATGCAAGTAATGTACTGTAACCCTGTAAATCCAGAATAAGAAAGACTGTAGACTATGAGAAGCTCTGCAGCACATGCAATGGTGGAGACTGATAATACTGATTTATCCCTGCTGGTAGAATATAAAATATATCATTATAAAGTTGGCTTCCTTGGCGGTGAAGACCATGTATTGAGTCGGAGGCGTTGGCCGCATAGGTTTCCTTGTAAGACGATCCTATAAGGCCGGAGTGATGGAACTTCACCTACAAACACAAATATCTTCATTCATCTTTTCTTCCTAAAGTCGGTTTCTTGCATTGCATAAAATGAAACCTTGCCAAGTGTGAGGCATTGACTCTGAGCCGTATCGGGGACTTTACAGTCATATCCTATGACTTCTTACAGGAAGATCCGTGACCATAGGCACAGAACTGTATATACATTACAGATCTATATATAGCAAGAGAAAGTCATTGATTCTTAGGTCTTTCAAAGAATAATCTAAACCCATGTAGTGAAAAAGTCGGTCACGTCCAAGCGGACCTCTGTCTCTTATCTTTCTGCCTGCTGTAACTTTACACGTTCTGCCTTGTGCCCCTCTTGTCGTGAGATGTGACACCGTCATCCCTTGTGCAGCTGATAAAAGATTTCATGTCATATTTTGCTGCACACCGTGCACAGGTTAACAAACTGTGGAGCTCTGGACGTGCTAGTGTAATACATGCCACGTGTGAGGTGGGGGCGCTGTTATAGGATATAATGTCTGCCCTCCTCACCCTACTATACCGCACCATAGTGTTCGCTAACACATCTGTACCATGTGCAGCCTGCAACTTAGCTGATAGCTTGTGACATTGGGTACTATTACTAGAGCACCATTATGGAGGTATTGTAAGATACGTTATGGTGGCTCTATATAGCATCACTATGTATGGAACTGTATAGCACTATTATGCGTATGAACATTACATGTTGGTTGTATAGGAGAGCTATACAGTACTAGTATTGTTGTAAATGTGTAAAAATATGCAAATCTGTTTTCCAAGATGTAAATAGGAGAACAGTGCCTCTGCTTGCTGCCCTCTAGGGGCAGCCACCTTACACATCACGCACAACTTTTTCAACAAGCCTTAATGCTATGATGCAAAGTTTAGCCAAACTAGTATTTCTATTCCAAAAGGAACAGATTCCCAGCTGTGGACAGCACTGTTTTGATTTGTTGGGTCTCATCAGAACAGTGTAGGGATACTAGTTTGGCAGAGTGAGAGACTATAGACCAGGATCAGGGGATAATAACACTCCTTAGGGAGTGGGCACCTTCACAGGCGTATGGAGACTTACAGGCCACTTTCACTCCACTAGGGGATTATGGGAAAAATATGCAAATCTGTTTTCCAAGATCCCCTAGAGAGCAGCAAGCAGAGGCACTGCTTTCCTATTTACATCTTGGAAAACAGATTTGCATATTTTTCCCATAATCCCCCAGTGGAATGGAAAAGGCTTGTAAGTCTCCATACGCCTGTGAAGGTGCCCACTCCCTAAGGAGTGCTATTATCCCCATATCCTGTAAATGTGTAGTACTGCTATGGGTCTACTACATGATAACATTCTATAGAAAGACCTTTGTGTGGTGGTATTACATGAGCACTATACAGTGCTACTATTGTTGTTAATGTGTAGTACTACTAAGTGTTCACTACATGTTAACATACAACATGAGCACTGTATGGTGGTATTATATGATATATTTTAGGACAACTATACAGCACTACTATTTTTGCCACCGTATACTACTAATGTGAGCTCACTACACGACAGCATTAATATGAGCATTATACGCTGGGATCATTTTTGTACTATATGGTACTGATAGTTCTGGCACTGTATGGTAGTACTGTGTATGATTGTGATATTATGAAGTTTCACTATGGAAGTATTATAGCAGCATCCAAGTGATGGAAGATGTTACTGGACTGCAAAACCACGTCTATTCAAGGAGCGGCGCTACAGTTCCCTGTAAGCAGTGTCCGGGGCTGCTGGGTCGTTCCTATTACTTGAATGGGAGCTGCAGCAGTCTGTCCAGTGGTAGACCAAAGGCTGCTGCAACAGCTCATCTGTGTGGGTTCCAGGTGCTGGTTACATACTGATGACCTGTCCTGCGAATAGAGCATCAGTATGGAACTGATTTGGGAAATGCAGCAAAAAATTATTGCGAAAAAAAAAGGCAACAGTTTTTTGCACAGCATTTTCATTGTGTTTTTGCCAAGTTTTCCTGCGCAGATTTTCTGCCTTTATTACGCCTATAGGGAAAACAGCCAGCGTTTCCGCGGGTGTTTCTGAAAAGGCAACTTTTCCACTGCAGATTCTATTCTGCAATGTATGGATGGGATTACCAAAATCCCATCCACTTTGCAGCCAGTGTAAAACACCCTATTTATATGGGGATTCCTTACAGTCCCATGTTAAAGGCAGACATCATATCCTAAAATGCAGAAGTGTTGTGGCCATGACAAGTTCAGCACTGCTACATCTCACATACAACTGAAAAATGAAAGAAGCGGAGTCCGAACAGGAATATGTAGAGTTACAAGAAACTCCATAAAATGGACCAATTACCCCAAGATTACACATGGCTGCAGAAAATGACGGAATCTGATGAACCCAACGCTGGAAATAAAAAGCTGCTTAATAAATAATATGTATGTATTATTTAAATATTGGGATCGAGCTCCTGTGCGAGCGGCTTCCTGGCAATGCAGCCGTCAGGGCCGAGAGGGATCGATACCAAATTGCTGCTGATTAGATCTTTACCTACAAGCTCAATTGGAGCCCAGTTATTGTTTGCATTAGAAGAAGCCGAGACGCTAATGACAGCAATAAAAACACTTTTTTTTTTTTTAAATTCCTTGCAATTTTAGCAAAGTTTGTTTACGTCAATGTGGTCGGCTGGACTTTGTGATGAGTCTTAGAAATCATAAGCGGGCATTGATCGCCAGGCAGTAGGGGTCAGAGAGGGGACCAGTCTGTGGAAGGAGACGGCTGCTTCTAATGGACTCTTCTTGCCAAATCAGTGAAGCTTCTAGAGAATGAGAAACATAACAAACCCCCCAGGTGGACGCTAACCTTTCCTGGAGACAGAGAAGACGCTCTTCACAAATAAGAACATAAAGTGATCCGTTTTCTTTTCAAGGGATTAACATTGAGACAAGGAAAAAATGTGAAGTTCATGGGTCAGGAAATGCAAGAGAAAAGGGAAAGAGAGAATGTCAAGTTCAAGGATCAAGTCCGAATATTAAGGAAAAAAAGTTAATGTAGTTACATCTGACAATTAGGAGACTAGTAATGAAACATTTATAGAAGATATATATACACACATATACACACGCAAACACACAAAACAATATAACTACTATAATACTATCTCATATGTACAAGAATCTAACTACTATAATACTGCTCCTATGTACACGAATCTAACTACTATAATACTGCTCCTATGTACACGAATATAACTACTATAATACTTCTCCTATGTACAAGAATATAACTACTATAATACTGCTCCTATGTACACGAATATAACTACTATAATACTACTCCTATGTACAAGAATATAACTACTATAATACTGCTTCTATGTACAAGAATATAACTACTATAATACTACCGCCTATGTACAAGAATATAACTACTATAATACTACCTCATATGTACAAGAATATAACTACTATAATATTGCTCCTATGTACTAGAATATAACTACTATAATACTACCTCCTATGTACAAGAATATAACTACTATAATACTGCTCCTATGTACAAGAATATAACTACTATAATACTACCTCCTATGTACAAGAATATAACTACTATAATACTACCTCCTATGTACAAGAATATAACTACTATAATACTACTTCCTATGTACAAGAATATAACTACTATAATACTGCCCCTATATACAAGAATATAACTACTATAATACTGCCCCCATGTACAAGAATAGAACTACTATAATACTACTCCTATGTACAAGAATATAACTACTATAATACTGCTCCTATGTGCAAGAATATAACTACTATAATACTGCTCCTATGTACAAGAATATAACTACTATAATACTGTCCCCTATGTACAAGAATATAACTACTATAATACTACTCCTATGTACAAGAATATAACTACTATAATACTGCTCCTATGTACAAGGATATAACTACTATAATACTACCTCCTATGTACAAGAATATAACTACTATAATACTGCTCCTATGTACAAGAATATAACTACTATAATACTACCTCCTATGTACAAGAATATAACTACTACAATACTGCTCCTATGTACAAGAATATAACTACTATAATACTGCTCCTATGTACAAGAATAAAACTATTATAATACTGCTCCTATGTACAAGAATATAATTACTATAATACTGTTCCTATGTACAAGAATATAACTACTATAATACTACCTCCTATGTACAAGAATAACTACTATAATACTACTATGTACAAGAATATAACTGCTATAATATGCTCCTATAGATAATTTACCACATTTGACATGTTTCGATTGCATATTGCATTTCTGTGAATAATAAGTATACAGATGTGTGTAAATGTATGTGACATAATCGATGATCATAGACATGTCTGGATTGCGGCATGTGTGTACATTTATATGTTGAAGTATATACCATCGAGTATAACAGTAACAGTCAGTGCAGGGAGCATTGTATAGCGCCCCTCAGGTGGAGCAGCTCTATAGTAGCAGACCTGTCAGCCGTATAGGATGATGCAGCTGCTTTAATGTAATATCTGCTTTACATTGTGGTTAAGACAAATGTAAGTAAATAATTTAGAGCTGCACTTTTATATAAAACCTGCTGAATCCTTTACTAGAACATCGCTTCACCATACACATTAACCCTTTGTGCCAGGGGACTCTGCAAGTAAAACCCACGTGGGGTGTAAGTTTGAGGAGGCAGAACCCAAGGGAAAGATTCAAAGAACAGCAGAAGAATCCTTGCATCAAGCTCCGCCCCTGCGGGTCCTTGGTCTATGCATCAATGATAGCTGGAAGGTTCCTTTAATGTATGGAATGAAGCAGTAGTTCTAGAACTGGACAGGTCAGGATTTCTAGTGATCAGTTGGTTTCCTGTTGGTCAAACATTCATTACTAATCCTGGGGGTAGGCGCCTAATATTTATAATAAATTCCCTCTAAATATCTCGCTCCTCCATTTGACGTGCGGACTTGGCCTGTTTAATATAAATGTATGCAAAATGGAGCGACTGAATTTCAGAATAATTTGAATACTTAGCCTCTTTCATACTTGCACCGCATTGCTCTCTTTGTTGTGCAACAGTCGAGCAGAGGGCGCGACAGACAGAGAAAACATTGCCGTGTACGCCACAAGCGTCCTCAAAACTTCCTGATTGTATTCTGGCGACGTCTTACCCAATCACTTAGCGCCACTTCACCGCGAGCCTGCTAATTAGCCACAAGTGATCCCCAACACAAGTGGATTATGTGATTCTGACATCCTCACTCACATAGTAAATAAAAGTGCAAGTTAATTAACTTATTAATACCAAACAAAGCTTTTGTGTCTGTTCGGAATGGATGTTCTTTAGTAGATAATGCTCATTATTTAAAGGACCCCCTAAAAAGGAGCTGCGATTATGTATTCATTATATCAATATTATGAATGGTCTCGGATATTGGCGGACAATCACGAATGGCAGCCATAAACACATTTCCAAAAAATAGCATATGTATATTATTCATTGGAGTTTACCTTTGTGTCAGTCTTTACTGTCTTCCTAGAATTGTATTCAAGGAATAAGAATAATAGAGCTAGATAGGATCATTTATGAGATTGTGGGAGCAGATAAATAGTCTGTAGTTCGGAACCGTGTCCCTGGTATTATGCGCATTGAGGGGGCTGAGAAGACTTGCTCATTACATTAATGAAAACAGCCCCCCAAAAGGGAGGAGGGCCTGGGTTCTGAACATGTGACCAGGAGCCAGCCCAAAAACCTGACGTTTGGAACTAGGAGAACAGCAATTAAAGGGTTTGTCTACGTTAGACAATGCTTTTTGTTAGAAAGTTACCCTGATAATCTGATCGTATTTGGGACCGCTGCTCAGACCACTGGGGATCAGCTGCGATCTGAGAGGGAAACTTTTAACAATAGTGCAATTTTCCTACAGCGCCACCACAGGTTATATCTGGTCTGTACTTCCTGTTCCTGACACGACACACAGGAAGTGCTTGGGAAGAGCCATTCAGCCAATCACCAGCTGCAGAAGCTCCATATCATGATAGAAAGTTCCATATCGTGATATAAATTCCTGCCTCGCCAATGTGTCGAGATGGAAACAAAAAGTAGAAATAAGTGGGGACCTGGTAAGTACTGGAAAGGCAGCAACAGTGGGTCGGCACTGTCGACTTTCCTATTATTTGCCCCGGGGGAAGTGATATCGGTTCAATCAGCGATAGCTCTTCACCATCAGAAGGGTGTTCCTGACAGTTTAGCTTGGAATGCCCCTCCTAACTATTCTGTCCGTAGAGTTATACTGTCAGATGAGGTGTTCCTTACCGTGAGTACTGTCAGGAGGGGGAAGCTTCATGTCTGGGCGATAAGGAACGCCCCCTCTAAAAGGATAGCGCTATGGACAGTACAGTCAGGATGGGCGTTCCCATGTAAACTGTCAGGAACGCCCTTCTGATGGTTAAGAGTCATCGGTAATTGCACTGATATCTCTTGCCCCGGGGCATATAACGAGAAAGCCGACGGTGCGCTGAATTCAGCGCACCGTCGGCTTTCTAGCCCGAGCACATGAAAGGTCCTGTTTAAGTCTGAGGCTCCATGTTGTGGAAAAGTAGCTTTTTTTGTTAGTTTTTTTTTTTTTTTTTTTTTTTTTTTTTTTTTAAGCCATAGGCAGCAGTGGATTGAGCCGAAGGTAGAAGTATAATATCTTCCTATATATTCCTCATTCCTTTTGCAACCATTCTTGGCTTTGGCTCAAAAAACTCAGCAAAATCTAAAAGAAACCCCTCAAAAAACAGCTTTTCCCGCAACATGGGGCGTTACTCAGAATTCACTATAAAGGTATTTGAGAACCAGTTTTATAAATCAGACAACTCTTAACAAAAAAAGAACCAGAGTGGAAGAAAACTTTGAGAAAAAAGTCAAAAACTTGATATTGACTGGCGCTTATAGGCCGCGTACAGACCGTGACTGGCATTTACCATTTCTGAAAATCTTCCTCTTGTGCGACAAATGGCCGAGAATTCTCAGCTTTGCCAACCGCCTAGTCATAAAGGGAATTGAAGATGAGGGGAAATTGTCTATTCTACATTGAGTCTACTGATAAACACCTGCATCCTGAAAACATCCACAGGCTAAATTTTCACAACATGAGTTATATCCATTTCTGACTTCTGTAGTCACAACTTATTTTGGATGCCTGTTTGGAATAAGAAGCCTCGATTGTTTTCCATCCATCTTACATATGGGATGATATCCTACAGTGTGGACAATGAATGATGGATACAAAGTAACAAAAATTCACAAATAAAAATTTTCTTTGGAAGGTTTTGGCGAAGAAACTGAAATATTGCGTTACGTTCTCCACGGTGAAAAGAGACAACTAAGTTCTAAAAGCCACAATGGCCTTAGGAGCAGAAAATACTCAGCTTGTGCCATGTAACACATCGGAGTGGGATAGAGACAACTGTGTTTGACCAGATGGAAACCAAATCTATTTTTTTGAAGAGTGTTTTTGGTGATCACCAGTTTGGTTGTCATTAGATTTTTCATCTTTTTCAATAACTTGATAAATTTGGCATAGTTCTTTTAAAGCTGGTGACAACTCTTGCGCACACAGAAATAGTGGCCCTACCTTGGGATAATAGCTGGGGAAATTTGGCAGGGCACGTTCACCAAGCCTTGGTTAACAAGGGGGACCAACAAAATACTTTGTTCACTTTGGACCCTTGGAAACCTCTCCAGACAACAGCTCTGTCTGGAAGAGTCCATGTGAGCTTCGCGTACATTGCCTGTGTGAAAGGGAACATGGCAGACATCTCTGGAGGCTTTACGATTTTGTCGCGGTCATTGATCATCCTTAACTGCAAACGTTGTGACTTCCAAACTTGCTGCGCATCCATTTGTTTCTGCAACTATCTCAAGTAAAATATCGAGTGAACATGAATACTGCGAGCGCTTATCCGGTGACATTTCACCGGTAAGTGGGGCACTGGCTGCCCTGATTTATACCATTGGGTTAGAGCGCTACAGGTCCATATTGTAGAACCTTGTGAACACAGTGCCTCATGGGGTAACCTATGGCACCATTAGGTCCACCAAAATGGTCTAAAGAAGTTCACATTCGTTAAAGGGATTCTATCATTAAGATGGCATTTTTTTTGTCCCTAACACATCGGAATAGCCTTAAGAAAGGCTATTTGTCTCCTACCTTTAGATGTCTTCTCTGTCTCTTTAGATGTCTTCTCTGCGCCACAGCTCTGAAAAATATCCCTGTATACTTCTGTATGCAAAGGAGTTCTCTCGCAGCACTGGGGGCAGGCCCCAGCGCTCAAACAACAATGGGGGCATCCCCAATGCTGTGAGAGAAAACTCTCCAGTGCCAACTTCATCTTCTTCAGGAACGTCCTCTTCACCTGTCTTCTTCCAGGGGTTGGTTTGAGACTTGTAGGCCTTGGGCCAAGCCAACTGCGCATTCCCACAGGCCACAATAAAATGGGTGCTTACTTACTGTGTAAGCAGCCATTTTACTTGTGACCGCGAGCATGCGCAGGTGGCTCTGCCTGAGGCCTACATGTTTCACCACCTGCGCCAGAAGAAGATGCGTCAAGACCCTGTTCCTGAAGAAGATGAAGGTGGCGCTGGAGCGTTCTCTCGAAGCATTGGGGACGCTCCCAGTGCTGTTTGAGCGCTTGGGCCCGCCTCTAGTGCTGTGAGAGAACTCATTCGCAAACCGGGATTTCTACGGAACGCCGGTGCGTAGAAGATATCTAAAGGTAGGAGACGAATAGCCTTTCTTAAGGCTATTCCGTTGTGTAAGAGACAAAAAATGCCAACTGAATGATAGGATCCCTTTAAGATAAAAAAATGTTCACAATTTTCTAGTTTTTGGCCTGATGTGGGAGAATTTACAAATCTTTGACCACTTGTCAAATGTATTAAACTCCAGAAAAAGGAAAAAAAAGTTCTTAGCCAGTGTTTTAGATGACTATAGGAATAATTATGGGAAAAATATGCAAATTTGTTTTCCAAGATGCAATAGGTAAACAGTGACTCTTAAGCATCATGCACTGTTTTCTATTTACATCTTGGAAAACAGATTTGCATAATTTTCCCATAATCCCCCAGTGGAGCGAAAATGGCTTTGTAAGACTCCATATGCCTGTGAAGGTGATCTCTCCTTAAGGAGTGATAATATCCCTAGAATATAGGAACGGTTATCAACTTTTGACAAGATGGCCATTGTAGGGTTGGATTCAATGGCGTATGTAGCCACTATGGCTGTTACAATGGACAGAGAAGGAGGCCGAATTTGGGTTGACCTAGTTCACTCCTCATGGGAGGTCTGAACTCGAACAATGGAAATAACCTGATGAAGGGTCAATCATGGTGACATTATGCGGACCCAATATCGATATCATCTGTCGCGCTCACTCACTTCTATGGACAACACATTACAATTTTTCTTGAAAGATTCTCTATTTGATTTTTTTTTTATATAAAGCAGCAAATAAAAAGTTATGAAGAAAGAAATAAGAGAAAATAAGAAGGAATCTTTTATTTGAAGCTCAAATATGAGACTCTCCCAGTTGTATTATTACTGTCCATTATTAGTTTTATTACCACAAGGAACAGATAAAACTAAATACTTCCATCTACTAATTAAAAGATAAAAAGATAAGGGCTGGCGAGCGCGAGGCCGCACAGAAGGAGCGCCGTTATTGCAAGGACCGACTGCAGAATATTAAAGTTTACATAGGAATTATTTTAAGGTTTTTTTGAAGTTCATTTATTACGGATTATGTGCTTTTCTAGAATTTCTTCTGCTTCTGATTATTTTATAGTTCACTTTGGTTATTTTCTTCTCTTTAGAGGAAACTCAAGTGAGATCAGTTGTAATTCGTAAGGGAATCGGGCGGGGGGGGGGGGGCGATGTTTAGGTTTCAAGCAGCGCCACTAGAGGAGAAAGTAAGTAATGCGGGGTCTTATTCAAATCAATGGGATGTCCAGGGATTGGTTGAGTGCTCCAGAGGGAGAGACAGTCTTTGTAGTGATAGATAGATAGATAGATAGATAGATAGATAGATAGATAGATAGATAGATAGATAGGTAGGAGATAGATAGATAGGTAGGAGATAGATAGATAGATAGATAGATAGATAGATAGATAGATAGGAGATAGATAGATAGATAGATAGATAGATAGATAGATAGATAGATAGATAGATAGACAAACATCAAATATCACACAAACAGACATAAATGAAGTCATGTAACAAGTTCTAAAAAAAATATACAAAACAACAACCCTCCTTTCTGTAAATGCGGGGTTGTACTTTATTGGTTATTTTCCTCATATTCACAGTTTTATAACATGCAGAATATTTTAAGGGCTAATCCATAAATGTATATTTCTCCATCTGACAGATTACTAGATTAGGTCACATATTATTCTGCCTAACGATTCCCAGAAACACTAAACGTTCATCAATCACGGAGTCACCACAGTTTTTTAGGACTTGCCCACATCCTGCTCTGCATCAGATCCTAATAAAGCATCCTGACACAGTGTTAATGATGAAATGTAACAATCTAGCAAAATATATTTTTTAAAAAATTGTGTAAAACGGCTATTTTGGAGAAAGTGCTGCCGTATATCTGTAAATATGGGGAGGACATACATTAGATGATGATTTGAGGCTAATAGCCATTTGTTTTAAAGCATTTTTACAAGCTCGTGTTACAAGGCTCAGATAGCGGCGTGCATATTTCTAAGCCCATGGCTCCACAAAGTCCAGAGCCGCAGCTCATTAAACACTAATGCATTCAGGATTATTGTAATGTGATTTACGGAGCAACTTTCTGATTGTTCACAAGTTCTTTAGGGTTTAGGTTACAATGAAGAAACTTGATTATTGCGGCTCCTCAACAGCCATGAACCTAAGTCATTGCTTCATTGTGGCTTTCCCGAAAGTAGTAGATGAACCTGTAGGCCCTTGACTATGGTGTATAGAACCTTTATACAAGTAGGCCATGACTAGTCCAGTACACAGTGTACAGAACCCTTATACAAGTAGGCCATGACTAGTCCTGTACACAGTGTACAGTACCCTTATACAAGTAAGCCATGAATAGTCCGGTACACAGTGTACAGAACCCTTATACAAGTAGGTCCATGAATAGTCCTGTACACAGTGTGCAGAACCCTTATACAAGTAGGTCCATGACTACTCCTGTACACAGTGTACAGAACCCTTATACAAGTAGGTCTATGACTAGTGATGTACACAGTGTACAGAACCCTTATATAAGTAGGTCCATGACTAGTCAGGTACACAGTGTACAGAACCCTTATACAAGTAGACCATGACTAGTCCGGTACACAGTGTACACAACCCTTATACAAGTAGGCCATGACTACTCCTGTACAAAGTGTACACAACCCTTATACAAGTAGGTCCATGACTAGTCCGGTACACAGTGTACAAAACCCTTATACAAGTAGGTCCATGACTAGTCCGGTACACAGTGTACAGAACCCTTATACAAGTAGACCATGACTAGTCTGGTACACAGAGTACATGACTGCTTTAGATCATGGCAGGTCAAAACTTTCTTAGTATCCCAAGAAGCAGGACCCAAGAAGACTTTCTAAAATGGTGATGTACCTAGATCTCTCCAGAAACTACAGATGTGCTCACTCAGCAGGAAACTAATTCCATCCGGTATCACAGCATACCAGCAAAATCCTCAACAGACTCATTCACAATGAAACCACTGCAGGGCCACATAGACACACACAGAGTAGATATCTTCTGACAGAATATCACAGAATTATGTTGTTTTGAAAAGTTGGTAATCTCACATCACATAACTCAGGATTGTAGATCAGCTAACCGGTTTGGAATGAATTTTCATAAAATTACAGATTTTTTTATATTCATGTTTTTACGACTTTTGTTTTAGGTTTTCATCCAATGCCCCAATCCAAAAACCTTCTAAAAGTGCATTATTGTATAATAATATCGTATGATGACACAGGCCACGGACAGACATGGCGCTCTTTTTGGAATATATTGGGATTGAAAGACAAAACCTACACAGCAGCCGCATTCATTTTCATTGCAGAATGATGAAGCTTTATTTACAGAAAACTGAACAATTCCTCGAAGTCAAGCATCCAAAAATAAATGAACCCTTTGAATCACATGACCATAGAACGCACGGTTGCAAAATTTTGAAAATTTTTCCTTTGTGCACTAGAGGGTTAAAGCACCCGAGAAATCTAGAACTTTGACTTTATGGGAAACATACATGATCCAGTGCGCTGAATTTTCCTGACATAAAGTCTATATTTTGCTTTATTACCTGTGTCCGCAGCTGCTGGATTTCAGTTTCCAGCTCTTTGATTTTCTCCTCTCGTTTCTGAAGCTCGGCCTGCGCCTCCTGTCGTGCCGTGAACTCTTCATCAAACTGCAAGGATCAGAGCAGAAAGTCATCATTTCCAATAGACTCAGCACTAAACGTTCAAGGGAGGCTTTAAATGTGCCACTTTGATAAGGTTTGAAGAATAATACAACACAGCAAAAGCAGCACTCGCTCCACAAAGTAAATCACCCTTGTTAACCTCATTATGGAAATGTACTGTGTACACGCATTCAATTAATCTGGGTTGTCTTCAGAAACCAAGAGCCTGGGGCTGTCACCCAGCAATAGTGACAGCAGACTCAGGTCCCCGCTCAATGCGGAACTGATTCACTAATAAAGCCAAAGCGATAGTCACACTACTGCAAATAGACGCCGCCTCGATGGCGCCGAAATAGTAACTAAGCCAAGTAAGGACAACCCAAGGTTGAGCAGTCTTGGGGATGCCAACGAGGACATCATCTTCTGCATTTCTTTCCAAGAATGGTTGGACCCATGGGTGGAATTCAAATGTTTGCGTAGGATTTAGGAAGAAGGTGATCGGCTTGTAAAGCCATGGTTTTTTTTAGGCTACACCCCCTTTCGTTGACTTGGAGCTACAATGTACCAGCCCCTGTTCTCTTATAGAAATTATTATATAATGTATAATTATAATATATAGTTCTATATTAATAATCCCCATCTAATGTCACCTATTAGATTGATATTATGACCATATTACTTCCCCCAAAGATCCGGACATCATATATTATACTTCCCCTAATATCCCTGGACACCTCCCTCTATTATTATATCCTGCAATGTCCCCTGTGGACCACTAAGATCCCTGGATGACCCCGTAGTTTATTATCCCCTCCAATGTTTTCAGATGCACCCCTATATTATTATTCCCCAAATGTCCGCTAATGCCCCTGTAATATTCCCTGATGACCCCCTGTATTATTCCTGTCCATGTCCACTGCTGCTCTCCAGGGATGTAGCATTCACTGCCCATACATCAGCAGTAGGGTGAGCCGATCTTGAGATTTCAGGACAGATTTTAAAATCCAATTTCCAATCATTTTCCAGCCGATTGCGATCGCGAAATTTGCTCGATCGCCGATCGGAATCCGATCTCCCCCCATCCCGATCACTCAACCCTAATTGTATATTATATATACAGTGGGGTTGAGCCGATCCTGAGATTTCAAAATCCGATTTCCAATCATTTTCCAGTTGATCACGATCGTGAAATTTGCTCGATCGCCAATTGGGATCCGATCTTTCCAGATCCCGATCGCTCAACCCTAATCAGCAGTCCTGACTCCCTACAAAGACAGATCAGTTTACAATGAAGTCTATGGAAATAGAAGGAAGACAAGGTAAGAGGATAGAAAGAAACCTGATACAATCTACAGCATCTAATGCGTCACAAAAGATCTGGATGATATTTCACCCGATAATCCAGTTCTGTTGTGTAAGTCACTGAATAGAGATGGGCGAACACTAAAATGTTCGAGGTTCGAAATCCGATTCAAACAGCCGCACACTGTTCAACTGTTCGACGGATTTCGAACCCCATTATAGTCTATGGGGGGAAATGCTCATTTCAGGGGTACGCAAAATTCGATAAAATTATACTTACCAAGTCCACGAGTGACAGTCAAGCTGGATTCTCCTTGAAGTCTTCTCCTGGCGCAGCGCCCCCGCGGCGTCTTCCGGCTGGAATTCACTCTGCCTAGGCATCGGGGCCTAGGCATCGGGGCCTAGGCAGAGCCGACTGCACATGCGAGGGCATGCCCGCGCATGCGCAGTCGGCTCTGCCTAGGCCGGATGCTTAGGGAGAGTGAATTCCAGCCGGAAGACGCCACGGGGACGCTGCACGGAGAAGACTTCTAAAGGTAAGAGAAGAACCAGCGTTGATTGGCAGAATGTATAGCATTCTGCCAATCAACGCTGGTTCCGCATCAAACCTTAAACTTTGAACAGCTAGTAGTGTTCGATCGAGTACGAGTATTTCGAATACTGTAGTATTCGATCGAACACCTACTCGATCGAACACTACTCGCTCATCTCTATCACTGAATAGTGCAGAGGGGTCTCTTAGTTCTCTGCCTCAAGGCGTTGTCCTCCTCCTTTCCCTTCCCCTCTCCATAGACTTATATTGCCTGCTACCTTAAGCCTAAAACCTCTACCCCAGATCAAATCCAAATACAGAAGGTAGGTAATAAGTGAGACAACAGGCTCCTTTCTTTAATCAATATGTTGCAAAATCCATGACCATCCCTTGCACTCTTGTAATATATACACATCATATACAATTTATATTTAGGTACACGTTAACTACTGAGTTATATTAACTTAGAGCAAGGGTAGGGAATGTACGGCTCTCCAGCTGTTGCAAAACTACAACTCCCAGCATGCATACTTGCTCTGCTGTTCTTGGAACTCCCATAGAAGTGAATGGAGCATGTTTGGAGTTGTAGTTTCACAGTAGCCGGAGAGCCGAAGGTTCCCTACCCTTGACTTAGAGAGTTCTTTAGCTTCATCTGCATCTCCATAGTCTACACCAGAAAGTTTACTTGACGACACGTCCGTTTTTACAAATGTTCATTCATCATTGTCCGGCGAACCCAAGAGCGGCCGATAAGCCAAAAACATTCAACCTGGCTCATCCATTTATCACGAGATATCCGTCAAGTGTCGGCCTCGGGAAAGATCACTCATGAAAAAATTTCAATAGATATTTGGCTGAAATAATCTAAATTATTCATTTCAGCCTCCTTGTATCGGAGGTCCGTGGCCACCGTGGTTGTCCAGAACAATAGCGCAAGAGATAAATATATATTGACTCTAATAAATCACATTTTCCCATGTCTATGCGTTATTTGGAAAGTTGGATAAACAAAAAGAAAAGCCTCCCTGCCGAACATCAGGTTTCTCAATAGGGCTTCAGATTTTGGCCACCGAATCTTCTCACAATATGAAGCCCGCGTTACGTGCATTACAGAAACTGGTATTTGGATGTTTTGATGCAACCAGATTCTGATTCTCATATCTGAAAAGAAAAGATTTGACTTCTAAAAGTGTCTGAGGGTGATATAACAATCCCAGTTGGAAGCCACTCCGGAGTTGGAAACGTTATGTCATCCATTGTTTGCCAAGTCGGTTTGCAGCCTCCCTAAAGTAATATTTCCTCACCGCGCCTACTGCTTCCACTGAACATCTAAGTTCCTTTGAAATACTTCAAAGATGTCACTTTTTAAAATAGCTTTTTTCCAAATGTCACTCACAAAGGAGTTTGTATTCCGTGTGTCTTACCGGCTCATTAGATCGCTATCAATACTGCGGCAGGTGTGCACATGTATGGGTGCTGTGTACACGTTTAATGACCCAAATTTGCCTCAAAGGTAACATCATCAATGTATAACGATGTCGATATGCCCAATGTGACTGCGAAGCCCCACTTCCAGGCCTAAGTGGTGACCTGGGCGGCCAGAAGACATGGCCAATGGCCCAGGAATTGAACACTTGAATGCACATGGAAGAGGTGGCAGTGGCCGTTTGATGGATTTGTGGGTGGTAAACTTCCAAATTTTGGAAAATTTGCAAAGAAACTGGCTTTTTTTCCTTGTTCCACGATGGGCATGTAACCAATGGACGTGACGTCCAGGCCTCGGAAAAGGAAAGAGCTCTTTACGACAGAAAGCAGTCATGTTTTTTAGGGTTCATTCCAATCATTGGACTCTCCATCTAATACAGGACTGGTCCGACTAAAAGAAAGAGGCAGACTTGGTAAAGGAGCTCTACTCCAGCCAAGACATGAAGGTCTTGCACATGTATCCTGCTCGGTTAACTCAGAATTCTTGCATCAAAATAGCTTTTTCTAAACTAAAAACCATCTCGAAGGGGATTCATGGGACTATGATATTGACTGCTGTGGCTTCTTCATTGCTTACTGAGCACAGTGCCATATATTGTATTGTGGTTATGTTTAGTATTGCAGCTCATCCCCATGCATTTTAATAGGCTAGATCTGCCGACCAATGGACAGTATAACAATGACCTAAGAAGAAGAAGTGTAGATCTTTCTCTAGAAACAGCAGATTGGTGGAGTCCAGGGGATCTAATATTGATATAATAATCTAAGGAAAACCTGGAAAACCACTTTAATAGATGTTTCTGCCAGACATTGATGGCACTTTACTAGGATACAACTGTATCAATGAGTGGTGGCGGGTCGGTTGAACTTCTGCCAATCCTAAAATTATAGGGTTTTGACCCCCTTTTCCTGCTTCTGGTACGGTGTAATGGAATTATAACATGGCTTCATTGCAAGTTCTGCTAAGTGCAATGTCAGGTGGGTGAGAGGAACAAGGTGAGGGGTTGCTGTACTTTACGTTGACCCCGAAACCTCCTCTGCTGGTGAAGCATATTCACACTTTGCTGATTCTCAGTATTAAACTAAAGTAGAGTGGGTTATAGAAAATCATCCTGACAAGCAACCCTCCAACTATGCAGAACACGTACAAGTCCTCTTCAAGAGCATTGTCAATTTTATAATTAACTTAATAAGAGCGAACACTGAAGATTATTTGTGAGCTCATCCATAAAGGTAATAAACCTAAGAAGCGGGTGAACTCTCGTGACCCTTGTTTTGGTTGAGCACCATAATTAAGTCTAAACAAGATTAATATTGTAGCGTTAACCAAACAAGTTCCAGCATAAGTGGGACATTAAAGGACCTAACGTGACCTAGTTGTGTCTGCGCTCCATAGCCGGTCACAGTATAGGTCCATAGGTGAGCCAGTACAACTCTTAAATCTCCATATGGACTTTAAGACCAGGTTAGTGGTCTACAGATGGCAATTGTTGTAACTGTAGATGCCCAGTAGAAGAGATGTCCAAGCCTCTTTAAGAGCAACTGCGTTGGCAAGGAGATACGTTTGTGATCTACCCAGCATCGTCTATAGTCTAGGTTGTTAGTTTTTGATAAATGTACCACAAGGAGTTAAATACCATATCTCTAGGGGTACTTTAGGTGATAAGCAATTAGGCTCTCCTTGATGAAAAAAGGAAAACTTCCTTCAACACCATCCTTTGGAAGGTAGCTCCCTATAGATCAATTCCTGATTTCATGAAACCTAGTGACACGATCTGGGATTAAAGCCAACCCATAATATTTCCTCAAAAAGGAAGAGAGACCCATCCAAAGTTAACGGATTTGGGCGTCTGACCCATAGTTATTACCTCTTACCCAGACTGCCGAGGGGCAATAGCCCTTAAGACCCTCTGGATTTCTCTTTATTTTGAGGAGATATCTCATTCTGGCTTCAATCCCAGGTCATGTCACTAGCTTTTTTGATCTATAGGGAACAACCTTTCAAAAGGTGATGCTAGAGCCACCTTTGATGCACCACAGAGAACTTATTTGTATATTCCTAGCAAATTCCTAGCAAAGCAGATATGGTTTATAAGACTCTGCACACTTGAGAAAGGTGGCCTGCAATAGAAAGACTTACCTAGAAGACCTGTCCACCCTAACATATATATTATATAGAGTAACAGGTCTATACTGATCCCTTTAAAAACCTTCACAGGGTTTTCTCATCTCATTGTTTCAGCAGTTTGCCTGTTGCCTCTTCTTCTCACTTCCTGTATTTCTCCCCCTCCCAGCTTGCTGAAGAGGACACGATGAAGTATCACAATGCATATACAGATCATATAATATGCACATGCTTTTAGAGAATGGACTCTGTGTTATCTGTGCATTTACATAGGGAGATAACAGACTTGGCTTTATCAGCAAACTGCAATTATCTCAAGTCACTTCACTTGTTCTATCTCACAGATCTGATCCGTGGTTATGGAAACACTGTGTAAACAGTCGGAGGAATAAGTTCACATAGCAGGCAAACAAAGCAAAATTTATACAACAATATATTTGGGAAAAGTCTACCAGTATAGTTAGGATCCTTGAGATGTGAATATCCCTTTAAGTGTCCAAGACTAGGTCAAATTGATCAATGGATGGTATTTTATGAAAGATATTGCATTAGCAAGTCCTGCAGACGGTCAAGTGGAGAGTTTTTCACTTAACACGCTCAAGTATTTAAGCTACAGATCTTAGTTAAAATAATACCCCCAACTTAGCGGCAGTGTCCAACCTGATACATCAATATTGACCTTTGTGATACTGACAAGGATCATGTTAAATGCAGCCAAACATCGATTCCAACAGCAAATCAATAGCTGTCTCCATCCCGGGAGGGGAAAAAAGCCTTTTTAAAAACGTCCTAATCACAGAAAACCAATTGTCTGGGATTTAAATGACCATGATAAATGGCTTCACCTTCTTGGAGAATTCAGACGCTTTCTGCTCACTCTCTTCAACTTTTGCTTTATCCACCAAGGAATCTATGAGAAGAAAAAGAAAGTGTTATAATCTAACACAATGTAATTATTAGAATTGTTCTATTTACAAGCAGAATGTTCATTGGGATGTCCATTTACAGAGTACAGGCTGCCATACACAGTGCTTGAATTTCTCATGGGCCAGCAGATGATGTTACTTTGTAGCCATGTTAGTTATTGAAAAGGAACTGGAGGCTTTGTTGGTGAGATGCCCTTGTTTTTATTGATATGCAATTGTGCTCTTTGGAGAAACAAGATAATGCCACTTACCTCTTTGGAGCAATGGCAATGAATATGTTGCTCAAAAAAGCTCATATGAATATTGAGAAAAACAGTGATGTGAAATGCCTCCATTGAGGAGACAAGTGGAAAACACCATTCGATTCAGATATCACTAACCTATCTGCAGGGCTGGGGTGATATGCTGGTTCTGGTGACAGTAACCTATCTATCTGCAGTGCTGGGGTGATATGCTGGCTCTGGTGACACTAACCTATCTATCTGCAGTGCTAGGGTGATATGCTGGTTCTGGAGACCGTAACCTATCTATCTGCAGGGCTGGGGTGATATGCTGGCTCTGGTGACAGTAACCTATCTATCTGCAGGGCTGGGGTGATATGCTGGTTCTGGTGACAGTAACCTATCTATCTGTAGGGCTGGGGTGATATGCTGGTTCTGGTGACACTAACCTATCTATCTGCAGGGCTGGGGTGATATGCTGGCTCTGGTGACAGTAACCTATCTATCTGCAGGGCTGGGGTGATATGCTGGTTCTGGTGACAGTAACCTATCTATCTGCAGGGCTGGGGTGATATGCTGGTTCTGGTGACAGTAACCTATCTATCTGCAGGGCTGGGGTGATATGCTGGCTCTGGTGACACTAACCTATCTATCTGCAGGGCTGGGGTGATATGCTGGTTCTGGAGACAGTAACCTATCTGCAGGGCTGGGGTGATATGCTGGTTCTGGAGACAGTAACCTATCTATCTGCAGGGCTGGGGTGATATGCTGGTTCTGGAGACAGTAACCTATCTGTAGGGCTGGGGTGATATGCTGGTTCTGGAGACCGTAACCTATCTATCTGCAGGGCTGGGCGATATGCTGGTTCTGGTGACACATTCCCTTTAAGGAATTGTATTCATTTGGGAACCAATCGCTTTTAATAACACAAAGAACATTCATAAGTTTATAGCAGTACAGGCAGCCATAAACAACTCCTGTATTTTACTGACTGTACCTGTAGGGGGCAGCAGGGAATCTGTAACTCATTGTAGCCTTATATGTTATTAAAGCAAGTGTTCCTTGTAAAGGTTGAAAAAATAACATGATATTGCCAAAATTACAATGCCTCTTTTGCCCCTCTGGGGCCCGCTAGCATGGCTTATGCTAAGACAGTGACAGAAACGTAAGGACGGGGGACATTGGCACTCACCTACTAAATGAGAGAAATCTACGTCCAGCCGTCCTTTGTATTTGAAGTCGGGATCCATTCCTCCACATTGTAACACGATTTGTCCGACACATTCATCTATGACTTTATAGTACTGCGGCCTGAGGGAACAGAAATGGTTAACACCTTGTAGATCTATCACAGAGTCAAACATGTAACTAGAGGTGACAACTTATACTATAGGTTACCCAAAGAGGTGTCGGAGCCTGGTTACAGGAGTAACAATGAAGCATTCTGGTCTCTAGTCTAATAGCATCTGTATAACCACCACCTGCGATACATCTAATGACAAGTCGCTATATAGTGTCTATATAATAAGTCAATGCATCCTGGTGCTACCTTCTTACAGTCCTGCCTTTGAGGAGCGATTAAAGGGCTTCCAAGTTTTAGGCTCCGACTATGACAACTTATACCTGTACACTAGAGTTGATTAGAATACTAGATTCAAATAGTAATAAGGTGATTGGCACAAGGGGAACCTAAACAAGGTGGATACCAGAAAATGTCAATATACATTACTCTACATTTTTTAATACAAAATCTCTTGATTTTTTTTTCACGTAAAGAACAAAAATAATCAATTCCGCAGAAAGACCAGCTGAGTCTATTCGAAAGCAAAATCTTGCACCGGTGTCTGTGACTATTGTCATCTAGAAAAAAAAAAATAGGAAAAAAAGAAAAACCCAATTTTGGTGATTATATGAAATCCAATGACAGTCCTTCACCTATTCATCCATTACAAATCATCTATTCAATATTAAGACAATGCAAAGCCATATGTTCTTCAGGACCAGATAGACTTTGCATGAGGGGTGGAGGATTCGGCAGCGATGAAGGGTGTTGCACATTTCCCCATCAGCTGGCGTCAAATAATAAAAAAATACAATAGTCAGGAGAAACAGACACTTAAAGCTGGAAACTCATTTTATGGGGCGGAAAAAAAATGTTAATCATTGCGTACAATGCAGTATATACAGATGACTGTATCTGAATATTCAAAATTCACATCTGTCCCTATTGTTATTTTGCAAATGTCTTGAAGGAATGAATGCTACTTTACAACAGGCATTAAGATGACATGTCATTTGCATACGGAACTGGAACCTGAATCTGTTGTGCGGCTTCTGAACGGATAAAAATAGCCCAAGACGAAGGAACGAGGCATCTTTATTGCAGCGGAGCTTAGAAGTCTTAATCTTGAGCCATGATTGGTTTTCTCATTAAATGTTAGGGCTTTAGGTTTAATAATCATGTACCTGCAGGGAGCACGGGGGAATCCTTTAAAGGGACGGTCGCTTCAGGGAAGGATAGAGAATTTAAAGCAGGCTTTTATTATAAACATTCTTTAAATGAAAAAATGATGGTGATTTCATAGTTCTTTATACAGCTGGGCATGGAAAATATCCTGAAAATATCCAGACATCTTTAGTTTCCTGCAACACTATTTGCAGCTTTGCTGTGTAGATCAGGACAGGGTTCAGCAAAGTCATCTCATTGTCATTAGAAGCTCAGGCCATCAGAGTCATCTCACCATCATTAGAATGCTTGGTCTGCAATGGCATTCCATTATTACTAGAGAGGTTTGAATGAAGAGTTATCTCTAGAGGCCCAGGTCAGCAGAGTCATCTCATCATTAGTAGACAACAATGGGTCTACAGGGTCGTTTCATTATTAGTGGGCTGGGTCTGCAGAGTCATGTCATCATTACTGATTGGCTGGGTCTGCAGAGTCATGTCATCATTACTGATCGGCTAGGTCTGCAGAGTCATGTCATCATTACTGATAGGCTGGGTCTGCAGAGTCATGTCATCATGACTGATAGGCTGTGTCTGCAGAGTCATTTCATCATTATAAGGGTATGTTCACATGGAGTTTTTTGCAGATGGATTTTGACACAGAATCCACCTGCAAAAAAGGCTCCCAATTACTTCAATCTTCTTCTGTGTTAAGTATTCCATTTGGGGAGTCCGCATGGGGAGCATTGGCAAGCAGTGAGCTTATGAAAGCACACAGACCCCTTAGACGATATTGGGGTCCTTGTGTTTTCCGCTCTGTGTCCGCATGAGTCATGCAGAGAGGAAAGTAGTTCATGAAGTACTTTTCTCTCCACATGACTCATGCGGACACCGAGCGGAAAACACACGGACCCAATCATAGTCTATGGGGTCCGTGTGCTTTCATAAGCTCACCGCTTGCCAATGCGTTCGGTATTCCATTCAGAAGGTCCCCATGCGAACTCCCCGAACGGAATACCAAACGCAGATGTGAACCACGCCTTAGTAGGCACAGTCTGCAGAGTCATTTCATCATTTGTAGTAGGCTTTCCCTGCATTATCAAACCATCACTAGAGGGCTGTGTTTGCAGGGTCATTTTAACTTTATTATTGTGGTAGGTTGGGTCTGCAGAGTTATTTCATCATTATTAGTGGGCTGAATCATTTCATCATTTTTACAGGGCTGGGTCTGAAGAGTCATTTCTTCCTTATTAGAGGGCTCCCTCTGCATTATCATATTTCCACTACATTGTTCTCAATGTATTATTACTTGAACTTGCAAATATGTTTTCTGATATGTTACTGCCAATGTCTTCCTGAGACTGTAAATTTATTTTGATCAATAGATATTTTTAAAAAACTTTCAAAATTCAACAAAAAAATTCATAAATTTTATTTGTTCGAAATCGATTCACTCATCTCTATTTGCTCTCTGTTTAAGAGCTAGGAGTAGATTCCTTTCTGCATCGCTTATAAATATTGATGCCGTACATGGGAGCGAGATCGTACATCCCCGGTTATTACATTGCTGTCAATAACGCTCTTCTGGGTCATAAAAAAAAAAATCCAAGATGATTTTTCTTGTCCCCTTTTTGTTGACATATCTGGTTTGTGTAAAAACTAACAGGACCTATCGATTACCTGGCACATGTTAACATGACCTTGCAAAAAAGAAAAAACTGCTGTGAAATGGAAATCTCATAGATTGTAATTTATTACACCTTCAATTTCCTTCCTATATAGTATACTAAAAATCAACATGATATGATGGTTATAATGCCCAGATGAACGCTATGTCTACAAGCGCAAGCATCATGTTCATTGGAGCCACATAGGCATAGGGATTGAGCCCCATCATACCCTCATCTATCCATCTACCATCCATCTACACTTCCATGTCCCATCCATCTATACTTCCATGTCCCATCCATCTATACTTCCATGTCCCATCCATCTATACATCCATTTCCCATCTCTCTATCCATCTTCGATGCATCCATTCATGTCCCATCCAAATATATATTAATTTCCCACCCATCTATAAATCCATTTCCTATCTATTAATCTCCCATGTATCTCTTTGTCCATTCATCTCCCATTCATCCAACTCTCTTTTCACCTCCATCTATCCATCTCCCGTGAATCTGCTTCCCACCCATCTCTTGTCCATCTCCCGTCCATGTCCCATTCATCCATCTATCTTTTCACCTTCCATCCATCCATCCATCTCCCATCAATCTGCTTCCCACCCATCTCCTGCTTATCTTCCATCCATGTCCCATTCATCCATCTATCTTTTCACCTTCCATCCATCTATCCATCCCCCATCAATCTGCTTCCCACCCATCTCCCATCCATGTCCCATTCATCCATCTATCTTTTCACCTCCCATCCATCTATCCATCTCCCGTCAATCTGCTTCCCACTCATCTTCTGTCCATCTCTCATCAGTGTCCCATTCACCCACCTCCCATCCATCTGTCCATCTCCCATCAATCCACTTCCTATCCATCCATCCACCTACCCATCCATTCACCTACCCATCCATCTTCTATCAATCTCCTCTATATTGGTTTTTCTACAGGTCTACATTTGCTCTCTCTCTCTCTCTATACAATATCTGCTACTGTATTGGATTATCGTGTTATTTCTATTTAGAAAGTTTAACAACATTTTCTTAATTTTTATGAAGCTTTGATGTTGACTATGGGTAAGAAGACTAGCACATCAATGTCTTATAACAGAATACATTGTATCAATACTTAGTTATCAGGCAGATACATTCTTTACATGCACAGCATTGAGAAGGTAAGTGATATAAACGCCATTCATTTCGCATGTTTCTTTGGATTAGTTAACCTTGTGGCACGGTGAATAGCGACACAATCGCTCTCTGCACATACTGCACCCAACTATTACTACAATCTAATAGCTTTTTGGTGGAAACAAAATAAGCTACAATCTCTGATAAATACAAACAACAGAACATCCACCACTGCTGCACTGATATACAACATCAGCGCTTCTACAGCTACATGTATGGGCGGCTGGTTTACCAAATATGAAAGAAATCGAGACCCTATGACACAGAATGAACAGAAAAACTCATCCGATTATAAAGTACAGGCTTGGTGTAATACAAGGACATGTAAAGTAACATAATGAGGTGGCGGTATTATCTACTACAATAATGTAACATATCAAAAGAAAGGTCAATAGAAAGATACAACAACACCCACATATCTTATCCTCCCCGGTAATTGTTTCACGGAACTGGGAAAAGTTGCATTTCATGTACAATTGTCCTACCATGTGATTATAAGAGCCATTAATAGAGAGGTTTTATTGATGCAGGATATAACTAAGGATATGTAATGTAATGTATGTACACAGTGACTGTACCAGTGGAATAGTGAGCGCAGCTCTGGAGTATAATACAGGATGTAACTCAGGATCAGTAATGTAATGTATGTACACGGTGACTGTACCAGCAGAATAGTGAGTGCAGTTCTGGAGTATAATACAGGATGTAACTCAGGATCAGTACAGGATAAGTAATGTAATGTATGTACACAGTGACTGCACCAGCAGAATAGTGAGCGCAGCTCTGGAGTATAATATAGGATGTAACTCAGGATCAGTACAGGATAAGTAATGTAATGTATGTGCACAGTGACTGTACCAGCAGAATAGTGAGTGCAGCTCTGGAGTATAATACAGGATGTAACTCAGGATCAGTACAGAATAAGTAATGTAATGTATGTACACAGTGACTGCACCAGCAGAATAGTGAGTGCAGCTCTGGAGTATAATACAGGATGTAACTCAGGATCAGTACAGGATAAGTAATGTAATGTATGTACACAGTGACTGTACCAGTAGAATAGTGAGCGCAGCTCTGGAGTATAATACAGGATGTAACTCAGGATCAGTACAGGATAAGTAATGTAATGTATGTACACAGTGACTGCACCAGCAGAATAGTGAGTGCAGCTCTGGAGTATAATACAGGATGTAACTCAGGATCAGTACAGGATAAGTAATGTAATGTATGTACACAGTGACTGCACCAGCAGAATAGTGAGCGCAGCTCTGGAGTATAATATAGGATGTAACTCAGGATCAGTACAGGATAAGTAATGTAATGTATGTATACAGTGACTGCACCAGCAGAATAGTGAGTGCAGCTCTGGAGTATAATACAGGATGTAACTCAGGATCAGTACAGGATAAGTAATACATAAATAATACATATGTAATGTATGTACATGGTATTTATGTGCTTCCAGAAATGTTCCATTATATAACGGGCTAGACGACAGTTTCCTAATTCTGTCCAAAACTATGAACAAATGTTGACGGCATTAATAAATATGCCCAGATACACTCTGTACGGTATATTTTATTTAGTACCTATTGACTGAACATTTCTGTAGTTTCTGCAAAATACCTGTAGATATGAACACAAAACACATAAGATGCCATTCTTGTGACTCTAAATTAGTATTGTACATCCACATTGTGCTGTTATTTGACTGTAAAGCAAGTGGCTGCGCTTGATATGATTTTCCATAATCCATCTGCATATTCACAAGGACAGGTGTGAAATTTGAAAAATTGCTTTGTTTCGGGATTTGTTTTATTTCAGAAGAACACGAGACAGTAGTAACAATGAGTCCTACCTGATGTAATAGTCATTGCGGATCAGTAGAAAATGTTGCAGAATGGATAGGAGGAACGCTTCGGATGCCGTGTCCTTCAGCATATTGTAGAGGAGATGGTAGACTTCATTAATGTCGGTGAACGTAGAGTCAAGGAAAGTTCTTATACAATGAGTGAGCACATACCTCACCGTACAATGGGGCAACAGTCAGGAGGAAGGGGGGGGACTCAAAGAAGAAAATGATGAAGATCAACTCATTTAGATACAGAACACAAAATATGATCTCAATTTTTTTCTTTTGTCAAATCTATGGAATATTTGATTTGACCTTATACCGGTAGTCATTCACAATAAATGTTGTAGCCATATAATAGAATTGTGCAAATTATTGACTATATAATTCACAAGACGCGCAGGCCCTGCTACTAAGCACCTGTATGGAACTACTCTAAAAAACAATATATCCAATTCCAAATCCAACATACACTATACGGTCCTCTTTTTGTATGTTCCATACTGCACCAAGACAGATGTACAGTAGCTCCTACTACATCTGAGGTTGTTCAGACCCAAGACAGATGTACAGTAGCTCCTACTACATCTGAGGTTGTTCAGACCCATCGGGAAGCCAATATATAGTCTACTGGGTCCAGCTTTGCCCATTGAGGAAGCAACCTTCTGCAGGGTTCAGCTTGTTCCATATCTGCACTAAGGCAGATGTTAAGTAGCTAATACTACATCTGAGGTTGCAATGGTCCAATGAGAAGCCAATATATAGTCTACTGGGTCCAGCTTCACCTATTGAGGAAGCAACCTTCTACAGGGTTCAGCTTGGCCTACTGAAGAACCAATGAATCCTCTACAAATTCCATCGTTCAGCTTATCCATTTCCATTGTGGAACGTATCAATTTTCTGCAGGACCAGCTTGATCCATTGAGGACCCAATGAAACTTCTTCAGGGTTCAGGTTTGACTACTGAAGAACTAATGAATCCTCTGCAAGTTTCACTGTTCATCTTATCCATTGTAGAGTTGACTTTGGAGGAGATTCACCTACTAGTAAAATTAGTGGGATTCACAAATTATCTAGTGTTCTTTAATGATTAAAGGGTGGTTCCATAATTGTTGTCTTCCAGGATACTTGCTATTTTAGGAGTTTTTTTATTTATTTATTTTTATTTCTGCAAAATGTGTTTAGTTTTGCTACTCTTCATACAAACAAATCAGTCTCCTTAATCCTCCAGCATGGCGTCCTACAATTTGTATTACAAATAAGTGATACGTGGTCCTCTAGGTCTTCACATTGTGAGATCAATGCTAAATGTATTCTCAGGATTACCTAGCTTGCTCTTGTCTACATTGTGAAGACTCGATAGCTCTTGCCTCTCCTTTCATTAAGTTAAAGTGGATAACACCGCGGCTTTACTTCCTATCCCCCGTTTCACACTGAGACGTTCGGCTGCTAGCACAATGTAAAGTTGTGGATATATTTTCATGCATACCTTGATCCATACTTATCAGCTCTTCCTGTTTACATAGACGGGATACAATCTAAATTGATTTCCTTCACAGTTGTCTATCCGCTGGTGATTGCATTTCTAAGATTATTCACTGTGCAGGGTTTTTGTTTTCAAGACTTGAGATCGGAGGCTACATGCAACCCTGAAAACAACAGATTATCACAAAATTGGGAGAACAGCGTGAAATCTGTTATGTATCATGGAATGGAAGGTAATGCGTCAGTCAAAGCTAAAATAAGAATTATTCAAGTGGATCCAATGCTAAATTAGGAATAGAATAGACTTCTTCTCAATGTGAACCTCGGAAGCCGGTCATATATGATCCAACATTGCAGCCTGATATGACAAGTGGCCTAAGAATCCAGAACTTAAAGGAGTTTCTGGGATGTAACATTGTTGTCCTACCATAAAGACTGGCCATCAGTACTTGACCACAATGATCTTGGCTCCGGTTTAGCAGAACGAGCGGTCGTGCATCGACAATGGTAGGCTAGCGAAATCACCCCTTTGCTCAGCTACTATTTGATAGAGGTCCTAGAGGTACTAAAGTTGTGAACCCATAGACTTGTGTCATATGTAGATCTTACCTGATGGGCATATACGTGTATGGGGTGGTTGGCAGCTGCTACACACATCTTGTGATAACTTAAGACCTTAAGACCAAAAATATTAAGCATGTTGAAATCCAACAGGACTCTTCTGTCCTTCGTCTTATACCATTGGGGGAAAGTCAGGATGACCCCTCACACATAAGATGGTCCTGCAGAAATCACTGTCTTAGACTGATAGTTACTAGAGATGAGCGAGTAGTGAAATATTCAAGATTTGATATTCGTTTCGAGTAGAGCCTCAATATTCAACTACTTGCTCGAATATCGAATCCCATTATAGTCTATGGGAAAAAATGCTCATTTCAGGGGAAACCACTATTCAACTAAAGGAGAGTCACCAAGTCCACGAGTAGCAGGAGGAGAGTGTTTAGGAGGAGCGCTGTGCAGTTAAAGTGCACGGACCCCATTATAGTCTATGGGATCTGTGCTCTTTAACTGCACAGCGCTTGCAGTTGCGCTGATATTCTGTTCGTACTTGCTAGTCAGGAGAGCTGGCAGCTTGCTGTTACGAGGGAGCTTACTTTTTCTCATAGGAGTACATTGACCAGCATTGATTGGCCAATGTACAGCATTCGGCCAATCAACGCTGGTTCTGGCAGAGTCTCGTCTGTGAGGAGGCAGAGTCTAAGATCGAACCACAGCAGTCTCCAATCTGATAAAAGAATGGAGACGATACACTTGAGTCCGCCATTACACTAGGTCAAACTTGGTCATAAACCAATTTAAAGCGTTATTATAAGACACTAGCAAAACCCTTCACAGCCAGTATTGTACAACACAACCACTGGCTGGTTTGCCGATACTTCCTCAGGAGACCATACACAGAATAGACACCTTCTGAGGAAGTACCGGCAAATCTATTTTTTTAGTTTTTGGAATTAGTTATTTTTAATGGTCGACTTGTGTGACACATCTTGGGATATGCTGAATGGAGAGGAAGGGTAAGAAATGACACATGTAACCGACACTTCAACATAACATACAGCAAAAGTTTTGCCCAAAAAAAGAAGTCAAAACACACCAAAGACGATGACATTAAAAAAATTATGAAAAGGATATTCCATTTCAGCACGGATGTCCCTGAGGCGGTGGGAAAGTTCCAGGAGGTCATCTTCTTTGTTCTCATCAAATACTTTTAGCTGGATATCAAGCTCATCGTTTTCCTTTTCTTTAAGATGCTGTAATAAAAAAGTATATTGTAACTGAAAGTAACCAAAGTAAGGCAAAAACTATAAGAACCAACGTAAAGAACCAAAGGAATAATACATTTCAAAATTCATTCTCAATTCTACCAAAGTCATGAATAATAATAATAATTAGAGATGAGCGAACAGTAAAATGTTTGAGGTTCGATATTCGTTTTGAGTAGCCCCTCAATATTCAACTACTCGAATCGAATATCGAACCCTATTATAGTCTATGGGGGGAAAATGCTCATTTCAGGGGTAGGCAACATTCGATCAAATAATACTTACCAAATCCACGATTGAGGGTCGGGCTGGATCCCCCGAGAAGTCTTCTCCTTGCAGCGTCCCTGCGGCGTCTTCCGGCTCTTCATTCACTCTGTCAGGCAACGGGCCTGGGCAGAGCCGACTGCGCATGCCGGCACTACAAGCGGACATACGCAGTCGGCTCTGCCCAGGCCCGATGCCTGGCAGAGTGAATTCAGAGCCGGAAGACGCCACGGGGAAGCTGCACGGAGAAGACTTCTAAAGGTAGGAGAAGAACCAGCGTTAATTGGCCGACTGTATGGCATTTGGCCAATCAATGCTGGTTCTGCATCGAACTTTTACATTCGAATAGTGAGTGGTACTTGATAGAGTACAAGTATTTTGAATACCGTAGTATTCGATCGAATACCTACTCGATCGAGTACTACTCGCTCATCTCTAATAATAATAATAATAATAATAATAATAATAATAATAATAATAATTATTATTATTATTATTATTATTATTATTATTATTATATCCCAAATAATCTTCATATTTTAAATTACAATTTCCCAAAAAGTCTCAAAAATTTATACATAAAGTGGAAAATTTACTCTTATCTTGATTTACCTTTACGGCAATTTGATAAGTTACTTTTTTCTCTTTTTTGATCAAATTTACAGTAAACTTCAAGAACAAATAGATAAAGTAGAAACTTTAAAGACTCTTTTCTGTCTCAAGTCGCGATTTGGATTTTTTTTTCCAGTTCACCAAATCAGTCCTTGAATAGAGTCGCCTCTGAATTCGGTTTGTTTGCATATCTTTTTGCACGGGCTGCCACTCAGCCGTCAATTACGGAGAGGAACAATGTAACCCGCATTATAGATGCTTGACAGCGGTTTTAAGATGCAGTTCAATTATTTACACATTAATATCGGGGATGTTATTAAAAGGAGGCAACTTTTCTGCAATGTAGCAAAATTCGTCAATTCTTTGAACAATCACATTAAAAAAAAATAATCTCGGAGCAGAATATCGGTGGATTTGCTATTTTATTTTGCTGGGCTCTCGGTAATGTATCAGGGGAGTTCAATTTAATGAATATCTTTGGCTGCTTATAATGGTAACTTGGTTTGATGATTCTGTGTTCGATCAACTGGGTTATCCCTTGTGGCGATGGAGCATGTTAAGAATAAAAGAGAACATTTTTTTCATTAATACAGCTTTATATTTATCAATGTTTTCTATAAAAGGTTTAGTAATATGATAGGATTCATGTTAGGCAGAGGCGCTGAGCTGCACTACTGACTAACCTAAGATATCGGCCCATAGACTCGCCCTCCTTGTGTTTGCTCTTACTCATCTTTGGGCACCGCCATATAGTATCAGATCTCAGGTCATCCAGAGCTAAGGAAGTTAAGTACTTGGTCTGGGGGCAGAATTTTTTGTGGTCTGAATAGGGTTGAGCCGATCTTAAGATTTCAGGATCGTTTTTAAAATCCGATTTTTGATCATTTTCCAGCCGATCCCGATCGTGAAATTTGTTCGATACTTGATCAGGATCCGATCTTCCCCGATACCTCAACCCTAATGTTAGCTTTTCCCACAATGTTTGGCCAGTAGCCAAGCATTGTGGGAACTAACGTGAGACCTCGATCATGCCTAAAAAGATCGGGATCCGAATTCCAATCGCGATCATGAAATTTGTTCCTTTGCCGTTCGGAATACAATCTTTTCCAATCCCGATTGCTCAAGTCTAGGTCTGAATTTAAAAAAGGGTGTTTTGTCTGGGATTAGAAATTAGAATAGGGGTCTGAATAGATTTAGGAGACGTTATCCTGGCTCTGAAATTAATTTAGGATTTTTTTTTTTTTTTAAAGCCTGATGTCCATTTTTTCATTTATCAAAACCAGATATTATAATTTTTCTCTTTGACATTGGCAAGTCTTAGCTTATTATTAGGCTTCAGTGTCAGTGTGAAAATTACAAGATTATAGCACTTAATGTGTTTCAGTTTTTTAGAACATCTGGTATAGCGGTATTATTTAAATTTGCAGTGTAGCAAACCTATGTGGAGCTAGATCAAGTCTACAGCTCAATAGATGGGTCATGCAACTGTAGGGCAGGGGTAAAATGTATACCGTAGTTAGATAGGAGTGCCTATAAGTTGTGCAAATGTTTTGGGGGGGTTTTTTTTAGACACCATGCACTTGAAGGAATCCAGAGAATACCTCATCTAGATCTCCTGACGTGAACTTCGTCTGGAGACCTGGACTTTCTGAATCATATTGATCAATGATGCTAGGCGTTCCTGCCACATGGCAGGTCTACTGTCCTATGCTATATACAGTACGGGACACTGGAGACGCGGTGAGATGGCTACTATTCGGGTTGGGAAATCCACCAGATTTTCCAGTTCAGATTCCTCCATGCCCAAGGGGTACCATGGGGAGAGACTTTATAGCACGTTACCATAAAATACCGTACATCTACAGTACGATATTATTTTCAACTGCATTGTAGAAGAAGAAACCAAAAAAGAAAGAAAAGTCATCCTACGGTAATTCCATATTATTGCCTGGATTTATCTAAGGGCTTTAAGCATTTTAGAATTGCAGAACCAGCGAATGGCTTTCGCGTTTTGAAGGAGCGCACAAGCAAAGTCGTCACACATGAGCAAAAGTCTATATGACACCGAACACATTAGGCATAAATATATCCCCAAGTTATTCAATTAAGGAAACAGACCATTTTATGGTCAACGCAATGTAAATTGTCGACTCCGTGCGCCGGCTGGTAAAACAATAATGTTTAAGGAAAATGTGCAGTGAACTCAAAGTCGCTGCCATGAAAATCTCAGCTGGGATCTGACCCGAGGCTGTCAACTGTCCTTGCCATGTATCTGCTTGAACGAGCTTTAATTTATCCCGTGAGCATTGGGCCACCAAAAAAAAAAAAAAAAAAAAAAGATATTCTCTTTGCAAGACGGCGGCTATTTTAATATTTCTTTAAAGCAGGTTTAATTTACTGGAAGGTGACAAGAGGAGGAAATGAAGAAGTGGAACGTCTACAAGGTGCTCGGGCGGCCGCTGCAGACACATTGGATGTAATGCTACGCGTGACCTGTAATAATATACTGTGTGGGGTCTATGGCACTTCCAGTAAAGAGATGGGATATAAATGGCTACAATTAACGCCGACGACACAATCTGACTGGAAACTTTTTTTCTCTCCGTTTCATTAAAGTTTAATTTCATTACGTACACGGCAGCTAATAACTCATCGCCGCTTTATTGGTTATTTAGTCCCAGCTATTTGTGCAATTATATTTTGCTTCATTTACAGACGATAATTCTTCAAGGGCTTTAGGATGCGGAGACGTAATGTGAAGCTTCGGGACCGAAGACCGGGTCTGTCATAGGGACCACCACCCATCATGCACCAGCTATTACACTATTGCATTTATTTGTTTGAGTCTATTCAGCCCTTGGGACGCTGGTGCAACTGCTATATCATCACCCTATGGTTAAAGGGTATTGGAATTACCCGTTTAGGGTAAACCCCAATTTTGCTACTTTAAGGGTGTTGCCTTTTGCTATAATCCTTTGTATACTTGAACTGTTCAGACTGATCTACTGCAGAATCAACTGGGAATCTTTGGACGGTCATTCATTTCCACTGTAGGGACCTCTGCAGGTAAGATATAGTAATACACGTCTGCCATTTACGGCAAATAAATGGCCATCGAGATAATTCATGGGCAGGCCCAGACAGAGAAATCTGCTGTTTGCAGGAGCTGCCCATGTTGGGTAATAAAACTGAATCATCGTGACTGCTTTAAGTAGTGGGGAAACTGTGTAGTGGCCATACTTGGTATTGCACCTCAGCCCCTTTTATTTGAATGGGATTGAGGCTAGGGTTGAGCCGATCTTGAGATTTCAAAATCGATTTTAAAATCCGATTTCCAATCATTTTCCAGCCAATCCTGATCGTGAAATTTACTCGATCGCCCAATCGGGATCCGATCTTTCCCGATCGCTCAGTTCTAGTCAATGCTTCTCTATGGGAAAAGTCACTCCGTGAAGAGCCGATCTTGAGTTCAAAATCTGACTTCCAATCATTTTCCAGCCGATTCTGATCGCGATCGTGAAATTTGCAGCACGGTGGTTCAGTGGTTAGCACTACAGCCTTGCATCGCTGGAGTCCTGGGTTCAAATCCTGCCAAGCATAACATCTGCCAGGAGTTTGTATGTTCTCCCCGTGTTTGCGTGGGTTTCCCCCGGGTAATCCGGTTTCCTCCCACTCTCCAAAGACATACCCATAGGGAATATAGATTGTAAGCCCTATATGGGACAGTAACTGTCAATGTCTGTAAAGCGCTGCGGAATATGATGGCGCTATAAAAATAAGCATAATAAATAAATAATAATTTGCTCGATTACTGATCGGGATCTGATTTTTCCTGATCGCTCAACCCTAAATGAGGCTGATTGAAGACCGATTGTAAATAAAGCTGGTTTTAATTGAATACATTTTTTTTTTATATATATAAAATTTAAAAAAACAGCCTAGTGCCCTCCCGTTGCCTTGTACAAGGGATTGGCTTCATGACCCTCTGACTGTTCACCCTCCGACTTCTTTGCAAATGTTGAAGACAAGACCCTGGAATAGAACCCATAGTAGTCACACCTAGGGCAGAAGACTACAACCTTTGACCATCAATAGGTGACCCAATATGGATGGTTGTCTCGTACACTCAACAACAGTTTTTCCGTTTCAGTGGTCAGTTTAGGGGCACCAGTTTTGCAGATGTGAAAGGTCCTTTTTACTTACAGGTAATATATGTTTCAATCCACATCGTAAGAACTCGTTCCTCAGATGTATCCTGAAGTCCAAATCCTCTGGAGAGGTCAGAAGCGCGTTTATAAATTGCATACAAGACACCTAAAAACAGAATACAGAAATTATTATGAAAAGGAAACACGAACAGTGGAATAAATATGTATGTGGGGCCAAACATTGTCCTCGGTGTGACATTACCCACTGCTTAATTATACATCACAACGTGTCCTTCACTTGCCCATGGAAAAGAAGAACATGGATTTTTAATAACTTTTTTGTAGTGTCAGAAATAGAATTAATGAATATTATGACTGATGATTCATTGGAAAAGTTACTTCTCTACCTTGATATCAAGCAAAGATTCCAACATTGAAATAACAAACCGTCTATAAGATGCTTTAGTTGTGAACAATTTTCTTTTTTAGTGGAAAATTAACACATGCCATCCAAAAATTTCTTTCTCCGTGTGTGGAAATTTTTGGAATTGTTGAAATCATTCAATTCTTTGTTTATTCAGGAAATTTAGAATACTGTAGATGTGGTTCATGGAGATGTTGATGGATAGGGATCATAGAGATGGCCAATTCTGCATCAAGTAGACCTTGAAGACATCCAAAGACTGCCAAGATGTTTTATCCTCATGACCACCCCCAACTGGAGTAGGCAGCTGCACGGGGAACCAATAAGTGGAAGCAGAATTTATAGATTGAAGAGTAAACTACGTGGCTGCCAATGTTTGGCTAGATCAGATCTCAGTCTCCTCCCCTGAGGAGCAGACAAGGAACCTTTCTACCCAATAACCACTAGATTCATCCTCTGCTCAACCAGGCACATCTGCTTATGTTGTGTTGGATACTCTGCAATCTTTCCATAAGACTGAGATATTGATAACCTTTCCTTAGGATAGTTCATTGACATTAAATCAGAGGGCACATCTGAAGCCCCGCATTTCTACCAATCAGCTGCTTGAAGAGACAACAGTGTTCAGACTGCCTCTTTATTGCCTGCCAAACACAGTGCCATAACTTGCATAGTGGCTTGGCTTGGTATTGCAGCTGAGCCCCAATCACTTCAAGGACCTGACCTGATCTGTGGGGATCCTGGATATCAGACCACCTCTGCTAATCTAACATTCATGACCGAAATGAAGAAAAGTCTATGGGGTCTGTGGGTTTCTGTAGGGAACCACCTTTTAAGAAGACCCAAAGAATGGAAATCTAAGTGCAGATGTGAACCTGTGTTGAGGGAAAGAAATCGCTCCACTCATGGTAGTCTTATTAGAATGCTGGTGCAGGATATGATGTCATGTATTTTGTAGGATCTTTGCCTTTCGTGTATGTTGAGCTTCTGTGCTAATAGTATGGATGAAAGATTTATTCTTCCGTCTTTGCAGCCTGTGCTGCGACTCAATGCAACATATGTTTGCAATTTAACATGTCTTAGCCTGGTAGGACGGGTGTTGTTAGGCTGTTGGTTCAATCTCCATGTGGACATAGTGTTGTGATGAAGGTGTTCGCCATGTGAAATCGCACCCAACAGAGTATGTATTCACTATATGGAATGACTAGCGTGTTTATACAATCAACCTATCCATTGCTCGTGTTGCAATTTACACCCATTTAGGGTTGGTGAGGGCCTATACCAGGCGTAGCCCATGGAAGGGGTTGGGTTTAAAAAGTTCAAAAACAAAGCCTGTTTCATCTCTAATATTAGACAAGCCTTCGTTCACTCTTAACTTTCTATCCCCGAGACCTATAATTAAATATTAGCTGTTAAATAAACACATAAATTATCTGTGCATGTCATTACCGTATAGCTACAGTAACACCGAAAAATGGAAACAGTGAATGATCACAAATCTGAAAAATCTTACACATTTTATCAGCTATTATCAAACCAAATTGCAAAAATTTAATTGCAAAGAAAACCTGATACAAAAGTATTGCAGGATTGAAAACTTAAAGGGGAAGGGATGAGACTTCTAGAGACGGCTTCTGATTGCATTGCCTAGCTTGGATTGTTGATATAAATGAAGGACTTAACATTCATGGTTGATGGGCTTTCTAAATTTTACTCAAATTCAAGGATACTTTTCGTTACCTGTCCTAGACATAGGCGACAATGCAACAGCGCCACCACCAAGATTTACTAATATTTACACATAGTATATAACTTTGCTAGAAATATTAACAAATAAAAATATATGGCTTATTGGTTGGCTTCATCACCCCAATAACTTGGGGCAAAATTTTATCTATTGGCATGTATTTTGGGCTGAGATGTACTAACGTCTTCATTAATGGGACCATTTCAGTTCTAGATATGCAGTAGTATGACGACGGCCGAAACATACTACAATAAGTCACGTCGTCATCATTGTGCCGGCTTGAGCAGGTCTTGTTTTACTGGAGCTCAGTGACATGACGGAAGGTGCCAAGACGCGTGCCCATCCTTACATTAATAAAGACTGGAGGTGCCATCTGCTCTGACTGTTTGCTGCCAGGAGAGCTGCTAGCTTAATGGCTTGTATTAATACATTACTGGTAAAGGGGACGTTTCCATCAGAAACAAGTTAATGACTCTTGTAGTTATTCTTCCTCTTACGAGCAGGTTTGCCAGTCTTATAAAAATCTTATAAAAGGTTTGGCACTTCCTGCTGCTTGATGTGCCTTTGTCTGTGCTAATGGAGGTTGCTGAATATTTAGCAGACTTAGAAACCCTTGCCTTTTGTATACAGAGAGGCTATACGAAGGATAAACCCACACTCTATATGTATACATGTTTTATCCATTGTGAGAAGTCATACTCGTTCAACCCTATGGAAAACCTTAGACAAAGAAGTGTTGGCAATGAGAAGTACATTAAGAGGTTTATCAAGGTTGTACAATCCTTTATCTACTGGCATGGGGGGGGGGGGATGGTGCAGGGGGTGGTAGTGTTACAACAAGGTGCACTGTCAAAGAGGGGGGGGGATTAAGAAAGGGTAAGAGAGTGAACACAATCTCAGCCTTGGGTGAAGGAAGGATTGGCCTAGATCACAGACAACTGTTTCAAGTTGGCATCATATAGACGAGGTGCACTAAGAACACCTTTTAGAAGATGACCATTTGTGGGGTACTACATGTATCTTTTGTCACATTGGAATGAGAAGTTGCTCTCACTCTTCTTTTTTGGGACATGACTGGCACATAAAGTGCAAAAGGTATATAGATTATAATCGGGAGAAATGGCAAGAGCAAAAAAATTAAGATAAAAAAATAAAAATAAAAAAGGAAAAGACAAGAAAAAAATAAGGCAAAGGATTAAAAGAAGAAGATAGAAGTAAATAAAGAAAACAGATGAAGAGGAAGGAAGGAAGGGAGGGAGGGAGGAAGGGAGGAAGGAAGGAAGGAAGGAAGCAGGGGCGGATCCAGGGCTGGGCGAGCTGGGCAACCGTCCGGGGCCCCGCATCCAGCGGGGCCCCATGGCACAGCCAGGACCCAGAGCCGCACCTCTAATGGGGACAGCAGCCCGGGCGATTTTTTTTTTTTCCTCTGAACCGTTCACTGGTTCAGACATCTACGTATCAGCGTAGGCGGCGTCATCATGCCGCCTATGCTGATACGTAGACGTCTGACACCTGCCGAGAGAAGATGATCGCGGAGGGAGTGGGAGCAGCAGGAGCGCAATCGGGAAGTATAATAAAAAAATTTTTGTTTTGTAATAGGCCGCTACCCGCTGGAGTATCTCCAGCAGTTAGCGGCCTATTTACCAACCTCCCCGGACCTGATCTCTGCCGCCCCCACTTCCCCTTGTACTATAGGCCGCGGAGGCCGGCAGTGAATAGGCTCGGGACAGGCCGCAATCCCACTGCCACTATTATTATACTGGGGGGTCTTTCCAGACCCCCAAGAATAATAGTCGGAGCCCCAGGGGTGGTGAGGGAACATAATAAACAATGTTACCTCTCCAGGATCTGATGTTAATCCTAGGTGGCTTCGGGCCTATATGGTAATGCCCAGACGTCACGTGTTCTGGTATATTAGCATATAGGCCCAAAGCCTGTGCTAGCAGTACCATATAGGCCCGAAGCCTGATAGGATTAAAGAGGACCATTCATGGTTTTGGCAAAGGCAGTTCTATATACTGCTGGAAAGCCGACAGTGCGCTGAATTCAGAAGGACATGAAGATGAAGAATGAAAAGAAAGAGAGGAATAAAGAAAAAGAAAGCTATAGAAGACATATGAAGAAGATGAGTAAGATGGAGAATTCAATATTAAATCCTGAATAATAAGAAGTATTAGGGCAGAACTCGCCCCATGGGGCTGCAATGTTGTACATTGGGATCATGTATGGTTTGTCCGAGCAGTCTCAGAGATGACAGCCTCAGCACTGCTACATCTGTGTAGATTTCTGTACTGTAATACTAAAGCGACTGTATCCATCCTAAAGATTGTTATCAGACAGATTCCCACCGGATGAACATGGCTGCCCTTGTATCATCACCTTGACCCCCGATAAAGCAAATACAATCAGAGTGTGCCCGTCCATCACTTATCCTCCCTCCTCAGCTTCTCATATTGGCTTGTAAAGATTACAGAAGTCTGGGTGTCAGGCGGCCTTAACCTCTCAGGGAAGAGTCATCCTCTCAATCATTATCTCATTCCACAAGTGATCCCAATGACTTCTCCTCCTTCACCAACATTCAAGGCTTAAATAAATATGTCTGCAGAATCCTCTCCTCACATCGTGTGCTGAGGCGCCAACAACGCCGCACCATTATCACCAATATCAGGACTATGGTGGTAACGGAAACCTCTCTGTATCTATTACAGGCTGCCAGGGGGTTAGATACAGCAGCTCAGTATCACACGTGATAGGATTAGATACACAACCCAGCAGTCAACACTATGCATGAGAGGCTAAGATACAGCAGCTCAGCAGACAATATCACATATGATAGGATTCGATGCACATCTATCAGACAGTATCACACAATTGGATTAGATACACATTTTAGAAAATCATACATGATGAGATACACAGTATCACATAAGGACTGAACTGGCTTAGATACAGTAGCTCTACAGTACACATTTTCTAGTCTTTTTACCAATATTGACTACCATACAGTATATACCTGCAGACTCCCCAGTATAGCAGACTATGCAACCCACCTCTCTACTGTCCCGACAGCTGATAATCCTACTCTACAGGTTGAGAGTTCATGAAAAGATAACCCATCATCCCAGTCACCGCCGCGCCGCCATCGCTCTCAGAGGTTCGCTTATACAGTTTTAACGGAATGATTATGATACGTGTGTATATAGCAGTGAGAAGATATCAGTGAGGTGACATCATTTCTCTGTTTAATGGACCAGTAAAGGGATCTGCTCTTAAAGGTCAAGTCTACAAAGATAAGAGAACTGATCACCTGCTCCCAATACTCATATGACACTTCTGGGAAGGGTTACAATTCACAGGCTAGAGATCATCAGAGACAATGTTCTGGACTCAGGTTTATTGTCCGCAGATAAAAGAGGAAAATCATTCACTGACAGCAAGCAGAAAGAAGGAAGGGATGTCAGGGAGATAGAAGGAGGAAAAAAAAGAGGAAAAGAAAAATAATTAATGGATACAAAAGAAGAGAAAGGAAGAAAAAGAAAACAAGAGAAGAGGAGAGAAGAGGAGATTAGGGGAGGGGGGAGAGGAGAGGAGGGGGGAGGGGAGAGGAGAGAAGAGAATGAAAAAAGGAAGGAAGGAAGGACAGTAGAAAGGAAGGAATAGTAAGAAAGCAGAAAGTAGGAGGGAAAGAAAGACTGATAGAAAGAAGGAAAAGAGATTATACTGAGTGAGGGGGGAGGGAAGGAAGGGATGAAAGGAGAAAAGGAGGAGTGCAGATGGAAGAAAGCAAGTGAGGGAGGAAGGGAGAGTGTAGTGCAGAAGGAAGGGAGGAGGAAGGAAGGAAGGAAGGAAGGAAGGAAGGAAGGAAGGAAGGAAGGAAGGAAGGAAAGAAAGGAAAGAAGGAAAGAAAGAAGGAAAGAAAGAAAGAAAGAAAGAAAGAAAGAAAGAAAGAAAGAAAGAGAAAGAAAGAAAGAAAGAAAGAAAGAAAGAAAAAGAAAAGAAAAGAAACAAAAAGTAAAAGATTAAGGGAAGAGAGAGAAGAAAGAGAGAAGAAGAAAGAAAGGATGGTAGAGAAAAAGAAAAAAATGAAGAAAAGAGAAAAGAAAACGACTAAATAGTCCTGTTGATCTGAGACATATGTCAGGTGCAGTTTCCTTTCTGTAAGGCATATGGATATGTGACAATGTTACTCGGCAGTCGGTTGCTGCTCTTACCAATTATAGCACTTGGAGAGGTAAATTGGTTAAGTGACTACTGTCCACTTATTTGCCGCAGATATTCTGCACAATTGAAAACATTCTCAGCTCAGCACATGTGCTATTAAACAAAGCAAGCAGTAAGTGTCTGAACACAAAGGCAATAATCTTCAGGAATACAACCATTATCAGTGCTTAATGTCCCAAGGCTAAGGTGGCCGTTTGTAAAAATCTAACAAAACCGTCGTTAGCTGTGTTAACAACCAATTTCCCAGAAAAAAGCTGTTACACAAAGTTCTACACAACACTAAAATAGATATACAGCAGTCGGAGATATAATAATAGATGCAAGTTTAACAATCACATGCTGCTTATAAATATGTTTCCTGTTAAAAAGGCCGAGAATATGGTAATTGGTCTGACGACATATGGCCGTAATATTGCAATCATATGCTCTTTATACTGTAGTTCACATTACTGGTAACAAGACTATGGCTCTATGGCTGATATTATTGAATATAAGGAAACTGTGTACAATACAACATCACCTCGTATGTATAAGAACATAACTGCTATAATACTGCTCCTATGTACAACAATATAACTACTATAATACTACTCCTATGTACAAGAATATAACTACTATAATACTGCTCCTATGTACAAGAATATAACTACTATAATACTGCTCCTATGTACAAGAATATAACTACTATAATACTACTCCTATGTACAAGAATATAACCACTATAATACTGCCCACTATGTACAAGAATATAACCACTATAATACTGCTCCTATGTACAAGAATATAACTACTATAATACTGCTCCTATGTACAAGAATATAACTGCTATAATACTGCTCCTATGTACAAGAATATAACTACTATAATACTACTCCTATGTACAAGAATATAACTATAATACTGCTCCTATGTACAAGAATATAACTACTATAATACTGCTCCTATGTACAAGAATATAACTACTATAATACTACTCCTATGTACAAGAATATAACTATAATACTGCTCCTATGTACAAGAATATAACTACTATAATACTGCTCCTATGTACAAGAATATAACTACTATAATACTGCTCCTATGTACAAGAATATAACTACTATAATACTGCCCCCTATGTACAAGAATATAACTACTATAATACTGCTCCTATGTACAAGAGTATAACTACTATAATACTACTCCTATGTACAAGAATATAACTACTATAATACTGCTCCTATGTACAAGAATATAACTACTATAATACTGCTCCTATGTACAAGAATATAACTACTATAATACTGTTCCTATGTACAAGAATATAACTACTATAATACTGCTCATATGTACAAGAGTATAACTACTATAATACTACTCCTATGTACAAGAATATAACTACTATAATACTGCTCCTATGTACAAGAATATAACTACTATAATACTGCTCCTATGTACAAGAATATAACTACTATAATACTGTTCCTATGTACAAGAATATAACTACTATAATACTGCTCATATGTACAAGAATATAACTACTATAATACTGCTCCTATGTACAAGAATGTAACTACTATAATACTGCTCCTATGTACAAGAATATAACTACTATAATACTGTTCCTATGTACAAGAATATAACTACTATAATACTGCTCATATGTACAAGAATATAACTACTATAATACTGCTCCTATGTACAAGAATGTAACTACTATAATACTGCTCCTATGTACAAGAATATAACTACTATAATACTCCCTCCTATGTACAAGAATATAACTACTATAATACTGCTCCTATGTACAAGAATATAACTACTATAATACTGCCTCCTATGTACACGAATATAACTACTATAATACCGCCCCTATGTACAAGGATATAACTACTATAATACTGCTCCTATGTACAAGAATATAACTACTATAATACGGCTCCTATGTACAAGATAATAACTACTATAATACTGCTCCTATGTACAAGATAATAACTACTATAATACTACTCCTATGTACAAGAATATAACTACTATAATACTGCTCATATGTACAAGAGTATAACTACTATAATACTGCTCCTATGTACAAGAATATAACTACTATAATACTACTCCTATGTACAAGAATATAACTACTATAATACTGCTCCTATGTACAAGAATATAACTACTATAATACTGCTCCTATGTACAAGAATATAACTACTATAATACTGCTCCTATATAAATAATATACCTACTACTATAATACTGCCTCTACATATAAGACTAGTTACAAAAGCAATCATGACTGCCATGATCGAGGATTGCTGGGATTATTCTGGAGTAGCTATTATGTCAGTGCATATTTCAGTACCTGGACATGAAGAGCTTCATGATTTTCTAATCCTTCAACAATTGGTGCAAACCGCTCTCTGTTGTTAATTTCAGCTGCCGTACTGATCGCTTCAAGAAGTTTCTCCAATCTGATATGGAGGAAAAGAAAACCAAAAGGAAATTAAAATGTGGACAAATATAATATATGAAATGGCTTCTCTGTAGTCTGTGGGAGATTGTGTGCGGTACCAAAGCTCAAGTCATTACCACTAAAGCTGATCTTACACTTAATGTAGCGTCAGGAGAGCACTTATTTGGCAGAAAGTTATTCATGATGAGCTCCACATACACATGCATGCTCTGTTTGGCCAAGTGTGCATGTTTTCAATGGGTAAAGAACTTTAATCTTTGCCTCTGATGGTCACTTATCTCCATCTCGTCAGGTTCAAATCACCATGCCCAATCCTTTTCTCCACTAACATGTGCTGAACAAGATGGGCATTACATATATATTAGTTGGTTGGTCCTGGGGAAGTCAGGGAGCTTGGCTAACCCAAGTCTAATTTATGGGTCCTCCTTAAATTTTAGAGAATTATTGGTCAGGATTTAATGGTAAAGGCAATTGCTTAGAAAGGTGACATCTATGGGCCTGTTATAACAAAGGTCATTCCAGAACCAGCTGGAAACCTTCAAGACTTCACAGGGAACCCAAGAACCAAAGGTAATGTGTATGGGTCTTAAGAGTGCAAATCCAAAAGGAAAGTAAGGTATGAAGTCACGGGTTTACAGACAAGTATGGTATTGTATAAGAGTATGTACACACCAAGAGTAAGTACATCTGTACGTGCCAACCTTCAAGGATTTCATAAGTTATGGGGAAGTCGAAAGGTTGAAGAAAGACTTAAATCGGAGGTGGGCCAAGTGTAGGAGGAGAAAAGGCTCCATTGTTCAGTCCCAGTACCCCTTTCACTCCTGTGAAGGGACTTTGGGTACAAAGCAGAGGCGCCCATATGATCGCTGTGACCAAACAGTGGCCTTAGTGGTTGCTGATGAGGAACGCGTGACGTCACTCGGATATGTCAACTGTTCCTTACCAGTGACCGCTATGCACCACAGAAAGATCAACATGACTTTTATTGATTGCTTTACCCCCACCCCAGCCACCCATGAGTTTCCTATAAATCCTGGACAACCCCTTTAATACTTAGCACATTGAAATTTCTAAACAACAAATTATTGCCCACAACATCACCTGGAATTAGAACTGGTGCCAAATGTAACCAGATATCAGAAATGGCAACCGTATGTGCAAATCCTCAAGTCTTCACAAGAAGGTGCACAACATGGTGATGGATGTGGTCAGATAAGGTATAGAAATGGTGGGAAGTTGGGTACTAGAGCTTTGCTATGGGTCAACCGACAAGACTTCACATTCTTCAAAAATGGAGGGACTGAAGGGAATCAGATCACGAGTACTAAAGGAGATGTCAAAAGATCTCATTGAACGAAACGAACACGGAACATACAAATAATCTCAAAGAAATCCTGCAGCAACACATGGGTTAATATCTGGCTGCTCTGCACCCTCTTCAATGGAAGATCAGGGGAGGAGAGTGACTTATTAAAAAGAACAGAGCTTAACAATGTTGTCCTATGGCAGAGAAGGCAGAGGGGGGGGGGGGGGGGAGGCTCCTGCTGCAGCCATTTTTCTTAGCGCCAGAGACAGGATAGTGAGGATGGGGAGGGGACATGGAAAATCTCCTGGGACACAGAATTATTAAGCCTAAAAAACCCTTTAATTGCAAATAATACTAAATATGCCGTGTTATATACATGGCAACCATACAATGTCACTTACATGTTATCCTCCCCGACAATGCATATGGCGGACAATATCTTCAGTATCTCAGTCATCATGTTGGCTTGTTTTGGATCAATAGCTCGTGCCAGAAGAGTTAAACTTCTTTCTTCTCCCAACATCCTTTGCAGACCATACTGAAAAATGAATGAAAAAATGGACATTTACCTATATCACTGAGGCGGCCATGTGACAGCCCAAGAACATTTACTGATTTTCCGTTTTCCTGTTTCCGGAAAAGGAACGTCACCAATACTAACCCTTCTACCCCATCAAACTTACCTGTCTTCATGTCTGGATCTTTTGGGCAAGAAAGATCACTTCCTTCAGGAGGGCCAGCTGCTCCTCTTCTTGCATCTGCCAACCCCCCCACGCCTGCGCAATAGTCAGAGTGCTGGCACTCCAGCTTTATTGCACAGGCGTCGGCAGATGTAAAGAGGAGAAGGACAGAAGGAAGTCATCTCCAGTGCCAAGACATGAAGACAGGTAAGTATGATGGGGTAAGTGGCTTGAGTTAGTTAGATAGATAGTTATTGAGGTAGGTAGGGCTAGTAGTCTGTGGGATTGAGTGAGGGAGAGGGGAATGAGAGAGGGGGAGAATGAGAGAGGGGGAGAATGAGAGAGGGGGAGAATGAGAGAGGGGGAGAATGAGAGAGGGGGAGAATGAGAGAGGGGGAGAATGAGAGAGGGGGAGAATGAGAGAGGGGGAGAATGAGAGAGGGAGGGGGAAGGAGGGATGGAGTGAGATAGAGAGAAGGAGGAAGCGAGAGGGGTATCTGAGAGAAGAGCAATATATCATGGTAGATTTGGGATAAAAGAACAGGAAGCTACACCATCATAACAAATGCAGAAGATGCCAGGAGCTCACAGAGAAACCCAGAAGTCAATCAAAACACTGTTATATGTATTCGGGTGCACTTATTGCCCCATTAATAGCAATAAAATACCACTTTAAAAAAAAAATGCCCAGAAAACTTCTTTAATGATACAAGTGTAACAAACTTCAGAATAATAGATAAAAGACACAGTGACAACTTTTCTCTCTGATGGAATCTTTACAACCCACTAACATAAACTCCACCATTAGAAAAATAAAAAAAAATCTTCATATTTGCCGGTTCCAGTTTATTCTAATTGGTTGACTAACGTAGATGGACAGAAAATGGTTAATTTTACTGGGGTAATTTGCATAGCAGAGATGCCAGAGCTTGGATTAACTTGTCACAACATTGTCATAGACACAATCGGCCCAAGGAGAAGATGATCCTTTACTATTTATCACGAATAGAGATGAGCGAACAGTGTTCTATCGAACTCATGTTCGATCGGATATTAGTCTGTTCGGCATGTTCGAATCGAATCGAACACCGCGTGGTAAAGTGCGCCATTACTCGATTCCCCTCCCACCTTCCCTGGCGCCTTTTTTGCTCCAATAACAGCGCAGGGTAGGTGGGACAGGAACTACGACACCGGTGACGTTGAAAAAAGTAGGCAAAACCCATTGGCTGCCGAAAACATGTGACCTCTAATTTAAAAGAACAGCGACGCCCAGCTTCGCGTCATTCTGAGCTTGCAATTCACCGGGGACGGAGGTTTCCGTCCAGTTAGCTAGGGCTTAGATTCTGGGTAGGCAGGGACAGGCTAGGATAGGAAGGAGAAGACAACCAACAGCTCTTATAAGAGCTAAATTCCAGGGAGAAGCTTGTCAGTGTAACGTGGCACTGACGGGCTCAATCGCCGCAACCCAGCTTTCCCAGGATCCTGAATGGAATACACTGTCAGTGTATTCCCGTATACCCGATATATACCCCCGATACCCGTTCCAACGGTGTGCCCCCCCACCTTCACCCCAGAAATACCCTGCAAGTCCCCTAGCAATAGAATTGGGGCTATATACACCCACTATTTTTGCTACTGCCATATAGTGCCATTGTCTCACTGGGAATTCAAAGAATATATTGGGCTTACATATAACTTCAATTCCAGGGAGAAGCTTGTCAGTGTAACGTGGCACTGACGGGCTCAATCGCCGCAACCCAGCTTTCCCAGGATCCTGAATGGAACACACTGACAGTGTATTCCCGTATACCCCATATATACACCCCAAATCCCCGTTCCAACGGTGTGCCCCCCCACCTTCACCTCAGAAATACCCTACAAGTCCCCTAGCAATAGAATTGGGGCTATATACACCCACTATTTTTGCTACTGGTATATAGTGCCATTGTCTGACTGGGAATTCAAAGAATATATTGGGGTTACGTGCACCCACAATTTTTGCTACTGGTATATAGTGCCATTGTCTCACTGGGAATTCAAAGAATATATTGGGGTTACGTGCACCCACAATTTTTGCTACTGGTATATAGTGCCATTGTCTGACTGGGAATTCAAAGAATATATTGGGGTTATAAATACCCTCATTTTTTGCTACTGGTACATAGTGCCATTGTCTGACTGGGAATTCAAAGAATATATTGGGGTTATAAATACCCTCATTTCTTGCTACTGGTATGTAGTGCCATTGTCTGACTGGGAATTCAAAGAATATATTGGGGTTATAAATACCCTCATTTTTTGCTACTGGTACATAGTGCCATTGTCTGACTGGGAATTCAAAGAATATATTGGGGTTACGTGCACCCACAATTTTTGCTACTGGTATACAGTGCCATTGTCTGACTGGGAATTCAAAGAATATATTGGGGTTACAAATACCCTCATTTCTTGCTACTGCCATATAGTGCCAGTTTCTGACTGGTAATTCAAAGAATATATTGGGGTTATAAATACCCTCATTTCTTGCTACTGGTATATAGTGCCATTGTCTGACTGGGAATTCAAAGAATATATTGGGGTTATAAATACCCTCATTTCTTGCTACTGGTATATAGTGCCATTGTCTGACTGGGAATTCAAAGAATATATTGGGGTTACAAATACCCTCATTTCTTGCTACTGCCATATAGTGCCAGTTTCTGACTGGTAATTCAAAGAATATATTGGGGTTACGTGCACCCACAATTTTTGCTACTGGTATATAGTGCCATTGTCTGACTGGGAATTCAAAGAATATATTGGGGTTACAAATACCCTCATTTCTTGCTACTGCCATATAGTGCCAGTTTCTGACTGGTAATTCAAAGAATATATTGGGGTTATAAATACCCTCATTTCTTGCTACTGGTATATAGTGCCATTGTCTGACTGGGAATTCAAAGAATATATTGGGGTTACGTGCACCCACAATTTTTGCTACTGGTATATAGTGCCATTGTCTCACTGGGAATTCAAAGAATATATTGGGGTTACGTGCACCCACAATTTTTACTACTGGTATACAGTGCCATTGTCTGACTGGGAATTCAAAGAATATATTGGGGTTACAAATACCCTCATTTCTTGCTACTGCCATATAGTGCTAGTTTCTGACTGGTAATTCAAAGAATATATTGGGGTTACGTGCACCTACAATTTTTGCTACTGGTATATAGTGCCATTGTCTGACTGGGAATTCAAAGAATATATTGGGGTTACAAATACCCTCATTTCTTGCTACTGGTATATAGTGCCATTGTCTGACTGGGAATTCAAAGAATATATTGGGGTTACGTGCACCCACAATTTTTGCTACTGGTATATAGTGCCAATTTCTAACTGGGAATTCAAAATGCGCAAGGCTCCCGGAAAGGGACGTGGACGAGGCCGTGGGCGAGGTCGGGGGAATGGTTCTGGGGAGCAAGGTAGCAGTGAAGCCACAGGGCGTCCCGTGCCTACTCCTGTGGGGCAGCAAGCATTGTGCCACTCCACAGTGCCAGGGTTGCTTGCCACATTAACTAAACTGCAGGGTACAAACCTTAGTAGGCCCGAGAACCAGGAACAGGTCTTGCAATGGCTGTCAGAGAACGCTTACAGCACATTGTCCAGCAGCCAGTCAGACTCTGCCTCCTCTCCTCCTATTACCCAACAGTCTTGTCCTCCTTCCTCCCAAAATTCCCAAGCTTCACAGAACAATAACCCCAACTGTCCCTGCTCCCCAGAGCTGTTCTCCGCTCCTTTCATTGTCCCTCAACCTGCCTCTCCACGTCACGATTCCACGAACCTAACAGAGGAGCATCTGTGTCCAGATGCTCAAACACTAGAGTCTCCTCCATCTCCGTTCGATTTGGTGGTGGATGACCAGCAACCCACCCTCATCGACGATGATGTGACGCAGTTGCCGTCAGGGCATCCAGTTGACCGGCGCATTGTGCGGGAGGAGGAGATGAGACAGGAGTTGGAAGAGGAAGTGGTGGATGATGAGGACACTGACCCGACCTGGACAGGGGGGATGTCAAGCGGGGAAAGTAGTGTGGATGTTGAGGCAAGTGCAGCACCAAAAAGGGTAGCTAGAGGCAGAGGCAGAGGTCAGCAGCTTAGGCGAAGCCAGGCCACACCCGGAATCTCCCAAGATGTTCCAGTTCGTACCCAGCCCCGAAAAACTCCCACCTCGAGGGCACGTTTCTCGAAGGTGTGGAGTTTTTTCAAGGAATGCGCCGAGGACAGATATAGTGTTGTCTGCACAATTTTCCTCTCGAAATTGATTAGGGGCTCTGAGAAGAGCAACCTGTCCACCACTTTAATGCGCCGTCATTTGGAATCCAAGCACTGGAATCAGTGGCAGGCAGCAACGGCAGGACAAAGGCCGCCTGCCGTTCACGCCACTGCCACTGCCTCTGCCACTGCCTCTGCCACTGCCACTGCTGACTGTGCTGGCGATGCACTCCAGAGGACGAGCCAGGACACCACTTCATCTGCCTCCGCCACTTTGTTGACTTCTCCCTCATCCTCCCCTGTTCCTGTCTTATCTCCTTCTCCTGCACCATCAAAGGCACCATCAGGCGCTTCTTTACAACAACCCACCATCTCTCAGACATTGGAGCGGCGGCAGAAATACACTGCTAACCACCCACACGCGCAAGCCTTGAACGCCAACATCGCTAAACTGCTGGCCCAGGAGATGTTGGCGTTCTGGCTTGTTGAAACTCCCGCCTTCCTGGACCTGATGGCAACTGCGGCACCTCGCTATGCCGTCCCTAGCCGTCACTACTTCTCCCGGTGTGCCGTCCCCGCCTTGCACCAGCACGTGTCACTCAACATCAGGCGGGCCCTTAGTTCCGCGCTTTGCACAAAGGTCCACTTGACCACCGACGCGTGGACAAGTGCATGCGGACAGGGACGCTACATTTCACTGACGGCACACTGGGTGAATGTAGTTGAGGCTGGGACTGCTTCCCAAACTGGCCCGGTGTACCTCGTCTCCCCGCCTAACATTCCTGGCATGGACACGAGAAGAACACCCCCCTCCTCCTCCTCCTCTACCGCCTCCTCCTCCACCACCGCCTCCTCCTCCGCCACCGCCTCCTCCTCCGCTATTAGATTGACCCCAGCTACGAGTTGGAAACGTTGCAGCACTGGCGTTGGTAGACGTCAGCAGGCTGTGCTGAAGCTGATCAGCTTGGGGGACAGACAGCACACTGCCTCCGAGGTGAGGGATGCCCTCCTCGATGAGACGGCAATATGGTTTGAGCCGCTGCACCTGGGCCCAGGCATGGTCGTTTGTGATAACGGCCGGAACCTGGTAGCAGCTCTGGAGCTTGCCGGACTCCAACATGTTCCATGCCTGGCCCACGTCTTCAACCTAGTGGTGCAAAACGTTTCCTAAAGAGCTACCCCAATGTTCCAGAGCTACTGGTGAAAGTGCGGCGCATGTGCGCCCACTTTCGCAAGTCGACAGTAGCCGCTGCTAGCTTAAAATCTCTCCAGCAATGCCTGCATGTGCCACAACACCGGCTTTTGTGCGACGTCCCCACACGCTGGAACTCAACGTTTCAGATGTTGAATAGAGTGGTTGAGCAGCAGAGACCTTTGATGGAATACCAGCTACAAAACCCTAGGGTGCCACAAAGTCAGCTGCCTCAGTTTCACATCCATGAGTGGCCATGGAATGAGAGACCTTTGTGACATCCTACGGGTCTTTGAGGAGTCCACAAGGAGGGTGAGCTCTGAGGATGCGATGGTGAGCCTTACAATCCCGCTCTTGTGTGTTCTGAGAGAATCCCTGATTGACATCAGGGATAACTCAGATCACACAGAGGAGTTAGGGATAGCATCCGATCCGTCACAGCTGGAGAGTAGGTCCACACATCTGTCCGCTTCACTGCGTTTAATGGAGGAGGAGGAGGAGGAGGAGGAGGAGGAGGAGGAAGAAGAGTTGTCCGATGATGTGATGGTGATACAGGAGGCTTCCGGGCAACTTCGAATCGTCCCATTGTTGCAGCGCGGATGGGTAGACATGGAGGATGAGGAGGAAATGGAGATTGAACTTTCCGGTGGGGCCAGAGGAGTCATGCCAACTAACACTGTGGCAGACATGGCTGAGTTCATGTTGGGGTGCTTTACAACCGACAAGCGTATTGTCAAAATCATGGAGGACAACCAGTACTGGATCTTTGCTATCCTTGACCCCCGGTATAAAAACAACATCTCGTCTTTTATTCCGGTAGAGGGGAGGGCCAATCGCATCAATGCTTGCCACAGGCAATTGGTGCAGAATATGATGGAGATGTTTCCAGCATGTGACGTTGGCGGCAGGGAGGGCAGTTCCTCCAGTAGGCAACCAAGTTCTCACCGGTCCACACAAACGAGGGGCACACTGTCTAAGGTCTGGGACACCTTGATGGCACCCCCTCGCCAAAGTGCCGCCACGGAGGGTCCTAGTGTCACCAGGCGTGAGAAGTATAGGCGCATGTTGCGGGAATACCTTTCCGACCACAGCCCTGTCCTCTCCGACCCCTCTGCGCCCTACACGTATTGGGTGTCAAAGTTGGACCTGTGGCTTGAACTTGCCCTATATGCCTTGGAGGTGCTGTCCTGTCCTGCCGCCAGCGTCCTATCTGAGAGGGTGTTCAGTGCAGCCGGTGGCATCATCACTGACAAGCGCACCCGTCTGTCAGCTGAGAGTGCCGACCGGCTCACTTTGATAAAAATGAACCACCACTGGATAGAGCCTTCATTTTTGTGCTCACCTGTGTAAAGCACCCCAACATGAAACTCCATGTCTGTACTCAACCTCTCCAATTCCTCTGCATCCTCATACTCATCCACCATAAGCGTTGCACAATTCTGCTAATACTAGGCTCCCTCCACCCTGATTTCCCCCAACTCTGCTGGTTAGAGGCTCCCTCCACCCTGATTTCCACCAACTCTGCTGGTTAGAGGCTCCCTCCACCCTGCTTTCCCACAACTCTGCTGGTTAGAGGCTCCCTCCACCATGAATTGGTCCAAACTGGGCTGTTTAGAGGCTCCCTCCACCATGAATTGGTCCAAACTGGGGTTTTTAGAGGCTCCCTCCACCATGAATTGGTCCAAACTGGGCTGTTTAGAGGCTCCCTCCACCATGAATTGGTCCAAACTGGGGTTTTTAGAGGCTCCCTCCACCATGAATTGGTCAAAACTGGGCTGGTTAGAGGCTCCCTCCACCATGAATTGGTTCAAACTGGGCTGTTTAGAGGCTCCCTCCACCATGAATTGGTCCAAACTGGGGTTTTTAGAGGCTCCCTCCACCATGAATTGGTCCAAACTGTGGTTTTTAGAGGCTCCCTCCACCATGAATTGGTCCAAACTGGGGTTTTTAGAGGCTCCCTCCACCATGAATTTGCCCAAACTGGGCTGTTTAGAGGCTCCCTCCACCATGAATTGGTCCAAACTGGGGTTTTTAGAGGCTCCCTCCACCATGAATTTGCCCAAACTGGGCTGTTTAGAGGCTCCCTCCACCATGAATTTGCCCAAACTGGGGTTTTTAGAGGCTCCCTCCACCATGAATTGGTCCAAACTGGGGTTTTTAGAGGCTCCCTCCACCATGAATTGGTCCAAACTGGGGTTTTTAGAGGCTCCCTCCACCATGAATTTGCCCAAACTGGGCTAGTTAGAGGCTCCCTCCACCATGAATTGGTCCAAACTGGGGTTTTTAGAGGCTCCCTCCACCATGAATTGGTCCAAACTGGGGTTTTTAGAGGCTCCCTCCACCATGAATTTGCCCAAACTGGGCTGTTTAGAGGCTCCCTCCACCATGAATTTGCCCAAACTGGGCTGTTTAGAGGCTCCCTCCACTATGAATTGGTCCAAACTGGGGTTTTTAGAGGCTCCCTCCACCATGAATTGGTCCAAACTGGGGTTTTTAGAGGCTCCCTCCACCATGAATTGGTCCAAACTTGGGGTTTTAGAGGCTCCCTCCACCATGAATTTGCCCAAACTGGGCTGTTTAGAGGCTCCCTCCACCATGAATTGGTCCAAACTGGGGGTTTTAGAGGCTCCCTCCACCATGAATTGGTCCAAACTGGGGTTTTTAGAGGCTCCCTCCACCATGAATTGGTCCAAACTGGGGTTTTTAGAGGCTCCCTCCACCATGAATTGGTCCAAACTGGGGTTTTTAGAGGCTCCCTCCACCATGAATTTGCCCAAACTCTGCTGGTTAGAGGCTCAATCCACCCTGATTTTCAAAACAAATGTTGGTGCCAACCTCAACTTACTACAAGGGCCAAATTCACTGCTGGTGACAAGCTCTCCTCACTGCAAGTGCCAAATACACATGTTTCAAGGTGTTTTCCTACTGTCAGAGAGGTGGTATTGAGTGTGTAAAGTGTGTAGTTGTTAGGCTGTGATGTTGGGGTAATAGAGGGTCTTTGGTGTGTTAGATGCCCCCAGACATGCTTCCCCTGCTGTCCCAGTGTCATTCCAGAGGTGTTGGCATCATTTCCTGGGTTGTCTTAGTGGACTTGGTGACCCTCCAGACACGGATTTGGGTTTCCCCCTTAACGAGTATCTGTTCCCCATAGACTATAATGGGGTTCGAAACCCGTTCGAACACACGAACATTGAGCGGCTGTTCGAATCGAATTTCGAACCTCGAATATTTTAGTGTTCGCTCATCTCTAATCACGAAGAATGGAGAAGTGGCGGATGAATGCGCTCCGCACGAGGAGTCCCACCTACCTTATTGTTCATGAAGGCTTTCAGGCACTGGATGAGTTTATGCTGATTTTTCTTGTCAATATTTTCCTGCCTTGGGAAGGAAAAAAATAAGATAAGACATTAGATGGAGTCTGACAAGGAGAAATATGTGAGCAGAATGAAGACGCATACTTACTGTTTCTTGTCCAGTAACTTTTCCAGAACATCCAACAGGAGCCCGAGGCCTTCATGGCCAAAGTTGTTCACCCAACTGTTGGGAAAGAAAACTAATTTTACTTCGCTGAAAAAATATAAACTTTGCTCATTCTGTGAAACTTCACAAAATGTAACTTTTTCTTGACACATTAAATGCACAGAAAATATTCTCCACCTTGTAATTTCAGAAACATGAAGCCACATACAGAGATTAATTCACTTTTGCCAACTTTCCATGGAGAACTTTTACAATCTACCAGTGTGTGCGGTAAAGCATTGATAATCACATGCAGTGACATATACACAGCAGACACACAAAGCTCCAAACATTGACACCTATACGAAGTGTTAGCCGACGCTGCAAATTGCAACAGTGGATAATAAAAAGAAAGGCATAACCATTTCAATGCCAGAAACAAGTTCATAAAATTTCTACATTCTCATATGAAAATAATTTCTATCAAGAATACTGCTCCTATGTACAAGAATATAACTACTATAATACTGCCCCCTATGTTCAAGAATATAACTACTATAATACTACCTCCTATGTACAAGAATATAACTACTATAATACTGCTCCTATGTACAAGAATATAACTACTATAATACTACCTCCTATATACAAGAATATAACTACTATAATACTGCTCCTATGTACAAGAATATAACTACTATAATACTACTCCTATGTACAAGAATATAACTGCTATAATACTGCTCCTATGTACAAGAATATAACTACTATAATACTGCTCCTATGTACAAGAATATAACTACTATAATACTGCCCCCTGTGTTCAAGAATATAACTACTATAATACTACCTACTATGTACAAGAATATAACTACTATAATACTGCTTCTATGTACAACAATATAACTACTATAATACTGCTCCTATGTTCAAGAATATAACTTCTATAATACCGCTCCTATGTTCAAGAATATAACTTCTATAATACTGCTCCTATGTACAAGAATATAACTACTATAATACTACTCCTATGTACAAGAATATAACTACTATAATAGTACCCCTATGTACAAGAATATAACTACTACAATACTGCTGTTATGTATAAGAAGATAACTGCTCTAATACTGCCCCTATGTTCAAGAATATAACTACTATAATACTACCTACTGTGTACAAGAATATAACTACTATAATACTGCTCCTATGTACAACAATATAACTACTATAATACTGCTCCTATGTATAAGAATATAACTACTATAATACTGCTCCTATGTACAACAATATAACTACTATAATACTGCTCCTATGTATAAGAATATAAATACTATAATACTGCTCCTATGTACAAGAATATAACTACTATAATACTACTCCTATGTACAAGAATATAACTACTATAATACTGCTCCTATGTACAAGAATATAACTACTATAATACTGCTCCTATATACAAGAATATAACTACTATAATACTGCTCCTATGTACAAGAATATAACTACTATAATACTGCTCCTATGTACAAGAATATAACTACTATAATACTGCTCCTATGTACAAGAATATAACTACTATAATACTACCTCCTATGTACAAGAATATAACTACTATAATACTGCTCCTATGTACAAGAATATAACTACTATAATACTACCTCCTATGTACAAGAATATAACTACTATAATACTGCTCCTATGTACAAGAATATAACTACTATAATACTACCTCCTATGTACAAGAATATAACTACTATAAAACTGTATACATGATTATGACATCCCAGATTGAATGGAGTGGCGGTCAGAAATATACAATCCAGTTCTGATCATTTACTAGTTACCCCTACATATAGTATTGCGCTGTGCTTCTGCTATTCCTGGCCGTCTCTCTGGACATAGTGGAGCAGTGGTATAGATTTCCAAACAGCTGTTCCATTCACACTCGGGAACAAAACTCCCCAGTTCCTGTGAACATTGGGGGCCATGAGGTGAATAGGGGTGACTTGTTTTTAAGATCTCTGACTGGCCGATTCTCTCATTTCGAAGTGTAACTATTAGACAGTGATTTCGCACATAGGAAATAGATTGTCAGGTGAGATAACTCATCATCAGATTATTTCATTTTCCCGTGTTACAGTTAAACAAAGCAAACTTGGAAAGTTTCTAAATGACGATATCAGCATTGCTTCCCAGCACAGAAGAACACAGATTTGTATCCCATACGACGCACCTACGGATTGCCTCTAGTTAGCGGCCTCTGCGTGACAATGATGATTTACAATCGCTTTACACGCCTACGTATTTAGATTTTTTAAAGTGAGTTATGTGAACAGATGTTATACCTGGAGGTGCAAAATCAAAACAGTTTATTAAAAACAATCATAAACACTTCATCTTCTTTCCTCTATTCTTTGACAATAGAGAGTCAACAAACACATCAGAAGACTGACAAACTTCTGAGGATTCTGCACAAACTTAAGACTCCGGAGCGAGAAGCGTTTCTAGGCGGCTCAGAATAGTAGTGAGTTCTTGTTGGTGCCAAGTGTCCCATGTAAGCGAGCAAAATAAATATGCGACACGTTTCAAGGTTGGAGACAATTGGTTCTTTCAACTGAAATGTCCTGATACAATTGTCCCCAATTGTAACCAGTTGCAATCTTATGATGACACGTTCCCCTCAAAAGATAGACTTTTTGATACATTGTAGATTAGGGAGTATTTTGCTATGTTACTATATTGTCTACCTATGGCACCAAGATCCTTCACTGTGACAGAAGACCATTGAGATCTTAAGACCATCATTGGTTAGACACTGCCTGAAGCTTCTCAGAGAAGGACATCTAACATGTTTCTTGCACATCCTTCTCTAATGATCTCACCACTGCCCCCTTCTGGGGTTTTGCAGTTATCAAACTTTGGAGAAACCAAATCTCAGTCTTGAGAATAACAGAAATTGTAGGACTGAACTGCATGAAATATTTTTCTACTTTGAATATTTACCCAACTTTCGTTCAATTTGAATTTCCCTTTTTTGACATCAAGTCCTCCTCAAAGCTGCTCTTCATATGATCTTACAAATAGGATTCGCAATTGATACAGATTAACATATTCTAGAACATCTGTATGGTGGCCAAACTGAGGTGACCATGTTGGGTGCCTCTTCTTTGTGAAATGTTCATGCACATCCTATCCTATCCTTCCTTCCTACTAATATTATTCTATTCTATCTTCTATCTATCTATCTATCTAAATGTGAAAGTTCGGATGTTTGTTCCTCAATCACGCAAAAACGGCTGAAAGGATTTGGATGAAATTTTGCACACACATAGTTTGTAACCTCGATTAAAACATAGGCTACTTTTTTATCCCAGTAAATGACATGGCTTCATGACTGTTATGAATTTATGTTCACTACTAAATGTGAAAGTTTGGATGTTTGTTCCTCAATCATGCAAAAATGGCTGAAAGGATTTAGATGAAATTTGGCACACAGATAGTTTGTAACCTCGATTAAAACATAGGCTACTTTTTATCCCAGTAAATGACATGGCTTCACGATTGTTATGACTTTATGTTCACACTAGCTGGTACCCGCGACTTTGTTTGCGGTGATTGTAGCAGTGGGTATATACAGGCGTGGGTAAGGTTTTCGTACCGTGTATAAGGGATGGGATATGAAATGTAACTGTGTATCTTGTTTTTGCTGTAATTCTGAGAATACGTGAGACTTTTGTGTTGAAGTTAATTTGTATTTGAGCTGCTATACGGTGTTGTGAGAAACTGTACATAGTGTCTTTGGGACAGAGGTATTTGAAGTTAATATACCTCAATATACGACATTGTATACTTTGTTATTTTCTGCCAGTAGTGTGTTGACATTGTTTTGTTTGTAAAAGTTGCCATATTCTGACAGCAGTCACTTTTTTATTTGTCTGTGTTGGGGGATGTCTTTTTTTGCGGGGCTGGGTGTTGTTTTTAGTTGTTGCATTTTCGGGAATTGCTATTGGTTTCATCACTTTTGATTGATATTTGTACGATAATGAAAATAGTGAAAAAACAGTGGTTTTGGACTTTTCAGTATGATTGCGGCTACGGCATTAAGCGTCCAGGCAAAATATTTGTATAGCTTTGTAGAGCGGGCGATTTCGAACACAGGGATACCTAACATGTATGTGTTTCACAGTATTTAACTACTTTTATATGTGTTCTAGGGAAAGGGGGGTATTTGAATTTGTAATACTTTTTATTTTGTATTTTTTTTTCCTTTTTTTTTTTTTTTTTTTGCATTTATTAGACCGCCTAGGGGTATTGACATGGGTGGGCGGTGTCGCGGATTGTCAGAGCGGTGGGGGTTGGTAAACATGGCTGCTCCGGAGCGTTAAAGAGAGCCTCCTGGAGTATCGTTAGGGTGAGGGGCAAAGTGGTTAAGTATATGTATATGTGATTGAGTGGGGTTAGGGGCTAGGCTGTAGAGGGTAATATGAATTTTGTGGCTTGCTATGGTCCAAACTGTGTGAGATTGCAGAGATGGTGGTGTGAGTTTGGGTTTTGTGGGGGTCCTGGCACAAACGTATGTGTGCTGTTGTGACGAAAAGTAGCCTATTGCGCAATCGAGTGTAGTGACTATGTTTGTGGAAAATTTCAGCCAAATCGGTGGAGCGGGTTTTGCGTGCTTGAGGAACATCCAAACACACAAACTCACAAACCCACAAACTTTCACATTTATAATATTAATAGGATACTATATTACACTGCTCTTGACTACAGCTCATCTCAGCTTCTGATAAAGCCAGGTCTGTTATCTCTCTATGTAAACTCTCAGCTAAACCTCATTCTGTACCTGCATTTGCAAATTATCTGATCAGCTCCAGGTAGTGTTAGTGTTGAGACACTGGACGGGAAAACACCTTAAATCCAAATTGGCAGCTTGCCAATTTTAAACATGCCTGGAAAAATAAAATCTAAATTTGTTGCAAAATTTTACAAACAACGAGAGATATGAAGGAATCCAGAAGTCACAGAGTTCTCCTCAAGCGGAGCTGAGGGGTATCATCAATGCCAACAAGCCGCTTATTACATGACGTCCCAGCGAGCTGCTGAGATGCAGGAACAATCACAGACATGTTGCGAGGAACAAGTTCAGTGGCAGGCCAGCTTGACGTCTGCCAAAACGTCGGAGCAGGTAGATCATCGACGCCAACAACACACTCATTATATGGTTTCCCAGTGAGCTGTTGAGATACGGGAACAATCACAGGCACGGCATGAGGAACAAGGTCAGCACCAGGACAGTATAAGAGCTGCTGAAACGACGGAGCAGGCAAACCATTGATGGCAGCAATTTGCTGAATATAGGCGGGTCATCGATGCCAACAACACGCAGACAAAGTCGCGGGCAGAGACTAGTACATAGATATGTGTGCACATGGGTAGCCCTCTACGGAGCTCCATCACTCAACCTCATAGAAGACCTTCTCGAGAGCTCCAGTCAATGTTTTCATGACTATGATTTGTCATTATTAATAGTCCCTATGTATTGCAGGATAATCTAGGTCAATGAGTGAAGCACCCCAAGAGTCAATCACAGGATGAAATCTGCCATGCACTGTGTGCAAAAACAGCATGCGACAACTAATTCAGCTGACATGACCAATCTACAGTATGAAGACGAACATCATGTAAAGGGAGGACAATCCAACCAACTCCCAATATCTGAATACAATGTTCAAGGTTCAATTTCCCGACTGGCACTTTGGGGTCAGTTTATTGAGTGCACTCACGTCACAGACGTTGCTTACTCGATGGACAAAATTCAGTAATACCGTAATCGTGTTGTGAATAGAAACGCCCCATGTACAAGTCCTGAACGGTGTGTTTGTTACCCTTATTCCCATGTCATAGTTTACAGCAAAACACAATCTCGGCTACACGTCGCCATGTGTCGGCTGATAACTCGCATGTGGATATTGCTTCCGTCATGTTTGAAACACTGCAGAGAAATATACAACAAGGGCAGATCATTAGCCGTGTATTTGTTTGGTGGGGATTACAGTGTTATGTACCTAATTATCAAAATTAAATAATGAAATATTCCATCGCCATCTGCTCCAAATTAAGTTTGTCAATTACACTGGAGCTTGCTTGACGGAAATATATCAAATCTTTTATACTCGCCCGAAAGCTAAAGAAAAGGGGGAGAAAAACAATCCCGGCATTTAAGAATTCAGGTAACATCATGTAAATGTGTAAGGCAACAAAATGATTACTATTATTATCAACAGCCTTACTGATGGGAGAAGGAACAGATGTCGTGTGAACTGCCAATCTGTGTTTTCCTGTTGCTTTAATTGATACGAGAGCAAAGGCTGGCAAAAATATTTAAATTAAAGGTAAAACAATTGAGCACAAATCCCATAGTCTAATGTTGTATAATGACTACTAGAAAACTGACTGCTATTTGTAAAAATACTAACAGGAGGACCCGGCTTTGCACAGATATATTTCATTTTTTTGTTTGTGTACTAGCTTCTTAAAAATTACCCAGTTATGCACTGGTGTATTTTGTATGTCGTTTTGTGTGTCCATAAGCATCATGTGATCGTGTGTATCACAGTTTGGATATCAGTGAAAAACCTGCGATTGGTTGTCATGGATACCTGGAATAAAGCTGTGTGAATGTGTCACTTGTACAACAGTGTCATCTACAATGCCCTGCCCTTTTAAAGCTGACGTACAGCAGTGAAGAAAAATGGCTGGGTTGCTATGGAAAGTAAAGATCTGATGTGTGGTACTGTGTGCTAAGGCACATATCTAATCCTCTGGTGTGTGGTATTGTGTGCTGAGGCACGTATCTAATCCTCCAGTGTGTGGTACTGTGTGCTGACGCGCGTATCTTATCCTCCGGCATGTGGTACTGTGTGCAGAGATGCGTATTTAATCCTCCGGCATGCGATACTGCGTGCAGAGGCGCATATCTAATCCTCCGGCATGTGGTACTGTGTGCTGATGCATGTATCTAATCCTCTGATGTGTGTATCACAGTTTGGATATTAGTGTTGGATTGTGCATGTGGAGTGACCGTGTGTATGGCAGTTGGAACAGGAGTGAAAGACTTGCAAGTTTATATTGGCTAATGCAGGTAACTGTTTTGAGAATACTGTATCTCTGGAACAGTACATCCAAGAGAGCTGAGGCCCAGTCTAAAACCTTCCCAGAAATCTGATGTATCTGTGTGCCACATTTGGTGAAGATCAGCCCAGTCATTTGGTCGCACATAAAGAACAGACAAACAGACAGAAACTCATTTCAATATGTATATAAGAGAGTACTGCTAGAATACTACCTGGTATTTATAGGAATATAACTACTGGAATACTGCCTCTATGTACAAGAATATAACTACTATAATACTGCTCCTATGTACAAGAATATAACTACTATAATACTACCTCCTATGTACAAGAATATAACTTCTATAATACTGCTCCTATGTACAAGAATATAACTACTATAATACTACCTCCTATGTACAAGAATATAACTTCTATAATACTGCTCCTATGTACAAGAATATAACTACTATAATACTACCTCCTATGTACAAGAATATAACTTCTATAATACTGCTCCTATGTACAAGAATATAACTACTATAATACTACCTCCTATGTACAAGAATATAACTACTATAATACTGCTCCTATGTACAAGAATATAACTACTATAATACTACCTCCTATGTACAAGAATATAACTACTATAATACTACCTCCTATGTACAAGAATATAACTACTATAATACTACCTCCTATGTACAAGAATATAACTTCTATAATACTGCTCCTATGTACAAGAATATAACTACTATAATACTACCTCCTATGTACAAGAATATAACTACTATAATACTGCTCCTATGTACAAGAATATAACTACTATAATACTACCTCCTATGTACAAGAATATAACTACTATAATACTGCTCCTATGTACAAGAATATAACAACCATAATACTGCCTCCTATGTACAAGAATATAACTACTATAATACTACCTCCTATGTACAAGAATATAACTACTATAATACTACCTCCTATGTACAAGAATATAACTACTATAATACTGCCCCCTATGTACAAAAATATAACTACTATAATACTGCTCCTATGTACAAGAATATAACTACTATAATACTGCTCCTATGTACAAGAATATAACTACTATAATACTGCTCCTATGTACAATAATATAACTACTATAACATTGCTTGCTATGAAGAGAAATATAATAATAGAATGTAATTTCAATGATTTGAGCGAGCAGCTAAATTTTCTTATCTGGATTTAAAGTATTGACATTCTCTAAATTCTTTTTGTATAATATGTGTATCCGCACGTTCTTGCTTTGGCCTCATTATACCCATCATGCCATACAGTAACACAAATCTTTGCTTCGTCTGAAAATTAATACAAAAAAGTCAATATTTATCTGTGTTTGGGGTCAACCCCTTTGAACCACTAAGAAACTGAATCTGCCTTTGAATTTCTTGAGACCTTCAGGTTTATCTATTGCAGCAAGCGGTGATCAATACCGCACAATAATGATAATCAAATATAATCTACAATAAATCAAAAGCGGAGAATGATCCACTAAAAGGAAACTTATTCCCAAAAGACGTGGTCACGAGATGCTTAAAAAGGAAATTTACAGTAAATGCTTCCAAATCTCATTATCGGCTTATCTCCTAGAGACAAAGCGATGGTAAATATTACACAATATGTGTTAGGATCTGCTTGTGTTACTATATATATCAAAGCAGAACACAAGTCAGAAGCTTCATCATCACCATCATCTTCATCATCGCTACATTCTCCTTAAAGGAATCCTATCATTGGATACCCTTTTTTTCTGACTAACACGTAGGAATTGCTTTAAGAAAGGATATTCTTCTCCTACCTTTAGATGCTTTCTTTGCACCGCTGTTTGGTAGAAATCCCGTTTTTCTTCGGTATGCAAATGAGTTCTCTTGCAGCACTGGGGGTGGGCCGCAGCACTCAAGCAGCACTGGGGGCGTCCCCAATGCTGCAAGAGAAATCTCCAGCGAAGCCTATATCTTCTTCTGGAACTGATGGCCGTAGACTCTTCTCTGTAGATGTTGTATCACATTACAGCTTTCTATAGATGGCCCCACAGTTAATTTCCTCTGAAGAAGAGCTCATTTGCATATTTCCCTCTCCCTTTGTCTTCTTCCGTCCTTGGTTTCAATATTCTCGGCCTCGGGTAGAGCCAACTGCGCATGCCCAGGCCACAAGAAAATGGCTACTTACACCAGCTTACTGTATAAGTGGCCACAAGAAAATGGGCGCCTACATCAGCTTACTGTGTAAGCAGCCATTTTCTTGTGGTCTGGGCATGTGCAGTCGGCTCTGCCCAAGGCCTAGAAGATTGAAACCCAGGACAGAAGAAGACACAGAGATGGTGTTCCGGAAGATAGAGGCATTACTGGAGATTTCTCTCGCAGCATTGATGATGTCCCCAGTGCTGTTTGAGCACTGGGGCCCGCCTCCAGTGCTGCAAGAGAACTCATTTGCATACTGAAGAAAACCCAGATTTCTACCGAATGACAGCGCGGAGAAGACATCTAAAGATAGGAGAATAATGGCCTTTCTTCAGTCTATTCCTACGTGTTAGAAAAAAAGGTATCCAATTATAGGATCCCTTTAAAACGAAGTTTAATTGTAGTGTCAGATTTGAGGCAGCCGACGTCCAGTCCACGTGGAGAAGATAAGATTGCTCAGACATAAGGGCGTATTATCATAAAACCAATTATAAATAGAAAAGACAAGGATCGGGCTATAGAAGAGACAAAATGATGTATCTATTGAGGAAAATACGTTTCTGTACTTCGGACCCCGAGAACGCACAATACATGATCTGCAGAGATTAGGAGGTAGAACATGAGGATTGAGTATAAAACGCTTGGACATGGTGGTCGTATGTTAGATCATGTCTAGGATTACGGAGATGGGATCCATCAGACTCCATCATCTCACCCACTGAGGATTTTCATTAGATTTGCAAATTGGTTCGCTTGAAGGGACAATCCAGAGAGGAAAATCTGGTCTGTATGTCGGCTGGATTTCCTAGTCTGGAGATGGGACTAGTACCTGCCTGTCCACAACTTCACTACCCTGTATTGTATAACGTGTGGACAGCAGAACCACAAGGAGACGGCAACTCACAGCATCTTAGATCATTATGGTGAATGGAGCCCCATTTTTTATTAAGTTGAGTCCCGGAAATCCAGCCAATGTACAGACCAGATTTTCCACTGTGGATTGCGCCATGTGCTTGGGGCTGTAAAGGGAAAAAAAATGTTCTTGCTACTGCCACTTAGAGTTAGTATACACTGTATTATGGATAGGCCCATATCTGAATTTCAAAATACCCCTGTAAACATTTTTGACATATGATTAAGGATATTGCCAAGCCGTAGACTCTTCTCTGTAGATGTTGTATCACATTACAGCTTTCTATAGATGGCCCCACAGTTAATTTCCTCTGAAGAAGAGCTCATTTGCATATTTCTTCCAAGGAAGCATTGCCTGTAAAACTCCTTACACTAGCTGGATTTCGGCAAGGGGAACCTGCACCCCCAAGTTCTTCCATTCCATTGAAAAGCGTCAACTATCTTTTCAACTACTACAAGGAATGGGAGCCCTTTGATCTTGAGAGCGCCAAGTCCCAGACTCCCCCATGATCCTACTTCATGACATCTGGATGACTTTTTAGAGTCTGGTTTAACATTTATCACTTGTGGCTGGCAAGTCCTTTTATGCTCCATCCAGACACAGTTGATAACATTCCTGTGCACCATTTATGAAACCATAGCTTGCGGTATCCAGACTAGGGTTGAACTGCTCTTGAGATTTCAGGATCGATTTTAAAATCCGATTTCTGATCATTTTCCAGCCGATCCCAATCGTGATCGTGAAATTTGCTCGATCGCCGATTGGAATCTGATCTTTTCCGATCCCGATTTCTCAATCTTAGTCAGTGCTTCTCTATGGGAAAAGTCTCATTTAGGGTTGAGCTGATCTTGAAATAACCTCCAACCTCGATCCCGATGGAAAAAATCGGGATCGTAATTTCGATCGCAATCGTGAAATTTACCTGATCGCCAATCGGAATCTGATATTTTCCGATCCCGATCGCTCAACCCTAATCCAGACAGAACAACACTGCATGCATCCAATGAGATGACCAGCGCCACAACTGATGCAACAGGTGCAAAGACGAAGCAAGAAAAAAAAATCATTTTGATAAAGGGCCACAACGAGTCTCCACTTGGGGCCATCAGTGATGTTACCCTCTTCCTTGTCAGGTGAGCTACAATATGGTTTGTCAATAGTTAACACAGTTTTACTCATCTACAGTTAGCCAGTCAAGGACCTACAAGATATAAAGTTGTAGCCATGGCCTGGCCAGGTGTATGATTGGCCCTAAAGATATCCTTATATATAGGAACAGTGTAGGAATTTAGGGGAGACTGAACTTGAAATAATATTTAATGGAAATCCTATAAGAAGAATTGTAAGAAGGGTTTTGATGTGATCAAACCACCGTTGTCTAGGGTCAAATGAGATAAGATTACTAAAAAACAGTCAGCTGACATTTTTCAAAAACAGCACCACCATTGTCTGCAGTCTGTGTCAGGTCCCAATCCCTTTTAAATGGGTAACCTGGGAACTTTGATTTTTGTACTTTCTGGTAAAGATGAGCGAGTACTGTTCGGATCAGCCAATCCGAACAGCACGCTCGCATAGAAATGAATGGACGTAGCCGGCACGTGGGGGGGTTAAGCGGCCGGCCGCCGTCAAAGCGGAAGTACCAGGTGCATCCATTCATTTCTATGGAGCGTGCTGTTCGGATCGGCTGATCCGAACAGTACTCGCTCATCTCTACTTCCTGGCCAAGTTCTACTAAACTCTTGGATTTCCATTCTGGTTCTAAATCAAGGTCACATGATCAGAACCAGCATCGGCACCTGAATCTCCTCTCCTCTCCCTCATCTCCATTGTATAATATCTGTCCTTGGGGGATTGGCTATACTAGCTGCCAATTCCATAGTACAGGAAACGCAAGCACAGAGGATGGAGGAAGCAGAATAACTTGGATGCTGGTTCTAACCTTGTGAGGTTGAGTCAGAACAACCCAAATATCTTGCTTGAGCAAAACAGAACTCGACAAGGAAGCATGCAAAAGCGTATTCTCTGGATAATCCCTTTAACACTGACACTTTAACTACTATGTCAATCTTTAGAGCATTTTACTTTTTGCATTTTGCCTGGAGGAAACCGCGTTGTGTCATTGGTTGCTCTTAGATACTTTGTAACAGTGCACCATGTGGTCAAACTGGGTACTGCAAGTAAAAAGTGTAAAAAGTTTTCATGTGAAATGGAGTCATTATGTGATTCTAAGTGTATTAAATAATAACTCCAGGAAAAGAGAGTTACATTGTGAGTGACTACTAGATGAATACAAGAGTTCTATTACGGGGGTAACTTTGGATGTGCCGTAGGGCTGCTACTAGTTTTCAAAAATTGCATTGCTTGTTGGCCTTAGCATTTAGCAAAGAGGAGATACATCTACATCTAAACTTTCTATTCAGTCCTAAGAGCAGTAAGGACAATAGGTCTGAGGCAAAGGCACCGTATTATCCTGCCATTCATTTATCATTGCAGTGTGCTGCGGTAGAGGGGAGCGCCGAGGCCTCGCTGCTCCGCAGAAGGGATTGTATTTCTCTCTAATGGTGTTTTATCCCCAACTGTAATCTCAAACTACACTCAAAATGACTGGAACATCAAATAAAATGAATGATGGTTCAATGCTGCCCGGGGAACATAAAAAGGTGGGAAAATTATAGAACACGATCCACCATTCTCCAAGAATAAAACAACAGAGGGCTGAAGAAGCGGCGTGCGAACACGACAACACCAAACGTAAATAGTCATTGGGGGATTTTTTTTTTTGGCTCAGGATAAATAATCGGACAAGATCTCGTCTTGCTCTCAGACGGTCGGCTGGATGCAGTGACACTTTGTGCTGATCAGCAGTCATTAATGATTCATTAAATGCCAGGCGTCACTTATTAAAAGTAATGTACTGGAACCGGTTACCGGATCTTTCGTCTTCAGGAAGAAAAAAGAAAGTTTAGAAGAGTCTGGAAGAGATGTTATACTCCATTTTATAGGAAAGGTTTGTTCAATGGATTGGAATTTACCCCTTAAGGACCAAATATTTTTTGCCATTCCAAAAAGTATATGTTTTGTTTTATTATTTTTGTTTCAGCATTTACCCTTGATTTTTTTTTCAGTACATGTACTTTTGGTATTACATGGATATCAAATTTGGAGGTACACACAAAAAGAAAAGAAAAAAAAAAATAAATCACACAGTTGTAAAAAAATTTTCTTAACCCATAACGGTCTGCAACTGTTGTTGTGCTTTCCTAGGATATGCAGTTGACAGCTTGCCTGTAGTTCACACTATTATTTCAAGACTCCCCTTACTTGCTGTACCTGGTACAGTTCATTCAATACAAGTGTTCTTCCTCCTTGCTACTTATGGCAGTGTCCCGCCTGCTGCCTGTGTCCTGATCCCTCCGGCCCGGTCCCTCCTGCTACCTGTTGCAGTGTGCCTTCTGCTACCTGTGGCCCTGAACCTGTGCCTCTTTCTACCTGTGGCCCTGTGCCTCCTGCTACCTGTAGCCCGGTCCCTCCTGCTACTTGTTTTAGTGTGCCTCCTGCTACCTGTGGCCCAGTCCCTCCTGATACCTGTGGCCCTGTGCCTCCTGATACCTGTGGCCCGGTCCCTCCTGCTACCTGTGGCCCTGTACCTGTGCCTCTATCTACCTGTGGCCCTGTCCCTCCTGCTACTTGTTTTAGTGTGCCTCCTGCTACCTGTGGCCCGGTCCCTCCTGATACCTGTGGCCCGGTCCCTCCTGCTACCTGTGGCCCTGTACCTGTGCCTCTTTCTACCTGTGGCCCTGTGCCTCCTGCTACCTGTACCCCGTTCCCTCCTGCTACTTGTTTCAGTGTGCCTCCTGCTACCTGTGGCCCCAGTCCCTCCTGCTACCTGTTGCAGTGTGCCTCCTGCTACCTGAGGCCCTGTGCCTCCTGCTACCTATAGCCCGGTACCTCCTGCTACCTGTAGCCCGTTCCCTCCTGTTACCTGTTGCAGTGTGCCTTCTGCTACCTGTGGCCCTGAACCTGTGCCTCTTTCTACCTGTGGCCCTGTGCCTCCTGCTACTGTAGCCCGTTCCCTCCTGCTACTTGTTGCAGTGTGCCTCCTGCTACCTGTGGCCCCAGTCCCTCCTGCTACCTGTGGCCCTGTACCTGTGCCTCTTTCTACCTGTGGCCCTGTGCCTCCTGCTACTGTAGCCCGTTCCCTCCTGCTACTTGTTGCAGTGTGCCTCCTGCTACCTGTGGCCCCAGTCCCTCCTGCTACCTGTGGCCCTGTACCTGTGCCTCTTTCTACCTGTGGCCCTGTGCCTCCTGCTACCTATAGCTCGGTCCCTCCTGCTACCTGTGGCCCTGTGCCTCTGTCACGATATGAGTGGATACACAGGAGGCCAGTGGTCCGGTTTCAATCCTTTATTGCAAATCTGACACAGGATAGACAAGCAGACAGTAAGGGCCGGCTGAGAGCGGGAAGGCGGTGCGTAACCAGGCAGAGGTCAAATGGATGTCAGGGTGGATAGAGTCTGTCGGTGGACAGGAATCCCGGAGAGCAGACCAGGTGGACGAATAGGCACCGGGGTCTTCAGCGACAGCAGGCACAGACCTTTCGCACTTCCGTGCGGGCAGCTGAGTCGCCAGGTACAGCAGCTAAGCCGAAGGATGTGTGAGTCGGGGAGCCCAGCAGGGGTACAACATCAAGTAGAGATGATCTTGAGGAGGACTGCAAGACCCAGAAGGATTGGGGAACCAGCGGGATAAAGCCAGCTCCAGGAGCTTGAGGTCAGTCAGAGGAAACTCCAACAGAATACACAAGCAATGTGCAGAAGATACCACGCCCCTTAAAAGGCATGTGACCAGAGGCATGTGACCAGGAGTCCAGCCCAGCTGCAGGAAACAGGAAACAGTGCAGCGAAGCCCTTCCCGCCATCTTGCTTCAGGGCACCTGATTCCAGTACACAAGGCAGAATCCTAACAGTACTCCCACCCTAAGGACGGCCTCTGGACGGCCCAGGACCTGGCTTCCTAGGGTACCTCTGATGGAACTGAGCGATCATACGAGGGGCGTTGATGTTGGCTGGTGGCTCCCAGGAGTTGTCTTCAGACGGGTATCCTTGCCACTTGATCAAATACTGCAGCCTGTTCCGAAATATTCTGGAATCCACGATCTTCTCTACCAGAAAGTGCTCCTGGCCCTCCACTTCGACCGGACCCGGTGGAGCAGGTGTACATCCAGGAAAAGGGTTCGGAACTACGGTCTTCAGTAAAGAAACGTGGAATACCGGATGAATCTTCATGGTCTTCGGTAGCCGTAATCGACAAGCCGCCGCACCCACTAGAGCCACGACCCTGTAGGGACCCATGAATTTTTGAGCCAACTTTCTCGATGGGACCTTGAGTTTTAAGTTCTTGGTGGAAAGCCAAACCGCATCGCCCACCTTGAACGTCGGGGCCGATCGCCGGTGTCGATCTGCTGCTCTCTTGTAACGTTCCTGGGCTGCAAACAGTGTTTGTTTCAGGACCTCCAGCTCCTGCTGCAATGTAGCCACCCTCTCCGAAACAGCGGGAACCGGACCATCCACAGTCAGTCTCGGCACGACCTTTGGATGATATCCCAAGTTCGCATAAAATGGCGACATCTTCGTGGAAGAACTCTGTGTATTGTTATAACAGAACTCTGCTAAAGGTAGTAGCTGGACCCAGTCATCTTGCAGCTGTGAAATATAACAACGTAAGTACTGCTCCAACGTCTGGTTCGTCCGTTCTGTCTGTCCGTTGGTCTGCGGGTGGAAGGCAGAAGATAGTTGTACCTGAATTCCAAGAGCTGCACAGAAAGCCCGCCAGAACCTTGCGGTGAACTGGACCCCCTGATCAGAAATTATGTCGTCCGGGACTCCATGCAGGCAAAACACGTTTTCTACAACTAAATCCGCTGTCTCTTTGGCTGATGGTAGCGCTGTGCAAGGAATGAAATGTGCCGCCTTCGTCAGACGGTCCACCACCACGAGGATCGTGTTCCTCCCCTTGGAAACTGGAAGCTCCACAATGAAGTCCATAGATATAGACCCCCAAGGATGTGAAGGGACCGGCAGGGGTTGTAGAAGGCCCGTAGGTGCGGATCGTGGCACCTTGTTCCTGGCACACACTTCACAGGATTGGACATACTTCTTAACGTCCCCTAGGAGTTCCGGCCACCAGAAGAATCGCTCGACCAGCTCTTGCGTCTTCCGAGTTCCCGTATGCCCGGCCAACCTGGAATCATGAAGAAATTTCAAGACCTTCAAGTGTGCCCCTTCTGGAACATACAGGCGCTGCCCCACCATCCATACGTGGTTCTTGAACCTTAATGACACGTCCGTAGATGGCTGAGCAAGGAAGGGGTCCGTCTCGTATGCCTCCTTAATGTTGTTCAACAGGTCCCGATCATGCAACACCGCCACGAAATTAGAATCTGGAACAATCGTCCTCGTAGGGACCTCTGCTGTGGCTCCCTCTGCAAACATACGGGACAAGGCATCCGCCTTCCCGTTCCGCGAGCCTGGCCTGTAAGAAATCAAGAAATTAAAACGAGTCAAAAATAAGCTCCACCGCGCCTGCCGGGGAGACAAACACCTGGCGGACCGCACAAATTCTAAATTCCGGTGGTCTGTTAACACAATAATCTGCTGAGAGGTCCCTTGCAGAAGGTGCCTCCACTCCTTAAAGGCCGAAATGATAGCTAACAGTTCTTTATTCCCGATATCATAATTCTGTTCCGCCGCAGAAAGTTGCCGGGAGTAGAAAGCACAGGGATGCAACAACTCCTTCTCCCCGACCCTCTGGGACAGTATGGCTCCGACAGCTGAATCGGAGGCATCCACCTCGACTATGAAAGGGCGAGCCGGGTCAGGGTGTACCAATACTGGTGCCGATGTGAACTTGTCCTTAAGTCTGTCAAAGGCCTCCTGGGCTTGTGGAGTCCAGCTAAAAGATGCTGCTCTTCTTGTCAGTTTAGTGATAGGGGCCACAATTTCCGAAAAGTTCTTAATAAAGCGTCTATAGAAATTGGCAAAGCCAATGAACCGCTGAATCTCCTTGATGGATTTGGGAACCGGCCAGTTGAGCACAGCTTGGACCTTGCTATCGTCCATGCTAATACCTTGAGGTGAAAGGATATAGCCCAGGAATTGAACTTTAGTCGTGTGGAAGTCACATTTCTCCAATTTAATACACAACTTGTTCTCCCGGAGGCGCCTCAAGACCGTCTTGACATGCTCCTGATGATCGGCAATGGAATTAGAAAAAATCAGGATATCGTCCAGGTAGATGATGACGAAACGGTCCAGTAAGTCTCGAAAAATGTCATTGGCCAAATGCTGAAATGTGGCCGGCGCATTACATAGTCCGAATGGCATTACTAAATACTCAAAGTGCCCATAGCGGGAGCGAAATGCGGTCTTCCATTCATCCCCCGGTCGGATGCGTAGCAAATTGTAAGCCCCCCGGAGATCTAGTTTGGTAAAGATCTTGGCATGGCGGACCCTCTCTAGAAGTTCGGGAATCAGGGGTAACGGATATCGGTTACGTACCGTCACCTTATTAAGGTCTCTGTAATCAATGCACGGTCTTAGGGACCCGTCCTTCTTCTTGACAAAAAATATCGGGGCCCCAGCCGGGGACGAGGAAGGACGGATGAATCCCTTGCCCAAATTCTCCTCGATGTACACTTTCAAGGCCTCTAATTCCGGCCCCGCAAGCGGGTAAATATGTCCAAATGGAATAGCCGCTCCAGGTAGCAATTCAATGGGGCAGTCATACGGCCGATGTGGAGGCAGAGAGTCTGCCCTGGTCTTATCACAGACATCTGCGAAGTCCGCATACTCTGGGGGGAGAACACCAGCAGTATTTAACTCGGCAGCCGGTACCTCAGTAGCTGCTGCATTCACTAGGGGCAGCGTTGGAAAGGTCACCTGCCCTGTTCCCCAGTTAATTGAGGGATTATGTGCCTGAAGCCAGGGGAGCCCAAAAATGATGGGGAAGTGAGGAGATGTAATCAACATGAAGTATAGCGTCTCCTTATGTTCCGGTGGGATGTAGATCTGTAAAGGTTCTGTTTCTAGATCCACTGGACCCGAAGCTAGGGGGGAACCGTCTACCGTCTCCATTAATACAGCAGCCTGTCTTTTCTTGATCCCGATCTTATTCTGAGCGGCAAATGTGGAGTCCATGAAATTTCCACTGGCCCTGGAATCAATCATGGCCGATGTCTCCAACCAGTCAGATCCCTTCTTAATGCGGACGGACACAAGACAATGCGTTCTCTTGTTCCCGAGCCGAGGAGGAGGCAGCATAGAGGAAACAGTATGAATAATTGCGTTTAATGGTAGATTCTGATCTGAACTGACAGACTCCTCATCAGATAACTCGTGATCAGCTACCGCGGCTACCATCTTAGGAGGTCGTATGGGACAGTTCAATAACATGTGACTGGGATCACCGCAGTACAGACAAAGTTTCTCCCGCAGCCGGTGCTCTCGGCGGTCATTCCTCTCGCGATGCTGCAAGGAGTCGATCAGCATGGGTTCGGCCTCCGGCCGCTGGGAAGGCTTGCTTGTAACCTCCCTTGGGAAACCCCATGAGGATGGGTCACTACTGCGATTTAGAGCCTTCCATCTCTCCAGCCGGCGCTCCGACATCCGGGCGTCAATCCGGACACAATGATTAATGAAGTCATCCAAAGTGTCGGGAGCCTCGGCCCGGGCCAGTTCATCTTTCATAGCTCCTGATAAGCCCTTACGGAACAACGGAAGTTGGGCATTGGCGTCCCACGTGGTATCCACCACCCATCTCCGGAACTCCATGACATAATCGATAACCGGACGTCTACCCTGTTTGAGCGCCAATAAGGTGGTTTCTGCCGTAGCCCTCCGGTGGGGGTCATCAAACATCTGTGTCATGGCGGCTACAAACTTGTCAAAGTTGTTGAGTCGATCGTCGTCTGTCTCAATAAGGGGGTTAGCCCAAGCGATGGCCTTGTGGGTTAGTAACATTATTATGCACAGCACCTTAGAGCGATCTGTGGGAAATTGTGCTTCATGAGTGCCGAAATATAAATGGCATTGATTGATGAAGCCCCTGAACTTGTCCCGATCGCCGCTAAAGTGAAACGGGGGCAACTTAGGCGAAATTGGTGCTGGAGGCATAGTGGGGCCACTGGAAATGTGATGTTCCAACGTCTGAGTACGAGCGCTTAAGTCCTGTAAAGCAGTTCCAATCTGCTGCGCATTTTGGTTGACCTGTACCTCCAGGAGAGCCAGGCGCTTCTTGACGTCCTGGACCTCCGTAGCCAGCGTCTGCGTGAGACTGCTCACCTGTTTCATGCGAGCGTCTAGGGACTGAAGTGTGACGACCTCCATGATGGCTTGTGTATCCTGTCACGATATGAGTGGATACGCAGGAGGCCAGTGGTCCGGTTTCAATCCTTTATTGCAAATCTGACACAGGATAGACAAGCAGACAGTAAGGGCCGGCTGAGAGCGGGAAGGCAGTGCGTAACCAGGTAGAGGTCAAATGGATGTCAGGGCGGATAGAGTCTGTCGGTGGACGGGAATCCCGGAGAGCGGACCAGGTGGACGAATAGGCACCGGGGTCTTCAGCGACAGCAGGCGCAGACCTTTCGCACTTCCGTGCGGGCAGCGGAGTCGCCAGGTACAGCAGCTAAGCCGAAGGATGTGTGAGTCGGGGAGCCCAGCAGGGGTACAGCAGCAAGTAGAGATGATCTTGAGGAGGACTGCAAGACCCAGCAGGATTGGGGAACCAGCGGGATAAAGCCAGCTCCAGGAGCTTGAAGTCAGTCAGAGGAAACTCCAACAGAATACACAAGCAATGTGCAGAAGATACCACGCCCCTTAAAAGGCATGTGACCAGAGGCATGTGACCAGGAGTCCAGCCCAGCTGCAGGAAACAGGAAACTTAGTTCAGCGAAGCCCTTCCCGCCATCTTGCTTCAGGGCACCTGATTCCAGTACACAAGGCAGAATCCTAACAGCCTCCTTCTACCTGTAGCCTGTTCCCTCCTGCTACCTATAGCTCGGTCCCTCCTGCTACCTGTGGCCCTGTGCTTCCTGCTACCTGTGGCCCTGTACCTGTGCCTCTTTCTACCTGTGGCCCTGTGCCTCCTGCTACCTATAGCCCGGTCCCTCCTGCTATCTGTGGCCCTGTGCCTCCTGCTACCTATAGCCCGGTCCCTGTGCCTATTTCTACCTGTAGCCCTGTGCCTCCTGCTACCTATAGCCCGGTCCCTCCTGCTACCTATAGCCCTATCCCTCCTGCTTCCTGTAGTCCTGTACCTGTGCCTCTTTCTACCTGTGGCCCTGTGCCTCCTGCTACCTGTGGCCCTGTACCTGTGCCTCTTTCTACCTGTGGCCCTGTGCCTCCTGCTACTGTAGCCCGTTCCCTCCTGCTACTTGTTGCAGTGTGCCTCCTGCTACCTGTGGCCCCAGTCCCTCCTGCTACCTGTTGCAGTGTGCCTCCTGCTACCTGTGGCCCTGTACCTGTGCCTCTTTCTACCTGTGGCCCTGTGCCTCCTGCTACCTATAGCTCGGTCCCTCCTGCTACCTGTGACCCTGTGCCTCCTTCTACCTGTGGCCCTGTGCCTCTTTCTACCTGTAGCCCGTTCCCTCCTGCTACCTATAGCTCGGTCCCTCCTGCTACCTGTGGCCCTGTGCCTCCTGCTACCTGTGGCCCTGTACCTGTGCCTCTTTCTACCTGTGGCCCTGTGCCTACTGCTACCTATAGCCCGGTCCCTCCTGCTATCTGTGGCCCTGTGCCTCCTGCTACCTATAGCCCGGTCCCTGTGCCTATTTCTACCTGTAGCCCTGTGCCTCCTGCTACCTATAGCCCGGTCCCTCCTGCTACCTATAGCCCTATCCCTCCTGCTTCCTGTAGTCCTGTACCTGTGCCTCTTTCTACCTGTGGCCCTGTGCCTCCTGCTACCTGTGGCCCTGTACCTGTGCCTCTTTCTACCTGTGGCCCTGTGCCTCCTGCTACCTGTAGCCCGATCCCTCCTGCTACTTGTTGCAGTGTGCCTCCTGCTACCTGTAGCCCAGTCCCTCCTGCTACCTGTGGCCCTGTACCTGTGCCTCTTTCTACCTGTGGCCCTGTGCCTCCTGCTACTGTAGCCCGTTCCCTCCTCCTACCTGTGGCCCCAGTCCCTCCTGCTACCTGTTGCAGTGTGCCTCCTGCTACCTGTGGCCCTGTACCTGTGCCTCTTTCTACCTGTGGCCCTGTGCCTCCTGCTACCTATAGCTCGGTCCCTCCTGCTACCTGTGACCCTGTGCCTCCTTCTACCTGTGGCCCTGTGCCTCTTTCTACCTGTAGCCCGTTCCCTCCTGCTACCTATAGCTCGGTCCCTCCTGCTACCTGTGGCCCTGTGCCTCCTGCTACCTGTGGCCCTGTACCTGTGCCTCTTTCTACCTGTGGCCCTGTGCCTCCTGCTACCTATAGCCCGGTCCCTCCTGCTATCTGTGGCCCTGTGCCTCCTGCTACCTATAGCCCGGTCCCTGTGCCTATTTCTACCTGTAGCCCTGTGCCTCCTGCTACCTATAGCCCGGTCCCTTCTGCTACCTATAGCCCTATCCCTCCTGCTTCCTGTAGTCCTGTACCTGTGCCTCTTTCTACCTGTGGCCCTGTGCCTCCTGCTACCTGTGGCCCTGTGCCTCCTGCTACCTGTGGCCCTGTACCTGTGCCTCTTTCTACCTGTGGCCCTGTGCCTCCTGCTACCTATATCCCGGTCCCTCCTGCTACCTGTGGTCCTGTACCTCCTGCTACCTATAGCCCGGTCCCTCCGGCTACCTATAGCCCGGTCCCTCCGGCTGCCTATAGCCCGGTCCCTCCGGCTGCCTATAGCCCGGTCCCTCCTGCTACCTATAGCCAGGTCCCTCCTGCTACCTATAGCCAGGTCCCTCCTGCTACCTATAGCCCGGTCCCTCCTGCTACCTGTTTGTCCTGTCTTCATCCTGGTCTGATTTTAGCCTGTTCTCAGGTCTCCTTCTCAGGTATTTCATGGTGTCCCTCCTGATACTTGTGGCCCTGTGCCTCCTGCTACCTGTGGCCCTGTACCTGTGCCTCTCTCTACCTGTGGCCCTGTGCCTTCTGCTACCTGTAGCCCGTTCCCTCCTGGTGTGTATATTGTAGTAAATAAAATATATTCTTATAACACAGGAGTTTGTATCATAAGAAGGTGAAGGAACTCCTATGGTATCTGCCCAATTACCTTTACCAGGTAGCCAAACAAATTAATTTACAAATCACCAAAAAGGATCAAGGAAATGAATCTCCTCCAAGCTGTGGAGAATCTCGAGGTCTCCGGGAGTCTGGAGCACCATGTAACCATTATTACACACATACATATTTAATACATAGACTGCGTTCTTAGAGGTCTATGGAGTAGTTACTGTAGATGCTGAAATGTTACAGTAAATCACTGCTATGAATAAATAGGTAGTACTTAGGGAATCTACTGAAATAGTGAAGACGTCTCAGGCTATTTCCAATTAGAAATTCAATTGCTAGAGCTCATTGATGTTAATAGTCAAGAGTTGCAAAAATAAAAAGTGTAAAGCAGCATAAATAGGATAAAAATAGAAAGCCAATATGACAAAATAGAAATATGTAGATTAAGTCTCTTGCCTAATAAGAAAAGAAAGCTGAGCGTCTAGAACCACTCGGAGTGGAAGTCATCCTATAAGTCAACGTCCGACCCATTCACCAAGAGTTACAAGACCAAGGCTTGGCCATGTACTTTAGATATTGGAAGGCTATCATGTGGTCATCCGGTTGATGATGGATCATTTGTATGTACAATCCTACCCATCAACATTAACCAATATGATTGGGCATAGTAATATAGTGTAAAGAGTCAACGTAAGTTGGCTGATCATGCCAAACACTGGTCTTCATGGTCAGAGCTGGCCAAAAATATCCAACATGACCAATCTGATTGGTCTACATTGGTAATCTGTGAAGAAATGCTAGCAGACTCTACATGGTGGATAGCCAGACAAAATGGCCAGAATCGTCCATTTGACCCAACAAAAATGTGTAATGTGTATGAGCAGCTTTGATGGAATTTTTATTTGTAGCCTTCATTCCAGATTCCATCAAAGATTCTGAACAAAAAAAGTCAAGTATGTGGGTTTTTCATCTAGTCACATGACCGTAGCAAATACCTGGCAGATCCCATAGTCAATAGAATCCATCGAGATCCATATGTGTTTCTTACGACAGCGCCGTAGCCTTAGGATGTAAGCCAGGCCATAGTGGACCCTCATCAGCAGACTGCTGTTTTTTGGGGGGTGTCAGCAGCGCAGCGGAGAGTACAGGTTGGCTAGACCAGAGGCTTTTGATGAGTACCGTAGAATCTAGGAGTGCATTTGCTTTCTTTTTTGGAAAGAGCTTACTTGCATCCCCTATTCCCAGCACAGCCTTGCAGGACTTGCAAAAATTTTTACAACTACTTGGCACTCTCAATAAGGAAAAGCATCACCATAGAAAATACAAACCATCAACTATAAACAAATCAAATAACTCGAAGGTGAATAAAAACGAAATTTGAAATAAATACAAAAAACAAAAATATACAATAAAATATTTATAAAATGTGCAAAAAAAATCTAAAATTTAAATAAAAAAGTTGAATAGAAATCTGAAAAACCAGATAAGCATAAAAATAAAAAGTAAAATCACTTAAAAATAAATGAAAATAAAAATATAATCAAAATAAAATACAAAAAAAAAACTTCAGAAAACACGTTTTTAATGCAAAACTAAATATAAAATAGCAATAGACATAATAAATAAATATCCTCCTTTCCGTACAGCGCGTCTTTGGTTGGGTCGTTTATTTTGCACAATGAGACAATGATAAATCTCCTTAGGTTATAACTGTAATTAGAGAATTGATTGCAGGAAGTTCGGCACAAGGCCACACTCAGGGAGCTGCAGCAGGTACCTGGTCTATGAGATGTTAAAGAGCATGTCTTCTTTTTGTATGGCTGGATAAACGTGGGCTCCAGGCTGTCTGGAGTCACCTCAGGTGATAAAGGCCGTGGACATGGCAGGGGAGATGGAATGAAGACGGCTCTGTGCTTCCTGCATTGCAGTTATCTCAGGGCCTTGTCATCACAGATATCGCCTTACCCTGCTATATACAGAGGAGACGCTCCAATACTGATCCTTTCTCACTCTGGACGACTATCCATTACCTCGCTGCGGCTATTGACAAGGCTCGTGACCAAAAGAAAAGAAATAGCAGTTCCTAGTCCTTATATAAGTACGTATACCGCCATATACTAGCTCTTCTGTCCACACACTGCAGTACAACTGGATAACAAACTACCACCATATTTTTTACCCCAGTAAACGGATTTATGAACAGTTTGTACACGTATTATTATTATTATTATTATTTATTTATATAGCACCATTAATTCCATGGTGCTTTACATTTGCATTTACATTTACACGTATACATTGGGGTTGATCCGATCTTGAGATTTCAGGATTGATTTTAAAATCCGATTTCCGATCTTTTTCCAGCCAATCCCGATCGTGAAATTTGCTCAATCACCGATCGGAATCCGATCTTTTCCGATCCAGACCGCTCAACCATAGTATACCTGATATAAATAGGTCAATGCGAACTCTTATAGCAGTTTGTCTTTGTGTAATCTTATAAGGGAATTATACGGTTAAAGGGGTGCGTCTCAACACTTACTTCCAATGGGTTTCTATTTGGATTGAGCCTCAGGTTTGTGGACTGGTATTGACCCATATCATGTGATCAGCACCAGTACCAGGCCCCAATATGGATCCTCCTCTCTACTCTCCCATGTTTACTGCTTGTTACTAGAGATGAGTGAGTACTACTCGATCGAGTACCACCCGGACATAGGTATTCATGTAAGCGGCCGAACACCAGGGGGTTAAGCGCATCGAATATTCAATGCGTTTAACCCCTTGGTGTTCGGCCGCTTACACAAATACCTATGGCCGGGAGGTATTCGATCGAATAGTAGTCGCTTGTTTCTACTTGTTACCTGTACTATGGGGTTGGCAGACTATATCATTATAATAGTAAAGTCTGTGTCCATAAAACAAGTTATACCGAGGACAGGAGGAAGGAGACGGAGAGTCTCAGGGGGACGCGTGATGGTTCTAATCACATGACTTGGGTCAGAACCAGCCCGGAAACCTGTAGCTTGTCACTAATAGGACCACAGAGGAAGCAAGTATTGAGACACTCCCTGGAGAATCCCTTTAAGATCCTTAGAAAGTGACTGTAGTGCCCCTATACAGAGTCCCTGCCCGGGATAGGTTGGCATCTCACTAGGGACAGTGTTTAGCCTGTTTGTTGGGAGTTTCGCCAGTGGTTTCCCAAATATCCTGTAGACTTCCGATTGTGCAGATTGTGTTCTGTTATTTTTGCAGGTACCTCGAGTGAGGGAAGAACGTTGCTTGCACAAAGAGTTGTCCTGCGGTACAGCCCTGCACTGTCTGTGTTTTACAGCAGAGGAACAGCTAAAAGTAGAGTTGTGGAAATACAATGATCTAGAGCGATTGTATTCGGAGGAAAGTAGGTATCACGTAATGGGAAGAGCGGACTCTTTAAGATGTCCTTGCAAATTGTAGGATAACAATTTTTTTTTAATTTAGAATACTATTTTTCAGTCGCTATAAAGCAGGAAAGCTGGTGAGCACATGATGTATACATAGACCGAGGCGCGGAACAGATGGAGCGTGCAACTGTTTATTTTGTTTCTCTGCATCCTGTATGTCAACTATAGGAATGTTAAGACATTTGTGAGCGCAAATTAAATCAAGAAACGCTCCTTCTGTAAATGGCTGATGGACCGGAAGAGAGAATTGCGTATCAAGGCAGGAGACATCAATGGGTAAACCTGGGCAAATGCTGGGGAAACATTGGGCTAGGGAACGCTTACCCCGCTTCACATTTCAGTTTGGGATTCCACATGAGGACTCCTGAAACGGAAATCTATACGCATACTGTAGAAAAGCGGTAACCTGAGAAAACGCGTGGATCCCATAGACTATAATGGGGTCCGTGTGGTTTCTGCACAAAACATACAGAGGGAAAAGTGCTGCAACCAGAACCTTTCTATCCACATGTTTTGTGCGGAAACTGAGCGGAAATCACACAGACCCCATTATAGTCTATAGCAGGGGTAGGGAACCTTCGGCTCTCCAGCTGCTGTGAAACTACAACTCCCATCATGCTCCATTCACTTCCATGGGAGTTCCTAGAACAACAGAGCAAGTATACATGCTGGGAGTTGTAGTTTTGCAACAGCTGGAGAGTCCTAGGTTCCCTACCCCCGGTCTATACGGTCCATGTGTTCTCCCAGGTAACCGCTTTTCTATGCGTATAGGTTTCCATTCGGTGGGTCTCCAAAAAGACTCCCCAAACAGAATGCAAAATGCATTTAAAAGCAGTTACCTAAGAAACCACACGGACCCCATACACTACAATGGGATCCGTGAGCTTTCAGCACGGTGTCTGCACGAATCATTTGGAGAGAAAAGTGGTGCTTGCGGACACCATGCGTCAAACACACAGACCGCATTATAGTCTATGGGGTCCGTGTGGTTTCTTAGGTAACCACTTTTTAATGTGTTTGGTATCCCGTTCAGGGGGTCCCCAAACAGAATACCGAATGCAGATCTGAACCAGGCCAAACCTTACACCACCTATTAGTTGTTGCCTTTTGCAACAATTTTGCAACCCCCTTGTTTAATGAGGCAGAGAAAGGATCTAAAACACATAATAAAGGTGATACATAGTACCCAGGTCTGCTTACTTTACACCTCCCCTATACTAGACTCCTCCATGACTTCTATTTGATGGTGTATGATATAATGGAGAGTTATTGATGTAGAAGATCACGACAACAATTTAATGAAAATAGCATTTAGAAAAAAAAAAAATCTAAAACTTTAAGTAGAGTAAAATCCCCGCTCCTCCGCCGCGCCTTTCATCAGACTCACTTACCTTTCATTTACAGGTTATTGTATTTTAACTACTTTAACACAAACAAGCCCAATCCTTGTTTGATCCGCCTGTCAGCCGCACGCGCTCCCCCTGCATCAATCACTGCGTCTAACCACATAAATCAAATGAGAATCAAAGCGCCATCATCTAATTAATTGATACTATAAATACAATTCTTGCAGCGCCCGAGGCTGCCGAAATTACAATGGAAGTCTTGTCCCTGCCATTGAGGCCCTGTTTGTTTTTAGTCATGTGGCTTAGCATTTTACCGCTACATAAAATGTCACCTTCGGCGGTGTTAAAGCTCTGAAGACGACGAGGAATTAGTCGTACGTCAGCTGATTGGTATCAGACCTCCGACCACTGACTAAACAGGGGCAATGGGGGCCACAGCTTAAGTAAATACTATAAGTAGATCTAGAGAAAGCAAGTCATTGAGGGCTGGAGGAGCAATAATGCAGAGTGTGAAGGGGCGACAATGCAGAAGAATCTGGGCCAAAAGATCCATCATCATAAAATAATCCACAGGGAGAGTGTTCTGCTCTGCCAATGTATCTAAGTCCATAAGGTTCGACCCTATCTGCTGAGTCGCGGTATCTAAGGCCACCAGTGGCATAACTAGGAATGGCAGGACCCCGTGGCAAACTTGTGACATAGTGGCCCCTGCACACAGTATTATGCCCCATGGTGGCCCCTGCACACAGTATTATGCTCCATAGTGGCCCCTGTACACAGAATTATGCCCCATAGTGGCCCCTGCACACAGTATTATCCCCCATAGTGGCCCCTGCACACAGTATTATGTCCCATAGTGGCCCCTGCACACAGTATTATGTCCCATAGTGGCCCCTGCACACAGTATTATGTCCCATAGTGGCCCCTGCACACAGTATTATCCCCCATAGTGGCCCCTGCACACAGTATTATCCCCCATAGTGGCCCCTGCACACAGTATTATGTCCCATAGTGGCCCCTGTACACAGTATTATGCCCCATAGTGGCCCCTGCACACAGTATTATGTCCCATAGTGGCCCCTGCACACAGTATTATGTCCCATAGTGGCCCCTGCACACAGTATTATGTCCCATAGTGGCCCCTGCACACAGTATTATCCCCCATAGTGGCCCCTGCACACAGTATTATGTCCCATAGTGGCCCCTGCACACAGTATTATGTCCCATAGTGGCCCCTGCACACAGTATTATGCCCCATAGTGGCCCCTGCACACAGTATTGTGTCCCATAGTGGCCCCTGCACACAGTATTATGTCCCATAGTGGCCCCTGCACACAGTATTATGCTCCATAGTGGCCCCTGCACACAGTATTATTCCCCATAGTGGCTCCTGCACACAGTATTATCCCCCATAGTGGCCCCTGCACACAGTATTATCCCCCATAGTGGCCCCTGCACACAGTATTATGCCCCATAGTGGCCCCTGCACACAGTATTATGCCCCATAGTGGCCCCTGCACACAGTATTATGTCCCATAGTGGCCCCTGCACACAGTATTATCCCCCATAGTGGCCCCTGCACACAGTATTATGCCCCATAGTGGCCCCTGCACACAGTATTATCCCCCATAGTGGCCCCTGCACACAGTATAATGTCCCATAGTGGCCCCTGCACACAGTATTATGCCCCATAGTGGCCCCTGCACACAGTATTATCCCCCATAGTGGCCCCTGCACACAGTATAATGTCCCATAGTGGCCCCTGCACACAGTATTATGCTCCATAGTGGCCCCTGTACACAGAATTATGCCCCATAGTGGCCCCTGCACACAGTATTATGCTCCATAGTGGCCCCTGCACACAGTATTATCCCCCATAGTGGCCCCTGCACACAGTATTATGTCCCATAGTGGCCCCTGTACACAGTATTATGTCCCATAGTGGCCCCTGCACACAGTATTATCCCCCATAGTGGCCCCTGCACACAGTATTATGTCCCATAGTGGCCCCTGCACACAGTATTATGTCCCATAGTGGCCCCTGCACACAGTATTATCCCCCATAGTGGCCCCTGCACACAGTATAATGTCCCATAGTGGCCCCTGCACACAGTATTATGCTCCATAGTGGCCCCTGTACACAGAATTATGCCCCATAGTGGCCCCTGCACACAGTATTATGCTCCATAGTGGCCCCTGCACACAGTATTATCCCCCATAGTGGCCCTTGCACACAGTATTATGCTCCATAGTGGCCCCTGCACACAGTATTATGTCCCATAGTGGCCCCTGCACACAGTATTATGTCCCATAGTGGCCCATGCACACAGTATTATGTCCCATAGTGGTCCCTGCACACAGTATTATGTCCCATAGTGGCCCCTGCACACAGTATTATGTCCCATAGTGGCCCCTGCACACAGTATTATGTCCCATAGTGGCCCCTGCACACAGTATTATGCTACATAGTGGCCCCTGCACACAGTATTGTGTCCCATAGTGGCCCTTGCACACAGTATTATGTCCCATAGTGGCCCATGCACACAGTATTATGTCCCATAGTGGCCCATGCACACAGTATTATGTCCCATAGTGGCCCCTGCACACAGTATTATGTCCCATAGTGGCCCCTGCACACAGTATTATGTCCCATAGTGGCCCCTGCACACAGTATTATGCTACATAGTGGCCCCTGCACACAGTATTGTGTCCCATAGTGGCCCTTGCACACAGTATTATGTCCCATAGTGGCCCATGCACACAGTATTATGTCCCATAGTGGCCCCTGCACACAGTATTATCCCCCATAGTGGCCCCTGCACACAGTATTATCCCCCATAGTGGCCCTTGCACACAGTATTATGTCCCATAGTGGCCCCTACACACAGTATTATGCCCCATAGTGGCCCCTGCACACAGTATTATGTCCCATAGTGGCCCCTGCACACAGTATCGTACCCCATAGTGGCCCCTGCACACAATACTTTGTTCCATAATGGCCCCTGCACACAGTATTATACCCCATAGTGGCCCCTGCACACAGTATTATGCTACATAGTGGCCCCTGTACACAGAATTATCCCCCATAGTGGCCCTTGCACACAGTATTATCCCCCATAGTGGCCCCTGCACACAGTATTATGTCCCATAGTGGCCCCTGCACACAGTATTATGCCCCATTTTGCACACACATGAACAGTTATTATACCCAGAGTATAATAATTGGAGACGCGGGGGAGGGATACAAACATAAAAAAAATGCAGCAGTAGCAGCGGTCACTGGGCCCCTAAGGTCCCGGGCCCTGTGGCAGCCGCTACCCCTGCTACCCCGGTAGTTACGCCACTGAGGGCCACCATGTATGATGCTATCTGCTGCGCTGGCGTATCTAATCCTATCATGTTTGACACGGTCACCTGAGCCGCTGTATCTTTGCAAATCGTGATACAGTCATGTAAGCCCCCGTATTTACTGTGATTCAGTCTGCTAAAATAGTGTATCTAAGCCTATCATATGTGATTCTGCTGAACTTAAGCTTATGTTGTACGATACAGTCTAAATTGATGTATCTAAGCTTTTCATCTGTGATTCCATCACCAAAATCTGATCTATCAAAGTCTATATTATGTATCTAAACCTATTTTATGTTACTGTCTGCAGAAACAGCTAAACCTATGCTGCTGTATCCAAGTATGATGTGTCATAAGTGTATCACGAGGGATACTGTCACTCATTACTATGTATCTAATCCCATCATGTTTGATACTGTCTGCAAAGCTCAAAGAAGTAACATCCAGGCTCCTAATGCAAAATCTATAAAGGGCCGCACCCCGGAGCGTTCCATTAGTAAGATGAGTGTATTCTAATGTGACCGAGCTGTCATTGGCCCCCATTAGACTCCACTGCCCAGATGTAATGGCTACCTATGCATCCCCTACAGCAGGGTTAGGCAACCTCCGGCACTCCAGCTGTTGTATAACTACAACTCCCAGCATGCATACTTGCTCTGCTGTTCTTGGAACTCCCATGGAAGTGAATGGAGCATGTTGGGAGTTGTAGTTTCACAGCAGCTGGAGAGCCGGAGGTTGCTGACCCCTGTCCTACAGAAAGGTGCTTGGTTGAACCCATCACATGTGATACTGTGTATCTAGTCTGTGTATCTAGTCTGATCATGTGGGAGCAGCCAATATGGAGTACTTAACCCTATCTGATGTGATGCTTTTCTGTACAGTATCCAAGCCTACGATGTGTGTAATAATGTTGTTTACCTGGCGTATCTAAACATGTGATACATGTGATACAGTCTCGGAGAACCTCAGAGCCGCAGCATTTTGTCCTTTGCTTGGCTCATAATTAATGGAATCTGAACTGATCTGAGCTCTTTCTTGCTTTCGCCGCTGTTGTTACTGTTCCAGAGGCTGAAAGACTCCCCCGGGGCTTCTTACTGTCATCGAAATCCACATTAAAGAGTCTTCCCGCCTGACTAGCAGAATGTCATCGTAAATGGGTCATGGCTGCTTGATCCTGGAGGTGCACGTGGCTGGCTGACCTCACGTATGTAACATATGAGCAGGTTACTAGATAAGCGAGTGATCAATACTTTCCCTATTGCAGACGGTGGCAGCTATATTTGCTACAACAGTATGTCTCTAATCTGTCATTGATTGGACAAGAGGGTCCTGAATGATCAAATATTCTGGATTGTCAGGTATTTGGAGAGGTGAGAACCTTCAGGAAGCAAAAGGCGGGGAGGAGGGAGAGGCAGCTGCAGATTTTTGCTGTGAGAGGGAGGAGACGGCATCGGACTGGTCATGAGACGTACATAGAGACTACATGAAGTGTCGGTGGCTGTAACAGTATAGGGGTATCATGCCAGGCAATTCCCTAATATTTACACTACTACCCATCTGAAGTTAGCCATATAACCAGCCAATGGCAAGAAGTAGTTTTCCTAAATCTTGTTTTCCACTGGAAATCTCGTCCCTTCCAATTTTCATTTTTTGCTTTACTGCAATGAAGCCATTCCTTCTATTCAGAGCTAATCTCCCGTAATTACCAGGATGTTGAGCGGTTTCCTCTCTAGCAGCAGGTGACGCCGCGCTGTGTCTGCTCAACGTGCGTTACCGAAACAACATAGAAATAAACCGTCCTGTAGATGTAAAATTCAATTTTGATTCCTCCTAAAATACCTTTGAGATTGTGGAGACACACTGAGCAAGGTGATTAGCTGGAACAACGGCAACGGCACGTGCAATGCTCTGTAGGAACCCAGCGTTGTTCTAATGTCACCATAGGAGCCTGGTGTTAATGCCAAGCCGAGGGATGGAAATCATGGATTAATTTGTCGTTGCCCATTTAACCGCTGCATGAATTTTTAACACTTGTGCTGAAACGCAACATTGTCTCCACTTCATCTTCTATTAATTATTCAGATCCTACAATCTGCAATTATTCTATATCAATCAGAATGAATACATGAAAGTGGGGTAAATGGCATCTTTCTACCTGTAGTCCCCAGGCTATACATGTAGTCAGACAGTCAAGTTACCCATAGATCTAACAAAAGTAGCAAAATAAAAAATAAAAAAAGAGGGGGAGGAGGGGGATGAAGCTGCAGTACATCTACTTTCTGCCTCAAGTGCACAGTTTGGATCTAGAATTAGTCTACATAAAAAAATTGAAAAGTATAATGCAATCACTTCTCTATTATTTTCAGAGCTGAAATCACTTAGCATCAGTACAGCAAAAGTAATGAAATGTATAAACACAGTGACTTCACCAGCAGAATAGTGAGTGCAGCTCTGCAGTATAATACAGGATGTAACTCAGGATCAGTACAGGATAAGTAATGTAATGTATGTACACAGTGACTGCACCAGCAGAATAGTGAGCGCAGCTCTGGAGTATAATACAGGATGTAACTCAGGATCAGTACAGGATAAGTAATGTAATGTATGTACACAGTGACTGTACAAGCAGAATAGTGAGCGCAGATCTGGAGTATAATACAGGATGTAACTCAGGATCAGTACAGGATAAGTAATGTAATGTATGTACACAGTGACTGCACCAGCAGAATAGTGAGTGCAGCTCTGGAGTATAATACAGGATGTAACTCAGGATCAGTACAGGATAAGTAATGTAATGTATGTACACACTGACTGTACCAGCAGAATAGTGAGTGCAGCTCTGGAGTATAATATAGGATGTAACTCAGGATCAGTACAGGATAAGTAATGTAATGTATGTACACAGTGACTGTACCAGCAGAATAGTGAGTGCAGCTCTGCAGTATAATACAGGATGTAACTCAGGATCAGTACAGGATAAGTAATGTAATGTATGTACACAGTGACTGTACCAGCAGAATAGTGAGCGCAGCTCTGGAGTATAATACAGGATGTAATTCAGGATCAGTACAGGATAAGTAATGTAATGTATGTACACAGTGACTGCAGCAGCAGAATAGTGAGTGCAGCTCTGAAGTTATCGCTCATTGTTACTCCTATAGCAGAGTCAGAAGAGGTATAGAATGATGCCATTGCAGTGAACCCCAGTATCATGCCCTGCCCCCAGGCCCTGCACTGTGCATGATGATATGTAGCACTTGTATTCGCCGTGTTCTTCTATTAGGTCTATATCCCTTGCCCATTGACCTAGTCTTATAGATAAACTGAAAAATTAATTTAATAAATTCTAAGACAACGATTGAAAATCACCTTTGATCGTCGCTGCCGGTGACGATGTCATTAAACACAGTCAGAATTTTATCGTACGTCGTCGTACTGTTAATTAAAATCGCCATAGCCTATTTTTTTCCCTGCACGACGACTGCAGGAATGAGCCATATACTATGTAATAAACCTTGGAATTAGCGAGATCTCAGAGGAAACCCCCGCGGCTGCAGCTGCTTACCTCCTATATATTATATTCTCGCTGAACTTCATTTAAAGACAAATCTCAACAGGTCTCTGAAGCATTTTAATTGATAAAATTATATCATCTGGAGCCTCGCAGTCTGGAGACGTCTCTGATGAGTTCTTTGAAAGCTTTCCCTCCGCCCATTGGAAGCCGCGCTTAACTCTTATGGCTGCAGTCAATACCGGATCCGTGTGATTTATCACCCTACTGTGATATACAGGGGGCACAAGGGAGCGAGGCCGGACCTGTCAGCCCCATCCATTTTATGGAGATAAACTTATTCTAATATGCAAAAATATGAGAAGAGCGACTGTCTGAAAAAAGGGAAGGTTCACTTATAGGGGCGAGATAGAAAAGGAACATCTATGATGGAAAAACCTTAGAGAGAAATTCCTCCTTTAGGGGCACATTATAGATAACACCATAGGGAGTGACATCAGAGGGGGTACAGGGAAGGGACCCCCAATAGATAGGATACTTACTTCTAGAATGACAGATAAATGAGGCGTGTCGGGGGAAGCGGCGATTTATACATCTGTATCTTTGATAATACATGAAGCAGCAAACAGGGAAATCCAGAGACCAATTCATCATCTGTTGTATTAGGAAAGATAATTACATTAAAGCTGCACTTAATCTAAAGGAAGGAGCGTGCGGCCAAGATACTATCCTCATCCTCTTCCTCCTCCTCACCTTGTATGAACCTGGAACACTTAACCCATCCATATCTATCTATCTATCTATCTATCTATCTATCTATCTATCTATCTATCCATCCATCCAAAAACAGCCCGAAGCATCCTAAGCAGGGTACAAGTTACTGATACTCTTGCAAATAAATTTAAAAAAAAAAAAAAGAAACATCATCGATCATCTAATGAAACAGAATCCATTTATCTCTATTACATTGTCTATCTCTATTGCACATCTATCCTAGCTATGTATGAATAGATTGGCAGATCTATCTATCCCTCTCATCTATGTATCTCTCTACACTCACTCTCTGTGTCTCCTTACCCATCTAACTGACTCACTGCCACCTGTCTGTCACTTACTTACATCTCATACCTATCTGAAATCTATTATTTGTGTTTCCTGTAACGTTCTATCCATCATCTATGTAATGAAACCTCTTATCTTATCTGTCTATCTCAGATCTATCTGTGTCATCCCATGTATGTCTTCTCCTTCTCATATCTATCTCTAACTCTAGTGATAGAGAGGTCATAGGACAACCATGTACGGGTGCTAAGTCACAGATTTCTGACCAAAAAGATCCACCGAGGATATACAAGAATAAGGCGGCACTCCAAAAATGTGAGAAAACACACTGTGGTCACACTAACGTTGTGCGACTATTCAGAAACTCCATCTCCAATTCCCCCATTATAGTCTATGGGGTCTGAGGGTTTCTGCAGGTAACTGCTTTTTAAACGGATAGGATTTCCATTTAGCGAGTCCCAAAGCGGACCCAGAGAATGGAAACCTGAATGCTAGTGTGAACCTAGAGTGTGTATTTTTTTTTTTTTTTTTTACATTTTTGGAATGTTGCTTTTTTATTTTTCATATAAACCATTAACCATTGTACACAGTATCTGTCATCACATAATATCTCTCTCTCATATTTATCCCATATCTATTTCATATCCATCTATCTACCTATGTCATATCTATCTATCTACAGTATCTATCTATCTTCTATGTATCGATCTATCTACCTGTGTCATATCTATCCATCTCCTATCTATCCATCTCCTATCTATCTATCTATCTATCTATCTATCTATCTATCCATCTCCTATCTATCTATCTATCTATCTATCTATCTATCTATCTATCTATCTATCTACAGTATCTATCTCCTATCTATCTATCTATCCATCCATCTCCTATCTATCTATCTATCTATCTACAGTATCTATCTCCTATCTATCTATCTATCTATCTATCTATCTATCTATCTATCTATCTACAGTATCTATCTCCTATCTATCTATCTATCTATCTATCTATCTATCTATCTATCCATCTATCTATCTGTCTGTCTCTCATCTATCTCCTATCTATCTATCTATCTATCTCCTATCTATCTATCTATAGTATCTATCTCCTATCTATCTATCTATCTATCTATCCATCCATCCATCTCCTATCTATCTATCTATCTATCTATCTATCTATCTATCTATCTGTCTCTCATCCATCTCCTATCTATCTATCTATCTATAGTATCTATCTCCTATCTATCTATCTATCTATCTATCTATCTATCTATCCATCCATCCATCTCCTATCTATCTATCTATCTATCTATCTATCTATCTATCTGTCTCTCATCTATCTCTCTATCTATCTATCTATCTATCTATCTATCTACAGTATCTATCTCCTATCTATCTATCTATCTATCTATCCATCTATCTATCTGTCTGTCTCTCATCTATCTCCTATCTATCTATCTATCTATCTCCTATCTATCTATCTATCTATCTATCTATCTATCTATCTATCTATCGTATCTATCTCCTATCTATCTATCTATCTATCTATAGTATCTATCTCCTATCTATCTATCTATCTATAGTATCTATCTCCTATCTATCTATCTATCTCCTATCTATCTATCTATCTATCCATCCATCCATCTCCTATCTATCTATCTATCTATCTATCTATCTATCTATCTATCTGTCTCTCATCCATCTCCTATCTATCTATCTATCTATAGTATCTATCTCCTATCTATCTATCTATCTATCTATCTATCTATCTATCTATCTATCTATCCATCCATCCATCCATCTCCTATCTATCTATCTATCTATCTATCTATCTATCTATCTATCTATCTATCTATCTATCTGTCTCTCATCTATCTCCTATCTATCTATCTATCTATCTATCTATCTACAGTATTATCTAGCCCCCTCACATGTATTCCCATCCACAGGACTCTGTACAGATTATCATTCAGGTGTCAGATAGAAATGACAATGGCCATCCCCATAGTAAATACAATATATATTCGCACACGTAATATCCATGTGTTCCAGGTTTTACCAATTTGCATCTGATTTGTCATAAAACAACAAACTCCAGAAAATAATTCCTTCCCGAGCTGATTTACATATTAATTGTAAAGTATAGAAATCCCAGCCCAGCTACATTTCAATTTCTTAAATATCAGCGATTTAATAACGGCATCTGAATAATTACGAGCTTTCTGTGTTTTACTGGGAAATGCAGTGAATTATTACAAGGCTCCAAAAAAACAATCTCACAAATACAGGATGAAATAAACAGTAACTGCAAGAAAATATGAGCTTATTACAAGGCGCTGCACAGCTCGCCCCCTGCTGGTCACCGGCCCCATCAGCAGTGCATGGCTCACTCCACAAAGAAGACGATTTAGGATCTGAATATTTCATCTGGTCTCTATGATGAGACACTTCTGCATGGTGGGGGGGATTAGAAATAACACAAATTAAAGGGGATGTGTACTTCCAGATTCTCAGGTCTGTGACTTTAACATGAAAACTTCTAGAATATCAATATCCTTATTACAAATTTATACCATACACGTTCTTATAAGACGTGTAATAGTATTTCTTTCCGATAATACAATGATTCACAATAGAAAAAAAAATACCGGGATAGAAATTTTGGATTCACCCTAAAGTTACGTCTCAGGCAGATAGGGGTGGTCTGGTGAGACACTGGATCTTGCCACAAGAGGGCGTTAAAGTGCTTCCACTGCCGTGCTATAAAAAGGCTACTTTTGGGTAGTGTACCTCTTGGTAAGATCTTTGATCGCTAGACATATCTGCATAACTCACTCATAAGGCAGATGATACATTTTAAGAGGATGCAAATCATTGAAATGAGACGCAGAATGGGCATTTTGCCAAAACGCTCGTCATTTAGGTCATTCTGATCTAGTTGTTAGGAGTTGTTGGGGCGGTGGTTATAGGAGGGCGCACACATGGGGAACAGGTCCTGAATAACCCAGGCTGAGGAGTGACACACTGCCCCCTACTGGTGTGATGATGTGGGAGCCATCACATAGGACAGTCGGTCACCCCTAGTAGTGATATGGGGACACTAACACCTCTGCGATATATACAGGACATCTGGACACTACCAGAGGTGCTGTCTGTCATGGCAGGAGAACTGGTACCCGCAGGATAATGCTCACCCCCACATAAGGGTTCACTAGAAATGTCTCCACCAGATTTTAATACTTCCTTGTTCTACCCGGTCACCAAATTTATCACCAATTCACAATTTATGGAACCAGATGGGACGCAGCATCACTATAACAAGTGTGGGCATATGTGGTGCAGGACACCACACAGCAGGCATGTCAAACTCAGGGTACCCCGAGGGCCACATGAGTAACAAGAGGTTGTTGCGAGGGCCGCACACAGCAGCTAATGTCACACACGTATTTTAACAGCAGTCATGAAAACAAGATATGAAGTAGTAATATGTAACAGCAACATATATTTAACAAAAATACAGCAATTAAAAACTAAACATTTATTTGCTATCATTTTTTTCAATCTTTTTTAGATTATAAGTGGTGATCAGTCAGCCTTGTTCTCTGAGATTTTGTTAGTTTCATAAAAGAAAATAATCTTTTTACATATACACCCTTCATCTGCCCCCAGATTCATGTCCCCCTCCTGCTCTGCCCCCAGTTTCATGTCCCCTCCATCTCTGCACCCAGACTCATGTTCCTCCCATCTCTGCCCCCCAGATTCATATCCCCCATCTCTGCCCCCCATATTCATGTCCCTCCTCCATCTCTGCCCCCAGATTCATGTCCCCCCATCTCTGCCCCCAGATTCATGTCCCCCCATCTCTGCCCCAGATTCATGTCCCCCATCTCTGCCCCAGATTCATATCCCTCCATCTCTGCCCCCAGATTCATGTCCTTTCCATTTCTGCCCCCAGATTCATGTCCTCTCCATCTCTGCCCCCAGATTCATGCCCCCCATCTCTGCCCCCAGATTCATGTCCTCCCCATCTCTGCCCCCAGATTCATGTCCCTTCCATTTCTGCCCCCAGATTCATGTCCTCTCCATCTCTGCCCCCAGATTCATGTCCTCTCCATCTCTGCCCCCAGTGTCATGCCGTCTTCTCCATCTCTGCCCCCAGTGTCATGCCGTCCTCTCCATCTCTGCCCCCAGTGTCATGCCGTCCTCTCCATCTCTGCCCCCAGTGTCATGCCGTCCTCTCCATCTCTGCCCCCAGTGTCATGCCGTCCTCTCCATCTCTGCCCCCAGTGTCATGCCGTCCTCTCCATCTCTGCCCCCAGTGTCATGCCGTCCTCTCCATCTCTGCCCCCAGTGTCATGCCGTCCTCTCCATCTCTGCCCCCAGTGTCATGCCGTCCTCTCCATCTCTGCCCCCAGTGTCATGCCGTCCTCTCCATCTCTGCCCCCAGTGTCATGCCGTCCCCTCCTTCATCTGCCCCCAGTTTCACGTTCCACCTCTATGTGTACACACATTAAACTTACCTTCTCCGACGACTCCGAGTCCTCGCTCCCCTGCCGCACTCTCTCTCTCTCTCACGCTATCAGTTGTAGATGCGATGTGACGTCATCACGTCTACACAGCAGCGTACAGCAGCGTGAGTTTTGCACCTCTGCGGCCCGCACAAAAGTCTCAAACTTTGTCTCTAAACTTTAGAGACAAAGTTTGAGACTTTTGTGCGGGCCGCAGATATGCCTGTAAAGGGCCGCATGCGGCCTGCGGGCCGCATGTTTGACATGCCTGCCACACAGAACCTGTATGTCCTACCATATCTAATGTCCAGGCTATCGGCTCTTGGACAGTGTCTCTCACTCTGGAGGACCTGATGGGCACCCATTACACAACAGCCCCTAAGGACACAGTGTAATGCTCAATTCCACCTGTGGTGGTGCTGTAGGGTAATTATACACTTGTTACCAGGCTTTCCTACAGATTACAGCTGATCACTATGGTCCAAGCAGGATCTGCTTATTGTAAATCGATTCTAGACATTCATTGGTCAATCTACAAATAAGACATAAACCTGGAGCTCCGAGCCCCAGACGTAGGGACAATGACCTTCAAGGATCTGAACTTTTGCTTTTGTACCAATGTCTCGTATGTCAAGATAATTCCTGTCTTCTGTGTTTTCCTGGGTAAATGTCACCGTTCGGTTATTACAGGACGATGACGTCGACCGTAAGGGCATTTGTTCTAGTGGGAAAATGAAATGATTGGAAACATTGTAGCCTGAAAATAAAAGATGGAGAGCTAAATGGAGGCCAGATAGGTCCATTACACTGATACAAAGTATCACTGGAGAACAAGGTGTACAGGCCGTAGCATTTATAGCTCATCTGTCAGCTTATAGGAATGTACCTGGTCTCCGATACCTCCCGAACCAGTAACAGTGCTACGTACAGGCCTTCACTGGGAGAAAAAAAAGTAACTTTGTGGCCTCTCTCAAGGTCGGACCTGAAGGAGAGCCCTGGCCGGAGCCCAAAACAACGCAGTCCTAAAAGAGAGCCCTGGTCAGAGTTCGAGAGCCCTGGCCTCAAACAGATGTAGCAATTCAGAATTAACCGTCTTCATACGGATATGCAAATCAGGCTGCAAGTGCACTGGGGGCGGGGTCTGATTTGCCAAATTTACCTCCAGGCAGCTGTCTTATGGAATCTCCACTCAACACCACCCCCTTAGCCATAATAGACATTTTTAACCTCTGCCTGTATCGCAGGTGCATCTAGGCAAATCATGCCCCGCCCCCCGTGCACTTGCAGGCTAGTTATCTCTGCATTGCGTTATCAATTTGTGGTCATAAAGCTAATTTTCTGATGTATTAAAGACTCCTATAAGGCACCATAAGTGTTTTGGGGGGGCTTTTTGGACCGGCTACATTCCCTTTAATATAAAGTCCTATATATAACAGTATATTACAGGTACAGGTCCATGCAACTAGTAGCTAAAATGGCACAAAAGTATGCAGTTATGCACAGGCTCAGATATAGTGCACCATGTCCGGACACACAAGCGTGCACTCTCACTAAAGTCGTATATTAGATATTTGCCCACATATACTACCTACCCAATATCACAGGATAGGGGTCAGTTACAAATAGGTGGGTGGGTCACTGTTCATGACCATGGGGATACAAAGCAGTACAGGTTTGCTGACGCTCCATTCATTGCTATGGACTATGACAACATTGTACATGAGCGCTGCACCACAGAGATCACCAGCAGTCCCATAGAAACAAATGGAGAGGTAGCAAGACTGCTTAACTCAGAGAGGGGGCAAAGCACTCCCATTGTAGTGAGAGGAGGGTACAAGCAGTCTACAAATTATCCCCTGTGCCGTGGACACAGGATTAGCGCACTCATGGGCAACCCCTTTAAGGATGGATAAATATACGGCCATATTTTAGGTTCCCCACCATTCCAAGCACAGGGAAGACATGAAGTTATTTCCATTTATCCAGATTATCCCCTAAGGGTGAAATATTGCACAATACTGACGCGATGGCCGCTGGTGACCGGATACAATGAGGCGCTCGGTAATCCTGCGCACTCCACGCTCAGCACAAAACATTTTTTATCCCGGTTCTTTTGTTTTTGACACGCCATTATGGTTGATGTTGGAAACAGGACGGCGCTTTACTGCAGAATTCTCCCACCAAACCCATAAGCTTTAGAAATTGACACAAGATAAATTTCTCCTTTTTTTTCCTGCTTTACAATATAAAAAAGCTTCCCGGCTATAAAACTAATTCATCAGATTCCACTGTATCCTATTCTCTGGGCCTGGAGAAAGTCAGAATTTAAGGAGGAAGTTACTGTAATAATTAGAGATGAGCGAACAGTGAAATATTCGATATTCGTTTCGAATAGCCCCTCAATATTCGACTACTCGAACGAATATCGAACCCCATTATAGTCTATGGGGAAAAAATGCAAATTTCAGGGGATCCCACTCCTCGACTCAGGAGAGTCACCAAGTCCACTATGACACCCCAGGAAATGATGCCAACACCCTGGAATGCAACTGGGACAGCAGGGGAAGCATGTCTGGGGGCATCTAACATGCCCAAGTCATTGTATTATGTTGGGATCCCTGTCAGCTTGCGATATGCACGAGCTGACTTTTTAGGAATGCATTGACCAGCGTTGATTGGCCGAAAGCCATACAGAGTACAGCATTCGGCCAATCAACGCTGGTTCTGCCGGAGGCTCATCTGTGAGGACGCGGAGTCTAAGATCGGACCAGAATGGAGACAGCTGTGGACCGCTCTTAGACTCTGCCTCCTCCGGCAGAACCAGCGTTGATTGGCCGAATGCTGTACTCTATATGGCATTCGGCTAATCAACACTGGTCAATTCATTCCTATGCCGAGATGTAGCAGTGCTGGCCGTGCACTCAGCTCGGCTACTCCGGGGATGCAGCTGAGCTGAATTCACAGCTAGCATTGCTACACCAGAGAACCGCTGCTACACCTGCTGAACCCTGCTGCTGCACACTCAGCTCGGCTGCATCAGAGCTGAGTGTACGCTAAACCCTGCTGCACACTCAGCTCTGCAGAGCTGAGTGTGCAGCAAGGTTCAGCGGTTCTCCGGTGCAGCAGCGGTTCTCCAGTGTAGCAGCGGTTCTCCAGTGTAGCAGCGGTTCTCCAGTGTAGCAGCGGTTCTCCAGTGTAGCAGCGGTTCTCCAGTGTAGCAGTGCTGGCCATGCGCTCAGCTCGGCTGCATCTCCGGAGTGGCAGAGTTGAGTGCAAGGCCGGCACTGCTACATCTCGGCATAGGAATGCATTGACCAGCGTTGATTGGCCGAATGCCATACAGAGTACAGCAATCGGCCAATCAACGCTGGTTCTGCCGGGGGAGGCGAAGTCTAAGATCGGTCCACAGCAGTCTCCATTCTGGTTCGATTTTAGACTCCGCCTCCTCATAGACGAGCCTATGATACACAACACAACCACCAGATGGCTGTACATAGACATATACGGAATATCACTTTGTGATGCATTAATATGTTTTGTATGCCTTTTCTTGGGCTCTTAGGTGCCTATAAGAAAGTCATCTCTCTGCATTACTGTCCGCCATGAATCACATGATGTCTTAAGAGTCATGAATGCTGTAGATAAAGCCACTTGAAGACATGGTAACTTTATATATGACTCGTCTCATGGTGAATGCGGCACACACATCACGATAGCCGTACTCCACTTCTATTATATGGTTTTTGCTTTAAGAGTCTTCCATGATCCTTCAGCAGAAAGCAGCCAGATCTCCTGTATGTAGTAGGAGTTACATTATTCACTTAACATGACCACAGAATGGAATGAAGGACTCAGAACTGGTTACAATATAACAAAGAGATGTATGGTATAAACATGTGAAATTCTTAAAGGAACAACAACACAAAATTTGGGAAAGGTTTGGATATATTGCTCTAGTTTTTACAGGATCGTGTTATGAACCATTATTTACTGTATTGTAGATAAAAAAAAATTCTCTAGAAAGTTATAGAGCAGGGAAGCCAAAAACTAAATAGCACTCAGCATTGTATTCGCCATCCATATTAAATGAAATAGTGGTCGCCATCCTGTGTCTATTCTTCTGTTGCAGAATGGCAACTCTTGGAGATAAAGCTTTGCTAATCCTGAAGGCTGAAGACCACTACTCTGTATAAAAGGGTCTTAGAGAGCCATTGGCTGGTCATATCCAGATGTGTGTCTTATAAGATGACCAGCTTTTCAAAACATATTATTGCATCACAAAGTGATATTCCATATATGTCTATGCACAGCCATCTGGTGGTTGTGTTGTGTGCTGCAGCCTGTTATGGTTTTGCCAGCATGCTCTATGCATCACTGTCATCATCCGCATTACTTTCTGCACTCACTTTGTTTCAGGGATATTTGCAAGGTTCAGCAGGTTAGTTTTGGATCAAACCAACAGCAAGTGGAGACCCAGAAAGCAAAATAAATATGACTATTCACCTTCCATCACGGCCCTCTTTGGTTGTCTTCTGGCCTTCTTAGGGATGGCACAGGCCTTGAGAGACCTTGTGATTGGGCTTCAGCAATCACATGAGGCGCACGGACATCATGGTACTTTAAGGCAAGTGTACTATTATCCTGCTCCACGTGATCAATAAGGTCAAAATACAGGACTGTGTAGTCCCCCAGGGCCCATGACCTTACCTAGGCAACTGGAAGAGGACCATAGAGGATAGCAAGGATGACCAGGAGGTGTGAGGGATAGGAGTATTTAGTTTTTATTACTTTCCCACACTTCTCCTGGGCTTCCGATTATTATACGGTTGGGTCCACCATGTAATGGTGATTTGTGGGTCACTAGAAGTATCTCATAGAGCTGAGCGATAAATCGAAAAATAGCCAAAACTGATCAGCCCGGTTATTTTGGTTTGGTTATTTCTGAACCGAAACTGCCATTATTATACCGTATATACTATAATAAGTGGAGGCTCCAGGTAGGGGATCAAATATAAAAAAACAATGTCACCCCCTCTCCTGCTCTCCAGTGTGACTCCCTGTTGACCTCGGCACTCCTACCTGATGTCAGGAACCACTGAGTCCTGTGATTGGGTCTCAGCAGTTATGTGGCGTAGCGACACTTGCGTCTACATATCACGATGCCACGTGACTATGAGGTCCAATCAGTAGCCCCCAATATCAGCCAAAATCATAATCATACTGTAAGTGGGGCGTGGTTTAAAGGGGCGTGGCCTAAATATTCACCATTCATTGTCATCGAAGTGCCCGATAGTGTTTATGATTAGAGATGAGCGAACAGTGTTCTATCGAACTCATGTTCGATCGGATATTAGGCTGTTCGGCATGTTCGAATCGAATCGAACACCGCGTGGTAAAGTGCGCCATTACTCGATTCCCCTCCCACCTTCCCTGGCGCCTTTTTTGCTCCAATAACAGCGCAGGGTAGGTGGGACAGGAACTACGACACCGGTGACGTTGAAAAAAGTAGGCAAAACCCATTGGCTGCCGAAAACATGTGACCTCTAATTTAAAAGAACAGCGCCGCCCAGGTTCGCGTCATTCTGAGCTTGCAATTCACCGAGGACGGAGGTTTCCGTCCAGCTAGCTAGGGCTTAGATTCTGGGTAGGCAGGGACAGGCTAGGATAGGAAGGAGAAGACAACCAACAGCTCTTGTAAGAGCTAAATTCCAGGGAGAAGCTTGTCAGTGTAACGTGGCACTGACGGGCTCAATCGCCGCAACCCAGCTTTCCCAGGATCCTGAATGGAATACACTGTCAGTGTATTCCCGTATACCCGATATATACCCCGATACCCGTTCCAACGGTGTGCCCCCCCACCTTCACCCCAGAAATACCCTGCAAGTCCCCTAGCAATAGAATTGGGGCTATATACACCCACAATTTTTACTACTGGTATACAGTGCCATTGTCTGACTGGGAATTCAAAGAATATATTGGGAATACAAATACCCTCATTTCTTGCTACTGCCATATAGTGCCAGTTTCTGACTGGTAATTCAAAGAATATATTGGGGTTACGTGCACCCACAATTTTTACTACTGGTATACAGTGCCATTGTCTGACTGGGAATTCAAAGAATATATTGGGAATACAAATACCCTCATTTCTTGCTACTGCCATATAGTGCCAGTGTCTGACTGGGAATTCAAAGAATATATTGGGGTTACGTGCACCCACAATTTTTACTACTGGTATACAGTGCCATTGTCTGACTGGGAATTCAAAGAGTATATTGGGAATACAAATACCCTCATTTCTTGCTACTGCCATATAGTGCCAGTTTCTGACTGGGAATTCAAAGAATATATTGGGGTTACGTGCACCCACAATTTTTACTACTGGTATACAGTGGCATTGTCTGACTGGGAATTCAAAGAATATATTGGGGTTATAAATACCCTCATTTCTTGCTACTGCCATATAGTGCCAGTTTCTGACTGGTAATTCAAAGAATATATTGGGGTTACGTGCACCCACAATTTTTACTACTGGTATACAGTGCCATTGTCTGACTGGGAATTCAAAGAGTATATTGGGAATACAAATACCCTCATTTCTTGCTACTGCCATATAGTGCCAGTTTCTGACTGGGAATTCAAAGAATATATTGGGGTTACGTGCACCCACAATTTTTACTACTGGTATACAGTGCCATTGTCTGACTGGGAATTCAAAGAATATATTGGGGTTATAAATACCCTCATTTCTTGCTACTGCCATATAGTGCCAGTTTCTGACTGGTAATTCAAAGAATATATTGGGGTTACGTGCACCCACAATTTTTACTACTGGTATACAGTGCCATTGTCTGACTGGGAATTCAAAGAGTATATTGGGAATACAAATACCCTCATTTCTTGCTACTGCCATATAGTGCCAGTTTCTGACTGGGAATTCAAAGAATATATTGGGGTTACGTGCACCCACAATTTTTACTACTGGTATACAGTGCCATTGTCTGACTGGGAATTCAAAGAGTATATTGGGAATACAAATACCCTCATTTCTTGCTACTGCCATATAGTGCCAGTTTCTGACTGGGAATTCAAAGAATATATTGGGGTTACGTGCACCCACAATTTTTACTACTGGTATACAGTGCCATTGTCTGACTGGGAATTCAAAGAATATATTGGGGTTATAAATACCCTCATTTCTTGCTACTGCCATATAGTGCCAGTTTCTGACTGGTAATTCAAAGAATATATTGGGGTTACGTGCACCCACAATTTTTACTACTGGTATACAGTGCCATTGTCTGACTGGGAATTCAAAGAGTATATTGGGAATACAAATACCCTCATTTCTTGCTACTGCCATATAGTGCCAGTTTCTGACTGGGAATTCAAAGAATATATTGGGGTTACGTGCACCCACAATTTTTACTACTGGTATACAGTGCCATTGTCTGACTGGGAATTCAAAGAATATATTGGGGTTATAAATACCCTCATTTCTTGCTACTGCCATATAGTGCCAGTGTCTGACTGGGAATTCAAAGAATATATTGGGGTTACGTGCACCCACAATTTTTACTACTGGTATACAGTGCCATTGTCTGACTGGGAATTCAAAGAGTATATTGGGAATACAAATACCCTCATTTCTTGCTACTGCCATATAGTGCCAGTTTCTGACTGGGAATTCAAAGAATATATTGGGGTTACGTGCACCCACAATTTTTACTACTGGTATACAGTGCCATTGTCTGACTGGGAATTCAAAGAATATATTGGGGTTATAAATACCCTCATTTCTTGCTACTGCCATATAGTGCCAGTTTCTGACTGGTAATTCAAAGAATATATTGGGGTTACGTGCACCCACAATTTTTACTACTGGTATACAGTGCCATTGTCTGACTGGGAATTCAAAGAGTATATTGGGAATACAAATACCCTCATTTCTTGCTACTGCCATATAGTGTCAGTTTCTGACTGGGAATTCAAAGAATATATTGGGGTTACGTGCACCCACAATTTTTACTACTGGTATACAGTGCCATTGTCTGACTGGGAATTCAAAGAATATATTGGGGTTATAAATACCCTCATTTCTTGCTACTGCCATATAGTGCCAGTTTCTGACTGGTAATTCAAAGAATATATTGGGGTTACGTGCACCCACAATTTTTACTACTGGTATACAGTGCCATTGTCTGACTGGGAATTCAAAGAGTATATTGGGAATACAAATACCCTCATTTCTTGCTACTGCCATATAGTGCCAGTTTCTGACTGGGAATTCAAAAAATATATTGGGGTTACGTGCACCCACAATTTTTACTACTGGTATACAGTGCCATTGTCTGACTGGGAATTCAAAGAATATATTGGGGTTATAAATACCCTCATTTCTTGCTACTGCCATATAGTGCCAGTTTCTGACTGGTAATTCAAAGAATATATTGGGGTTACGTGCACCCACAATTTTTACTACTGGTATACAGTGCCATTGTCTGACTGGGAATTCAAAGAGTATATTGGGAATACAAATACCCTCATTTCTTGCTACTGCCATATAGTGCCAGTTTCTGACTGGTAATTCAAAGAATATATTGGGGTTACGTGCACCCACAATTTTTACTACTGGTATACAGTGCCATTGTCTGACTGGGAATTCAAAGAGTATATTGGGAATACAAATACCCTCATTTCTTGCTACTGCCATATAGTGCCAGTGTCTGACTGGGAATTCAAAGAATATATTGGGGTTACGTGCACCCACAATTTTTACTACTGGTATACAGTGCCAATTTCTAACTAGGAATTCAAAATGCGCAAGGCTCCCGGAAAGGGACGTGGACGAGGCCGTGGGCGAGGTCGGGGGAATGGTTCTGGGGAGCAAGGTAGCAGTGAAGCCACAGGGCGTCCCGTGCCTACTCCTGTGGGGCAGCAAGCATTGCGCCACTCCACAGTGCCAGGGTTGCTTGCCACATTAACTAAACTGCAGGGTACAAACCTTAGTAGGCCCGAGAACCAGGAACAGGTCTTGCAATGGCTGTCAGAGAACGCTTACAGCACATTGTCCAGCAGCCAGTCAGACTCTGCCTCCTCTCCTCCTATTACCCAACAGTCTTGTCTTCAATCCTCCAAAAATTCCGAAGCTTTACAGAACAATAACCCAAACTGTCCCTGCTCCCCAGAGCTGTTCTCCGCTCCTTTCATTGTCCCTCAACCTGCCTCTCCACGTCACGATTCCACGAACCTAACAGAGGAGCATCTGTGTCCAGATGCTCAAACACTAGAGTCTCCTCCATCTCCGTTCGATTTGGTGGTGGATGACCAGCAACCCACCCTCATCGACGATGATGTGACGCAGTTGCCGTCAGGGCATCCAGTTGACCGGCGCATTGTGCGGGAGGAGGAGATGAGACAGGAGTTGGAAGAGGAAGTGGTGGATGATGAGGACACTGACCCGACCTGGACAGGGGGGATGTCAAGCGGGGAAAGTAGTGTGGATGTTGAGGCAGGTGCAGCACCAAAAAGGGTAGCTAGAGGCAGAGGCAGAGGTCAGCAGCTTAGGCGAAGCCAGGCCACACCCGGAATCTCCCAAGATGTTCCAGTTCGTACCCAGCCCCGAAAAACTCCCACCTCGAGGGCACGTTTCTCGAAGGTGTGGAGTTTTTTCAAGGAATGCGCCGAGGACAGATATAGTGTTGTCTGCACAATTTGCCTCTCGAAATTGATTAGGGGCTCTGAGAAGAGCAACCTGTCCACCACTTCAATGCGCCGTCATTTGGAATCCAAGCACTGGAATCAGTGGCAGGCAGCAACGGCAGGACAAAGGCCGCCTGCCGTTCACGCCACTGCCACTGCCTCTGCCTCTGCCTCTGCCGACTGTGCTGGCGATGCACTCCAGAGGACGAGCCAGGACACCACTTCATCTGCCTCCGCCACTTTGTTGACTTCTACCTCATCCTCCCCTGGTCCTGTCTTATCTCCTTCTCCTGCACCATCAAAGGCACCATCAGGCGTTTCTTTACAACAACCCACCATCTCTCAGACATTGGAGCGGCGGCAGAAATACACTGCTAACCACCCACACGCGCAAGCCTTGAACGCCAACATCGCTAAACTGCTGGCCCAGGAGATGTTGGCGTTCCGGCTTGTTGAAACTCCCGCCTTCCTGGACCTGATGGCAACTGCGGCACCTCGCTATGCCGTCCCTAGCCGTCACTACTTCTCCCGGTGTGCCGTCCCCGCCTTGCACCAGCACGTGTCACTCAACATCAGGCGGGCCCTTAGTTCCGCGCTTTGCACAAAGGTCCACTTGACCACCGACGCGTGGACAAGTGCATGCGGACAGGGACGCTACATTTCACTGACGGCACACTGGGTGAATGTAGTTGAGGCTGGGACTGCTTCCCAAACTGGCCCGGTGTACCTCGTCTCCCCGCCTAACATTCCTGGCAGGGACACGAGAAGAACACCCCCCTCCTCCTCCTCCTCTACCGCCTCCTCCTCCGCCACCGCCTCCTCCTCCGCCACCGCCTCCTCCTCCGCTGTTAGATTGACCCCAGCTACGAGTTGGAAACGTTGCAGCACTGGCGTTGGTAGACGTCAGCAGGCTGTGCTGAAGCTGATCAGCTTGGGGGACAGACAGCACACTGCCTCCGAGGTGAGGGATGCCCTCCTCGATGAGACGGCAATATGGTTTGAGCCGCTGCACCTGGGCCCAGGCATGGTCGTTTGTGATAACGGCCGGAACCTGGTAGCAGCTCTGGAGCTTGCCGGACTCCAACATGTTCCATGCCTGGCCCACGTCTTCAACCTAGTGGTGCAACGTTTCCTAAAGAGCTACCCCAATGTTCCAGAGCTACTGGTGAAAGTGCGGCGCATGTGCGCCCACTTTCGCAAGTCGACAGTAGCCGCTGCTAGCTTAAAATCTCTCCAGCAACGCCTGCATGTGCCACAACACCGGCTTTTGTGCGACGTCCCCACACGCTGGAACTCAACGTTTCAGATGTTGAATAGAGTGGTTGAGCAGCAGAGACCTTTGATGGAATACCAGCTACAAAACCCTAGGGTGCCACAAAGTCAGCTGCCTCAGTTTCACATCCATGAGTGGCCATGGATGAGAGACCTTTGTGACATCCTACGGGTCTTTGAGGAGTCCACAAGGAGGGTGAGCTCTGAGGATGCGATGGTGAGCCTTACAATCCCGCTCTTGTGTGTTCTGAGAGAATCCCTGATTGACATCAGGGATAACTCAGATCACACAGAGGAGTTAGGGATAGCATCCGATCCGTCACAGCTGGAGAGTAGGTCCACACATCTGTCCGCTTCACTGCGTTTAATGGAGGAGGAGGAGGAGGAGGAGGAGGAAGAAGAGTTGTCCGATGATGTGATGGTGATACAGGAGGCTTCCGGGCAACTTCGAATCGTCCCATTGTTGCAGCGCGGATGGGTAGACATGGAGGATGAGGAGGAAATGGAGATTGAACTTTCCGGTGGGGCCAGAGGAGTCATGCCAACTAACACTGTGGCAGACATGGCTGAGTTCATGTTGGGGTGCTTTACAACCGACAAGCGTATTGTCAAAATCATGGAGGACAACCAGTACTGGATCTTTGCTATCCTTGACCCCCGGTATAAAAACAACATCTCGTCTTTTATTCCGGTAGAGGGGAGGGCCAATCGCATCAATGCTTGCCACAGGCAATTGGTGCAGAATATGATGGAGATGTTTCCAGCATGTGACGTTGGCGGCAGGGAGGGCAGTTCCTCCAGTAGGCAACCAAGTTCTCACTGGTCCACACAAACGAGGGGCACACTGTCTAAGGTCTGGGACACCTTGATGGCACCCCCTCGCCAAAGTGCCGCCACGGAGGGTCCTAGTGTCACCAGGCGTGAGAAGTATAGGCGCATGTTGCGGGAATACCTTTCCGACCACAGCCCTGTCCTCTCCGACCCCTCTGCGCCCTACACGTATTGGGTGTCGAAGTTGGACCTGTGGCTTGAACTTGCCCTATATGCCTTGGAGGTGCTGTCCTGTCCTGCCGCCAGCGTCCTATCTGAGAGGGTGTTCAGTGCAGCCGGTGGCATCATCACTGACAAGCGCACCCGTCTGTCAGCTGAGAGTGCCGACCGGCTCACTTTGATAAAAATGAACCACCACTGGATAGAGCCTTCATTTTTGTGCCCACCTGTGTAAAGCACCCCAACATGAAACTCCATGTCTGTACTCAACCTCTCCAATTCCTCCGCATCCTCATACTCATCCACCATAAGCGTTGCACAATTCTGCTAATACTAGGCTCCCTCCAACATGATTTCCCCCAACTCTGCTGGTTAGAGGCTCCCTCCACCCTGATTTCCACCAACTCTGCTGGTTAGAGGCTCCCTCCACCCTGCTTTCCCACAACTCTGCTGGTTAGAGGCTCCTTCCACCATGAATTTGCCCAAACTGGGCTGTTTAGAGGCTCCCTCCACCATGAATTGGTCCAAACTGGGTTTTTTAGAGGCTCCCTCCACCATGAATTGGTCCAAACTGGGCTGGTTAGAGGCTCCCTCCACCATTAATTGGTCCAAACTGGGCTGGTTAGAGGCTCCCTCCACCATTAATTGGTCCAAACTGGGCTGGTTAGAGGCTCCCTCCACCATGAATTGGTCCAAACTGGGGTTTTTAGAGGCTCCCTCCACCATGAATTGGTCCAAACTTGGCTGTTTAGAGGCTCCCTCCACCATTAATTGGTCCAAACTGGGCTGGTTAGAGGCTCCCTCCACCATGAATTTGCCCAAACTGGGCTGTTTAGAGGCTCCCTCCACCATGAATTTGCCCAAACTGGGCTGGTTAGAGGCTCCCTCCACCATGAATTGGTCCAAACTGGGGTTTTTAGAGGCTCCCTCCACCATGAATTGGTCCAAACTTGGCTGTTTAGAGGCTCCCTCCACCATGAATTGGTCCAAACTGGGGTGGTTAGAGGCTCCCTCCACCATTAATTGGTCCAAACTGGGCTGGTTAGAGGCTCCCTCCACCATTAATTGGTCCAAACTGGGCTGGTTAGAGGCTCCCTCCACCATGAATTTGCCCAAACTGGGCTGTTTAGAGGCTCCCTCCACCATGAATTTGCCCAAACTGGGCTGGTTAGAGGCTCCCTCCACCATGAATTGGTCCAAACTGGGGTTTTTAGAGGCTCCCTCCACCATGAATTGGTCCAAACTTGGCTGTTTAGAGGCTCCCTCCACCATGAATTGGTCCAAACTGGGGTGGTTAGAGGCTCCCTCCACCATTAATTGGTCCAAACTGGGCTGGTTAGAGGCTCCCTCCACCATTAATTGGTCCAAACTGGGCTGGTTAGAGGCTCCCTCCACCATGAATTTGCCCAAACTGGGCTGTTTAGAGGCTCCCTCCACCATGAATTTGCCCAAACTGGGCTGGTTAGAGGCTCCCTCCACCATAAATTGGTCCAAACTGGGGTTTTTAGAGGCTCCCTCCACCATGAATTGGTCCAAACTTGGCTGTTTAGAGGCTCCCTCCACCATGAATTGGTCCAAACTGGGGTGGTTAGAGGCTCCCTCCACCATTAATTGGTCCAAACTGGGCTGGTTAGAGGCTCCCTCCACAATTAATTGGTCCAAACTGGGCTAATTAGAGGCTCCCTCCACCATGAATTGGTCCAAACTGGGTTTTTTAGAGGCTCCCTCCACCATGAATTTGCCCAAACTGGGCTGTTTAGAGGCTCCCTCCACCATGAATTGGTCCAAACTGGGCTGGTTAGAGGCTCCCTCCACCATGAATTTCCCAAAACTTGGCTGTTTAGAGGCTCCCTCCACCATTAATTGGTCCAAACTGGGCTGGTTAGAGGCTCCCTCCACCATGAATTGGTCCAAACTGGGGTTTTTAGAGGCTCCCTCCACCATGAATTGGTCCAAACTTGGCTGTTTAGAGGCTCCCTCCACCATGAATTGGTCCAAACTGGGGTGGTTAGAGGCTCCCTCCACCATTAATTGGTCCAAACTGGGCTGGTTAGAGGCTCCCTCCACCATTAATTGGTCCAAACTGGGCTGGTTAGAGGCTCCCTCCACCATGAATTTGCCCAAACTGGGCTGTTTAGAGGCTCCCTCCACCATGAATTTGCCCAAACTGGGCTGGTTAGAGGCTCCCTCCACCATGAATTGGTCCAAACGGGTTTTTAGAGGCTCCCTTCACCATGAATTGGTCCAAACTTGGCTGTTTAGAGGCTCCCTCCACCATGAATTGGTCCAAACTGGGGTGGTTAGAGGCTCCCTCCACCATTAATTGGTCCAAACTGGGCTGGTTAGAGGCTCCCTCCACCATTAATTGGTCCAAACTGGGCTGGTTAGAGGCTCCCTCCACCATGAATTGGTCCAAACTGGGGTTTTTAGAGGCTCCCTCCACCATGAATTGGTCCAAACTTGGCTGTTTAGAGGCTCCCTCCACCATTAATTGGTCCAAACTGGGCTGGTTAGAGGCTCCCTCCACCATGAATTGGTCCAAACTGGGTTTTTTAGAGGCTCCCTCCACCATGAATTTGCCCAAACTGGGCTGTTTAGAGGCTCCCTCCACCATGAATTGGTCCAAACTGGGTTTTTTAGAGGCTCCCTCCACCATGAATTGGTCCAAACTGGGCTGGTTAGAGGCTCCCTCCACCATGAATTGGTCCAAACTGGGGTGGTTAGAGGCTCCCTCCACCATTAATTGGTCCAAACTGGGCTGGTTAGAGGCTCCCTCCACCATTAATTGGTCCAAACTGGGCTGGTTAGAGGCTCCCTCCACCATGAATTTGCCCAAACTGGGCTGGTTAGAGGCTCCCTCCACCATGAATTGGTCCAAACTGGGGTTTTTAGAGGCTCCCTCCACCATGAATTGGTCCAAACTGGGGTTTTTAGAGTCTCCCTCCACCATGAATTGGTCCAAACTGGGGTTTTTAGAGGCTCCCTCCACCATGAATTTGCCCAAACTCTGCTGGTTAGAGGCTCAATCCACCCTGATTTTCAAAACAAATGTTGGTGCCAACCTCAACTTACTACAAGGGCCAAATTCACTGCTGGTGACAAGCTCTCCTCACTGCAAGTGCCAAATACACATGTTTCAAGGTGTTTTCCTACTGTCAGAGAGGTGGTATTGAGTGTGTAAAGTGTGTAGTTGTTAGGCTGTGATGTTGGGGTAATAGAGGGTCTTTGGTGTGTTAGATGCCCCCAGACATGCTTCCCCTGCTGTCCCAGTGTCATTCCAGAGGTGTTGGCATCATTTCCTGGGGTGTCATAGTGGACTTGGTGACCCTCCAGACACGGATTTGGGTTTCCCCCTTAACGAGTATCTGTTCCCCATAGACTATAATGGGGTTCGAAACCCGTTCGAACACACGAACATTGAGCGGCTGTTCGAATCGAATTTCGAACCTCGAACATTTTAGTGTTCGCTCATCTCTATTTATGATTCAGGTCACATCCCCCAGACCTAGTTTTTAGTTGCCAAATCTAAAATTTTTGGAAAATTCATAACAAATCGAGTTTATTATGATCCACATCACAGACCTCTACCCAAGATCCTGAAAATCATGCTATAAGTAGGGTTGAGCGATCGGGATCGGAAAAGATTGGATTCCGATCTGCGATTGAGCCAATTTCATGATCGGGATCGGCTGGAAAACTATCGGAAATCGGATTTTGAAATCTCAAGATCGGCTCAACCCTGAAAGTGACTTTTCCCATAGAGAAGCATTGACTAGGGTTGAGCGATCGGGATCGGAAAAGATCAGATTCCGTTCGAGCAAATTTCACGATCGCGATCGGCTGAAAAATGATCAGAAATCGGATTTTAAAATTGATCCTGAAATCTCAAGATCTGCTCAACCCTAGCTACAAGTGTATATCGTAGGACGGTCCCCACTATATGCCCCTTTCCCCCGGGGGGGGGGGGGGCTGACACAGTCCCGTGTGAGATCACAAAATGTATTGCTCAGACACTAAAAAAAATCTCTATTTGGGAGAAGTGGAGCGTCGCGATGTCTATGCAGAGCGACGACGTTCCGGCAGCTCATTACGAGTCCGTTACTAATATTATTGTGGTTTTCTGCCGTTATCTGATTTTCCACCATCCACTCAGTTTCACAAAACAATCAATAAACTTCATGTAATTGACCTTAATTGATGTCGTTATAGAAAATAATGTAAATTCTTAATTGAAAAATAAAACGCTGAGCACATCGCAACTCCGAGGCGGAATCCTGGTAAACTCTTAAAGGGGACTTCTGAATTTATGCACATAAATTATAATAAAATATTCTGCGGCTTGTTCTTATACTTTATGCCTAAAATGCTGACAAATGTCAAGATCTGTTCTTGGTACTCATACTGATCTTAGAGGCGGAACGTGTGACTACTATGGGGGAGGGGGACATAGACAACTTTGGGCTTCTTCCCACACATGCATAATGTTTACCTACAGCTGCCACTAGGGGGGCTCACTGCATATAGAATTCGACAGTATATTAGCATAGCCATCTGTTTAAATGACTATACATTGAGCTCCCTCTAGTGGTGGTTGCAGGTATACAGAATTTAGAAAGTAAGAAACAGCTATGAAGCTCTGCCTATGCGTCCAGACCTCTTACCTTACGGGGTTGCTGGTCAGGGAGACTCTTAGGGACTCCAGACAGTTCAGGAGCTTTTCATCTGTTATCCCGGATCGCAGTTCGTGTACATATTCTTGGGAGGACAGCGTGCACTCGTGCTTATTGTTCTTCAGGCCGCCCTATGGAAACACAGCGATATACGGTCAGGTATGTAAAATATTAGATTTATTACAGTAAAAGTTGGTCAACCTAGAACCCCTCCACCTTGTGGGTGGTCTATGGTAGTATTATGCAGACTCTATAACCTCAGCTATCTTTGGGGTATTATATACTGTTACTATATGAGTGGTATACGGTAGTATTTATTGCCTTGGCACTATATGGCAGTATTATGCAAGCTTTATAAGACTGCCTATCATTTGGGTATTATATTCTGATACTCTATGGCAGTATTATGCATGATCTATAAAAGGTCATTGTGGACAGTAATGCTGAAACATGGCAGAAATATCAGATAGAAATCGGGATTGTGACCCAATATCATATTGATATTAGAATGTATATTATAGAAGTAACATATACCTACCAGGACATACATATACATGAGCTTATTAGAAATATTGTATATTACATGTATAGATTTACATACTGTATATTATATCTTTATACATATACTGTACATATACCATACAAGAGCGTTACATATATATACTGTATATTAGACCTGTATACACTTGCTGTATATTCGACCTTGATATCCTGTACATTAGACATTTATGTACTGTATATAAGTCCTGTATACACTTGCTGTATATACGACCTTGATATCCTGTATATTACACCTTCATACACATACTTTATACTTGACCTTCTTGAAGACAGCCAAGTGTCCGGTGAAATAGACACAAGTACGCAGAAAGATTACAAAGTCCCATATAAGTGAAGACTTGAAGGACACCCCGGGCGCACTCAGATCAGTCGTAGACCTTCACTACTGATCAGAAGTTTACTCTGGTGCCTTCAGGAGTCATCATGAGCCGCCCCCGAGACCCCGCTAATTCCTCGGCTTTACAGAGTAAATCCTTAGATATCAAACTCAATGATCCGTGTACACGAAATGAGAGAAAAAAAAGATCTACAATGAAGGAAGAATTCAGGAGTGACCTGAAGTCATTACCCTGTGCGTCCTCAATGGGGCAATCTGGCCATGACTTGGGGTACTAGACAAGTCCTGCTGGTACACAGTAACAGAAACCAGAGTTAATAATATAGTGCCATCATATTCCACAGCACTAGACAGAGAATCACTGATCATTTGCTGCAGGGCTCACAATCTAAATTCTGTAGATCTCACACACACTAGGATCAATTACCAGGAAGTCAGTTAACCCCTTGTGCCTATTCAATCCATAGCGCTCAATGACTGCTATATAGGCTGCAAAAGAGAAAGCAGAGGTGGTTGTCAACAGTTTATATCTTCTGTCTGCAGTGGGCGCCACCTAGTGGTGACTGTATAAATCCATATGTTGTGAGCTTACCTTAGTGGTGGCTATATACACCTGTATGCACTGAGCTCCTCCTAGTGGTGGCTGTATATAACTATATAAAGTTAGTTCCCCCTAGTGATGGCTTTGTATATCTATAGGCAGTGATCTCCTCCTAGTGGTGGCTGTATATATCTGTATGCAGTGAGCTCCTCCTAGTGGTGGCTGTATATATCTGTATGCAGACAGCTCCTCCTAGTGGTGGCTGCATATATCTATAGGCAATGTGCTTCCCTTAGTGGTGGCTCTATATGTGTGTAAGCAGTTTTATCCTCTTAGTGGTGGCTGTATGTATCTGTATACAGAGAGCTCTCCTTAGTGGTGGATGTATATATCTGTATTCAGTGAGCACCCCCTAGTGCTGCCTGTATGTATCTGTATGCAGTATGCCCCCCCATAATGGTGGATGTATGTATCTGTGTGCAGTGAGCGCTCTCTACTGTAAACTGTATATCACTATATGCAGTGAGCTCCCCCTAGTGGAGGTTGTATATATTTGAATGCAGATGGCTCCCCCAAGAGGTGGTGAATGGTTCTGCATGCAATGAGAATTTATTATTTGCAGCAGTGGGATCCATAACAATACTATATTATGGGACTGCTTAAAGCACAAGGCTAAAGGAAGCCAAAGGTTTACTAGATGGACCCTCGACCCCATAGGATGGTTCCCCCAGGCTTGGTCTCCTGGTGAGGATTTTTCTCGGATGATGGAGACGTGGCGGTTGCGGCGATCTGCTGCTTTTCCTTGTCTTCTAAAACATGCAGCGAGTTCTCACATATTGTATAATAAATTATTCAGGTCATTTACATGTTTCCAGAATCCGGCGCTAAACTTATCAAAGTGCGAGTCATTTATTAATAAGATCGGCGGCGATGAGTGACAACGTAATAAAGATATTGCCATATCTGTCATTGCGCAGCGCACATTACATCTGGAGGTGCAAACCACTGATCTGCTGAAAATGGACAATTATAATATCGGAAGGGGGTGGCGGCTGCGTATATATTATATACATATAGACTGATCAACCAGAACATTAAAACCACACGCCTAGCACTGAAGCTGCCTGATCAAGGCCTGGACTCTACACAGGAGTTGTATGGCATTACTACAAGGCAGCTCTGGTAGTAACTAGAGAATAAAAAGCAAAAATACTGGTGTATAAAACATGATGCAAAAACAGGATTTGTCCTGCATCCTACACAGCGAGTCATCTGATGTCTGAGTGCAGCTTTGGTTCTGACCGGTGTATGAGACATTATATTGAGGTTTATATAGGATGATAACGTGTCGTGGCTCTGCTCGGGGCAGGAAGAGGTTAACGCTTGGTAAATCGAGCAGCCTTGCTGATGAGATGTCACAATAATTACATTTGCTTTTATTGGGGGATGTGACGGCGTGCATTATGTAGCGCACATCCCTGCCAAAAATTATTCCATAAACAGATTTAAATTAGAAAGATCCGAACAATTCTACAACCAGTTCCATCCAGGAACAAACTTCTCCAGATCTGACAGCTCCTCCTGGAAACTCAGGAACAAAAAGAAGAGTCAGGAGGTGAAATCCATCCAAAAAAGAGCTCACCAACCAATGGGAGGGCGATAAATACAAGACGGGCGACTAAGGCTGAGGCCCCACCTCATGGAAACGCAACTTTTTTGTTGCAGAATTTTGATTCCAAGTCAAGAATGGCTACAAAGTGTGACCCCGACCCCGCACCGCTGCTGCAGATTCGCCCTACAAACACATGGAGGATTTCTTTATGAGACCTGACCAAAAACTGTAACATCTTAAAATTGCATTTCCCGCCTGGAATCCAGCGAGACCTGCAGTCACCGCATCCCTAATAAATTCAGCTACTAGCCACGTAATTAACCCCTTCATCCTACTCGAGGATCAGAGCCGTCGTCTCCTTTACCCGGGCGTCCGTCCACGATTGCGTCCGGTAGGTTACAATAATTTGCGCTCTATTCAATAGGGCCGGCGTACAATAATAACCTAATTATTATTAACATCCTGCTCCGAAATATAACAAAGGAAGGAACTGGAAAATGGCCGCTTCATAATGGAAGTCTTAATTAGCTTCCCTGCGTGAGATTAATGAAAATTACCAGTGCGCCCATTTGATCTCTGCAAAAATACCAGTAATAATCCGGAGGCCGGCAATTAACGTATATCATGGCGCGGCGCAGGTAAGTGAGCGCGAGGCGGCTGCGGCGTCTTCCCGGAGCCTTGTTAGGACACAAGTGATTGTTGTGCCAAAGATTCTTACATCTCGGCGCGGCGGGACAAAGGGTCAGAGGTTGTTCGGGAGGACGCAGAGCATCTCACCCAGCTCCTTCCTCCTGCTATAAAATCCAGCTTTAAACTCAAAGATCCCCCATAATGCCAGGAAATTGGGCTTTAAATCTTGGCTGCCTCCATCTTGGCGTCCTGGCGTGGATAAGTGAAGACGACTCTGCCGTTCTCGCCCTCTTCTGTATATTCAGATTTATTTACAAGCTGAAAATTTGTTTTATCGGATATTAAATGTTAACTGTTTGAGTTCTGAGCTATAAAAAAGAACAGCTTGTACCACAATGGCAGGTCATTAGTCCATGCTTTACACTGCAGCTCCACACTATAAGGAGAGTAATAATCAGTGGACTACAGGTTAGCTGCAATGTCTATCGGAGTCTGCAGTAAATGTGACACCAAACTCCCATCTCATTAGATTCTCAAGCTAATAGATTTATTCACTGCTTTATACTGAACCTCTGCTCCATTAGGGTATAGCTATGATCAGTGACCAAAGTCTGATCACATGATCAGTGACACCAGCATTAGTGCCACAGCCTGACCACATGATCCATGTCCAAAGCCTGACCACATGATACGTGACCACATGATCTGTGACCACAACCTGACCACGTGATCAGTGACCACATAATCAGTGACCCCTGCATTAGTGCCACAGCCTGACCACGTGATAGTGATCATAACCTAATCACATGATCTGTGTCCAAAGCCTGACTACATCATACATGACCACACAATCCATGACCACAGCCTGATCACAGGATCAGTGACCACATAATCAGTGACACCAGCATTAGGACCACAGCCTGAGCACATGATCTGTATCCAAATCCTGATCACATGATATGTGACCACATGATATGTGACCACATGATATGTGACCACATGATCTGTGACCACGCGATCAGTGACCACTGCCTGACCACATCATTGGTGACCACCTAGTGACCCCAGTATGAGGTCCACAGCCTGACCACACGATCCTTGTCCAAAGCCTGACCACATGATCCGTAACCACAGCCTGACCATGTTACCCATGACCGCAACCTGACCACATTATCTGTGACCACAGCCTGCCTACATCGTGACAGTCCACTTTTCACCCCTTGTCTGACAAGAGGCTCTGTATGTTTTCCATGGTTTACACTACAACACCACTTTATTAGGGCACAGATGTGATGTGACTACAGCTTAGATACGTTTTCTGTTGGTGTCATAGGGAGTCTGAGATACACCTGTCACCTTGTAGTGGCTCAGCCTGCTCCTCTGTCCACTTTCCATGCTATACACTACAGCACTGCACCACCAAGGTTATTAATCAGTGACTCCAGTGACTTATCTGCATTGTCTATTGTCTACAACGCCCATTAATCTTAATAAGAAATGTGTGTGTGTTGTGAGCTCCCCCTAGTGGAGACAGAATTGTATCATTTATTGTCTTTACAGGGTTATTTAGAACTCTATATTATAAAATTGAAGCTCCAAGTGCTATAAGAAGAGGTTATAAAAGGTTCAGAATTTTGTATGTTCCTTTAAATGTGTCTCCAAAAAACCCTAAAAGTAAGGAGGATACAGAGATTACAAGAGAGATCCTCCACTGTTCTCCTGAGCAGATGTATCTAGTGTGAACAGGCCTCTCACTTTCTTATGCAAATGCGTTCTATGGAAATCTGCTGACATATGGCCCGGGAAAGGAACATTTATGAAAATTAGATATTTAAAGTAAAATTTAAAAAAAAAAAAAAAATCTTAAGTGAAATAAGCTAGAGATAATTGAAACTTCGTGACAGGAGACATGGAAACAAAACTTGCAAATTGATTTCTGATGGTAAACATCTACTATTAGCTCTTAAACAGATGCCGCCGCATCAAAAAGCTGCAAATGACAAGTTCATTACCATAAAAAGTTAAATCATAACTACAATGTTCAAGAAGGAAACAATTCTCTCCTTTAATTAAAGGGACTGTGCTGAATTACAAAACAGGTTTCTTTGTTTTCCAAAAATAGCGCCATCCCAGTCCATGGGTCAAGCTTGGTATTGCATGTCAGCTTTACTGAGATTCAATACTGCAACATTTTAGTCAAAACAGATTACATTGTGTACGGAGTAGGATCTGCGGGGGCGGTACATAGAACAAGAACAGTTCCATGCAATGCACCACCCCCTAGGAGCATGCCCTTGACTTAACAACAGATCAATCTGCCCAGAAGACTTCTTTAATAGAGATGATTGGCCAAATGCAATACAGTGTATAACATTCAGCAAATTAATGCTGGTTCTGCAGCAGGCTCATCCTTGCTAGTCAGGAGAGCTGGCAGCTTGCTGTTACGAGGGAGATTACTTTTTCTCATAGGAATGCATTGAGCAGCGTTGATTGGCCAGTGTACAGCATTCAGCCAATCAACGCTGGTTTTACCGGAGGCTTGTCTGTGAGGAAGCAGAGTCTAAGATCGGACCACAGCAGTCTCCATTGTGGTCCGACTTTAGACTCCACCTCCTCACAGACAAGTCTGCTGCAGAACCAGCGTTGATTGGCTGAATGCTGTATACTGGCCAATCAACGCTGGTCAATTCATTCCTATGAGAACAAGTAAGCTCGCTCGTAATAGCAAGCTGCCAGCTCTCCTGACTAACAAGGACGAGCCTGCTGCAGAACCAGCGTTGATTTGCCGCAGGATCGTCTTTGCTAGTCGGGAGAGCTGGCAGCTTGCGGTTATGAGGGAGCTTACTTTTTATCAGCACAACTGCAAGCGCTGTGCAGTTAAAGCGCACGGACCCCATAGACTATAATGTGGTCCGTGCGCTGTAACTGCGCAGCGCTCTTCCTAAACACTCTCCTCCTGCTACTCGTGGACTTGGTGACTCTCCTTTAGTCGAATAGTGGTTTCCCCTGAAACGAGCATTTTTCCCATAGACTATAATGGGATTTGAGATTCGATCGAGTAGTCGAATATTGAGGCTCTACCCAAAACGAATATCAAATCTCTAATATTTCACTGTTCACTCATCTCTATTCTTTAACTTTGTCCTGAAGACTCCGGATCAGCAAGGGAGGTACATGACACTGGAACCACCTAACTTTATGCTCCGCCCTCTAGGAGCCTGCACTAGACACTTGCCTGGAAGATTCCTCATATTTTTCATTGGCGTCTCAGGAGACATAGGGCATCAATACCACCACTAGGAGGACGCCAGATTACCAGATTTTTACCATTAACTGTTACACTTGTGCGGAGTACTTGGCGCTTTGTGTCAGAAAAATCTTAGTGTTAAATGTTTACTTTACTCGCTGCATCTTTCTAATAAACCTTGAATTTCAGCTCCTTACTGTGGTGTAAATGAGGCAACTGCTGCAAAGAAAACAATTACAAGAATTTCCAATTATTAGGCTTAGTGGTTATAGTGATAATTGCTGATATAGTACTATATTTTAAAATATAGCGACACGTTAATAAAAAATTTTGTTAAACAACACGTTTATAAACTTTTTTTTTTTTGGAGACACATTCCCTTTACACATGTAGCCAGTCCCGATCACGCTGTACCATTGCGTTTAGTGTACTGCACGCGGCTGCCTCTGTGTTACAATGTAACAATATAACTGTAGTCACAGTGCGGAGTCCCTGACACAATGTTTCCGGATGTGATTAAGCGTCTCGTATCTAATCTGTCTCTCCCGCATTACAGGAATATCACACCCGACGCCATCACAGGTGTCACCTATTGTTTTCTAATCACCTCGCCCGATCCTCAGATGCTTCTTCTCTCGTCTCCTCATATACGCCGAATCTCCTTAATGTACAAGTCGTTGATCTGCCAAGAAAGCTTCAGGCAGACGCAGTTTATTTATTTCGCGAGTTGGCACTTCTGAAATGCTGACTTAAACAAAAAGACCATTTTTTTTTCTATAAAGTGAGAAATGAAGACAATAGGATGAATATTCTACGAGAAGGAGACTTCTTATTCTTGGTAATAGGGGAGCCCGTCCTGATAAAACCGGAAACAGTGGAGCGTTATAAGCGACCCTGGTGCAAAGATCGCGGGAAATTTCACATTTTACAGGGAATGAGTCTGGAAAGAAACATGGACTCCTTGATGGAAGAGGACCAAAAAGTTTGTTTAGCTGAAAGCCAATCCTCTCAACGACACAGCTGATTGCTATTCCTCTTGACGTCTCCATTTATGTGCCCACTGGGCTGATAGCTATTCCTCACAATGCCCCCATATACATGCCATGTAATCAGGGAGCACTCTGAAGACCAGACAGAGGACCGAAACAAGAAGAACAGGGAGCTGCCGGGAAGCGGACACCAGTGGGGGGGAGGGGGTTAATCACTACACAGCGTGGGGTCCAAAAATTGAAACAATTTTTGGACTACATGCTGTGTAGTCAAGGGTGAACCTAGCCTTTTTGCCGTGGGGGGGTTGGGATTGGGGGGCGTGGCTTTGTCGTCCGCCTCAGGCGGCAAAAAGGCTAGGTTCACCCCTGTGTTTGAGCTTAGACCAACAAAATCTTGGCAGTCTTGTATATGGTGAGGAGCGTAGTGTTGTCGGGCGGCACTATGATTGGGCTTCACTTTGTTAATTTTTTGTTGAGGGTATACAGGACCCAGAGAGATACTGCATATATCTTAAGCCCTGCCCCTGAGGATTTGGTTCTGGTTCCTCATGGGCCATGTGACCTGTCCAGAATTTCCTCTTTCAATAGGAACGTGACCAAATTAAGAAAAATGGAAGCAACCATGACTCTTATCCTACAATAGATAAAGAGACAAAGCAAGCACCAGGCCTTCCAACGACTTGGGTAATATCAAGACCAAAGAGTCCCGATATCACCTAGCTGTGGCCCCCCTTTGTCTACATACAGCACCAGTCCACAGACATAACTTCTTACACTAGTACGTAGACATACATCCGGTACATCCGAGGTCATGCCTTTGCTAACAATCCTAATAAGTCCTCTCTGCCGTCTGCCCATGCCTATCCGACATGGAGGTAAGAATATAAAAAAAAAACGTAGAATTACATGAGGATCTGGAGCGCCAATTCTGTGTCTTTTCATTCCAATCAGGTATGGAATAAAAGCCACCTAAGAGAAGTGGGATCAAGAGGTTAGTGGATAATGGAAAAATAAAATATATATAAAAAAAATGTGAATATTTCAAAAACTCTCCCGTCTGGAGCTCGTCGAGCAGGAATAGAAATGGTGCGTTATTTTTGGTATGAATCCCATAGTTACACAAGGCGCTCTTTCAGCCAGAAGGTCACTTCACTTAATGATTTTCACTTAAACATAAAGAACTTTCTTTCAATTACCGACCTCAGCTGGAAGTGCTTGGTAAAAAGAAGAACTTACTTGAACTTTTTTTTTTCCCTTAAAAACGGAGGACAATATACAGGAAAAGTGAAATGTTCTTGATGTACACCTTACACAAAGCTTAAGAAGGAACCGCGGCGTGAAATGTACAGGTAATTAAAATCTCCATCAAATCCATTGCCTGAAATGCTACAATGTTACCAGCGGCAAAATAAAATATCTGATCCTTCGCGATGACAAGCTGTTGATAGAGTTGATAGAGATGAGCGAACAGTGAAATATTCGATTTTCGTTTCAATAGTCGACTATTCGAACGAATATCGAATCCCATTATAGTCTATGGAGTAAAAAGCTTCGTTTCAGGGGAAACCACTATTTGACTCAGGAGGATCACCAAGTCCACTACGACACCTCAGCAAATGAGGACAGCACCTCTGCAATGCAACTGGGACAGCAGAGGAAGCATGCCTGGGGGCGTCTATCAAGCCCAAGTCCCTGTATTACATCACTAATAATGCGGGAGCTGAATTTTTCCCATAGGAATGCATTGACCATCGTTGATTGGCCGAACGCCATACAGAGTACAGCATTTGGCCAATCAACGCTGGCTCTACCAGAGGCTCGTCTGTGAGGAGGCGGAGTCTAAGATCGGTCCACAGCAGTCTCCATTGTGGTCCGATCTCAGGTATAGCAGAGTTAACACAGCTCTGCTAAATCTCAGGTGTAGTAGCGCTGTGTCAACTCTGCTACACCTGAGATGTAACAGTGCTGTGCGCTCAACGCTGCTACATCTAAGATCGGACCACAATGCAGACTGCTGTGGACTGATCTTAGACTCTGCCTCCTCCGGCAGAACCAGCGTTGATTGGCCGAATGCTGTACACTGTATGGCATTCGGCCAATCAACGCTGGTCAATGCATTTCTATGAGAAAAAGACAGATCGCAAGCCGACAGGGATCCAGACTAGCATATAATGGGCTGCCACGAGATAGAGCCCCAAAGAGCTGGGTGAGTAACATTCCCACCTAAATAAAGGTAATCCCTAGCTAACCCTGCCTGTAGATCTGTCCCTGTCTCACAGTCACATAGTTCACAGTCTCATATGACCCGGATATTAAATCCACCATTCATATAAATTGGAGGTCACCTAAATTAGCCAGCCAATTACTTTTTCCGATTCTTTTTCGATGCCTACGTTGCCGTATTTCCTGTCCCACCTCCCCTGCACAGTTATTGGTGCAAAAAAACGCCAGGGAAGGTGGGAGGGGATACAAATTTTTAGTGCATTTGCCGCGTGGTATACGATTGGAATCTAATATCTCGAACAGCCTGATATTCGATTGAACGCCATTCGCTCATCTCTAGTAGTTGATCCAGAAAAAAGAAAAATCTATTACGCCTATTACAACCAATGGTCCAAAATAATAAAATTTCCATCTGCCCCTACTGGTGGCAAATACAACCTCAGCCTAGGATTCCTTAGGACCACCAGGGGTCAAAAATTCTGAGGCCACCAGCTATAAGGTCAGGACAGGTCAGAGAACACATTCAGGCACCAGCTTTCCTCCTAAATCCAACAATACACATGCACGCTGGACTTGGTTCTCTCAATAGAGAGAGGGAAGTAAGTTTCCAGATACCGCTAGCAATGAACAAACTGTTGGAGAAGAGTTTGTATGCCATCATACATACAAGAGAGTTAGCGAGTCCCACCAAAATCGGTAGGTTTGGCCAACTTGACTCTTAGGTGTACATCCCCCGATAAGTTATTTGTGAATTCCACATAAGAAATATTAGGTTGGACCTCGTATCTGGTTTGCAATGTGAATTTACAATCTACTGGATTGAGAGAGCCTAATAATGCCCATAGGTTGATTCAAGATGGCTGCCTAGATGATGCGTCAATGACTTCTCCATGTTAGGGAAGGTGAGTATAAATCTTACAAGACATCTATCTGCTCTTATGTAACGGCGCCAATGGAATTGTGTGGTTTGCAGGTGAGGAGCAAAACTGCCGAGGTTGCACCAGAATCTCATCAATATGCAGATGAGACGCAGCTGTCTGACTGTCCAAGCTGCTGGGAGGAAAAAAAAATAAAAAAATCAGAAACAAAAATGTTGCACCTGAAAATTAATGGAAATTTAACTGCACAATCTGTTGTGAAGGTTTGTTTTTCTTTTTGCAGCAAAAGACACACAAAAAATGGCATGTGTGCTCCGAAATATGCTTCATCGACTTTCCTGGGGAGACAAGTCTACAATTCATGGTATAATTATAAAGAGATAAAACATGAAAAATGTGACAAGGACAAGAGCGGCTCCAAATGTGCCCATCATATGCCGTGATCGGTCCTGATCACAAGAGACAAAAAGTATAAAAATGGAAGTAAAGCTGCCTAAAGACGACCCTAAATCATCTAATCGTAGAACATGAGGTGTAAGGAGTCGGACCAGATTGGTCAAGTGTAAGATGTAAGGACCATATCGCTCAAATGTAAGGTGTAAGGACCATATCGCTCAAATGTAAGGTGTAAGGACCAGATCGCTCAAATATAAGGTGAAAGGACCAGATCGGTCAAGGGAAGTCACCTGAAAACCTCAGAACAAGAAGTATCCAAGAGTATCCCACAGGATCCAAGAAAACCACCATCTTGGCACTAATTCTAAGACATTTGCCAAGGTATAGCCTCCCTCGCCCAAGACTCAGTATCTGAAGTCTGCAGAATACTTTAGTTTAAGAAAACATCTTAACGCGAATTGATAAAATTCACAAAGTTGAGCTGCAGTTATTTGAGCTGTGATGACATCACAAGTCCCCACCCCTGAGGAGCCCAAACATTGGAGCACATTTCTCAATTCTTATGAACTTTGCCTGGTCTTAAGCTACAAATCCACTTTGTAGTTTTAGTCAAATATTTTAATCTGTCGTATAGTGCTTCATGAATATGGAGGGTTTCTAGAAGCTCCAAAATTCTGAGTCAAATCCCATCTGGCTACAAAAGTGTCAAGATTCTCCACAACACATAAACATATAGAACAGCCCATGGTATGCAATATTTTTTGAATCTGCTGCTGGATGGTGTTGACCTGATGGTCTACTGCATTTAAAGGGGACTCCAGATTCTTCAACTTGCCTTTGTTTTATTCTGGTTTCTGATTTCCATAGTGGCTATGAGACCAATCCTGACCTTGGCTTGGTTACTGGATTCCTCTACGGTCTTGCCCTTGGATTTCTTCCTTGGTTATCATTGTTATGCTCCTGGCCTGCTTTATGATTATCATTCTGACCCCTTATAACCCTTTGATATGTTCCCTGGGGATGGTGACCTGGGAAAATCCATACTCTGAAGTATGGGGAGATGTCTTCAACTTTGCACTCCGGTCTAGCCATTGTCAACAGATTGTGGTTTACAGGACCCTCTTCTTTAGTGAGGTTATACTCTGGACAGCATCTCCGATCTCTATAAATATATTATATTATGAAAAGAATCGGAAGAGAAGGTAGGACCTAAAAAATAACCGGGTTGAAAAACTTTTTGACCATGAGGATCAATGCTCCATTATACAGTATCAAAAATACACCATTGCCTTGTTTCATTGTAACCATTTATTTGGTAGATTTGGCCAAGTTCTTCAGGGTCATTTCCTAGGTAAAAAAAAACTAGGGCATGTTTAGAGAAAGTAACTGAAGCCTTCGAGCTCTTGTTTTTCCATTCTGCACTAAATTTTGCTTCGGCGCCATATCCTGTGAGAGAAAGCTGTTCTCTTTCATAACTCCTGACTTGAGACGGAGCGGCTGACACAGAAGGAGGTGAACAGAGACGACTATTTCTGAACCAGTTGCTAAGACCGCAGTCTTTTAGCCTGTCAATCACGGGATGATAACTCATCACTTGGGATGATTCCAGCCAAGCATTACTTTAAACGAAGAAGAAAGATCATCTGATATAGATCCGAGGTCGTCCCCGAGTCTCCAAATAACATCGCCAGTAATTAATGGCTGCAAATTCTCTGATTCCACCGCTAAACCCATTGAATCAGTGGCCTCTCGTCTGTAAGAAGATTACAGTGTCAGGATTTTATTAGGATCATACGGACCGGTGACCCGGGTCCCAAAGGGACAAGATGATCCCTATTCAATCTCACTGGTGAAATTATGATGAGGGTACAGAATAACACGAGCGCCGGCCAAGAAATATGGATTATTTTATACATTCCTACAAAATTTAGATCAATAAAGATATCAGTACAGTTACATGAAAAATGTGACAAAAACTGCTCCTACTAAATAGATAAAAGACGCTTAGCTCCGTAGCGCCAACAAACATGTATGCTCCACTGATCTGTGCATATACATATGTATATGAGAGTGCAGCTCTGAAGTATAAAGCAGGATCAGTATAGGCTAATTAATGTAATGTATGTATACTGACTGCACCAGCAGAATAGTGAGCACAGCTCTGGAGTATAATACAGGATGTAACTCAGGATCAGTACAGGATAAGTAATGTAATGTATGTACACAGTGACTGCACCAGCAGAATAGTGAGCGCAGCTCTGGAGTATAATACAGGATGTAACTCAGGATCAGTACAGGATAAGTAATGTAACGTATGTACACAGTGACTGCACCAGCAGAATAGTGAGCGCAGCTCTGGAGTATAATACAGGATGTAACTCAGGATCAGTACAGGATAAGTAATGTAATGTATGTACACAGTGACTGCACCAGCAGAATAGTGAGCACAGCTCTGGAGTATAATACAGGATGTAACTCAGGATCAGTACAGGATAAGTAATGTAATGTATGTACACAGTGACTGTACCAGCAGAATAGTGAGCACAGCTCTGGAGTATAATACAGGATGTAACTCAGGATCAGTACAGGATAAGTAATGTAATGTATGTACACAGTGACTGCACCAGCAGAATAGTGAGCGCAGCTCTGGAGTATAATACAGGATATAACTCAGGATCAGTGCAGGATAAGTAATGTAACGTATGTACACAGTGACTGCACCAGCAGAATAGTGAGTGCAGCTCTGGAGTATAATACAGGATGTAACTCAGGATCAGTACAGGATAAGTAATGTAACGTATGTACACAGTGACTGCACCAGCAGAATAGTGAGCACAGCTCTGGAGTATAATACAGGATGTAACTCAGGATCAGTACAGGATAAGTAATGTAATGTATGTACACAGTGATTGTACCAGCAGAATAGTGAGCACAGCTCTGGAGTATAATACAGGATGTAACTCAGGATCAGTACAGGATAAGTAATGTAATGTATGTACACAGTGACTGCACCAGCAGAATAGTGAGTGCAGCTCTGGAGTATAATACAGGATAAGTAATGTAATGTGTATATACAATGACACAGCTGTTTATATGAAGTTGCACATATAGTTTAGAGTTATGCAAGTTATATATAAGTGAATCAGCCACCCGGCACATATAGTGAATTTTCCGTCTTCTTCTCAGCGCTTTTACAACAATTCTCTCTCTACTAATTATGAAGTTTAGAAGTTTTGCCCACTTGCCAAAATGTAGAGCTGCCATGATCCAAATATAACCCCCATGGATGGCGTCTGCACCTGTTTACTATAATGATCAGACTCCTCTTGTTGTGAGACAATGGTCTTTCTTGTGCGCAGCAAGCGGCGGCGGTCCTGAGCCCGTCCCCAGGAACGCTGCCGATGCAGCTTTTAACAAACACACTAAATCATCGTTGAAACAGAAATTACCATAATTCTCATTTATGATATTTAATTTCTCCCTCTGTAGAACGGAGCAAGAATTGCAATTAAGGGACCATTCTGCAAGACAGAGCAGGACACAGAAATTGCTCTCTGCATTCGGGCTGCAATCAAAAACCTAATAACATCCTCGGCTTCCATTTTCCAGCAGCACATCACACTCGCCGAATACTGGAAAAATGACAAAAACAGAATTATTCTGTAATAGTGATGTGGATGGTTAAAAGCGCCGATCAGCCGACCACAATTCATCACATTAGTCTCATTACAGGGGTCAAAACAGACTGGAAAGACTGTCTAGAGAAGACAATCCCAGGTCATAGGGACATAGGGGGCTCCCCACTATAAGCCATAGTGATTGGCCCCAAAGTTCAGTGGCCCCAAAGGCCGTTTATAGATAGATAAAGCTATTGATAACTGTCCTCTCCCCTGTACTTCCAGCATACCCCCAGAGTCTGGAGGGTGTCACTAGAGAGCATGTTTAGTCGCCAGCTTAGTGTCCGCCCCATCTAACTCCATCACACGATTGCCACCATTTGTGAGACAAAATGCATTTTGTGTTCTCTACAGAACCAAATTTAAAGAATTTCAAATTTCAAATTTTATAACCACAAAAGTTTATTCGGTGACACAATGCTATTTTTTTGTGACGCCACTCACACAAACACACATTGGAGGAAATTTATCGGAATACCTTGGGTAGAGAGATTGATAAATTCCCTCCAATGTGGTTTGGTGTTACAAAAAAATGGAACATTGTGTTAAAAAGAAAACAAACATATTGTGGTGCAAATTTGTTACAAGACCCTTCACTACACCAAAGATGCCTAACAACCCCCTTTGTGCCCTATTGTGTGATTATAGGGTAGGAGTGTCTGATTTAGGAAGTGACTGGAGTTTTAATACATTTAGTCCTAAAATGCCACAATGTGGACAAATCGAGCCCCATAATTCCAACACGCCGACTAAAACTTCTCTTGTATGAACACTATCTCAGGTGTGTCACCCTATGCTTATCTCTCTGGGTTGCCCCCTTTTTGAGGTAGGCACCGCCCCAGAGGAACCTGACCATAGACCCCACTGTTAAATATGGGACTATTGGCAGTGCCTGCTCATAGGTTGGACGGGCTGAAGAGGAGAGCAAGATCCATCAGCCAAACTGCTACCTACATCAAGAGGAGATCCCACAGGACCATAACAGGTCCAAGAATATCCCTCATCCTGTTGACTCCCTATGGGAAGGTTTGGGTAAAGGGCTTTGCACTTTCTAGTTCCGCCTCATAGAAGATTGTCTAAACTGGATCCAATTGTAGCAAATAGGGTTGAGACGATCTTGAGATTTCAGGATCAATTTTAAAATCCGATTTCTGATCATTTTCCAGCCGATCCCGATCGTGAAATCTGCTCGATCACCGATCGGGATTCGATCTTTCCCAATCGCGATCGCTCTACCCTAGTAGCAAAGCCTCAGCTGTGAGAAGTTGAAGTTCCCTCTTTCTATTGCATCAAGATGAGCTTCTGTTCTCCAGGTTGATGGCGTTAACTGGTCTTATGGCTTTCTATATGGCCGCCTCATGCGCTCCTGAGGGCCAGGTGCCTTTAACAAATCCATAGCTCCTGCTAATTTTTGCAATGAATGAAGTGGAACTTGTCAGAGTGGAGGACGGTACTTATTCCTTCACTTCTGAAGAGCAGGCAGAGGACTAAGTGTCGCTGATGTAACCTCAATCAGGGAGAAGAGCCGTGCCGGCTGATCCTTGTAGCGCCGCACCGCAGACAGAATGATGTTTAGCAACAGAGGAAATGGATTTAAGTGCCATGGCGGAGAATAAGAAAGTTTTATTCAATTTCTCTGTCAACATGTTCAAAGAAAATCATTATATTTAGATGAGAAACAAAAAAGCCCTTCATCCTCCCCATGACATGATAACAGACGTCTGCGCTCCCTGCGCGCGCACAACACAGAGCGGCTATTGTCGCCACAAATAGTACATGGTGACAGGTTATTAAGAGGAGATAATGTGTAATGTCTGTAAACGGGGGATAGAGTCATCCAAATACAAAAATAAGGATTTCTATATGTATTGCTACAATGTGTACCTTTATATCACCACCACTATGTATAACTTTATATCACCGCCACTATGTATACATTTATATCACCGCCACTATATATAAATTTATATACCTTTATATCACCGCCACTATGTATACCTTTATATCAATGCCACTATGTATACATTTATATCACCGCAACTATGTACACATTTATATCACTGCAACTACGTATATACCCTATGTATAACTTTATATCACCATTACTATGAATACCTTTATATCACTGCTATAGTATATACCCAGTGGCATAACTAGGAATTGCGGGGCCCCGTGGTGAAGTTTTGCCATGCCCCCCGTGACCGACGCCATAGACCCCAACCGACTCCCCCCCCCCATCCCTGCACGCACTTTTATGCCCCATAGTGGCCCCTGCCCACAGTATTATTCCCCATAGTGGCCCCTGCACACAGAATTATGCCACATAGTGGCCCCTGCACACAGTACTATGCCCCATAGTGGCCCCTGCACACAGTATTATTCCCCATAGTGGCCCCTTCACACAGAATTATGTCCCATAGTGGCCCCTGCACACAGTATTATACCCCATAGTGGCCCCTGCACACAGAATTATGTCCCATAGTGGCCCCTGCACACAATATTATGTCCCATAGTGGCCCCTGCACACAATATTATGTCCCATAGTGGCCCCTGCACACAGTATTATGTCCCATAGTGGCTCCTGTACACAGTATTATGCCCCATAGTGGCCTCTGCACACAGTATTATACCCCATAGTGGCCTCTGCACACAGTATTATACCCCATAGTGGCCCCTGGCCCCCTCTCCCAGGCCTCCGATCATTATACTCAGGGGTCTGAAAAGACCCCCCCTTCCTTCCCAGAGTATAATAATAATGGTTGTGGCTCCAGGTTACCTCTGTGCTATAGCTATAGGCCCTACTTGTCCCCATTCCACTCTACACATTATTAAAGGTCACTTCTGATCTTATATTGGCCCATCAGAGTAACAGAGGACCCTCTGGTGGACCCAGGAACCAACACCATGATGGTCAATAGAAGACACCCTTCCTTGGAGGTTGTTGGTGGGAGTATCCTCATTTTAGCTGATCGGCCCAAGGAACCTCGGTCACTTCCCCACCACAAGATAGCAGGGCCATTTGAAGATGAAGATTTCATTGCAACTGGAACAATCCCATAAGCTGCACCACAAAAACCAAGACCAGCCCTCATTGAGACACAACGATAACCATAAGACGGTGAACCGCACGGCAGTGAATTTCCTAGAACTCGTCTTATTTACTCTTCTCTGCCCGAGATCTAAGGGGAGAAAAAACTGAGCAACATCAACACCTTGCAGTTTATATTAAGTTGTGTGATTGACAGGAATATATTGGAACTTCACGCTTTCTGTGAATCGCGATGCCGGCGGACTATTAATGAGACGTCTGAAGTTACTGACAGAGAAAACACACAATTAAATCTCCTTAATGGCTTTTCACAAAAATAAGGGGAAAAAAAAACATATCAGGTGCTGAAGACGCTTTCTGGGAGGATTTTAGTTTGGAAGATTTTGTTTTTCAGACTTCATGTTGATGTGTTGAGTTACAGGCTGGCGATCTCCCCAGGCAGTCATGTAAGGTGGGGGTTGGCTGTGGTCAGGGGTGCAACCTGGGGCGATGGCCCGAGGCGGCAACTCATGGAATAAACTGTGGGGAAGGGGGGGGGGATTTTCTATAATCGGTTGCGGTTGATGATTTTTACTCACCTGTCCATGCTCCTGTCCTGGTTGCCCTCTGCTGCCTCCTCTGGGTGGCGCTACACTTACGTCTTCAGTGTTGGCTACTGCACACCCTGGAGGTGACAGTGGAGGGCGGCCAGGACTGGAGTGTGGACAGGTGAGCAAAATAAGTAATAAAATGGGGTCATAAACTGTGTTTGAGCCATAACGAGGGGTCATATACTGTGGGAGGCCAAATAAGGAGTTTTTCGGATTTACCAATGGAAAAACATGTCATAATTAGAGGGGCCCCATGGCGTAAACAAAGATAGCCAGGTTGGGGATTTTTATTTTTATTTTTGTGGGGGTGCCTTTCTATAGGTCACCTCAGGCACCAGAGAGGCTAGTTTTGCCCCTGGTTGTAGTTGCACAAAGAATCCTCCGTGCCAGCAGTGTCCAGTAATCTCATAAAGGAAAGTATGGCGAGTATAAAGGAAATGTCACATTTTTTAATTAAAGACAGAAGCAAATTCGTACTGTACAAACTCATTGTAACTGTTACCAAAGTGCAAATATAACAGGCACATAAGGTGCTCTGGATCCCTGGGTCCTATGACATCACTGTGTGTATTATCCCTGTACTGTGACATCACTGTGTGTATTATCTTGTACTGTGACATCACTGTGTGTATTATCCCTGTACTGTGACATCACTGTGTGTATTATCCCTGTACTGTGACATCACTGTGTGTATTATCCCTGTACTGTGACATCACTGTGTGTATTATCCCTGTACTGTGACATCTCTGTGTGTATTATCCCTGTACTGTGACATCACTGTGTGTATTATCCCTGTACTGTGACATCACTGTGTGTATTATCCTGTACTGTGACATCACTGTGTGTATTATCCCTGTACTGTGACATCACTGTGTGATCTCTGTACTCTATATAGCATTAATAATATTGGGCACTGCATGGTAGTATAATTGCGGATTATTAATGCATTTTTTCAGGAAGTCGTCCAGATCCCCATTTCTCTAAATTCATCCGCGCCATTAAACATCCGGGCTACGGTCACCTACAAAGCTGTTATTACCATCTCTCTCAAAATCCCAAATTTGATCCGTTTCCATACGAGGATCCAGCCTAGACAAACTGCATTTTCCCCCGATGTGCACTTTTTCGAAAACTTCTAAAATCACATTATTGAGATCAAAAGAGAAATGGTGAGAATTAAATTACTGCGTGTTCCAAGCTCTGTCCCAGATTAGCGGCGGCGCCTTCTCCTATATATCTATATTACAGCTGAACTTTCTGGATTTCTGCATTTCTTCCGCCGTCATTAAACGCGTTAAGCTCTGCAGATAAAATCTATTCCTGTTGTAAACTTTGTTGATAATTGGCAAAAGACAAAATCCTCACCTCGGCGTACAACATCCCTGCAGATACTGGCCCGCCATGAGCGCCTACATCGAGAAATTATCTCGCTTTTTTTTTTCCTTTTTGCTGACAATAGGAGCAGATGGAGGCACGTTCATAAAAATGAAATATCGCCGCTCACTTTAAAAAGCATCTAAACAATTAAATCCAGGGCTCACGGTGTCAGTCGGAAAAGAAAATGAAGGTGTGAGGACGGCTGGGGCGCGGGAGGTGGGGGTTACGATTTTTGGAACTTTTTTTGTTGATGATGATGAAAATGCAAAAAACTCTGCTCAGTGCAAAAATTCAAAACTAGGACTCGGCAACTCTGGTCCAAATTTCCATCTCTAATGGCTCCATTACTCTTAGTTGAAAGTCTGGGCGACCTCTGAAGTTCCCGGCATGTGGCGAGGTCGTACTGCGATGACATCACAGAACTCAGCAGAAGATGGTAGAGGAAGCGTTCTGCCACCGGTTCCCTGACGGATGGCCGCCGTTTGCTTGTCTCAGCACATGCTACAACTTGTTTATGGAGTTTGTCTTCGGAGTTGAACGCATTTAATGAAAGCAGCGGAACTATAAAAGCCTCAACGTGCAGCTGTAACAAAGCCGAGCGCTGGATTTACATCGGTGCTGAGAGAGATTAAAGAGGAACATTCGAGAGGAAACTCAAAAAGTTGACTGGAATTATTCAGCCGGATCTGTCATATGGAGCTGTATGGAGCCTGGGTCTTGTCTAAATCTTTGCAATGAGAGAACACATCTGTGAAATGGGTTACCAGGTCCAAAATGCCTCCTGAAAAAACAAATGGTAGCTTGTAGGGGAAGCAATGGAGTAATGCAGGGATGATCATGTTTTTAGGGGGGTGCAAATCATCTGTAAGTGCACAGTGGGGCCACTCGTGATTTGTGACGTGTGTAGGGGACCATAAGGCAGGGTGCAAAGTTCAGGGCAGGTCACCTCTGTATAGTGGTAACTGCCATCGCTGCAACACTTCTCCCATAGTGGGAGTCACCCAGTTGACAGGCCATCTTACGGTGGTGGTGGACACCATGCACCGCACCATGGAATTTGCACCAAAATTTTCCGTTTCTGATTCCTTTCTTGTTTCTTAACGTTACTATTATTTACATTCAATGGGAGGAATTTATTAAGACTGAAGATTCTTACGCCAGTCTTAGTAATGTATTCCCCAACAGGCACACAAAACCAGAACATGTAGGTGATCCCAAATCTATACCAGTCTGGTGTGAGTTATAGTAAATCTGGCTGACCAGGGCACCCCTTGCCTAGATTCCCAACACACATTGCTCACTGTCTAAAAGGCTGAGATACACCACAGGGCGCCAAGTTGAGTTGCTTTTTGGGGGCATTGCTTTCCATTTGTGGGCTGGATCTGCGTTACCGTTCCCAGAATGCAACCCAGGGCACATGCATCCCAATAATGTATTCAGCTCAACAGGTTTGCCACTGCACACAAGTACAAGTGCTGTCTATGGAGCAAGAAGTCTTCTGTGATTTCGCATGGTCATTGGGGCCAGCAGATATTGGAGTCCCCTCCATGTTAGGTCACTGCTGATGTCTTGTACATTGGAGGAGGGGAATGCAAGGACCAAACCATGGGACGATCATTCATCATGTGGTTATTGTGGTCGCAAACATGTCACCTCAAGCCTCATTGCTTCTTGGTTACAATATGACGAGGGTTGAGCGATCGGGAAAAATCGGATCCTGATCGAGCAAATTTCACGATCACGATCAGGATCGGGAACAGCTGTAAAATAATTGAAAATCGGATTTTAAAAACCATCCTGAACCCTAAATATGACTGACAGATGGGGAGAACCTACAGATGGGAGGAGGGGTCCTAAAACTATGACCTCTATTTAGCCAAGACTGGACGCTGTTCCTTTAAGAGGATACATATAACATTCTGGATCATGCACAATAAATCTTCTTCCACCTGTAAGAGACAACATGTCCTGCTTGTACAGTATATAGGGCTGGTTACAGTATTACTGCTCCCTATTGTAGCACGCCCTGCAGCTGTGTGAGCAGGATCAGGTCACGATGGATCTTTGAGTGTTTCAATTCACTGACAGCAAACAAATCTTGAACAAACCACCTAGATTAGAAAATTACAGAATTTTCCAATGTTGTATTTCCATAGAATTCATTGTACTCCATTATTTCCTATTCCTGATTCCGGATCAGCCTATTTCCCATAATACGAGCCTGTAAACAGCACCCGGACACCTCTATTTACAGCACCACATAAAGAAGCAAAAATTATGACGTCTTTAGCCTTTGGCTTGAAAATAAACTGCGTTCTCCTGAACTACATTTATCCGAAGAATCCTTGAAAGTAGCAAAAATACAATGTGACTGCGAGTAACAAGCAATATCCCGGCCCCGGCTGCGGATAAAGCGGGTTATCAATCTTTCAAAGGTTCGGTATATAAAAGGTGGAAGAGCGCGGCGCTCAAAACATAAAATAGGATATTGCCGCTTGCTCCAGAAGATATTCCCTAATACAACAAGGCACAGATTGAATAACACACTGTCTGCCGCCACAGAATCTGGTTTACTCTCCTTGTAGCAATTCAGAGGAAGAGGAAACACAATTTGTCAGGAGACAGAGAAAAGTTACAGAACGCCAAGACGTCCGTGAAAGAAGGCTGGGACTGAAAAGGGGGAAGAGTGTGCAGAACCTGACGTTACCTTGTGGAGTCAGTCAGGGATCAGATAGGAAAAGAGAGAGAGAATATAGATAGAATCCAAATACTGCAGAGGGTGCCAGCCCGGGGCGCAGGATATAGTCCAAATAATCATCCACCAAGCCTTATACAAGGCTGAGATAGGCTTATGTATGTGGACTGAGTTGAATTACAATGTTCTGCAGCAGCTGCGGTGTGTATTATGAGGTTCTGCAGCAGCTGAGGTGTGCATGATGAGGTTCTGCAGCAGCTGAGGTGTGTATTATGATGATGTGCAGCAGCTGAGGTGTGTATTCTGAAGTTCTGCAGCAGCTGAGGCGTGTATTGAGGTTCTGCAGCAGCTGAGGTGTGTATTATGAGGTTCTGCAGCAGCGGAGATATGTATACGGAGATTCTGCAACAGCTGAGGTGTGTATTCTGAGGTTCTACAGCAGCAGAGATGTATATGGAAATTCTGCAACAGCTGAGGTGTGTATTCTGAGGTTCTGCAGCAGCTGAAGTGTGTATTATGAGGTTCTGCAGCAGCTGAGGTATGTATTCTGGGGTTCTGCAGCAGCTGAGGTATGTATGTGGAGATTCTGCAGCAGCTGAGATGTGTATTAGGAGGTTCTGCAGCAGCGGAGATATGTATACGGAGATTCTGCAGCAGATGTGGTGTGTATTCTGAGGTTCTGCAGCAGCTGAGATGTGTATTATCAGGTTCTGCAGCAGATAAGGTATATATTATGAGGTTCTGCAGCAGCTAAGGTATATATTATTAGGTTCTGCAGAAGCTAACATGTATATGAGGTTCCGCAGCAGCTGAAGTGTGTATTCTGAAGTTCTGCAGCAGCTGAGATATGAATTGTGAGGTTCTGCAGCAGCTGAGATATATATTGTGAGGTTCTGCAGCAGCTGAGGTGTGTATTCTGAAGTTCTGCAGCAGCTGAGATGTGTATTATGAGGTTCTGCAGCAGCTGAGATGTGTATTATGAGGTTCTGCAGCAGCTGAGTTATGCGTTATGAGGTTCTGCAGCAGCTGAGGTATGCATTATGAGGTTCTGCAGCAGCTGAGGTGTGCATTGCAATGTTCTGCAGCAGCTCAGCTATATATTATATAACATGGGGAGTTTTTGGTGCAGGATTGTGAGCCAAAGCTAGAATTGGATCCAAATACTAGGAAAAGTATAAAGGAAAAAGATAATTATCTCTCTTGTATCGACAAAAAAAAAAATCTGGCACAGAATCTGCATCTGTTACTCCAGCCCTGTGCACACTGCAAGCTCTGCACGTCAGTCAGTCTGTGGTCCTCACAGAAGTGGTTTGTGACAGACTGCGTCCCCATGGAGAGATAAGCGGGGCCTGTGCCACGCCGCTGATCTCTGTATACTCCTCAGCTTCTGATATCAGCATAGAACAGGGGTAGGGAACCTTCGACTCTCCAGCTGCTGTGAAACTACAACTCCCATCATGCTCCATTCACTTCCATGGGAGTTCCAAGAACAGCAGAGCAAGTTTGCATGCCGGGAGTTGTAGTTTTGCAACAGCTGGAGAGCCGTACGTTCCCTACCCCTGGCATAGAATGTTTATACAGACGGATACTTTATTATATAAACAGTGCAAATACTAAATACAATGATACAAAGTAACGAAACGATACAAAGTAACTCCTTACTATATAATATTATAGCATCTATTTCTAGGTATGACGGAGGCGTTTAGGTGCCAGTACACACACAGCACTGCGAGGACAATGTCTCTTCACCATCTAGACAGCTGACAGGACTATTACATGTCTGTCACAGACTTTCTTCCCATCATACAGAAACTTCTGGCAGATTTTGTAGTCGTTCTGTAAAAGTGAATTAGTGATGAACCCGCCGCTGCCCCCCCTTTTTTTGCTGCCATCATTAGAGTTTCCCTTCTGCCTCCTCTTCTCGGTCTATATCCCGCCAGCAGTACAGTCAGAAGCGGCGGCGAACGAGGCGCGAGGTATCAGAGGCCACATTTTGAAGATGAAATACCTTCCCTGGAAAAATTGCCGTAAGGTGGGAGAACAACTTGCTGACCCATTATCAAAGCCCGATCTGCATGATGGACGTGGCTCCCGCCCTGTTTTCACGGCAAATTGTCTAAACCATAAAACAATTTGCAAAGCCATTCACGCCTGCGGCATAAAGAACGTCAGTGCAGATGAACTGTGAATATATAGGGAATATCGTCTGATGAAAGCAGATATAGACTGTACAGGGGAAGAGGGGGGCACCGGAAAATCAGAGCTCCATCCAAACTAGACAGACAGGAGGATTCTGGGAAAGCTGAGTAACAAGTAACCAAGTCCTGACAACCAGAAAATTGCTGCAATTATCAAGTTGTCATCCTCGCCCCTGGGCTTAATAACCAATGACACAAGACTCTACAGATGTCATTCAGGGATTGGGAAAAGTTGAATTTTATTAATACTGGACGTCACTTATTTATGAAACTGATATATGGCTCAAGGGAATGCCCCCCCCCCCCTTCCCCCTGCCCAAGGCTGTGTTACACATGCAAGATTTGCAGATTGCAATTGTAAAAAATCCCACTGACATATATGGGATACAGAGTAACAATGTATCAGTCATCAGTTTAGTTACATTCTCCATTATTAGGCCACAGAACATGAAAATTGACACCTATGATGTCCTGACGGGCGACAGCTCGCCCCAATCTCTGCCCATAGTCCACAGGGGCCTCCACAAACAGTATAACCCAGGGTCAGTGAGGTGGATTGGCTTTCAGTCCCCATCAGTCATACATCAGTCACTCCGATTAACCCTTCATTACAAGGCTGTGCAAGTCGTCATTAACCTGAGAGACTGGGGCAGGATTATCACTGCGGGGACAGCGAAGATTTATATAAATAGGAACAATAGACAATAAAAAGTTTATACCAGGGACAGAGTCATGAAAGCTGCGATTATGGTAGGAATGGTCATGGCGGGAATAAAGAGAGAAGAGAAAACAGAAGAAGCAAGAGAAAGGAAATTAGAGGAAGCAGAGGAAAGGAAAAGAGAAAAGGAAAAGAAGAAGTCAAAGAAAGGGGGGGAAAGAAGAAGGAATTAAAGCAGAGAAAGGAGAAGAAAGTAGAGAAGAAGTAAAGAAGAGAAAGTGAAAGAAGAGGAAATAGAAGAAAGGAAAAGAGAGGAAAAGAAGGAGAAGAAGGAGGAGAAGAAGAAGGAGGAGAAGAAGAAGGAGGAGAAGGAGGAGAAGGAGGAGAAGGAGGAGAAGAACAAGGGAAAAAAGAGAAGTAGTTGAAGAGAAAGTGAAAGAGGAGGAAGTAGAAGAAAAAAGAGAAAGGAAAAGAAAGGAAAAAACAGAAGAAGGGGAAGTGACAAGGAAGGAAGGAAGGAAGGAAGGAAGGAAGGAAAAAGAAAGAAAGAAAAGAAGGAAAGAAGGAAAGAAAGAGAAAGAAAGAAAGAAAGAAAGAAAGAAAGAAAGAAAGAAAGAAAGAAAGAAAGAAAGAAAGAAGGAAAGAAAGAAGGAAAGAAAGAAGGAAAGAAAGAAGGAAAGAAAGAAAGAGAAAGAGAGAAAAAGAAAATGAAGATGTAAAAGGGAAGAAGGAAGGAGAGAGAAGACAAAGGAAAAAGAAAACAGAAACAAGAAGAAGAAAGAGAGAAGTAGTAAGAAGGAAAAACAAAGAAAGAAAAAGAAAGATCTTCTCAAAATGTCAATTTTTGTAAATAGTAGCCACCACACTTTTCCTTATTCCCAAAAGATAAATTATCCAAATAGATACAATGTTTTGCTAAGTTCAATGTCCAGAAAGTTGAGCAGGTGAGAAAGATAAGTGGTGAGATGTATTTCTCTTCCTCTGGTAAATTATCCAAGTCCTAGGGAACCTTCTGCAGATGTAGAGGCCTGACCCTAATCATCTTCATCTTCATCTTGTCTCCTATTTGCTTTGTTCATTTGCCTTACAGCAGAGTGATGGAGCTTCTGTCCACCATCTTGCTTATACCAGTACCCGTCTCAGTCAGGGGCTCCGGTAACGTTCCAGGCATCATGCGTGTGCGTGTAGAGGGTGCGGGGGAGGGGGGCCTAGGTCACATTATATCTATTATAAATGATTATTCCAAATTGTAATCAGAACCCCGGAGAGACAGATAATCTAATGTGTATATGGGCCGTCCAAAAGGTGGCATTTCATACCTTCATCACCCCTTGAAGCCTTGTTGTATCCCTTTAAGGACCAGTCGTATACCATATCTATCAATAACTGAAGTGATACATTTTCTGTGAAATAGAGTTCGTAAAAAGTTTGGCATGAGGCAGCGTGGAGGTTACAACCAGCAGACAAGAGAGACTTGGGGGAGGGGGGGTGTTATCTTTTGCCAAGTTGGTCGGAATAATGCCAAGAAAGAACTTGACGGCGTCTCGTACAAAACAGCCTTGAGTGAAGTCAGAACATGAAACAATAAATTAGAGGCGGTAATTTACATTCATTGCAGGTTTATACTCAGAGAAGGTTTGCCCCAGGGTTACTCCGCCGAACATCCCAGCAAACAAGAACGCCGGGCTCTCCATATTACAACTAGCAGGTAACAATACTTAGAGCTTTGTAATGAGGGAACATTTACATAATTACTTCTCATTTCATCTCACACGTGAGGCCGACAAAGTCTGAGTCTCAAAGACAAAGACACCGAGCAGCCCGTAGTGCAGAGTTGTATTGATAATGGTAGAATAAGACGACAATAAGGCTCACCTTTAAGAGATGTGCGTATACAACTCTTCTAGCAGTAGTGGGATCACTTAGCAGAGGATCCCTCTCTGAATTGGATGCAGCTGCGGGGAATCTCACACCTCACGGGTGTATGCGGAATATAAGGATGGACCAAATGGCAGGTTTGTGGTAGCAAACCTGAACAAGAAGGACCCGCGTTCGCCAAATAGGTGAAAAAAATACGACTTTTATTGAACAACACTACGCGTTTCAGGCGCACACTTCGCCCTTCTTCAGGTGCAATACTTCTAAAACAACAAAGATAAAAAAGAACACACATATGTGTGTCTCAGATGTTTATAATCTAAAAAAATGAAGCAATTCTCCCAACCATGTGATTACATAAAAGATAGTGATGGATCACACATACAACGAAATAAGTAATTAAACCGGTCAGAAATGCAGTAAGATGGGAATATGTTGAAAGTCTGAGTGACACAGGATTCCAATCAATGGCTTATACTGGTGGCAGAAAATATCAAATTATTATTATTATTTTTATTATTAGGTAACATGAAATCCGACCAGTCTAAATATCCAGATACCTATGTCTATAGGGGGCAGTATGTGCTGGGGCAATGGCACATGGTTTAGAATGCCCAGATCCCATTTAGTTGTGGTCAATTGGGGGTATGGCCTAGGACAGTGATGGCGAACCTTTTAGAGACCGAGTGCCCAAACTGCAACCCAAAACCCACAAAATTTTCGCGGAGTGCCAACACGACAATATAGACTTAATACTATGCGGATCCACAATTGCGAACAGTTACTGACCAAAAATTACAGTCATGTGGGGCTTTACAGAGCTTTCAATAATACAAACAACGTTGTACTGAAATGTAAAGGTCTCGGCATTTGGTACTTTGAACAATTAATTTTCACTATTTACATCGCACAGGATCTGTTTTATAGTTACCGTGTAATATTCTTACATCCTGTACTAATATCACGTCTGCTATAAAACAGATACTGTGTGATATAAATAGTGAGGGGACCCCAGACAGTATTATATGCTCTGCAGTGGGCCCACCACACAATATTATATTCTCCACAGTACCACAGTAGCCCCCCAGTGTTATATGCTCCGCAGTAGGTGTCCCCCCCCCCCCCCCCACAGGATTATATGCTCCACAGTGGCATCCACACACAGTATTGTGTGCTTATAAATAGCCCCCCCCCCAGTATTATATGCTCTTTAGTACACCCCCCAGTATTATAAGCCCCCCCCAGTATTATAAGCCCCCCCAGTATTATACACTCCCCCCAGTATTATAAGCCCCCTCAGTATTATACACTCCCCCCAGTATTATACACCCCACCCAGTATTATAAGCCCCCCCAGTATTATACACTCCCCCCCAGTATCATACACCCCACCAAGTATTATAAGCGCTCCCCCCAACATCATATACACAGTGAGCCACTCTCATACTCACCCCTGAAGAGCCGCCGGCATCCACCTTCTTGTCACTGGCGGCGCTGATGAAGTCATCGCGCCCGCGTCGGGGCAGAGGTCAAACTCTGCAGCCAGTGTAGGCCACGGTCGCGCGATCCGCGGCCTACCCTGACAGCTTTCAGCTGTATGTGCATTTGCACATACAACTGAAGGCAGTGATCGCTCATCAACGGGGAATCCTGTACCGGATTCCCTGTTGGTGAGCGATCCGGGCGACCGCACGCGTGCCAGCATGGAGGGCTCTGCGTGCCCTCTCTGGCACGCGTGCCATAGGTTCGCCATCACTGGCCTAGGATATCTAAATTTGTTATTGCATGAAGATTTTGTCCTGCCTTCCACCCTCTGGTTAGTATATACCTCTATATATGTACACAATGAATAGGCTCATGTTCCATTTAAAACCCTGGACAAACTGAGCATCCACAATAGTGCCCATGTCAAAGTGGACATACTGGACATCACCCAGCTTTCCCAGGCTTCTGAACATCAAGAGACAAAAAAATCTACTTAAAGTTGAAGTTTTAGGAGAATAATAATAATAATAAAAAATAATAATAATAATAATAATAATAATAATAATAATAATAATAAAAAATAATAAATAATTTTTCCATCAATATGAACGCACTGGGAAGTTCAGACACATCCGTAGATCTATAAACGCTCGCAGTTCACAGTCGCTATTTCGGAGGTCAGACATTTTGGTGCAGAGCCAGCAGTGGATGTTACAACAGCGGGGGCCTCATTTCTTACATGCCGGCTCTGGGTGCGTTGGATAATTAATGAGAACAGCGAGGGACATGTCGCTTCTTGTCCCACTACTGCGTGACGACGAGCGTCCGGAGCCTGATGTCACCCTGCTGGGGCGAGACGTGGCGCGGCTTCCTTCATGTAAATCCCTGGTGTGAGCCCCTCTCCCCAGCGGCTCCATTATCTCACTTTATTTCTTTTACACAACAGCTTCAATTAGTTTTGTGTGAACGCCGGTCCCAAGAAATAAACCCGGATGTGCGATCCTGAGCGGTCCCCGCACTCATTAACCTCTTGTAGACCAGGCCAAGTTTGGACAATTTTTGCATCCTGGCTCTTATTACTTTGTATCTTTAGGTTGCGGTAACCGCTGGAGACTTCTTTATACTCTACGTATTTAGCGGACTACACCCCGTGTGATTGAGATTCTATTTTTTCAGGAAACCCTGTTAATGTTGCAGGAAATACATATACAATACAGTGGATAGATTTTGCAACTCCTTAAAGAGATACATTTGTACAATTGATACTTTGGTGAGATAATGATGCATAAATGGGTCAGAGAGGTATATACTGGTGTTATACCCAGGGCGTGGGTATATACGTGCCCTATACCCATGAACTGGTCAGTGGGTAATACCGTAGCGAGGGGCACAACTTCACAGCTACTCGGTGGTGATGGCCATATGGAATCCAGAAGAGTAAATTCACTGGAAGACCCGGGTCTGTACATTGGCACGGAGTGGTCAGTTGACATGTAGACAACCCAAGGGTTGGGAAGACAGACTGAGTGGAGACCAAACACAAGACAGCCCATATAAATACTCCTCCACCTATAGGGTACACATTCATTGCAATGTTATAGATGGCCTGTAAGAAAGGTACACTATGGCTTCTGTTCTTTCCACGAGCCTGAGCCATTATCAGCGTTCCTTTGCCTCCGTATTTTCCCATCCCCGGCCTCAGAGCAGTTGTGTGAAGTGACTTGTAAGCATGCTGTGAGCCATATTTAAGACAGAAATTATTCCTCCCCTAAAACTATTTGATAGTCCCCTTCTTTCAAAGCTGTAGCCGAACGCCAGAATAAGGATGCCCCGGACACTGCCGCAGATAAGAAAGACACTGAAGTGGGATTCTGCCCAAATTCACAGACTCTGAAGAAAGTCAACAGTGTGTCTGTGATCTGAGATTACCGAGGGTCTAATCCATTGAGGGGGATGAGAATATCTGGAGAAGTCTTGATTGTAAATGACACGGGGGCCGAGATGGCTGCAGCACCCGGGGCAGAGCGTTGTCAATTATGTAATGCCAGCTCTTCTAGGAAGTCATCCCTATTTCTTGGTGTCTTCAAGACATTCTAGAAGAGTTGGCAAGTATGCTAAAGTCATGACCCTGGCAAGCCCCAACCTTCCTAGTATGCTTTTATAAGCCCCACCCCTTTGTTGAGATTATCCCAAATTTTCACAGACAATTCTGGGAAAGTCAGGACTGTTGGCGAGTATACCAATGTTAGTGACAGAGATATACATCGGGAGCTTTCCCCACAATATACATAGAGTCCCAGACTCTGATATTCGGCCCTGCTTGCTTTTCTCATACCTCTGATAATGCATCTACTGTTCACATGGCCAGGGTGCAACTCCAATTCACATGAAGGGGCTGAGCTGCAACACCAATAGAGTTGAGCCGATCTTGAGATTTCAAAATCCGATTTCTGATCATTTTCCAGCCGATCCCAATCGCGATCGTGAAATTTGCTCGATCACCGATCGGGATCCAATCTTTCCCGATCACTCAACCCTACTTGTATATTATATACAGTAGGGTTGAGCCAATCTTGAGATTTCAAAATCCGATTTCCGATCATTTTCCAGCCGATCGTGATCGCGAAATTTGCTCGATCGCCGATCGGGATCCGATCTTTCCCTATACCGATCGCTCAACCATAAAAACCAAGCAAAGCCACTATCCAATATATGGCACTGTGCTTGGTTCGGGGCAGGGGCTGCAGCATTCAGCATCAAAGCCCCGGACAATTCCTTTAGTAATAGAATTACTTTCTCCAAATAGACATACAGTTCTCTTCCTGTACAGACAGGAAGTTACTTCCTCCATATAGTCCAACTTCCTGGTGGCTCTCCAGAATCGGTCAATGATAATAACCTGGACTATTAAGATTAACCAGCCAGGGCTTCATTAAATTGCCCAGATATACTCAGAGGCTTTCCTCAAAGTCGTGAAGATTATTCATTTTCTTGGACCTCTCTAGAACCAGTTACAGTCGATATTCTTATCAAGATATTTCAGTCTTGCTTTACGCAGTAACCTGCAACCTTAACTAGGAAATCGGGAGGATTACATCTGTTGGCTGAGTCCCTGATATAATTAACACCAAATGCATATAAATCCGGTTAGAGGTATATGTCACAGGGGAAATGCGATACGAGAAATACCTGACCTATCTTTATTACATTCGGTTAGCCCATACAGCGCTCTGGAGATTCCACAATTGCATATCAATCATCCACCGTCTTGCGAGATAAACCTATTTCGCGTTGCTTATCAAAGCTCGGCAGATTAAAGCCAGTTCCCTTTGGTGATGGGGAACGTTTTACGTATTGTTCTGGGTTTTCGACACCTTTAAAACCGATTAACTGATATTAGAATATGGGGAAAGAACTTATTGAAGTATAAAGTGGAGATGTCTTCCCTTCTTCGTCGCGCCACCTTGGTAGGAAGCCAGGGACTCGTTCCTTGCATACATTTTGGAGTTGGTTGTTTTACACAAAGACCTCGGAGCAGATTCGACTGTCAGAGACCTGATTAAGCGATCAGAAAGATCACGGTGCAGAACGAACGCCCCCGTGGTGCCCGGACTAGTCTTAGTCTACCAGTCAACTCAGGGTCCCTCAGAACCTGAACTTCATGCTGAGGATTTCGAGACCTCTGTGCAGTGGAGTCTTGTTCGACGTAGACCTGCTAAGCCTTAAATGACTGTTATTACAAGGAAGTCAACAGGATCTTGGGGGGCTTGACACATACCCAATTGGTTCTGGTTTGGAGGCCCTCAAGACCCATACATTGAATCTGGATACAGTAACATAAATGTTGGCCAATTTTAGGGGTAGTAGACTGTTCTTTCATTTCCTTAGGGTTGGCCAAGGACCAGTGACTACCAATGGGCAGGATGGTCTTGTGACTTGTGCCTTAGGGCTCCATTTTCTAGAAAATTTCAAATCCTTCTTATAGTTGGAAGGGGATCCACATCAAAAATTTGAGGATGAACATCTTTAATGGTCTTGTAGTGAATTTACTGGTGGTGGATCCCCACGAGAATCGATCCCCATCTATGGAGCTATTCTACAGCATTTCTAGATGGAATCTGAAAAAAGGGAACAAATCCTTCTTCTAGGCGAGAATATTTATTGGTGTATCATGGACGGAAATCTACCTGGATTTATTCTGGAGACTATGAATATTACCAAAACCGCATTTGTGTGCTTTGAAGCTGAAATGTTTATGAGAAAGATATTTGACGCAGGATCACTGACAAAGTCCTCATCAAATCCGGAAGGTGCGATCAGAGCCTTATAGCACACACATAATACTGCTCTAGAGAGCCCATAAAATACTGCTCTATATATCACACATAATACAGGCATATACTGTACTTCACTTCACGTATAATACAGTTCTGTAGTTTTGACATTGTAATGTCCTATAGCACCCACATAATACTGCCCTATAGTGTAGTTTTCACATAATACTGCCATATAGTGCTCAAATACTGAGGCAATTTAATGTAATAATATTTGACACTAGTACATAATACTAGGTAGTTTTGGTTGCTCCTAAGGTTCCCATCTTGGGGAAGGAAGACCACAACCTAAAACTGACTGGTAGTAGGGGCGAGTACTGCACGTGAGAAAGGGAGCTATGGCTGTCACTTTTTTTGGGCATAGTAGCTGTCACCGTATATGGGGGATAATAATGTCACTGTATTTGGGACTAATGTCCGACACGGTTTGGCAGTCACTGTATTTAGGCACTGTATATGGGGGATATGGCTGTTACTGTATATGGGGGATATGGCTGTTACTGTATATGGGGGGATATGATGGTCACTGTATATGGGGAATATGATGGTCACTATATATGGAGGATATGATGGTCACTATATATGGCCACTGTATTTAGGGAAAATGGCCATTACTGTATATGGGGGATATCAATGTCAATGTATTTGGAGATCATAGCTGTCACTGTATATGGCTGTCACTGTATTCAGGGATAGTAGGTGTTGCTGTATATGGGGAATATGGCTGTCACTATATATGGGGAATATGACTGTCACTGTATACGCGGGATATGGCTTTCACTATATACGGTGGATATGGCTGTCACTGTATATGGGGGATATCAATGTCAATATATTTGAGGATAATATCTGTCACTATATTCAGGGATGATGGGTGTTGCTGTATATTGAGAATCTGGCTGTTACTGTATACGGGGGATATAACTGTTACTGTATATGGCAGTCGCTGTATATGGGGATATAGCTGTCACTGTATACGGAGGATATGGCTCTTACTGTATATGGGGATATGGCTGTCACTGTATATGGGGATATAGCTGTCACTGTATATGGGGGATATGGCAGTTACTGTATATGGGGATATGGCTGTTACTGTATATGGGCAATATGGCCATCATATTTAGTGACAATGGCCGTCACTGTATACAGGGGATATGGCCATCACTGTATTTAGGGACAGTGGCTGTTACTATATATGGGGGGGGTATAGCTTTCACTGTATACAAAAGCATTGGGAATCCTTAAATCTGGTACAGATTAATCCAGAAACATCCCCTAATCTGGTACAGAACTGAAACCTGAATTCCAGGAAACCCAAAGCAGAAGACTAAACAGAGAAAACCCATTAGAAAACGCTTCCTATAAAGAGAAATCTGTTCTATGGAACAATCATCTGATAATCCAGAATATTTGATAATCTGGCACCTATCCGGTTCCACTACTACTGGATTACAGGAATCTTCTGCACCGCGCCATTCCTTTCAATGTCTTGTGTCTTATTCGACTCATCTTTAACCTGAGGACTAATGATTATAAAGCTCCGGCAGCCGACAGCAAGGAGGAAGGAACGTCACCGAGGAACGGATTATAGACATTAGTCCTGCACCAATAATTATCACAGACTGTCAGCCACAACATAACAACATTACTCCTGCCAGAGCGAAACGCGCCTTAAACCCAACCCGTAACCTTCCACCGAAAACCAATTAGATTTATCTCAAATATTCCCAACCCGGGGAATTGGCTCCATAAAGTGCCGGCACTTGTATAATGTCACAAAGTGATTGTTTAGATTATAATATAACAGTAACCCTATTACATTCCCCCCGGATCTGTGTCATAGCGGGGAAATGCGATTAGCACAGGATTTCTTCCAAGAGCGCAACGTATCTGATATTTCTATCTTATGTATTTCCTTGTGGTGAAGGTTTTGTCAGCTAGAAGACACCAAAAATTTAAAAGGGGTCCTCAGGATGTATTACGTTATTTGTCCTCCATACAGTGTCCACTAAGTGTAAGTTCGGATCTATGAAGAAATACTGCAGAGGAGCTCAGCGCCATACGTGGTCATTTACTACAGCGCAAATCACCCAAGTATGTGCCAGACAGACACTCAACAAGTAGGGAATACTGAGAGGTTATAGCTCAGAACTGCAGAATAGTGAGCACAGCTCGGGAGTATAATACAGGATGTAACTCAGGACCAGTACAGGATAAGTAATGTAATGTATGTACACAGTGACTGCACCAGCAGAATAGTGAGCGCAGCTCTGGAGTATAATACAGGATAAGTAATGTAATGTATGTACACAGTGACTGCACCAGCAGAATAGTGAGTGCAGCTCTGGAGTATAATACAGGATGTAACTCAGGATCAGTACAGGATAAGTAATTTAATGTATGTACGCAGTGACTGTACCAGCAGAATAGTGAGTGCAGCTCTGGAGTATAATACAGGATAAGTAATGTAATGTATGTACACAGTGACTGCACCAGCAGAATAGTGAGTGCAGCTCTGGAGTATAATACAGGATGTAACTCAGGATCAGTACAGGATAAGTAATGTAATGTATGTACACAGTGACTGCACCAGCAGAATAGTGAGTGCAGCTCTGGAGTATAATACAGGATGTAACTCAGGATCAGTACAGGATAAGTAATGTAATGTATGTACACAGTGACTGTACCAGCCGAATAGTGAGCGTAGCTCTGGAGTATAGTACAGGATGTAACTCAGGATTAGTACAGGATAAGTAATGTAATGTATGTACACAGTGACTGCACCAGCAGAATAGTGAGTGCAGCTCTGGAGTATAATACAAGATAAGTAATGTTTATAAAGAGAGAGTACGTTCTTTATTATTTCTATAAACCGCACATTGTGCACATATATTGTACGTGGTAACAGATGTGATATGATGCTGTCTCAGTAATTTAGTGATATTGAGTGTAGATCGCAGTAATTCGAGGAATGACATATGACGATTATAAGACAGACTTGTGTAATTGGAGTTATTGATGTTATTGGATAGCTGCAATAACAAACATAATTCCTATTTTTTGGGGGGTCCCGCTTCCCCCCTGAACAGCCATCTGGAGTCTCACGTCAGGTCTAGGACTTTTCACACCATTATAAAGGATCATTGATTTCTTCTCATTTTCGGAGCCACTTTCCTTATGAATCTCGCGCTGCACTAATTGGTCCATAATAGAGCGCATTCACTTGGAGGTGTCTCACTTACAATGATTTATTGTCAGGATTATTGCATTTGTTGGAACAAGATTTTATGCAAATCACCAGGACGGCACTTGTTGTGGCGGGGAGACGACTGCTTTGCATTCTGCTCAGTCCTGGAGTCCGGTCTGTCCTGCCAGCTCAAACACAAATTTGTCTTATCTTGTATCATAAACCACATTTACAGATCCCGACAGAAAGTCGTCATTATCGAAACATGGAGAGAACTAGGACAGGATTCAACGAGTTCGAGGGCGTGGACCCCATTGTCCATGTATAGCTTGGTCATGCTGGTGGCCCAGCCATAGACTGGTGTAGGACTGGGGGACTCTTGTTATAGCGATTATTGGGGTCTCTGCTTAAGGACCAACTATACAAACCTTCCAAATTTGGTAAAATCTATACAATATTAGGTTATGTGTTAGTGTTGTCCTCGGTGCCATTAATGGGGCATTAGCTGAACAAAAAATGGTAGACTAGTTACCTTTCGAGGGGCGTGGTCTATATAGAAGGGTGTGGCTAAATATATTCATGCCCCATCTATTTATAGGCACCAGACATAACCCAAAATTTATTAAGGTCCCCTATATAAATAACAGGCTACAACGAATCAACCTCTGTATTAAATAAAAGTCCCAAGATCAGACCTAAATATTCATTTCAGACCCCAGGACAGCTCCATAATTTATTCAGGACCCCCAAGACGGACCTGTAAATTATATACATACCCCAGACCGGAAGAGGCTGTATCAATATCAGATGGACAAGGTGCCTCTATTTAGTCAGAACTTCAGTTTAAATATCAGACCTCAGACCAGACCCCAGACCCTATCCCTAACTAATATCAGACCCCAGACCAGACCCCTAAATTAATGTCAGACCCCAGACCCTATCCCTAACTAATATCAGACCCCAGACCAGATCCAAACATTAATATCAGACCCCAGACCAGACCTCTACCTTAATATTAGATACCAGACAAGACCCCTACATTAATATCAGACCCCCTACATTAATGTCAGACCCCAGACCATATCCCTAACTAATATCAGACCCCAATACACTAATATGAGATCCCAAACATTAATATCAAACCCCAAAGCAGATCCAAACATTAATATTAGATACCAGGCAAGACCCCTGCATTAATATCAGACCCCTTCCTTATTATGAGACCCCAGGCCAGAGCCCTACATTAATATCAGACCCCTGCATTAAATATCAGATATCAGACAGGATCCCAACATTAATATCAGATCCCAGACCAGACCCCTAAATTAATAGCAGACCCCAGGCCAGCCCCATACATTAATATCCCACCACAGTCCAGACCCCCAAGTTATTTGAGACCATAGATCCTCAGATGAATAAAGTTAATAATAGGGTGCCCCCTGTTGAAACTTGGTAAGTTGTGCGTTGCTCTCCCATCTGCTGCCCAGTCCTGACCACTAATACCAGGGAGAATCCCCTGCCTGATATTATACCATTCGGAGGTGTGGTGAGCCCGGACCCCAGTGATGCCGGTCACATCTCACCATGGCCCCTTACGCCCCTGGACTATGTAATATCCTCTGACACATCGGTACATTTGCAGACATCTTTCTCTACAGTAATTCTTCCTATAGTACAGAGACCTTTCTACGAGTCGCCGGGTCGGGCCCGGGAGCAGAACCCCATTTGTTGCTGTAATTGGTTAATAATAGCTGCCTGATATGTTGCCGCTTGCTGCCTCGGATGATGTATACGATGTTTTATCAAAGTTTTGGAAGGAGATTTCATGTATATACCTAATCCATCCTCACCTGCCAATACGAGTGTGGGACGGCGGCCAGGAGCTTCCTATTTGCATTCCATTTATCTGATCGCTTTATGAATGGGAGAGATAGAGCGCTGTATGCTTAACCACCTCCCTCCCAGAAGAAATGGAACAGAAGAGCCGCCATCATGTGCAAGTGCGAATCCAGTGCACCCCAATAGTTCTGTATATCAATGTAAGTACAATTTTTGATAGTGAGGCCCCTAGGTGGCGCTGTTTTTGTATAATGAAGGTGACCGAGAACCCAGAAACCACCAACTGAAACGTACATCAAGTAGTCACACGGTGGCACAGTGGTTAGCACTGCAGCCTTGCAGCGCTGGAGTCCTGGGTTCGAATCCCACCAGGAACAACATCTGCAAGGAGTTTGTATGTTCTCCCCATGTTTGGCTTTTCCCATTCTACAAAGACATACTGATAGGAGAAAAAAAAAAAAGTACATTGTCATCCCTATATGGGGCTCACTATCTACGTTTAAGAAAGAAAAAAAAAAAAAAAGTCACACGATGGTGCGGATATAGAATACTATGTAATAGTTAGGCCCCCCGAGTATAATGATCGGAGGCCCGGGAGAGGTAAGAAACATAAACACTATTAGTTACCTCTCCACGCTCCGCAAAGGTTTGCCACTGGGCCCCGCCATTCCTAGTTGCGCCACTGCTTCTGCTGTATTAACAGCATAGTCATGTCCATAGGCAGCATTACACTCATTGGGTTCTATAGGAAAGTTTTCTTTACGTTCTCTGTGCAGGAAGGGGGAGGAGATAAACTGTGACACCATCTATTATCAGTAGTGATGTAATGATGGCTCAGTGTAGAGGCGTTATCTTCTATTGTAATCCTGTATGTGATGTAAAGGAGATGACTGCTGCATAGAAAATCCAAGTTTTGGTCTATTATTAGGCTTAGTGGTCAGAGTAAAAATTGCAGACCGTGATGTAGAAAATTAAAAAAAAAAAAAAAATGATCAAAATTACTCAGAATTATAAAAACGTGTAATTTTCTTGACGTAATTATGTTTTAATTGAGCACTTTAGTATTATTTCAGTCTGACACCCGGTGGCTGGAGGTGGAGGTGCAACTAACAGCAAAATACCCTTTGTTTACAGCATAACCATGGTATGAAGGCATAAGAAATCCAATAGGTTGGGGGGTTTATTTACGGTTTTTCAGTCCTCTTTGCCCATTTTCCAGGATTTTTAGTAGAGGAGACCATGAAGGTGAGGGGTGGGTTCTAAGCCCCCCCCTGGGGACGGACGTAATATGCGGCACTTTTCATCTGCTCGTATAATTATCATTTAATGTGACTTACTTTGGTTATAATCGGATCTAAAAGCAGAAGGCTCGGGACTCCTCGGCTCTTGTGACTCTTCTGCATTTATTAATCACCTCTAAAAGCTGTAAAGTTCATTACAGACAATCATATTTTATATATGGAATGATCAGAAATTTATGGCCACTTAGTCTTGCCTGAGTGATATTCTCTACTTCTAGGGACACGCTCGAGTTCAGGAGCAGCCACCAGTCGAGTCTTATTTACTGGGACTGGAGCCGCCACCTCATATCATTTCATGGCTGGTAACCTTTACACTTGTGTGTTCCGGTTTTATGTCATTCATCCCAAAGATGGTTCTTTATGGGATCAAGACAATGGATTTCAGCTAGAAGAACATGACGGTGATATTAGCAGTACCATGTTGCAACATTGGGCTCATCCGTGGCCTCAGGGTGGTGCTGTCCTAGGATATAGATTGTACATGCAGTGGTGGCCGCGGTGGGCAAATCACACTATCGGTCCGATACCAAACGAGGTGCGGTCCGATAAAAGTGAAAATATTTTGTGAGCATTTTCTCTGTTTTTTCTTCTAGGGTCTGAGATTTATAAAGAATGGGTCCATATAGATTGGGGGTCTGGAGACTGTAGAAAAGACTGGTCTAGTGTCTGTATAGCTGCAGGGGGGTCTTGTCTGGGGTCCTTATAGATTGAAGGTCTGTGGGGTTGAGCCGATCTTGAGATTTCAGGATCGATTTCAAAATCCGATTTCCAATCATTTTCCAGCCGATTCTGATTGCTCAACCCCAATTGTATATTATATATACAGTGGGGTTGAGCCGATCTTGATATTTCAAAATCCGATTTTCGATCATTTTCCAGCCGATCCCGATCGTGAAATCGGGATCCGAACTTTCCCAATTGCTCAACCCTAAACGTCTGGTTTATAGTCTGTGTACAATCAGAGGACTGTGTAGATGGGGGAGGGGGTGTTGATCAGGTATCTGTATTGTATACAGTTTGTACAAGAACCTGGTCTGGGGCTATATGGATGGGAGTTTTGGTCTTCGGAAGTCTGGTCTTGGGTTTGAATCATTGGGGTTCTGGGGTCTGCTCTGGGGCTGTATGGATGGGAAATTTTGTCTGGGGTTTGTATGGATGGAGATCTGGGGTCTATATAAAAGGCTGAGGGGCTGTATAGATGGAAAGTGTGATCTGGGGTCAAAATGTACGTCATTCATAGCATGTCTACAGGATAGGCTGTGAAAGATGGAGACCCCAACTAAGATCCCACAGACCAAGATGACTAGTAAGTTTAAATTGTGAAAATTCTCCTTGTACTTTATACTGTAGTTGATCTAAAAACATAGGTAAAAAGACAAAAACAAAAAACAAAGCAGAACTTTGATATTGCCACAGCTTTGAGGATAGGTCCTTATTATGACCGCGTAAGGGAAGCAGACATAGATCCTCGTCCCATGGGATGCCGATGACATCTTCAAACTCTTAAATTCTTTGTCTCATTATAAGAGCTCGTTCACACGAAGTAAACGCAGCACGCAATGTGCCGCGTTTACGGGTCCTTTGCGCCGCAATTTTGACGGTGCATGTTTGCGTTCGTGTTAATGCGCGTTTACGCGTTGCTAACGCGACTGCAAACATGCACTGTCAAAATTGCGGCGCAAACGTCCCGTAAACGCGGCACCATTGTGTGCCGCGTTTACTCCATGTGAACAAGCCCTAAGATAGTAAAATACACCTTGGAACAAAACAAAAGATCTTAAAATGAATTGTCTTCGTAGTTTCCCTTTAAATAAACGCAGCTGCAGAACCACTTATGACCACAGGGTGGCGGTGGGGAGTCCACGATGCAATGTCACACAATGTAATATACTGTATAGTTGCACATCTACACCAGGATTCCGTGCAACCCTACAGTAAATATCAGATCAGGGGACATGGAAATAATCTGCATTTTCAATAATAGAAGGAAATAAAATTAGATATTTGAGATGTGTAAGATTAAAAAATAAGTGCTGAATGCATCAAAAATATGTTGTGTGCATGACAATGACGGATTATAGTTTCTAAAAGTTGTATCTATACAAGGATACGAGTTGTGCCCATGTAACGTGTTGCCCTTTAAATTAACCATTCGAGTCCAAGAACCACTACAACATTATTATTATTATTATTGAATGATGCCATGGAGGGTCTCGTTTCCTCCTTCCGTTTCTCTGGATCCCACTAGAACGAGGTTTTATTTTCCTTTAGTGCCAGTTATTAGACATTGGACGTCTCGGTGCCAACATTGCCAACATTCCAAATTAAAAGGCAGAACACGGCCAAATGGAGGGATATGCCAGAGAGACTCCGCTGCACAGATGTGCCAGCCTGCATAAATTTACTTTTCACCTCACACTGACCCAGACTGTAAGAACATGTTCCGCTCCTCCTCTCCATCTCACGTCCCAGCCTGTCACATCGCCTCCTGCCCTCACCCAGGCAGGGGCGGTGAATGTCCCCGGTGATACATGGATCAGCTCGCTGTCCTCCTTGGCATACTGAACACTACTGACGGCATTGTAGGAAAGAAGAGAAAAACAATGTAACTGCTGAAAAAGTCTAAAAAACTGGAGATCTGTGTGCTCAAATAGAAACAGGACCTGCAACTTTTTGGAAAAAAAAAAAAAATCCCTCTATAAGGGAAGAATACAATGAATATTTTCCAATATAAAGTTATATGGAAGTGTCTTTATTATATCTTCGTTCGTCTCCCTTCCCGCTTGCAGAGTTGGGGCTTTGCAATATTTAAAGGGATAGTCCAGGATGAGAAAAACATGGCTGACTTTCACCAAAAACAGAGCCCCGCCCGTTCAGATGTATTTGGTATTGCAGGCCATACTGGTTTCCTTCGGTTCGTACACAAATGTGGTGCGCTTTTTGGAAGGCGGCGGCCATGTTTTTGTAGTCCGGGCAGTCCGAGTCTTATTCAGATATAATTCTAGGCAGGGTTATGGACTTTTGCATTTACCATTCCTGAATGTCATGACTTAGACCAGGGTTTTCCAACCTTAGATTCTGGACATTTGTGGGGAAATCTAAATAATTTACTTGGGGGCACCCCGAACTATTTTTTTCCAAAAGGCAAAAAAAAAAAAAAAAAAAGGACTTCGATAACACAGAATAAAGGCACATAGTCATTTCCCAAGATCGTCTACTGTCTTCCTAGAAGCCTGTGCCGACCATGGCAATATGAAATGTGAGTCATAAACTACCCGCCATAGCGAATACCACAACTGTGTCTTCAGCAGTTGGAGTATTTCCTACATGAGTTGGTCATAACAGTTGTACCCACTTGCCGAGGACGGCACAGGCTTTGGCTGCAACCTAGTAGAGGACAACTGAAAACCTCTCAAATGAGGAAACTCAGGAGTAACAAAACATTAAGCATTACATATTCTCTTAGAGTTACCTAAATAGCACAACTGCAGAACTCATCTGTTTTCTTCTTTGAGAATGTATCTGAAGCCTGTGCTGACCTTGACAACTTGAGATATGGGTAGGATTGCTGTAAACCACTCAGCATACAGTAGAACGTGATATATTGTCGCCGTATCATTTTTACACAAAATGTATTTTTTACACAAATTATAGGTTGGTCATGACTATAGGACTCCATGGCTGTGAGAGGCTTCAGCTGTGGCTTAGAAGAGGACAGCATAGGATCTCCATTATATATTCCTCAATACTTACCTAACCAGCACAATTCCAGAAATCATCTGTCTTCTTCTTCGAGTTTGCATCTGAAGCCTGTGATGTCCATGGCAACATGAGATCCAGATAGGTTTGTCATAAACCACTCAGGAGAAGAAACTAACTATCATTAGCAGTTAGAATATATAGGACGGCACAGGCTTCAGCTGTGACCTAAAACAGGAGATCATAGGGTCTTCTAAATAGGATGAACCAGGCATTCCAAGGAGGACAACCATTTTTTTTTACTCCTTTAAATCAATGGCTCTCCAGAATCCCTAAAGTTATCATTGACCCCATAGGGAGACTTGATTCTGGGCCCCAAAGTTCCACTAAAACATTATTTACTAGTCTACTTTAAGCCATGGACAGGCTGATAGGGGTACAGGGAGGTCTTCTACCTTGCAGATCCATGGAAAAACCTGGTAATGTGTGCTGAATTTCAGTGTAGCGCCACTACAGGAGAAATTCAGCATTACACAGTGTCTATTCAAGTCAATAGGTTGTTTGTGTAAGCCAGGACAGGATAGGTCCTCCAGGGATGGAGAGACACTCTTCGTAACCACACTACGCTTTGGGCAGAAGAGGCGCCCCAGGCCAGTCCAGTAGAACCCTCTTCTACTTCTACAGGTGAATCACAATGTTGCCAGCCCTGCAACCAGCTTAAGGGTTGGTGTATGTGTAGCAGTAGGACGCAAGGTCAGCTATAGGACCCCTACCATCCATGAATCCAGGTTATGACTAAAGGGGCACTCTGCATGAGAACGTCCTTATTAACTGCCCTTTATTCTACTGTATTATTCTAGATCATTACACATTGTCCTCCAGGATTCATCGCTTTCCTTCTGCAGAAAACCTTCCCAGGAGGCCGAGCACTAAGGCGCTAATCTTATTAGATTTACCAAGAAGGTTTTCAAAGCGGCTCCTTGTAATAAAATAGGGGCTGGCATTAGAAATACGGACGGGGTGATTTTTTTTCTAAACTTTTTTTCTAGATTTTTTTTTTTTAATGAAATAACGTTAAAGCGCAGCTCGCTGATGTCAGGAAGATGTATTTCCCCAGCTAATATTCCAGACGAATAACAGCAATTTAATTTTTAAAAGTGGTTGTGTGTGGTGGATGCAAAGTGGAGGAATAAATAAGCCATCGTGGCATTTCAAATTGATGGAATGTCACAAACATCGTATTACCGAAAGGTTCTGCAAACACGCCACATGCTATTTAGTTTTAAACTCACATTAGATTTTTTTTTTCCCCTTTTTGATTTTTGAACTGCTTTATTTTTTTTTCCCATATTTTGTCTTTTTGCTTCTTTATCTTTTGCCTATTTTTTTTGTCCTTTTACCCTTGTTTTTAAAAAGTTATTTTTTTTCCTGTTTTTTTTTTGCATATTTTTTTCTTTTCCTCTCGTCTCTTTACCTTATCATTTTCATTTTGTAGGTCTTTGCTTTTTATTTTTCCCAGTTCTATTTTCTATTTTTTTTGCTTTCCATATATACTCGAGTATAAGTCGAATTTTTCAGCACAGTTTCTGTGCTGAAAAAGCCCCCCTCAGCTTATACTGGAGTCAGCAAAAAAAGTATATATATTAAAATATATATATATATATATATATATATATATATATATATATATATATATATATATATATTAATTATTTTTTTTTTAATTTGTTTATTTATTTTTTTAAGGAGGTGGGGGGGGTCTATGACCAGCCACAATATCAAGGTATAGAATCTCCCATAAAATAGTGGGGAAGAAAAGCTTTAAAAAAATAAATAAATAAAAAAAAATAAATAAATAAATAAAGTAATAAAGTAAATAAAAGTTGTAAATCCCTCCTTTCCCTAGAATACATATAAAAGTAAAAAATGACTGTGACACACACACACACACATTAGGTATCCCTGTGTCTCACAGTGCCCGGTCTACTGAATATAGGGGGTCTGCAGTGCTCCTGTTCTGTCGGGAAGAGGTTAATAGGAGCACTGCAGATCCCTATATTCAGCCAGACTGAACTCCAAATGGAGGGGGGGGGGGGGGGGAAAACAGTCCTCAAGCTCAGGGAAGGGGCAGACACACAACCAAAACACCCCCTCCCCTTCCCCAGCAACTACTGCACCCAAAAACTCCGACCATTTTAATTTTGAAATTTTCCAGTAGCTGCTGCATTTCCCCCCCTCGACTTATACTCGAGTCAATAAGTTTTCCCAGTTTTTTGTGGTAAAATTAGGGGACTCGGCTTATATTCGGGTCGGCTTTCAGGATCACTTTCAGGGTTGAGCCGATCTTAAAATTTCAAAATCCAATTTCCAATCATTTTCCAGCCGATCCCAATCGTGAAATTTGCTCGATCACCGATCGGGATCCGATCTTTCCTGATCCTGATCGCTGAACCCTACTCTCCGCCAATTCTAGGCTGTGTCTCCAACGCCGATATGAACCAGGCCTTAAACAGATAGACTATAAGTAAAACATAATCCCAACCTTTACTTCTCAAAGCCTGACTTATTTTTACCATTGGCAGAATTTTGTGGAAGTCGCATCTTAAAGAAAGCAAAATTAGGCAATTACTGTCCATAGAAAGTATTAGAAGGTGGAAGCCGCGCCTGTAATATGGAAATTAATATTTGTACATTCTCCTGGAAGGCTTGTTTTTTCTTCCTTGGAATATTTTGCTATAATTAGGATTTATTTCTATATATTTTACATGAAATGCTTAGCAATGTGCGATACGGCAGGATTTACAGAGCACATTTAATCTCTTTGCATATTTGTATCGTAATGGAAGTGAGAAGGATGTTAGATGGGGGAATGCTGACTCAGGATGACAGTATATACAGAGTAGTAAAGCAACAGGCAGTACAGACTCCATGCTATCATATCAATACTGAAGGAGATGGAGAAATACTGCAATATGAGATACATAGATAATATGGCACAGAAACATAGCTATGAGATAGACGGATAGATAGATAGATAGATAGATAGATAGATAGATAGATAGATAGATAGATAGATATTTCTATGTGCACAGAAGTATACTGTTGGCCTTTAATGGATGCTACAATGTAACCCTCTTATTTTTGGATACATTGGTTCCCACACTTGGCTCTGTACTGGGGTGTCAGGGGATCTGCAGACCAGTTCTCTCTATAGACAGAATCCCGTAGCTTATTTTATTTCCTATATTTACTGTGGGCCATCTTTCAGTTACATCTCCGATTGTTATAGGTCAGTTTTATAAGTGCGGGCCCCGCAGGGACATATACTGTAAATATCAATAGCCACATCTTCCAGACACTACGGACGTCAGTATACAGTACATATAGGTGTTTACGTCTTAGGACATGTTCCTTCACCTACTATAAATTGGGGAGAGGGTATTATTAACCTATACATTACTGGCTAATGGGCTTTCCAGGTTTTAATTGGTCTTGGTTGCAGGTGATGATGATGTTGGGACCTTGATGGATAATTTGGGGGGAGCTGGGGGTCAGATGTGCTCCCCTTCTGAGCTGATAAGTCCTTGATTCCAATGAATCTCAGGTTAATTAAGTTAATGAACCCTAATGCTAATTATATATTAATGAGAGCACCATTACTTTATATAGAAGAATGCCATGACCCAGCCAATTATGAAGACAACAATGAATCTTGAAGATTCATCCCTCAGCAGACACATACAATATCTACTATACATAGCGTATCTAGTTATTTGCCCATATTGGAAGTTTTTAAGAAGGAGTTCAATGTATTCCCGATTCTTAATTATCAGATAATTTCCCATGATGCCCAGTCCAAAAAAAAAAATGGTGCTGGAGCCAATACATTTTAATTCTAGTCTATAAGAGGTACATAAAGACCATCAGACTTTAGATCAACAGCCTTTCCCTGTTTTCGGTTTCCAAATTATTGCAGGGAAGTATACGCTATAGCAAAACTGATCATGAGAGCAGCAGAACACAGACGTGCTTACCTTGTTGGGGAAAGTGACCTGTCTACGGTCATGATGTCAGTGACAATATTGGGACATATGACAGGGCAAGTGAGGAAGGGAAAGGAGACAAGTGGAAGGTCAAAGGCTGAGAGGTGCATAGGGAAAATGCAGAGTTCCCTGGAGAACAGATCATTTCAGGAGGGCAGTGTGATGATCTTGTGGGAGACAGTGACCTGTCTGGACATGTAATGAGGTCAGTCATTATGTGAAGATGGAAGCCAGGAGGAAAGTCACAGACGGAGTTCTGTAGCAAAGACAGCAACATCCACATAGCTGCAGAGTACGTCATAAGAGTGATGTACTGATTTTGTAAGGGACAGTGACCTATCCACTCATGTGATGATCTAAGTGAGGATAGGATGAAAGGAATAGAGATTCACAAACTGGGAGTTACACAGCGCAGAGATCAAAGGATCTGGGTGCTGATCTTGTAGGGGGCAGTGACTTGTTCACTCCTGTGATGATGCCAGTGGAGACAAGGCAGCATGGGATGAGGGCATTGTCAAGGAGTAGCAATGGGAAGGTCAATAAGTGTCAGGTCACAGACTGGCAGGGTCCTCTAGAGCACACAATATTTCAGGAGATAAGAATGCTGATCTTGTAGGGAGCCAATGACTTATTCACTCATGTGATGATGCTAGTGAGGACAAGTCAGCATGGGACTGAACATTATCAAGGGGTGAGAAAAATATGTGGCAGGTCACAAAGTTGTAGGGCCCTCTGCAGCACATGGTCTTTCTGGAGATAAGCGCGCTGAACTTGTAGGGGGCAGTGACCTGCTCAGCGCTATGAGGATGATAAGCAGAGCAGGGCGGCATTGGACAAGGTCAGATTCATGGTGTGAGGAAGGGAATGGAGACAATTGACAAGTCACAGACTGATAGATACATATTGGGGGGAGTATTTCAGAAGAGGAGTGTGCTGATCTTGAAGAGGGCAGTGACCTGTCCTTCCCTATGATGAGGTTAGAGAGGACAAGGCTGCATGCGATGGGGCTCATCTATGGGTGAGAATATGAATGACAACTGGCAGGTCACAGACTGGGAGTTACATGGGAAGAGTATTTCATGAGAGGATTGCGCTGATCTTGTAGGAGAAAGCGCCCTGTCCACTTATGTGATCTAGTAATGTAATGATATCCTATCATATGATCTCAAGCTCTTGCTATTATATTATCCACAACACAATATAATCCATGACAAAGCTCTTGATTATTTATATGAAACTTTTTCCTACGTCTTTGTTTTCTTCCCCACGAGATGATGTTACGCTATAGAACAAATACGCAATATAACTGTATTAGCTCAATATATAGTGGATAGGTGCGAATGGCTTTGATCATATGTACAGAACATGTCAAACTGGAGGCAAACAAAAGACAAGAGCCATCAAAACCAATAGAAAAGGATGGGCGTCCCCTACGGGATGGTTTTGATCTGTCAGACGTCAGATCTTCGCAAACCTTTGTTTTATGGATCTGTTTTCCCTCAAGTTTATTCTGTTTGCTTGTAAACCCCATGTACATATCCACACATCAATGTAGCCAGCAGGGATCTCATACTAGCCACTCTTCCTATGGAGAGGCATTGAGTACATAGAACGTACATCTCTTGAACGTGTTGTCCCTCACAGCTACCCCGTACATCAAAGGACAAAGCCACATTGTCCTACATTGTCCCACATTATTCTACACAGGTCATGAAGGCACAGCTGACCTACATGTTAAGGTGGCCAAAATAGGAGAACCCAGTGGTCAAGAGTCAAGACGAACAAGCTATTATAATGGAGTATGGAGGAAGCTTTCCTGGAATTAAATGAAGATAACTAGAGATGAGCGAACACTAAAATGTTCGAGGTTCGAAATTCGATTCGAACAGCCGCTCACTGTTCGAGTGTTCGAATGGGTTTCGAACCCCATTATAGTCTATGGGGAACATAAACTCGTTAAGGGGGAAACCCAAATTCGTGTCTGGAGGGTCACCAAGTCCACTATGACACCCCAGGAAATGATACCAACACCCTGGAATGACACTGGGACAGCAGGGGAAGCATGTCTGGGGGCATAAAAGTCACTTTATTTCATGGAAATCCCTGTCAGTTTGCGATTTTCGCAAGCTAACTTTTCCCCATAGAATTGCATTGGCCAGTGCTGATTGGCCAGAGTACGGAACTCGACCAATCAGCGCTGGCTCTGCTGGAGGAGGCGGAGTCTAAGATCGCTCCACACCAGTCTCCATTCAGGTCCGACCTTAGACTCCGCCTCCTCCGGCAGAGCCAGCGCTGATTGGCCGAAGGCTGGCTAATGCATTCCTATGCGAATGCAGAGACTTAGCAGTGCTGAGCCAGTTCTGCTCAACTACACATCTGATGCACACTCGGCACTGCTACATCAGATGTAGCAATCTGATGTAGCAGAGCCGAGGGTGCACTAGAACCCCTGTGCAAACTCAGTTCACGCTAATAGAATGCATTGGCCAGCGCTGATTGGCCAATGCATTCTATTAGCCCGATGAAGTAGAGCTGAATGTGTGTGCTAAACAGTCTCCATTCAGGTCCGACCTTAGACTCCGCCTCCTCCAGCAGAGCCAGCGCTGATTGGCCGAATTCCGTACTCTGGCCAATCAGCACTGGCTAATGCATTGTATTGGCGTGATGAAGCAGTGCTGAATGTGTGTGCTTAGCACACACATTCAGCTCTACTTCATCGGGCTAATAGAATGCATTGGCCAATCAGCGCTGGCCAATGCATTCTATTAGCTTGATGAAGCAGAGTGTGCACAAGGGTTCAAGCGCACCCTCGGCTCTGATGTAGCAGAGCCGAGGGTGCACAAGGGTTCAAGTAGCCCGATGAAGTAGCCCTTAGCCCGATGAAGTAGACTGAATGTGTGTGCTAAGCACACACATTCAGCACTGCTTCATCACGCCAATAGAATGCATTGGCCAGCACTGATTGGCCAGAGTACGGAATTCGGCCAATCAGCGCTGGCCAATGCATCCCTATGGGAAAAAGTTTATCTCACAAAAATCACAATTACACACCCGATAGAGCCCCAAAAAGTTATTTTTAATAACATTCCCCCCTAAATAAAGGTTATCCCTAGCTATCCCTGCCTGTACAGCTATCCCTGTCTCATAGTCACAAAGTTCACATTCTCATATGACCCGGATTTGAAATCCACAATTCGTCTAAAATGGAGGTCACCTGATTTCGGCAGCCAATGACTTTTTCCAATTTTTTTCAATGCCCCCGGTGTCGTAGTTCCTGTCCCACCTCCCCTGCGCTGTTATTGGTGCAAAAAAGGCGCCAGGGAAGGTGGGAGGGGAATCGAATTTTGGCGCACTTTACCACGCGGTGTTCGATTCGATTCGAACATGGCGAACACCCTGATATCCGATCGAACATGTGTTCGATAGAACACTGTTCGCTCATCTCTAAAGATAACTTCTATTTCTGAGTAATTTTGAATATAATGTTAGTATACCAATTAGTTCAATATCTCAAAGCAGATGAATCTATTAAGGATAAAACTGGTGGCAAAAATGACATGTAGATACAATGTATCATCATAATGTGCAAAGTTATCAAGTACGTACCCCAGAAACCAGCAACCAAGATCTGAGCAGAAGAGGCAGAAACTGACCCAAAAATGTATGCAGTAAATGAAGGACTAAAATAATGAGAATGTAATAGGTCAGAGATGGGTTGGTATGGGGATCAGTACAAGATAAGTCATGTAATGTATGTACACAGTGACTGTACCAGCAGAATAGTGAGCGCAGCTCTGGAGTATAATACAGGATGTAACTCAGGATCGGTACAGGGTAAGTAATGTAATGTATGTACGCAGTGACTGTACCAGCAGAATAGTGAGCGCAGCTCTGGAGTATAATACAGGATGTAACTCAGGATCGGTACAGGGTAAGTAATGTAATGTATGTACACAGTGACTGTACCAGCAGAATAGTGAGTGCAGCTCTGGAGAATAATACAGGATGTAACTCAGGATCAGTACAGAATAAGTAATGTAATGTATGTACGCAGTGACTGTACCAGCAGAATAGTGAGCGCAGCTCTGGAGTATAATACAGGATGTAACTCAGGATCAGTACAGGATAAGTAATGTATGTACGCAGTGACTGTACCAGCAGAATAGTGAGCGCAGCTCTGGAGTATAATACAGGATGTAACTCAGGATCAGTACAGGATAAGTAATGTAATGTATGTACACAGTGACTGTACCAGCAGAATAGTGAGCGCAGCTCTGGAGTATAATACAGGATATAACTCAGGATCAGTACAGGATAAGTAATGTAATGTATGTACACAGTGACTGCACCAGCAGAATAGTGAGCGCAGCTCTGGAGTATAATACAGGATGTAACTCAGGATCAGTACAGGATAAGTAATGTAATATATGTACACAGTGGCAGTACCAGCAGAATAGTGAGCGCAGCTCTGGAGTATAATACAGGATGTAACTCAGGATCAGTACAGGATAAGTAATGTAATGTATGTACACAGCGACTGTACCAGCAGAATAGTGAGCGCAGCTCTAGAGTATAATACAGGATGTAACTCAGGATCAGTACAGGATCTGTAATGTATGTACACAGTGACTGCACCAGCAGAATAGTGAGCACAGCTCTGGAGTATATTAAAGGATGAAATTCAGGGTCAGAAGTGAAGGATATGTCTTAATTTTGTGCCTTGCTAGACATATAATGTATATCAGAATATGATCTGGACTGGAACTGATCAGGTTTCTTATGTTAAATCAACAAATACAAAACTATAGAAAAGTAACAACCCAACTCAAATGTTTCTATATCTGTGAAGTGTAACAATCCCTACAATTTAACACTCTTGATAAATTATCCTGTTTGCTTCTTGATATGTTATCTCAGGATTCTTCCCACACAGTGCTACAGATTATCGAAGGACCAACACAAATGCAAAAAGCATCAACTCTGAAGGCCATCGCTTTAAGCAGATTCTTAGTGTTGACAAAATGAAGTCTGAGATCCAAACACCCGACCATTAATTCCATCTCCCACTGTCATTTCTTCCACAATTAAAAGGAAGAAAAGTATCTGAATAGCAACAAGGGGACACTAATGAACAACGAGCGACCGAAAACATAAATCTTAGGACTACGTGCAAATCAATACTAAGCTCGAAGGTGTGGAATCAAACTGCAGGCCGATCGATCTGATCACATTTTAAGTTTACTGAGCTACTGTCATTAGGGGAGGACAAAGAAGGGGACGGCTAAAGGGAGCGCATGCCAAAATTATACCGAAAATAGCAGCAACAGCAGAACGTGTAATTACAGGTCCCAAAGTCTAATGTCCTTCCCATAATATATCTGATATTAACCTGCCATTCCACAGCCATTTACCAAACTACTACAGACACAATTACCAAGTCATAAAGTGTCTTGTTATATCAATATACATGTCCTTAAGTGGCAGTATTATAGTAGTTATATTCTTGTACATAGGAGCAGTATTATAGTAGTTATATTCTTCTTGTACATAGGAGCAGTATTATAGTAGTTATATCCTTGTACATAACGAGTAGTATTATAGTAGTTATATTCTTGTACATAGGAGGTAGTATTATAGTAGTTATATTCTTGTACATAGGAGCAGTATTATAGTAGTTATATCCTTGTACATAACGAGTAGTATTATAGTAGTTATATTCTTGTACATAGGAGGTAGTATTATAGTAGTTATATTCTTGTACATAGGAGGTAGTATTATAGTAGTTATATTCTTGTACATAGGAGCAGTATTATAGTAGTTATATTCTTGTACGTAGGAGGTAGTATTATAGTAGTTATATTCTTGTACATAGGGGCAGTATTATAGTAGTTATATTCTTGTACATAGGAGCGGTATTATAGTAGTTATATTCTTGTACATAGGAGCGGTATTATAGTAGTTCTATTCTTGTACATAGGAGCAGTATTATAGTAGTTCTATTCTTGTACATAGGAGCAGTATTATAGTAGTTCTATTCTTGTACATAGGAGCAGTATTATAGTAGTTATATTCTTGTACATAGGGGCAGTATTATAGTAGTTATATTCTTGTACATAGGAACAGTATTATAGTAGTTATATTCTTGTACATAGGGGCAGTATTATAGTAGTTATATTCTTGTACATAGGAGCAGTATTATAGTAGTTATATTCTTGTACATAGGAACAGTATTATAGTAGTTATATTCTTGTACATAGGGGGCAATATTATAGTAGTGATATTCTTGTAAGTATATAGGGTCAGAGATTATATTATACAGGTCTTCCATGAGTATTATTTCTCTGATCTCCCAGGGCTAGATGACAAGTGTTTATAGAAGAAATCTCAGTCCTCTATGTTTGCAATGGAGAATTGTCCGGCTCATTTCATTGCTCTAGCTAAAGCGATTGGAAAAAAAAAACCCTATAAGAATCCTTTTCTGCTGTAATTCTGTATTGAGTATACTGAGCTTTCTCCGCCCTTACAGACACATACAGTAGATTTGCTTTCTGATTGTTTTGTCATTAATTTCTATGATCAATGTGCCTTTAAGTCAGATCCACAATTTGCCTCATATAGAAGGGAACCTCATCAATATGTCAATATTCCAGGAGACACATATCTATGTTGTGCACTAGGCAAATTCAATTAACATGGTAGTGAGTTACTCTGGATCTGGACTAATAGGGATTTCTCATTGAAGTGCAAATAAGTGGATTATTTTCACACGTCTATGAGCGCATGTTGAAAGCGCACTCCATGGGGCAACATTTGTTGTTTGTTAAGCTCTGGCTGCAAATAGCAAAAAGTGACTGATCCTTTGAAATCAATTGCACAAGGCGCTTTCCTTTTCATTACTAAAGAGGGTACCAATGGCACCACACCGAATTACGGCACTTCATTATTTATACAAGTAAATGGGAAATGTTCTGCAGTACCTCATCCTGCCACTACATGGAGAGCAGTGCTATTTTCTTCTAGATCTATTAACTGTTTAGTGGCTGCAGAGAACACCTTATCCGTGGGGGTTCTAGGTGTCGAGCCACCACCAATCCTATAGAAAGATCATCAATATTATTGCTCCAAAAAATCCCTTTAAGGGGTTGCCTAGGAGGTTGATCCATCCTTAGAATCTCCATTGATCTACTGAATTACAGGCCATCTATAGGGGATTTATGTGTGATGCTCAACTACATAGGCAGGGGGCGCAAAGAAACCTCCACTGATCAGGGAGCCTTGCGTACCTTCTGACAATGCAGTACTTATTGCACCATATCCATATCTAAATGTGTTCTGGAGGCCAGTTCAGAATATATAGAAATAATGGAGTCCTTCCTTCTTTCCCTGAGCCAACCTTCCTTGAGACTTTCTTTGAACCCAACATTCCTTTATCCTATGAACATGAATGGCACAAACTAACCAACTCTCTGATACTCTGCATGGAGTTGTTTCTGCACTCTGTGCCGCCACCCAGTGGTTGTGATGTGTGCTGCAGCCTGTTGAGGGTTTGGCTAATATGTTGCAAAATAGTATTGAATTTGTATCATGAGAAATTGAATTCTGTAATCAAATTTGCTGAAAGGTAAGGGTGGACCCAACGATATCTGATGCCACCACCAATGGATTCAGTGCTCATGTTACTGCTGACCTCCGAGAAGCCATTTGGGCCACTAGGACTGGTATTGCTTTGTATACAAGAGCCCAGCTGACACCTTGTGACCGACGCTCCGATCTGCATCATTCAAAGCAAGCGCAGAATTTACTTAAAACAAAACCTATATCCTGAAATTGCCTCGTAAGAATGAAACAGTGCGGCCGATAAGAAAGCACAAAGAAGCAAGAAGGTAATATTATCTGCGCTCCTTAAAATATGGAAATTGTAATGGAGACATTTCCAGATATTTCAGCCTCATCTCTCATATTTAAACAACCCGAGAGGAGTCTTTTGTGATCTGCCGCGTTCTCCAAACTGGCAGCTAATTCCGCGACTCTGCATATTTATCGGATATTATCGCACATTCCGAATTGGAAATGATATCTGTTTTGGCGCCGCAGATCAGCCGTCTTATATTTCACAATTCGTAATATTTGTAAAATTTAACAAATAATGACGCACATCCCCCGCACTGCACAGTACCTGAAAACAGACGGAGAAATTCCGGAAGATTGTAGGATTATTTTTCTTAGGATTTGTATCAGATCTAATATTAGATTTTATTCGCTTTTGGAATTTGGTCTGGGGTCTGAACTGTGGGATGAAATACAGTATATACTGTGCATGCATTTGGTCTGGAGTTTGGAGTCCTGAAATACTCTGCTGGGGGATAGTTAACCTGTTGTTTCAGATAGGGTTTAAGCTCATGTAAAGTTGCAGAATTTCCAATATTTATGAAATTACTAAGATTCAGCCTTTTCTGTATGTACATGTAGATCGCCTGTATAACCATGTGCTGTGACAAGTCCATAGCAGTTTGTGAAGTTTGGCGCAGCCGCCGCTTGCAGCGCGTGAGGACTCGTCGGCTTTGTGAGAACATTATGCTGACAACGTGAGATCTTTGCACTTTTTGTTACGGCGTCTTTCCTCGATGCTGCGGTGGTGAATTATCAGGGTAACACATTAGCTGTTACATTGTGACGCCGCCAGGCTGAGGGTTGTGTTACTGTTATGGCCGCCATTATTAATGTGACAGGCAGTCGCTCGCAGCTCTGCGCACATACTCTCTCCAGGATACATTACTGTGGCTCATGTATATGGTGTACACAGGAGTGTAGATATAGGGGGTGCAGGGCTAGCAGTTGTACCTGGCCCAGGACTCTGAGGGTGTCACTAAAGTCCTTCTGCCATCTAAAATATAGCAGTATACTAAATGGCACAAAATAAATAGGAACGCCATTACAGATTTTGCATTCGGGCCCAGGAACTTCAACCTCTAGTGTAGGCAGCTAGTCACAATGGCTTCTGCTTCTCAAAGGGGCAACCCACCAATATGTTTACAGACAATACAATACATGCATGGACTGTTGTCACCTAATACATGCATGGACTGTTGTCACCTAATACATGCACGGACTGTTGTCACCTAATACATGCACGGACTGTTGTCACCTAATACATGCACGGACTGTTGTCGCCTAATACATGCACGGACTGTTGTCACCTAATACATGCACGGACTGTTGTCACCTAATACATGCACGGACTGTTGTCACCTAATACATGCACGGACTGTTGTCTTCTAATACATGCACGGACTGTTGTCACCTAATACATGCATGGACTGTTGTCACCTAATACATGCATGGACTGTTGTCACCTAATACATGCACGGACTGTTGTCGCCCAATACATGCACGGACTGTTGTCGCCCAATACATGCATGGACTGTTGTCACCTAATACAACACTACAATACATGCAAATGCCCATTAAATTCATCAAGCGGAAACCAGAAGACACCATAGCCCCTGTACAGATCTTCCAATGTCACAGCGCATAGTAACACACAGAGGGGACGGTTTAATAATTCATTCGGTTTTATGGAGACCATGTATGTTTAGTAAAATGGACACGTGGGGAAGAAAGCGAGGCCACTTGAAGAATCCTTATGGGAAATGCTGATTTATTTAGTTATTTATGTTAAAGGAGTTTCCCTTTAAATTTTGTGGAAAACTCTCTCTGGGGCCTATAGGTGGCAGCAGAGAGACAATGACAGTAAACTGCAGGTTATCCTATTAATATATTAATATTAATATAACATTATAAATGTGAAAGTTTGTGGGTTTGTGAGTTTGGATGTTTGTTCCTCAATCACGGAAAAACCGCTCCACCGATTTGGCTGAAATTTTCCACAAACATAGTTAATACACCCGATTGCGCAATAGGCTACTTTTTGTCACAATAGCGCACATACGTTTGTGCCAGGACCCCCACAAAACCCAAACTCACACCACCATCTCTGCAATCTCACACACTTTGGACCATAGCAAGCCACAAAATTCATATTGCCCTCTGCAGCCTCGCCCCTAACCCCACACAATCACATATACATATACTTTACCACTTTGCCCCTCACCTTAACGATACTCCAGGAGGCTCTCTTTAACGCTCCGGAGAAGCCATGTTTGCCGACCCCCACCGCTCTGACAATCCGCGACACCGCCCACCCATGTCAATACCCCTAGGCGGTCTAATAAATGCAAAAAAAAAAGTTTACAAAAAGTAAAAAAGATATAAAAAATAAAAATAAAAAGGATTAAAAATTCAAATCACCCCCCTTTCCCTAGAACACATATAAAAGTAGTTAAATACTGTGAAACACATACATGTGAGGTATCCCCAGGTCCGAAATCGCCCGCTCTACAAAGCTATACAAATATTTTTCCGGTTCGGTAAACGCCGTAGCGGGAAAAATGGTCAAAAGTGCCAAACCGCCATTTTTTCACTGTTTTGATTCTGATAAAATTTTTTATAAAAAGTGATCAAAGCAATAATATTTCCCGAAAATAGTAGAACTACAAAGTACACCCGACCCCGCAAAAAAAGACGCCCTATACATCCCCGTACACGCACGTATAAAAAAGTTACGGCTGTCAGAATATGGCGACTTTTCAAAAAATAATTTTTTAACACAGTTTGGGATTTTTTTAAGGGGTCAAAATGTAAATAAAACCATATAAATTTGGTATCCCCGAAGTCGTAACGAAACACAGAATACAGGGGACATGTCATTTTGGTTGCACAGTGAACGCCGTAAAACCAAAGCCCGTAAGAAAGTCGCAGAAATGCATTTTTTCTTCAAATCCACCCCATTCTGAATTTTTTCCCTGCTTCCCAGTACATTATATAGAATAAATAATGGTGGCATCATGAAGAAAAATTTGTCCCAGGAAAAATTAAGACCTCACATGGCTCTGGGAGCGGAGAAATAAAAAAGTTATGGGGTTTAGAAGGAGGGGAGTCAAAAACGAAAATCAAAAAATGCCATCGGCGGGAAAGGGTTAACTTCAAATACTTCTGTCCCAAAGTCACTATGTACAGTTTCTCACAACACCGTATATATAGCAGCTCAAATACAAATTACCTTCAACACAAAAGTCTCACGTATTCTCTGAATTACAGCAAAAACAAGATACACAGTTACATTTCATATCCCATCCCTTATACACTGTACGAAAACCTTACCCACCCCTGTATATACCCACTGCTACAATCACCGCAGACGAAGTCGCGGGTAACAGCTAGTATCATATAAGGCTTAGGCCCAATTCCCAAAAGCAGTTACCTGGGACTATAGACTATAATGGGGTCTGTGAGGTTCCCATACAAAACATGCGGAAAGAAAAGTGCTGCTTGGGGACCCGCTGAACAGAAAGCCAAACGCAGATGTGAATGGGGCCTAAATTCATTTTTGATCAATCCATTTTCAAGTTCTTTGCAATGGGCAGACGCAGATGTGAACATGGTGTAAGAAAGATGGGATTAGGACTCAGATGTCACGTCTCAATTCCTTTCAGAGGGTAATATATAATAAATGAAGATCCGGCATCATCCTCCTATACTACTTAGTCTCCTACATTTGTTCCTGAGGACGGTCGGCCACATTTGTTGTTATGCGACTTTCCAGAGACCCTGAATGACTGTATTTTTATACACTAACATTCATTTCCTCTTTCTCACCAAGTGTTGCTTTTGTGTCAGTCTTCACTGCAGTCCTGGCATTCTATTCATTGTATGGAAAAAAACAGCTCTATAGGTCCATGTAAAAAAGACTGATTGGAATCTATAAACTATGCGGCCTTCATAAACATAGTGTGTGTGCAGCGATTCTTTCTTGTAAGAGTATGTTGTCTCTTGGAGGAGGCCGCCGTCATCTCAGGGAGTGACAACAGCTCAGATTAAACACGGGGAAGATGCTGAAGCATTAAGAAGCCTTTAGAGCACATGGAAGCGGAATAAAATAGGTAGAGAGCATATGGCCCAGACCAGATGTTCATCAACAGTGAGAGAGTGACGGGCATGAGGAGTCACCCCCTGAAGGGGTTAAAGTGAGGCTCGGAGGACAATCAATGGCTGGTGTATGGGCGGCTCCAGGTATTCAGTTGTCAGGAAATATGACAGACGCCGGTGACTGGGACTGTGGTTAACCCACTGAAAATTCCTTAAAGGGATTATCCAGCCCCAAAAAGTGTTTCCATATCAATGTCATCAGTATCTAATTTCTAGGTTTCTGACACCGAGACCCCGCACTGATCAGCTGCTCTGGCAGTCTGCTGAAATGGATGGGGGGGGGGGGGTTTAATAATAGGAGCAATGCCCTGTCCACTGTATACGGTGGTCCCCGGGATCTGCTGCAGCACTGCCCTCCACCTGGAGCTGATCTGTGCAGGGTCTGGGTGTCAGATACTGATACTAACATACTGATGACCTATCCTGTGGGTCAGAAATCCTCTTTAATTTAGGCATCATCGTAAATTGTGGATGAAGATAGGAGAGCAATCCAACAACAGAGTGCAATGTTCTGCAGCGCCTCAGTCATCAATAAGTCCGTTCTTAGTCTTGTTCACATGAAAGCGAGAAATGTGTAATCGGAAATATCTAGAAGCCGAATCCTGTGAAGCATCGCCAGCTCGATAATAGACGACGTACGAGGAGGCGATGGAAGTCATGAACTTACATATTCAGTCCCACAGTCTAAATTCTAATACAAACCCTATAGAATACAAGGAGACCTGCATATGCTTTACACAGCAGCACAGATTGTTTCAGGAGAGGAGGACGACGGTCTTGTAATGATGGTTAGTAGGGCGCTGTACAGAGGAGACTGCAGGGTGACCAATATATAACACAACGCCAGGCTCAGCCTTCAGAACCTTCTATCTCAGCTTCTCTCTGGTCAGCGCGGAATTGACTTCATGCAACATTGTAACAAAAGAGCCAGAATAGATACAAAGTAACAACATACAGTCACATAGTGTAATGGCGTAACGTCTCATCAATGGCTGCTCATAGCAACATTCAGATATACAAGGGAGCTCCGACTGCCTCCATTACAGGAGAGTGCTCTGACTACTTCTTTTATGGGAGGGGATGGTTTCTCTGACTACCTCCATTATGGGGGGGATCCCTTACTACCTTCATCACAGGGGATCCCTGACTACCTCCATTATGAGGGTTTCTCTGACTACCTCCATTACGGGGGGGGCTCCCTGACTACCACCATTACAGGGGCTCCCTGACTACCTCCATTATGGGGGGCTGACTACCTCCATTATGGGGGGCTCCCTGACTACCTCCATTATGGGGGGCTCCCTGACTACCTCCATTACGGGGCTCCCTGACTACCTCCATTATGGGGGGCTGACTACCTCCATTACGGGGGGGCTCCCTGACTACCACCATTACAGGGGCTCCCTGACTACCTCCATTATGGGGGGCTGACTACCTCCATTATGGGGGGCTCCCTGACTACCTCCATTATGGGGGGCTCCCTGACTACCTCCATTACAGGGGCTCCCTGACTACCTCCATTATGGGGGGCTGACTACCTCCATTATGGGGGGCTCCCTGACTACCTCCATTACAGGGGCTCCCTGACTACCACCATTACAGGGGCTCCCTGACTACCTCCATTATGGGGGGCTGACTACCTCCATTATGGGGGGCTCCCTGACTACCTCCACTATGGGGTTCTCCAACTACCTCCACCACAGAGGGTGCCTTGACAAGTCATTTTTATTGATTCCAGGTTTTATACCCCTAAATTAGTTACCAATAAAAATGTAATAGAGGGAAGTTTAATAACTCCTGATCTGTACTAACATGTGATGGGTCAGCTCCCTGTATGGCTGTATACAGCGCCCCATGGTTCTGCAGATTGTGCCGCCACTTACACAGTTGTCAGAATGCTGGAGATACAATGACATTACTGCCCCTCCCTATAGGAACTTGCCTGTCTATAGGGTCCTCCGCTACTTCATCACATGAAGGCCTGTTAGAGGACAGTGCAGTGAATACAGAACAGGTCACCTATAGATCCTACACCATGGCGCCTCCATAGGCAGTGTCTGAGGTTTACTATTCTTACCATGGCCAAATCTATAAATATGTAAATGATATCAAAGTATGAAAATAATATATATATATATATATATATATATATATATATATATATATATATCAAACAGAAGGGACCTATCCAGAGCGAAATGTGAATCCCAGCCATAGGACAGTATCTGTCTCCCCCTGCTGGTGGTCAGTGGTATTGAAGATTGCAAACACTAATCCATTGACGAACAGACACTGATACCATGCAATACTTAAAAATCACCCACAGTATTATCATAGGAGGTGACAGTACATTGCATGGGCCCCGGCTGACATCACGGCATACCTCTCCAAGGGCCAAGGCAATACAGATAGAATAGAGATCCTGTCCCCTCCCTTTGGACTGTACATATAGCATACATGCCAGAGACATAGCGGGAAGCTTCGGGGTCCCTGGAGCTATACTCTAATATAGTACTGATCTGCTTGTATCGGACAGAGGGCCCCCATACTGTTATTCCTTGGGATATATAGATAATAGTGACAACTTCTAGAGACTGGGTCATAAGAGGCGCATCAAGGACGAAAGGACTCCGAGGAGGAGGAGCGTTATATGGAGATCAGTCAGCCAATCAGCATTTACTAGGAACACTCCCCCTATGCTGATTGGCTGGGAGAGCTCTCTGTACAAGGCTCCACCTCTATGTCTTTACCAGTTGGGTGCAGACACAATATACAGAGGAGCTGGAGGCACAGTCACATCCTGTAGTGGTTATATGCAGACCTTTTCTTAGATAAGGACAATAAAGGGGGGGGGGATTTATCACTTTATTCAGCTAGACGACTAGAGAGATGGACCCTCTGCCTGTGTAACCCAGCCTGTATGACATAGTGCACAAGAGGTAATTGAGGTAGGGGTGGGGTAGTGATGTCCCCTCTATCTCAGTACTGATCCTGAGCACAGGTGCCCCCTAAGTAACTCCTCTATGGACCCCTTATCTATTGCCCCTGATGATAACCGGGATCCAGTTAGAAGACTCTTAATATAACTGCTATTGAAGATCTATAGCAGGAGCCCTGTGATTCATTCTATAGCGCCAACCTATACCACAGGGCCGTACAACAGGGACATGTTTTCTAGTTAAGGTTTGATGGTCGGCTGCGGAGGGAACGACATGTATTGATCCTGCAGACTGACTGACCCACTCAGTGTCACCAGGTATATGTGTCATGTGTTGTGATAGTTCTGGGATTTCTCTTTCCTTCATTCACTTCATTGTGTTAATTAACCTATTTAAACAATTAATCCTATTTTAGAAAGCGTTCTTACTTTGAAGCATTTTTTCACACACCTGCCTAAAACTTTTGCACATGACTGTCTACAGACCTAACCCAGTATGACATCATAACAAATGCAGAAAAAGCCTGCCTAGTCATCCTGGTACTTGTAGTACTTACATCAACATACAATGCTGACATGTTTGGATAAAACATAACCAGGACACAATCTCAGTGATTATAGAGTGAAATTTCATTGGTTTCCATTTTTGTGAAGTGGCACAGAAAAGTCCTCAGAGATATAATTAGGAACAGTTCCTATCAATGTAAAGTCCTGTATTGAGAGCACAGTATTTAGGTAGTCAGCCTATAGAATAACATTGATGAAAATGATACATTGTTGCAGGAGATTCATATTAACATATATTACTATAGGGGCTGCTATACCACCTCTGGCCAGTAGGTGGACCAACTCATTCTCAATAGGACACGTATTGATTAAGGCAGCATATCATCATCATCCAGTGACTGACCCTATGGACTAATGTATATAATGTATTATATACTGTATGTATATAATATCTAACATACACGACAGCCTTGGCCAATGATTGTAAACATAGGGGTCAATCTACTATATAGGAGGTTGCTAATCCTATAGACTCATCCCCTCCCCATATATAATATAGGAAGGGAAAACATCTGCAACTCTCTAATATACTACTACTACTCCCAACATACCCCAAGAGCTCGCAGTTTGGAGACCCACATCTGTTTCTATTCCTAACCATTAAGATCGTAGCTTGCTTTTGGGCAAGGAAAGTCGTATCCTTTACACTTTATTCTTTAACGATTTGGAGGAATCTCGTTACCTTTATTAGGATATTGTAGAACTTCTCAGCATAATTTGCATTATATCAGAAAACCTTTGTGAGGTTGCTTGGACTGCAGACTTCGTTTAGGATGGAGACCGGACAACAGAGACATCTCGCCCATAGGGCAGCATTGCCAACATGAATTAAAGGGAGTCTATCACCGGAATCGGCGGATCACCCCAGCCCCCAGATAGATGGGTTAGGGTTGCCTGAATCCAATGGAGACGAGGGGAAATCACCAGTGTTTCTAACCCATTTGTCCGCGGGGCTGCGGTGATACCCCAATTCTGCTGACAGACTCCCCATCATGACAGTAATAGAATGAATGTGTCATTACTCACCAAGGCTTTACTCCCAGTTATCTGCATGCAGGGTCAGCGGAGAGAGGGATTAGAGTGGAGAGAATAAAGACAGCACAGTTAGTAGCACATTCCGGCAGGTCGCTGCAATCTACAGTACGGCTGCGTTTACACACTACGGCTTCTGTGACCAATCCTTTGAATATGCATGTCCCATAGATTATAATGGTGACCACTAGAAACCGAATGCAATTTATGGCAACAAAGTGTGCATTAGATACAAATAAATCATAGCTTTATACTATCAATCAAACAGGTAATAATCATATGCGATTGGGGCCAGAAGCGCCGCGTGTGAATTTCGCCTTACTCATAGTTAATTCTAGTGGTTACTGCTTTATACACAAAATTATCATCAAGAAACACAAATCATTGCAGGCCCATGCCGTATCACGTGGGCGGTAAACACACAGTCAAGATGGAGGCGGACATGCAATATACAGACAGGACGGACCGTTATTCACAGGCAAATAGTCGCAGCAAAACCAACAAGCAGGAGTGAGTGGCTGATAACACCAGACAATAGCAGTCCTGTCAGGTGTGCAAACGGTTAAAAACAACTGTTACCAATGATAGGTTTTATTAATAAAGTAATTTGTTACCAAAATAAGATCATTACAATAATGGGAAGAGAGGAACAATGAGGTTGATTGCTAATAATATGTGGTATGGTATGTAAGACATGGGGTAATATTATATGTAGGGCATAGAGTGATGATCGGGGGGGGGGGGGGGTGATACAGTATGGAAGACATGGGGTGATCACTGGGGATCATACAGTATGGAGGACATGGGGGGATACTATAGGACATAGGGTGATAATAGGGTAATACAATATGGACAACATTGCGTGATCATTGGGGATGATACAGTATGGAGGACATGGGGTGATACTATATGTAGGGCAGAGAGTGATGATTAGGGGTGATACAATATGGAGAACATTGGGTGATTGTTGGGGATGATACAGTATGGAGGTCATGGGGTGATGACTGGGGATTAGAGATGAGCGAACACTGTTCAGATCAGCCAATCTGAACAGCACGCTCCCATAGACGCCGGCCGGCATCACAGGTGCTTCCATTCATTTCTATGGGAGCGTGCTGTTCGGATCGGCTGATCTGAACAGTGTTCGCTCATCTCTACTGGGGATCATACAGTACAGAGAACACTCAGTGATCATTGGCGATTATACAGTATGGAGGACATGGGGTGATCATTGGAAATGACAGCATGGAGGACATGGGGTGATGCTACACGACAGAGTGATAATGGGGTAATACAATATGGAGAACATTGGGTAATAATTGGGAGGCCGTGTGAGGATCATACAGTATAGAGAACATTTGGTGATCATTGAGGATGATACTGTATGGAGGACATGGGGTAATCACTATAGGTAGGGCATAGGGTGATTGGGGGGTGCAATACAGAATGAAGGACACGGGAGAGTAATACTATATGTAAGATAAATGGTGATCATTGTAGAGCAATACAATATGGAGGACATGGGGTCATCATGGGGATCATACAGTATGCAGGTCATGGGTTGATCACTGGGGATCATACAGTATAGAGAATATTCAGTGATCATTGGGGATGATGCAGTATGGAGGACGGGGTGATCACTGAGGGTAATTCTATAGGTAGGGCATAGAGTGAGTGGGGGGGCAATACAGTATGAAGGACACGGGGGAGTGATGAGGAGTCATAATATATGTAACATAAAGGGTGATCATTGTAGAGCAATACAGTATGGAGGACATGGGGTCATCATGGGGATCATATAGTATGGAGGACATGGGGTGATCATGTGGGAGGATACAGTATGGAGGACATTGGGGGTTCTTCAAGGTCCCCGATTTACACCACATTAACCAGTCAAATCCGTCCATGGGACTGGGCACTTGGCTCCACCACTTCCTATATGACAAGTAACCCCAATAATGACCTTATGACATGGGGTCCTCCTGGATTCCTTATAACACCCATGTAATTGCTAAGAAAAGCAACTGCTGCGTATTCACTGAATACACATAAAAGCATTACATGGTGGCCAAAGATGTAGCAGAGCTGAATTTGTCAGTGAGCTGTTATCTTCTGAGCATCATCACAACTCATCGCAGTAAGTTAGTCCCTAACCACATATTTTATTCTGTGATATTGTGGTATATGGTTTTATAAATGAGAAACAAGTGCAATGACAAAGTCGTGACCGCTACACCTGGAAGACCTAGAAGGTATCTGCTATCGATATTATTGATACCATGATCCAGCAGAGCTGTACAGCAGGTGCGAGAGGACAAGCCATGCCCATCATGCCTTCAGCACGGCCACACGCCAACCTATTGTATGTGCCAGCCCTACATACACATGACATAGCAGAGCCTGAAGAGCGCACTGGCAAAAAGAAGACACCAGTTATCTCTGCCCATTAACCTGATGTTACATTACTATTCACACTCTGCTTTATCTTCATCCAGCGAGGAGTCTTCATTTCACAGAATTACTAATCTTTTGCCCGTAGGTAACTGAACGAGAGAAGAAAACCCAACACATTGTACCTAACCCCAGGGGTCGGCGCTTTCTGGGCTGCCAGGAACAAACAGGCAAATAAATATAGAAATAAACCAGATAACGGATTAATTGCAAGGCCTTAATAAAACCTTCAACAAACGCTCCGGAGGATGACGCTCGCCGCCGCCACCGCTCTCACAATTTGTTTTTTTTCTTCTTATCAGCTGGAACAGATTTTTGCCTGTGGTCACTGGAAGGGGTTTGTGTAGAAATGAAGGATTCTCTGTTATCCCGGGCTCTCGTGTTACCGGCTTGTCTGCTTACTGGACCAAGATGGAGGCTGAATGTGACACCAGAGACAATGCCGGGGACAGCTGGCACACAATCTGAGGGTTAAGGCTGGTATTTCTTGAGGGATTGATCAGGGGGTTGGGTGGTTGGTTATGTGCTTGATTGTGTAGGTGGTTGTTTAGTTGTCATGTTGTGAGGTTGCTTGTGTTGTGGTTGTGATTGGTTGTGTTGGTGGATGTCCACTTGGCAGGTTGACTATTTGTGTCAGAGGTTAAGTAGTTGTCAAGTTGTGGTTGGTTAGTTGGCTGCTTGACAGGTTGGGTATCTGCTTGGTTTTGCAGGTGTTTGTTTAGTTGTCAGGTTGTGTGGTTGCTTATGTTGTTGGTTGGTTGTGTCGGTGGACATCCACTTGGCAGGTTGTGGTTGAATAGTTGGCTCTTTATTTGTGTCAGAGGTCAAGTAGTCGTCAAGTTGTAGTTGGTTATTTGGCTGCCTGATAGGTTGGGTGGCTGGGTGTGTAGTCGATTCTATAGTTGGTTGTTTAGTTATCACGTTGTATGGTTGGTTTTATTGTTAATTGGTTGTGTTAGGTGTCAAGTTGTATGGTTGGTTAGCCGTCTACCTAATAGGTTGTTGGATGTTTGGTTATGTAGTTTGTCTTGTTGGTGGTTGTTTAGTTGGTAGGTTGTGTCATTAGTTAGTTGACTGTCTAATAAGTTATGTGGTTGGTTATGTAGATGGTTGGTTGTGTCAGGGGGTTGTTCAGTTGGCACATTGTGAGATTGTATGGGTGGTAAATTGCATGGTTGATGAGTTGCATGTTTGACTAAGTAGTTGCTTGGTTGTGTGCTTGAGTTATGTTTGGTTGATAGGTTGTATGTTTGGTTATATAGTTGAGTGGCTGTGTTAGTGGTTGTCCACTTGGCAGGTTGTGGTTGATTAGTTGGCTATTCAATTGGTTGTGTTAGATGTCAGGTTGTGTGGTTGGTTAGTAGTCTGCCTAATAGGTTGTGGGATGTTTGGTTATTCAGTAGGTCATGTTGGTGGTTGTTTAGTTGGTAGGTTGGGTCATTGGTTAGTTGACTAATAGGTTGTGTGGTTGGTTATGTAGAGGACTGGTTGTGTCTGTCGTTGTTCAGTTGTCACATTATGCAATTGTATGGTTGGGTAATTGCATGGATGATGAGTTGCGTGATTGGCTGAGTAGTTGCTTGGTTGTGTGGCTGATTTATCGTTGGTTGATTGGTTGTGTGGTAGTTTGCATAATTAGTTGCTTGTGTGGTTGACCGTATGGTTTATTAGGTTGTGCAGTTGGTTGGCTCATTACGTAGTTGATTGTTTAGTTGGTTCACTGTATGGCTGGTTGTGTGGTTAATATCAGGTTGGTCAATGTGATCGTATAGCTGTTACGTAATGTGGCTGATCTTTGGATGGTTGGTTAAGTGTTTAGCTGGTTGTATAATAGGATTAAGGTTATAATAGTTAATAGGGTGAGGGACTGGTTTGGTTGGCCATAGATGTAATAGGATGACAATATTTCCCACAAGATGAATCCCATTCCATAGGATTAATAGTTTGGTGGGGAGAATTTTTCATGAGCCGATATCTCGTCCCATTATCTGCCCCATGATGAGCCAGACTATGGCAAACATCTAGCAAGACTCGGTTCTAGACTCCAGACATTTATTGGGTTTAGCCATACTAATAACACATAATAAACTTCAATAACCTCATGATATATATTTTGTCTTTCATCTCCTCTATATTTTCAATATATCTGCTTGTTGTAAGTGAAAGGAAACATTGTTTCTTTAGCGACTCTCCCACAATAGTAGAGATCCAAAGGAGAAGGATCAGGCATGTTGGATCTCAGCATGCCTGATCCTTCTATTCTTAAAGGAGTAAAGCCACCGAAGCATGTGACAATAGTCAATCAAAAGCCAATCATCTACATATATTGGGGGGGACGGGGGGGAGGTAATTCCTCAAATGAATGACAGCTACGGAAAATATTGGACCACCATATTGGCCAGAATGATCCGCTATACCCAAAGTATTACACCGCACTAATTACATTCACTGGCAGCAAGCAGAGATCTTGAAAACAGTAAAAAGAAACAAAAGATCAACACAAAAACTTTATTAGAAAGTTGCAGAACTTTTGATGCATAGATGTTTAGCGTGGGTTACACAGAATTACACTTTGCAATAAGGAGCGGGAGCCGCCATGTGCACAAAGTGCGGTATTAAATAGTGAAGGGGTCGCCATCTGCAGATCCTTACACAGGTACCTTCAGCAGTCGCCGCACTTTGTTTGATAAACTGGGAAATTTCTGCAGCGGAGCCCAATGGATAAACTCTGGACTTTGGAGTCTTATTGGTTTCACATTATGAAAGTGTCACAGATGGCGGAGGAGCGGCGAGACGGCGGCTACATTATAATGAGACCATTCATTCACAGGCCAAGGAATTATAGGGGAATTATGGTGGACAAGACTCGGGAGCTCATGAGAGGAAATGGCAACAATGAAACAATAGAATAAAAGCAAAACTGCAATAAACTGATACATCAATGCAGGTACATTAGTCGTGTGCAGTATGGTGTACATTTCCTTAAGGAGGACATATTTAGGCACAATCTACATGATTGGAGACATGAGGCGTCTTCTATCTCACACCTCAATGTTAGCACAGAGAGCAATATGTAAAGTCATTACCAGACTCTGTCCACCAAGACTAATTTAAGGAGACAACCTACCGATTTGGCAGTAGCAGATATGTACTGGACCACCATCTCGTGCTTCCGTGCCAGATCTTTCTGCCGCAGCGGCGCCTTTTTTTCCTCATTCAGATTCATATCTTCCTATAAATAAAAGATCACATGAAAGACATCAGTATATACCAGGCACATCATGTATTTAGGTCTTCAGTTCTGACTCTATAGGGACCACATACTCATCGCCCTGATACATCTGCTCCGTCCCAGGGTGTACAGTATAGCTTAATCTTTGCCTTGAAGAAGACGCTAATATATACAACATCCTGCACCGATAGGCCCCAGCAGATGCATAGCCCACCAGCGGAGCTCCCATTACTGCAGCCTTCAGAGCCAACACAGACAAAGCTTATAGGGGAGAACTGGAAGGATGTATGTCCCAAGAAGTAAAAAACCTTGAGGTTTACTTTGGATCTGGGATAAAGGGGGATCAGAACTTTGTATCCATATCCAACATGGGCTCTATAGGGTACTAGGATGATGACAGTATTGTGTGAATGATATAATATTGTATATCTATGACATTGTATATCACATACATGACTAAAGAAGCAGAAGACTCCTTTTCTCTGCCCCCATACAGTACATAAGGGCACACACAGTCTATAGAGTCAGCAGTAGGGATGTTACAGTGTATCAGCGGAGCTCTGGGGTGTGTTGTGCACATGGTAACCGCTCAGTTATCGCTCATTTCCCACAATGCCTTGCGAGTATGGCTCTAATAATAAATATTAATATAAGCACGGGGTCGGCCATCTCCCACATGAGCCTGTTAGTGGAACATAGTGAGATCTGGAGAACTCTACAGAGATAAATTCCCTCTCCCGGCTGCATCTTGGTGAGACTCTTGTCACATCTGTTAGAAGAAACACGCCGGCATGCTCACTGGGTCGAGAATGTGTCACCGTCGTAGCATATTGTGCGGAATTTCACGTAAGCCGATCATGACGCACGGTGATGTGACATGACGCTCAGTGGGACAGCAGGAGACGTGACTGTCGAGTTTACATGAAATCCACACGTCTTCTGATCGTCCCTGCGTGCGTCCACTGTTTGCCTGCGGCACTTGCTTGTCAGGCTACATCTGGAGGGAAATTGCTGAACGAATCAACTTTATGTAAAGTTTTCAATCAAGACGAAAAAAATAAAATAAATAGGTGCATTGATGTGATAATCCATCTGTGGGCTCCTGGGGCCAAAACTAGGGTTTAGCTAAGGACTGCCTCCGATCCAATTTGGTCCCAGTGGTCTCCGACCTGTAATTTCTTATTTGCAATTACAACTCTTAGCAGGACTTGAGAAGCCATGCTGTGAATTGTAGTATTACAACATTTGGAGATTGCTGTAGCAGGATGATGGAGCCATGGTGGTGTGACTATGATCAGCTGCAAACCGTTGGACTATGGACTGGTGGGAACCTTGGCCAACAATATGGCCAAGGAAAGGATTCAAGAGATGGGTTATCTTATGGACTCAATTATTTAACTTGAGAAAAGTTAAAGGGGGTTGTCCAACCATCCCAACTATAACACAATGAGTAGTGGACTCGCTCATCAAAGTGGTTTGGCTACTTTTAAGTTCACCCTTTAAATCTGAACTTTGATACAGGTTGCTCCACCTTGATGTTGGTGACAACTGACCAAGCAAATCATGGACTATGGTGCACCAAGATCAGGCAAAAGCAAAGTAGGAATACAGTCTAGGGTCAGGGCTGGCAGCACAGGTGAGGTGGTCAATAACAGGCTGGTCAGCAATAATCAGAAAGATGTAGACAGGGAACAAAGTCAGGATCATAAGCTAGGGTCACACAAAGTAAATCAATAGCACACAGATACACAACTGCAGGATTCTAGAGAACTAGGACCCTTTGCTCAGTCAGGGCGTGGCAGATGAAGCAGACTCTATACTTGCAAATTGACAGAGATAGGCTGGGGAAGCATTACTGGCAAGCACAATGCCCTTTTGCAGAACAGGAAAGAAGTACACAAGCTCGCCAAGGGCAGACCAAGCAGCAGAATCAGGAGGGGCACATGCATAGTACTGGGGAGGAACAGAGACTGGGCAGAGTGTACAAAAGTGAACTTGGTGGCCAAGTTTGCTGGGAGATGCAGTGCACTAGTGGATGCCGACTTACAGCGCTACACCATTAACCACAGGATAAGCGTCATGTCCCTCAAGTGTATGGAAGAACTGCCCAAGAACAGCGTTCATCCTTCATTAGCCACATAGACAATGAGTGAATGCATGAATGCATTCAAAAAGGAGAAAGGGGCCGCTCTTGTAATCAGTGAGGGTCCCATTGGTAGAAACCCACCAGAGACCCACTGGCACTGTGGATATGTAATGGTAAAGAAGATGTCCAAAAGTACTGCCAGAGTTAAGCAGAGCCCAAGGAATGGTCTAAAGTGAGAAATAGCCACCTCAATGATGGAAAGGTCCACCAACAGTAACCATCAGTCTACACCAGAAGAACTTCAGTAGCCAAGATGGCAATGGTTGGCAAGACCTGGAGAAATCTTAAGACATGGAGACTGAAGCAAAGGGAAAAAAAAAAGTCACCGAAAATTTCCAGACCAGAAATGACTGGTCACAGCCACATCTATCCTGCCTAGTAGTCGTATGGTGCATTCGCCTCGTAGGCATCTACAACTAGGTTTCAACCTTCTTATTTTTGTTTTTTGTTACACATCCCACATAACAGTTTGTACGATGTTTCCCAGAATATATTGCAGGGCTCAGTAACACTAGCTCATGAATAATAGGCATTGCTGGAGCTCGGAGTAAACAGGCGGAATGGAAAAATGCCAATTATGTTATTGTTTGTGCACGCCTGTTTAAGAGCGAGGAAAATGTTTTATAATTTGTTTTAATTGTATCTAATATCTTCCATCTATTTACACTTATCGCTGCATTAGGAGATATATTTAGCCGCGCTTTTGTTCTTTGTTAATAGGATCTGACTCCATCTATTCAGACTAAGTGTAGGGCTGTGAAAAAAACAAAAGATCACACTTTTAGGATCATAAAATCGCTTAGGAAATTATAGCCCCAAACTAATCACATAATGACCTCCTCTAATGTGTAATGTATTAAACCTCATTGTGTTGTGTGACAGGATGGAAGCCGTGCTACCGTCCACCAGATGCCAGATCTACATGTACAAGGGAGAGATGGAACAATATGGAGGCAAAGTGCAGAGAGTGGTGATGGCCAGGCGACACTTGCATGAAGATGGTGGATCTAATGCTACAGTAGAACCTTCTAATGAACGTAAGAATCTCAATGGAGGAGAAGACATACAAAGACAAGGAGGAGATGAGGGAGAAAGAAGACTGGGGAAAGTAAAAATATACAAAGAGTAAGGAGAGGGCCAAGGCATTGCTTATGAAACTCTTATAGCTGTTCTTCCTGGGTGAAGAAAATAATGGCCAGAAGACAAGAAGAACAATTGGAAGATGGTGAGAGACAAAGAGAGGAAGAGGAGGAGGAAGAGGAAGAGGAGGAGGAAGAGGAAGAAGGAGGAGGAGGAATAGGAAGAAGAGGAAGAAGGAGGAAGAGGAGGAAGAATATAAAAAAAATAAGGGATGTATGAAAGGAGAAGATGTGAAAAAGTAAAAAACAAGAGAAGATGTACAGGAGAATGGAGAACAATGGGCCGGGGCTGAGATAATGAAAAGGTGAAAAGAAGAAAGGGAAAGGAAAAATGGAGAAAAGTCCTGAAAAGAAAAGGAAAAATAAGGAATAGCAGGAACAAGAAGAAAGGAGGGAAAAATGAGGACGACGGATGAGAAGGGAGAGGAAGCTGGTGAATCTAGAAGAGGTAAGACCAGGGGAAGGAAGATTGTGAGGTAGATGATGGAAGAGGAAGGAAGAAGAGGGGGAAAAAAGGAAGGGAGGAAAGAAGAGAATACATTAAAAAAAAAAAAAAAATAAGGAACACATTAGGAAAAGGGGGACAGAGTGAGCAGGCCAAAAGGAAGAATAATGGAAGTAGGGAGGAAGGAAAAGAGATGGGAGAAAGTGGGGAAGGAAGTAATGAAAGGATGGACAAAAAAAAAAAAAGAAGGAAGGAAGCGAGGGAGGAAGGAAGGGAGGAAGGAAGGAAGAAAGGAAGGGAGGGAGGAAGGAAGGGAGGGAGGAAGGGAGGGAGGGAGGGAGGGAGGGAGGGAGGGAGGGAGGGAGGGAGGAAGGAAGGAAGGACAGGAGTAGTGCAGATGGAAGGAAGGACAGGACTAGTGCAGATGGAAGGAAGGATGGATAGGGAAGCAAAGGAAGAGAAGGTGGAAAAGAGGGAGAAAGGGAGGAAGAACAGAAGAGTAGGGGAAGAATGGAAGAAAGAGGGAAAAATTAAGCAATGAGAAAGAGGAAAGAAGTAAGGAAACAAAAAGAAGAAAGAAGAAAATGAGTGGAAGAAAAACGAAAAAAAAATGAAAGCAAGGATTAAAAGAAAAAAGAAGGAAAAAAAGAAGGAAGAGGAAGAAAATGTAAGAAAAGGGAAAGGAGGAAGAGTGGACAAAAGAAGAAAGAGAAATGGAAGAAGGAAGAAAGGTACAAAGAAGAAAAGGAAGCAGAGACAGTGAAATAATGAAATAGAACAGAGACTCTGAGAAATGAGGAGATATTAGAAACGGAATCAAAGGAGAAGACTAAGACTGAAGATGAAGAAAGTGGAAGAAATAATGAAGCCAATTATAAGCAAATAATGGAGTTATAATAATGAGTGGGAATTCTCCTGTATCTGCACTCAGGGCTCTGAATGGGAATCTGATGTAAATGATCGTGGATACAAGGAATATCAATTACTCGCTTTTTAATAACTTCATGATTTATTGTGGAACGTGCGGCGATAATGGAATTTATGATGATGGTTTAGCAGCCATTTACATACAGAAAAGTTTCACTATAATTAGTTGTTTTATTATAAGTGACTCTTTTGTAATAACAGGGACATGAACGCCATTGTATAGTAGAGATGAGCCCGAGTGTCACCAGCGGCCGCTCACAAGGGTGACACACACAATCTTTGTTACCAGGACTCTCTCACTAGAATACTGCTATTTATCTACCAAAATAAATTGGAATTAATCGTTTGCATCGGTTAACAAAAAAAAATTAAGAATAATTTAAAGAATATTTAAAGGTGACTGCCAGTGTCCATCTGCGGCCAGTCCGCGTGGAAACAGTTTATTCAGCAAGACACAGTCGGACATGCAGGACTTTGTGTCTGGCCGAAAAAAATGGTTTCCCCATGGAGAGGCCGAAGGCAGACAACAGTGGTCATCTTAAAAAACCCATTCAAATGAATGGGTTTTAAAGCTGACCATCATGTAGCCATCTCCTGTCCAGTTTCTCAGGGCTGAGAATGGAAACCTGGTGGAATGGCACAGGGCGGACCCCGGGCACAAGTGTGAATGCCCCCTAACTGGCCGATACTCCCATTCTGGTGCACAGGTGTGTATCTGACCTCTTAGGAGCACAGAGCAAGCAATAGGAGCGGTGTTGTGGATTTTTGCCAACTAGCAGCTTTCACCACCTGGGTGCGGCTAGAACAGCTGATCTGTGTAGGGTCTGGGTGTCAGACCTCAATAGATCATATACTGATGACTAGAGATGAGCGAGTAGTATTCGATCGAGATGGTATTCGAATGAATACTACGGTATTCAAAAGACTCGTACTCGTTCGAATACTATCGCTATTTGCAGAAAAGATTTGATTCAGAACCAGCGTTGATTTGCCGAGTGTTAAACGCTTTTTTAATTGTTCTGCCTATTTCTCAAAGGTTGTAATATCACTATTCTTTTCAGACATATGAAGTGGCTGTAAGGAATAGATTTTTTTACGGACTGGGCATGAAAGCTGTTATAATGTAACAGTGAGTTCGTCGCTGTCGGTTTTCGATACATTTCGGTAGAAATACCAGCTTCTGTTTTTCTAACCATAACGTCCAAAAATTCAAGAACGCATTCATCAATTCGAGCCGTAAATTTCATGTTCATATAATTAGCATTCAAGTACCGTATATACTCGAGTATAAGCCGACCTGAATATAAGCGAGGCTCGAAATTTTACCACAAAAAACTGGGAAAACTTATTGACTCGAATATAAGCCGAGGGGGGAAATTCAGCAACTACTGGAAAATTTCAAAAATTAAAATGGTCAGAGTTTTTGGGTGCAGTAGTTGCTGGGAAAGGGGAGAGATGTTCTCCCGACTAGCAAGAACGAGCCTGGTGCAGAACCAGCGTTGGATTTACCAAATGCTATACAGTGTATAGCATTCGGCCAATTAATGCTGGTTCTGCAGGACAAGCAAGGGCCAGTTCACATTAGCGCTTGCCCCCTGTCCGAAAGGAGTCGTCCCCCCCACTCCCCCCTGAACGGAATATCAGCACAACTGCAAGCGCTGTGCAGTTAAAGCGCACGAACCCCATAGACTATAATGGGGTCTGTGAGCTTTAACTGCACTTTGCTCCTCCTAAACACTCTCCTCCTGCTACTCGTGGACTTCGTGACTCTCCTTTAGTGGAATAGTGGTTTCCCCTGAAATGAACATTTTTTCCCATAGACTATAATAGGATTCAATATTCAATCGAGTAGTCGAATATTGAGGCTCTACTCAAAACGAATCTCGAATATTTCACTACTCACTCAACTCTACTGATGACGTATTCTGTGATCATAGTGATGGTCTATCCAATCAGTTTGGGGATGGAAAACCCCTTTAGTAAATCTGTGGCATGGACACTCTGCTTTTAAGGTTTTTATTTAGTAGAGTCATATAAAGAACAAATACACTGAATAGATCAGAAAATTAGCTTGTTTTTGTTTTTGTTTTTTTGGAATATTCATATTTACGTTTTTTGGTTTTTTTACAACTTGTTTTTCAGCTTTGCAGTGCAGACTTTGACAGAATCTGCAGGGTCATATTATATTATTATTATTATTATTATTATTATTAGCCATTCTATTATATTGTTGGGAGCTTTCAAAAGGCAGTAGGGCCTCCTGATACAAAGTCCATGTAAGCAACTTCCCATAGCTAAATGTTGTTTAGAGGAGCATTGTATCCCAGAAGACCCAACCCTCCTAACAGAACAATTTTTAAAAATGTTTTTGAAAACTTTAAAAAAAATAAAATAAATTATAATCCAATATAAACTCCAGCATTCCCATAAAAACATCTTGGAAACTCACCATCATCTTCTCAAAAAGATCCATGATTTCTTTCTCAGACAGATTCAAGGAGCGCTCATCAAAAAGTTGTTGCGGAGCTGGGAATTCTGCTATGGTTGCCTGCGAGTCTGTGGGATGCTGAATGAGCGGCTTTTCTTTTTTTACCCCTGATTTCCTGAAACTTGTGAGTCGGTCCCGCTAAAGGCAAAATGAATAATATTAATACATTTATTGCGGTGTTTGTCACTGCACAAAGACTGTGAATACTCAAATCTTTTCTAAAATCGGAGACAAAGAAAAACGTTAGAAATATTATATTACCCTAATTGCTTCTGTATTTCATTAGAACATATAAAAATTAATAAAATCTACTATAATACTGCTCCTATGTACAAGAATATAACTACTATAATACTGCTCCTATGTACAAGAATATAACTACTATAATACTGCTCCTATGTACAAGAATATAACTACTATAATACTGCTCCTATGTACAAGAATATAACTACTATAATACTGCTCCTATGTACAAGAATATAACTACTATAATACTGCTCCTATGTACAAGAATACAACTACTATAATACTGCTCCTATGTACAAGAATACAACTACTATAATACTGCTCCTATGTACAAGAATATAACTACTATAATACTGCTCCTATGTACAAGAATATAACTACTATAATACTGCTCCTATGTACAAGAATACAACTACTATAATACTGCTCCTATGTACAAGAATATAACTACTATAATACTGCTCCTATGTACAAGAATATAACTACTATAATACTGCTCCTATGTACAAGAATATAACTACTATAATACTGCTCCTATGTACAAGAATATAACTACTATAATACTGCTCCTATGTACAAGAATATAACTACTATAATACTGCTCCTATGTACAAGAATATAACTACTATAATACTGCTCCTATGTACAAGAATACAACTACTATAATACTGCTCCTATGTACAAGAATACAACTACTATAATACTGCTCCTATGTACAAGAATACAACTACTATAATACTGCTCCTATGTACAAGAATACAACTACTATAATACTGCTCCTATTTACAAGAATACAACTACTATAATTCTGCTCCTATGTACAAGAATATAACTACTATAATACTGCTCCTATGTACAAGAATATAACTACTATAATACTGCTCCTATGTACAAGAATATAACTACTATAATACTGCTCCTATGTACAAGAATATAACTACTATAATACTGCTCCTATGTACAAGAATACAACTACTATAATACTGCTCCTATGTACAAGAATACAACTACTATAATACTGCTCCTATGTACAAGAATACAACTACTATAATACTGCTCCTATGTACAAGAATACAACTACTATAATACTGCTCCTATGTACAAGAATACAACTACTATAATACTGCTCCTATGTACAAGAATACAACTACTATAATACTGCTCCTATTTACAAGAATACAACTACTATAATTCTGCTCCTATGTACAAGAATATAACTACTATAATACTGCTCCTATGTACAAGAATATAACTACTATAATACTGCTCCTATGTACAAGAATATAACTACTATAATACTACCTCCTATATACAAGAATATAACTACTATAATACTACCTCCTATGTACAAGAATATAACTACTATAATACTACCTCCTATGTACAAGAATATAACTACTATAATACTGCTCCTATGTACAAGAATATAACTACTATAATACTACCTCCTATATACAAGAATATAACTACTATAATACTACCTCCTATATACAAGAATATAACTACTATAATACTACCTACCATGTACAAGAATATAACTACTATAATACTGCCCCCTGTGTAGAAAAATATAATCGCTATTATTCTGCACCTATTGATGAGAATACAAGATGTGTAGGAGAAATGTTAGGCTGAATACAGAGAAGACAGAACAGCCGGTGATTACAACAAGTGTAGAATGTTAAGCAGAGGAAATGGAGGACGCAGTGATATAAAATAACATGTAATTTTGCTCTGAGTTGCTCGGGTTCAGCTCGTTGTAAATATCCCTGAAATCGAATGCGGCTATAAACAGCTACAGTGTCCCATTAGAAGTAATGGGAAAAGAATAGGCTCATTAGTGTGTGGAGGAGCCGCACATCATGACATGCTAATGATGAGATAATTAACATGTCAGAGTACAGCGAGCGATCCACAAGTGTGTGTGCAGCAGTGATGGCGGCGGGTGAGACGAGCGTCCTTGATCTCTTGACTTTTACTTGGTTCAACATTTATTCCATTTGCGTTGTCACTCACGGCTGTTAAAGTTCTGGATAAATCATGGATGGGGAATCATTTCCTTCTCTTATAGGCGACAGCAAGAGTTATCTTTTATATATATATATATATACACACTGTATATTTTAGCACTTTGAAAAAAAAAATTCAAAAAACATTACACAACCTAATTGTAACAAACATGCTGTCCCTATAATGAGGTTCATTAAAGAAGGCTGAATGAAGAGTTCCAATTATATGGGAAATTTGGGTGGTTTTTACATGATTGCAGTGTTAACTCTTTCACCGCTAAGTGCTTGAGTCAACTTAACACTGACTGTACCTGCAGAATAGTGAGTGCAGCTCAGGAGGATAATGAAGGATGTAACTCAGGATCAGTACAGGATAAGTAATGTAATGTATGTACACAGTGACTGTACCAGCAGAATAGTGAGCACAGCTCTGGAGTATAATACAGGATGTAACTCAGGATCAGTACAGGATAAGTACCATTTATACTCGCGTCAATACGGTAATTGAAAATGTCACATGACCGGTCCGCAGTGAAAGACATCTGCGAGAGGGCGCTGGAGCAGCGCTGCTGCCGATAGGTGAGTGGTGAGGCAGCGCTGCCTCCAGGACCACCCCAAGATGTTTCCAGAGCATCTTCTCTGCCTTGGAAACATCTCAAGGCGGCCCTGGAGACAGCGCTGCCTCACCGACCACCTATTGGCAGCAGCGCCGTTCCAGCGCCCTCTCACAGATGTCTTTTATTGTGGACCAGTTAAATTACCACTCGAGTCAATAATTGTAATTGACTCAACTGTATTGACTCAGCTGCAGCGGGCCTCTGCTCCAGTCCCGGCCCCCTCCCGCAGCTACATCATACACCGGATGACGTGGCCACGTTAGCTGAGGCCCGCACCCGGCGTGTCGATGACATCTTACTGCATCTCAGCACAGGTGGCGTCATCACCCCCCACGCTGAGACACAGGAGCAGCCACATAGACAAGTAGCCGCGGGAGAAGATGAGCAGTGGCGGCAGCGGGAGCAGCAGCGTGAGGTCGGCAAGTATGAGAACTTAGTGTTTGTTTGTTTTATAAGAGGCCGCTACCTGCTGAAGTATTCCCAGCAGGTATAGGCCTATTTACCAACCTCCCCAGGCCTTCTCACAGCTGACACCTTATACTATAGGCCACGAAGGCCAGCAGTGAATAGGCCCGGGCCAGGCCGCGATCCCACTGCCATTATTATTATACTCGGTGGTCTTTTCAGACCTCAGAGTATAATAATCGGAGCCCCAGGGGAGGTGAGAGAACATAATTAACAGTTTTACTCACCTCTCCGGGACCCGATGTTACTCCTAGCCGGCTTTAGGCCTATATGGTAATCTCCCAGATGTCACGTGATCTGGTATATTACCATATAGGCTCAAAGCCTGTGGTAGTAGTAATAGCCTGTTACTCCTAGCACAGGCTTTGGGCCTGTATGGCAACAGGCTGCTACTGCTACCATAAGGCTTTGGGCCTATATGATAATGCCCCAGACATCTGGGGCATTATTATACAGGCCCAAAGCCTTATGGTAGCAGTAGCAGCCTGTTGCCATACAGGCCCAAAGCCTGTGCTAGCATTAACAGGCTATTACTACTACCACAGGATTTGGGCCTACAGGTAGTCTTCGACTTACAACGTTGATCCATTCTTATGCGGCGGCGTAAACCGAATTTCGACGCAAGTCGGAAACATAGCATATGACGCTGCGTAGGAATGGATCAACGTGATTTAGTATGCAGCGGCTCAGAAGTGAGGAAGACTGTACCATATACAGTACAGTAGAGTCTTGCTTGGTTCCAAGCCACTGCACACTAAATCACGTACTGTACAGGGAGAGCTGGCAGCTTGCGGTTACGCGGGAGCTTACTTTTTCTCATAGGAATGCATTGGCCAGCGTTGATTGGCCAAATGCTGTACACTGGCCAGGAGTCTAATATCAGACCACAATGGAGACTGCTGTGGTCCGAACTTAGACTCCGCCTCCTCACAGATGAGCCTCTGGCAGAACCAGCGTTGATTGGCCGAATGCTGTACACTGGCCAATCAACGCTGGTCAATTCATTCCTATGAGAAAAACTCAGCTCCCTCGTAACAGCAAGCTGCCAGCTCTCCCGACTAGCAAGGACGAGCCTGCTGCAGAAATAGCGTTGATTTGCCGCAGGGCTAGGAGAGGTGAGGAAACATAAAAAACACTTACTTATCTCTCCTGTGCTCCAGCAGGCTTCAGACCAATTTGTTGATGTCACGTGGCCGAGGCCAGCGTCCTTATGCGTAGTGATGCCGGCCTGTGTCAGGTGACATTGAAGAGAGGAGTGCGCCAGAGCCCAGGAAGAGGTAAGTAACAGTTTTTTTTACGTTTGTATCCTCCCCTGGGTCTCCAAATATTATACTCTGGAATCTAAAAAGACCCCAGAGTATAACAATTGTTCATGGGTGATCCACAATGGGGCATAATACAGTGCAGGGGCCACTATGGTGCATAATACTGTGTGCAGGGGCCACTATGGGGCATAATACTGTGTACAGGGGCCACTATGGGGCATAATACTGTGTACAGGGGCCACTATGGGGCATAATACTGTGTACAGGGGCCACTATGGGGCATAATACTGTGTACAGGGGCCACTATGGGGCATAATACTGTGTACTGGGGCCAGCATGGGGCATAATACTGTGTGCAGGGGCCACTATGGGGCATAAGACTGTGTGCAGGGGCCACTATAGGGCATAACACTGTGCACTGGGACCACTATGGGGCATAATACTGTGTGCAGGGGCCATTATGGGACATAATACTGTGTACAGGGGCCACTATGGGGCATAATACTGTGTACAGGGGCCACTATGGGGCATAATACTGTGTACTGGGGCCAGCATGGGGCATAATACTGTGTGCAGGGGCCACTATGGGGCATAAGACTGTGTGCAGGGGCCACTATGGGGCATAACACTGTGTACTGGGACCACTATGGGGCATAATACTGTGTGCAGGGGCCACTATGGGACATAATACTGTGGGGCATAGTACTGTGTGCAGGAATGTGGGGAGAGGGACGATCAGGGTCTTGAGGGGTGCCCCATGTCAAACATTCGCCATTTCTAGTTACGCCACTGGATTGAGGGGTTGCCCTGCAATTCTTTACTTATGTTAGTGATCAACAATCTTTGGTTTTGCAACGTCACCACCAAAGTTGTCGCGGCCCTAGCTGTAAGGTGATCCTTGTGCTTTATCAGTGCACTCACTGGTGTGTATTACAGGTTCACATATGGGGGACACGAGACTGGCCCCAGATTCAGAACAGGTGCTACAGGAAATCTCTGGGCCAGTCAAGGCACAAATGGCACAGATCTCACTTTTGTGCCATCGTTGATGTTTTTACCTGGCCCTGGAACACTTAAGAATCCTTCAACTTTTTTTTTTTTTTCTTGTAACTTTTTCCATATTTTATCTTTTCTGTGTAATTTCCAGCCATGTGTTAAATTATGCAACAAAGTGGTTTCTCTGCGTCTGGTCTCTCCATGGCAGAGAAAATCGTTCTGACAAGGAGGGCTGTAGGTGAACCTTGTAATGGGCATATACGGGCGCACAACCATCTGCGGCCACTATTATCATTAACCCTTTAACAACTATGGCGCAACGCTCCTGAATGGTCATACAGACGGTTTTGTAAAAAAAAAAAAAAAAAAAAAAAAAAAAAAAGTGGTGATTTGCAATAAAGTTTCTTTTTTTTTTCACTTTTTAGTTTTTTTTTTAGGTGAGAATTGTGTAAAAAATTATGTATATTATAAGAAACATTTTTAGTACGTTAATTTTATTTATATTTTTACTTTACCCCATTTTAATGAGTTTTGGGAGATTTAGTTTTTTTTTTTGCATTACTTGATGTGTTAGTCAGGGACATAACTTAAGGGGGTGCATAGGATTCAGGAGCTTTAGGAAACCCATAACCTCTAGCAGTGGGGGGCCAATGGTCCTCAATACACTAGGGCTGATTAAACATCTTCGATTTCTGGTTCCCATTTATGGCCAACTGTCTATACATTGTAAATATATCCCCACTGTGCTCTGGTGCCCTGGAGTGAGAAGATTTATGATACACAGCCTTCCACTGTCAGAAAGGAGAACGTGAACCCTTTAATGGCAAAAATAGAAGTTGGTCTGCAGCATATAGTCAAGGAAGGATTCTGTAGAACATGATTACTATGTTGGGGGGGGGGCGCACCGACAGCGGATAGGAATAGTAGGTAGCTTGTGTGCACAGATATGTCGTAAGTCTTCATGGTGGTCTGGGCTGGACAGAGAAGGAAAGGGAAATTAATATGCTGCTAAAATGTCTACTTAAGACAGGGGTAGGGACCTTCGGCTCTCCAGCTGCTGTGAAACTACAACTCCCAACATGCTCCATTCACCTCCATGGGAGTTCCAAGTACGGCAGAGCAAGTATGCATGCTGGGAGTTGTAGTTTTGCAACAGCTGGAGAGCCGTACGTTCTCTACCTCTGACGTAAGACACGGCTGAATAAGGGGTCCAATTTAAGTTTTTCAGCTTTGAGCTACACCCCTGGGTAAAGCTGTTACATCATCTTCTCATCAGAATGCAATGACTATGACCTATACAAAGAAAGAACAAGTACAAAAATTGGTTTAGCCATGACAAATGGAGGGATCTAGATGAGCAGATATTAGAAGCGCCATTAATAATGGTGACTGTTGCCAATCCATACAAGAATACAACGTCAGATCACAGAATGTCGGGACAAAATTGGATTAGTATTTTCCATTTAGGCAAAAAAAAAAAAAATCAGTACATGCATTCGGAGGCAATTAGATAAAATTAAGAGCTGGAAGATTTCAGAGAGTTATGAAATATTATGATCAACATCCCAAAAGCGTGAAGAAGAATGGACAGCGTGGATTATGAGCGTGCGAGTAATCATCCCCTCGCAGGCTGCAAGCAAGTCATGCGCATGCATCATGATCATTGTGGGGGAAGGCTTAGTAATGGAACATGCAACGTCCACCACCGCTCAACGGCATCTTACCATATCGTCAGCCAATGTTTTTATATGAATGTTCTATAAAGGCCAACAAAAGAAAAGGAAAGAAATAATCAATATGGAAAAAAAGGAAAATCAATCAATGGAAAAAAAAAAAAAAAAAAAAAAAAAAAAAATCAATGGAAAGTTCACATAAACCAGAAATGGACACAAAGGGATGTTTTAGGAAAGTCAAACAGTTTGTGACCCTGGAGGTTGGACCTCTTTGACTGCCAAATGGTGGTTCATCCTCTCCCAGATTTAGGAGCCACCTCTTGGTTCTTCCCCCAGGGTCACGCATTGTTGGGTTTTCCATATAAGAATTATAATAAAATAAACTTATAAATGTAACAATTATTTGCAAAAAATGTAATTCTAAATTTATTTTTTTTCCCTTTGCGTTCCATTCTCCACCCCAGTTTATGATCAGTTGACATCTTTGAAATAATATTACATCTCACACAATCTAGGACATCAGTCATTTATTTAAAGGGGTTGTCCAATTGTTACAAAACCTTTTTAGTCGAAGGACGCCCAAAACAGAAGCCAATGACTAGGGTTGAGCCGATCTTGAGATTTCAGGATCGATTTTAAAATCCAATTTCCGATCATTTTCCAGCCGATCCCGATCGTGAAATTTGCTCGATCGCCAATCGGAGTCCGATCTTTTCCGATCCCTCAACTCTAGTCAATGCTTCTCTATGGGAAAAGTCACTTTTAGGGTTGAGCTGATCTTGAGATTTCAAAATCCGATTTCTGATCATTTTCCAGCCGATCTTGATCGTGAAATTTGCTCAATCGCCGATCGGAATCGGATCTTTTCAGATCTCCATCGCTCAACCCTACCAATGATATATTTTTTAATTTCCTTAGCCCTAGTGGTCAGCTGTGATCTGCAACTCAGTAGCATGTGATTATTTCCCCTGCAGCGCCACCACAGGAGTAATAAAGCATTACATGGTGAGCCGTGTAATGTTTCACCATGTCTGATCCTCTGGAAGGACCATGCGACCATTAGGATCTGCTCCAAGTATTCACTTTCACCACCTTGATCAACTCCTTGTCCTTTACATTCTTCAATAGACATTGCTCCACCGATTCTGGTGCAATTGACATTTTTTCTCTAACCCCCCACAATTCCTGAATAACCAATGCAGTTAGTAATATGACCCTCTACTGTCAAGTGGGCGGTCCTTGATTGTAGCATATTGGGTGATGAAACTAACAGAAATAAGAGAGATGAAGGTGGTGAAATGTCCTCTTTAAAGTTATTTCTTTTTTTAAACCAGACAACCCCTTAAATATCAGAATAGATCACAGATTCATTTTTACGATACACAAATCAGATTTTTTAATGCACTGTGAAAATGAAAAGGTAAAAGATAAAACCATACATTATTCATGGCATATTTATACATGAATTATAATGGCAACCAGGCAGTGGGGGGCATGCTGTATGCAGTTTCTATGGCGATATAGCATCATCATTATTAACACCATGTATTATAGCAGTGAAAGTGCTGATACATTGTAACATAATAGAATACTGTACGTTATCCATCGCTGCAGCTGAGGCCCCAATATACAGACAGGGTGTCCTTCCTTACCTCTGCTTGTGGCTGGACAAGTCCAGTTGGTGTTAGATTTGTAACTTTACAAAGTAGGTTTTTGGAATATTCGGTCACAAAGTGATATGCTAGTGCCTATATGCAGCTGTCTAGTGGTCATGTTGTGAATTGCAGTCTAGGAAGAATTCTGTTAGCAGTATTCATGAACTCAACCAAGTATAGAGGCTCCATTCTGATGATAATGGAACAGATCATATCCTGCTCAGAAATGTCATACAAGTGTATGGGGCACACGGTGGCTCAGTGGTTAGCACTGCAGCCTTGCAGCGCTGGAGTCCTTGTGTTCAAATCCTGCCAAGGACAAAAAAACTTCTGCAAGGAGTTTGTATGTTCTCCCCGTGTTTGCATGTTCTCCCCGTGTTTGCATGGATTTCCATCCCACATTCCTAAAAGACATACTGATAGGGAAAAACGTACATTGTGAGCTCAATGTGGGGCTCACAATCTACAAAAAAGGAAATGTCATACAAGTGCATGCCGCAATAAAATAGCCCCCCTTCCCTCGACCTGCATACTTGGTCATGTACATGAGGCCTAACCAAATTCAAAGTAAGGTATAGGTGGACCTTCACTCTCGGATCCTTCACTATGATGCCCTGCACGAACATCCAGTGTGCAAGATCAGGTCTCGGGAGATGCATCAGTAACCTGGTAATTATAGTATGGGGGGAATGGGGAGAGGACTATTATCCATGGAGGGGGCACAGTAATAGTACCCACTTACCTATACTTTATTAAGGGAGCACTCTCCATATCAGCCCTAATGGAGTGTGGACCACTACCCTGCCCATACCCATACCACTGAATTTCCCCATGGTGGGATCTTATCTTATCCCTTTATTAAGGGAGCCATCCATATTAAAAAAAAAAACAAAAACACTACCAGTTGCCAAGCCACAGGAAAATTAGCGTCCATGAAAACGGTCCTTGTACAAAAAAGATTGGGGACCACTGACCTAAAAGACGAAAAGAATGGAATAGATGCGCTTGCTGCTTTGCACATTTGATAGAAATCGGAGCCTTGACCGTATTTAGCCATTTTTCTCAAATATGGAAAGACACTAACAAAGCCCAATAAAGAGAGTAATGTGGATTCGAGATAAAAAGCGAGACGATAATAGAATAATATTTCTGATTAAGCAGATTGGGGATTAGAATAAGCCCACAGGTGGCGTTCATCTCACAGACACAAATGGGAATCTGCTACCGGGATGTTATTTGATAATTCGATAGCACTTACAATTAATTTAGACAAGACTCTCCTAAATCACGTTCGCCTTGTAAAATAGTCGTATTACTTAAAATATACAATGTAATTTGATGAGTGGAGAAAGTCGATCCGTTCTACAATCGGCGTTAATTGACTCTTTCTTAATTATGTCACAATAAATTCAATTTTGTAATTTCACAGAACATTAAATTATACTTTAATCATACAGAACTATATTACACAAATTTGCTTCAATTACCGTTAAAGTACACGATTAAACCTTGTATACAACCAAATAAAAAGAGACGCACAAAAAAAAAAAAAGTTAATTCTTTTATTGCGCTGTCGTAATGTCAATCACCACTGCAGATAATTTTCAGCTCCAACTTCATAAAATTGCTGAATTTTTTTTTGTGTTTTTTTATTGTTTTGTTTTTTTTTTTTGTATTATTTTGTGCTTTATTTATTGTGCTATTACCTGTTAGATTTATTGTATTTATTTATTGCCGATTTCACTTTCTTTTCATTTATGGAACAGTATCTTCACCTTTTAAAGGGATTCTACCATTGAAATGAGGTTTTTTTGGCGATCACACGTCCGAATAGCATTTAGGAAGGCTATTCGTCTCTTACCTTTAGATGTGGTCTCCGCTGCCCTGTTCCTTAGAAATACCGGTTTTTACCGGTATGCAAATTAGTTCTCTTGCAGCGATGGGGGCGGGCCCCAGCGCTGAAAATGCCATGCTCCAGCGACGCCTCTATCTTCGGCTGGATCCTCCCCTTTGTTGTCTTCCTTTGCGTCACCTCCGACGCCTGCGCAGTTGACTCTGCCAGCGAGACACCAGCAGAGCCGAGTGTGCATGCTGGCCGGCGGCCATTTTTGGGAGGCCGCTCTTGCTCTTGTAGTTCAATACAGGAGCGGCCTACCAAAAATGGCTGTCGGCCGGCATGCGTACTCGGCTCTGCTAGTGTCTCACTGGTAGAGCCAACTGCGCAGGCGTTGGAGGTGACGCAAAGGAAGACGACGAAAGAAGGGGAGGATCCAGCCGAAGACAGAGGCGTTGCTGGAGCGTGTTTTCGAGCAGCAATGGGGACGTCCCCATCAGATTTTCAAACCGGTAAAAACTAGTATTTCTAAGGAACAGCGCAGCGGAGATCACGTCTAAAGGTAAGAGACGAATAGCCTTTGTAAAGGCTATTCCAACGTGTGATCGCCGCAAAAAATTCATTTCAATGGTAGAATCCCATTAAAGAAGACCTTTCACCACCTCATCCCATTTATATCCTTAGTATCTATTAATAGATGCTGCTCCAATGAGTCTGGCAAAATTGGGATTTTTTCTCTATCCCCCACCATTTAGGTATTTGCTATTTAGGCTCTGTACTGTCAGGAGGGAGGTGTCAGACAGGAACAAACAAGGAGGTGTGATTTAGAGCTACAGTCAGAGGCAGCCAGTGTCACAGGTCAGGATCACACCTCCTTGTCTGTCCCTGCCTGTCACCGCCCTCCTGACAGTACCAATATAGTATATCAGGCACCAGAATGAACAATAGAATTGCTCTGGAATGGTGGGGACTAGAGAATCACTGGAGAAGTGCTTATTGCTTGATGTAACAAACTGGACTTGTTAGAGGTGGTAAAAGGTTCACTTTCAAGTGCAGCTATAGTTTATTAAAAAAAACAAAAAAAAAAAACACACCTTACAAAAAACAAAAAGATCCCCAGTGTTTTCCCTAATTTCTTCCTTCATGATCTATGTAGTTGTTCAGAAAGCACCTCAAAACATGAAAAAATGCTTTAAACATAAGAAAAAGCAGAGGTGCGGGGGGGGGGGGGGGGGTATGGAGCTGCAGAAGACATCGGATTGGCTCAGAACAGAGCACAAGCATTGTTAATAGTCATGAAGAGGGAAAATATTAAGTTTTCATACAACAGGGGTTTAGAAAAAGGTTCTAAACCCCTGGTGAAGGCGCAGGTGACTTCAGCAGCCAATCTCTGGCCCTCATCTGATGGGACTGGTGATGTATCAGGTGACCACTGAGGTCAGGTATTCATTGCAGCATCACGCGAGAACAGAGAATCCATTGGCCTATTCAGGATTTTTTTTTTTTTTTACTGCTGTTACTACTGAGCTTGAACCTGTAATGATTAGATTGCTTAAGCAGTCCATGGTAAAATCCCTATAGAACTATTGAAGCCTGCAAACGAAAACTAACTGCTACACTCTGTCTACATGGGAGCTGTACCAGACGGAGAGAACGGAATTGGGTACAAGGGAGGGGTTAGTGGTGGTCCTATAAAGAGTTCCTGCTCAGGATCACAGAGGTAGGACTATGATCGCAGGCATTACTGCCACTTAGGTTCCGACCGGGTACCGCATATAAAGACCCTACATCCACAAGACATATCGGGAAGAGATGACCTTCCTCTATTAGCTGATATCATTAGGGACTTTAGGGGCATTTTCTCTCTACACAACATTCATTTAGAATAAAGGATACCAAAGACGATGACTTTGGTCAAAAGGGGGGGTTCTCGAATAAAGCGTTGCATGACGTCCATACATCAATGCGGTCTATGTAATACATGGATTCTGGCAAGGTTTATGATCAAAGCCACTTTAACTAAGGCTTTGATTAGACTTAAGAGGGGCCCCAGCAAGAGGACTGGTATTATCTCTGCATGACCTGATAGGAAATGTAAGGTTTACATACGAGGGCATGTTCCGAGTGAACTTCTACCATATTATAGATCACGTCCTATTTTGATTGAAATTAAATATAATTTATTTAAAAAAAAAAAAAAAAGTGAGGATCTTTTGCCTGTACAGAATATTCTGCTACAGGGAATATAGCACGTGGGTCTAGGGGAAAAAAAAAAATAAATAAAAAAAATTCTCCAAATACAAAGCGGGTCAAAGTAAAGCAAAGGATTTGACATTTTGAGAGAGTAATGAAAGAAAATCATTAATGGCGAGTACATGCGGTGCGTGACCTTACTGCGCAGAGAGCACCGGTGCGATGGTGGCAACAATGCTTCTCATAACTAGAAAATTGTCTCTGATTGTTTTAATAACAGGACAAGTTCAGGCGGCTACAAAGTATCAGCGGCCGCTCATTATCAAAGCTTCAAGATGTTCTGTCAATTATCTAAAGTGCCTGATTTGAAAGTCAAATTCTTCACCGTGTCATAAAGATGACCTCGATTTCAGCCATTCCAATGAAAAAGGAAAGCAGAATAAAACCTGTTTATTACCAAGAGGAAATTCTAGACGTAGATAAAACACTGAGACGAGTACAATAAAGAGGCCGTCCAGGCACCGGCCATAATGACATAATGGAGCGGAAAATATCACTAAAGAAAGGATGGAAAGAATAGGTAAAAGTAAATCTCTTAGCTCAGTGTTGCCCCCCGCAGAGTAAGAAGATAAATAGGGGAAGGGAGCGTACACTCTTGTATTAAAGAGAATAGGTGAACCTTATGAAAACATTTCCAACCACAAAAAATAGTGTATTACAGCCCTGTATATAACTAGACTGCTCCTATGTACAGGAATATATCTACTATAATACTACTCCTATGTACAAGAATAAAACTACTATGATGTAGCAGAGCCGAGGGTGCGCTTGAACCCTTGTGCAGCCTCGGCTCTGCTACATCAGAGCCGAGGGTGCGCTTGAACCCTTGTGCACACTCTGCTTCATCAAGCTAATAGAATGCATTGGCCAGCGCTGATAAGCCAATGCATTCTATTAGCCCGATGAAGTAGAGCTGAATGTGTGTGCTAAGCACACACATTCATCACTGCTTCATCACGCCAATACAATGCATTAGCCAGTGCTGATTGGCCGAATTCCGTACTCTGGCCAATCAGCGCTGGCTCTGCTGGAGGAGGCGGAGTCTAAGGTCGGACCTGAATGGAGACTGGTGTGGAGCGATCTTAGACTCCGCCTCCTCCAGCAGAGCCAGCGCTGATTGGTCGAGTTCCGTACTCTGGCCAATCAGCGCTGGCCAATGCATCCCTATGGGAAAAAGTTTATCTCACAAAAATCACAATTACACACCCGATAGAGCCCCAAAAAGTTATTTTTAATAACATTCCCCCCTATATAAAGGTTATCCCTAGCTATCCCTGCCTGTACAGCTATCCCTGTCTCATAGTCACAAAGTTCACATTCTCATATGACCCGGATTTGAAATCCACTATTCGTCTAAAATGGAGGTCACCTGATTTCAGCAGCCAATGACTTTTTCCAATTTTTTTCAATGCCCCCGGTGTTATAGTTCCTGTCCCACCTCCCCTGCGCTGTTATTGGTGCAAAAAAGGCGCCAGGGAAGGTGGGAGGGGAATCGAATTTTGGCGCACTTTACCACGCGGTGTTCGATTCGAACATGGCGAACACCCTGATATCCGATCGAACATGTGTTCGATAGAACACTGTTCACTCATCTCTAATAAGAATGTAACTACTATAATACTGCTCCTATGTACAAGAATTTAACTACTATAATACTGCTTCTATGTACAAGAATATAACTACTATAATACTGCCCCCTATGTACAAGGCTATAACTACTATAATACTACCTCCTATGTACAAGAATATAACTACTATAATACTACTCCTATGTACAAGAATATAACTACTATAATACTGCTCCTATGTACAAGAATATAACTACTATAATACTGCTCCTATATACAAGAATATAACTACTATAATACTACCTCCTATGTACAAGAATATAACTACTATAATACTACCTCCTATGTACAAGAATATAACTGCTATAATACTACCTCCTATGTACAAGAATATAACTACTATAATACTGCTCCTATGTACAAGAATATAACTACTATAATACTACCTCCTATGTACAAGAACATAACTACTATAATACTGCTCCTATGTACAAGAATATAACTACTATAATACTGCCCCCTATGAACAAGAATATAACTACTATAATACTGCTCCTATGTACAAGAATATAACTACTATAATACTGCCCCCTATGTACAAGAATATAACTACTATAATACTGCTCCTATGTACAAGAATATAACTACTATAATACTGCCCCCTATGAACAAGAATATAACTACTATAATACTGCTCCTATGTACAAGAATATAACTACTATAATACTGCCCCCTATGTACAAGAATATAACTACTATAATACTGCTCTTATGTACAAGACTACAACTACTATAATACTGCCTCTTATAGTATGTACAATATTATTATAATACTGACCACTATGGGCAGAGATATAACCTCTAACATCTCCCTGGAAACAAGTATAAAGTCTCCCTACAGGTATGGGTAATGTGACTGTACGGTTTCTTAAATTAATATGATCATTGCTTATTATTCATTCCGGCATCTTCTATGTGAGGGTAACTGGGTCAGTGTAAGAAGTAAGTATGAAATTTCTCTACTCCTAAGCAGTTACTATAAATTAATTATTCATTTATACTTTTGAATTTGATGTAATCTCTTCTGCATTAACCATCATCTCGCTCTGATGTGCAAAAAACGACCCAAGGTCCCCGAGAACTGGTGCAATTTAGATCTAACCTCAATAACACAGGAGCTAATTACAATGCAAATATCATTAGTAAATGAAAATTAAGGTTTAATTTTCTCAATCAAGTAAAAATTAACAAAAAACCAGCACGATAACACAAAGTCTCTCAAGACGATCCGTGAGCAATAATGGCAGAGAATCCTGGATCCAATTATTCCAGGACTCTAACACCTTCGAGTTTCTAAAAACTTATTTAGAAAATTGGGATTTGGCAAAAAATTCCATTAATGAACATTGTGATTCATCTTGGAAATTTTAATTTTTTTTTGTTTTGTCTTTACATTCATTTACATAGTAATAATATACAAAAAGAAGTGTCTTCTCCGGCCGGGTTCCTGTCTGTGCCTAGAACTTCTTACCCAATACTTTTTCTACATTTTAGACCACATTCATTGGCGTTCCGATGGGGAAGGAGAGGGGGGGATATTCAGAGCTTTTAGAAATCCAAACTGTCCCCTTTGAATGTGTTTTATGTCCAAAATTTAGAATATTGTGATACGATTTTGGTTCTATGTTGCTTATTATGCTTCAGATTTTCCTGGAACCTCAGGGGTGGAGCATTATGGAATAGAGGTCAGTACTAAAAATTAGAGAAGCGAACCGCAAGAGACAGGTTTTGTGATTCTATTTCATTTCCCCCTATAAATCTGTATACCAAGGTCTATTAAAGGGGTTGTCCAGGTTAAATTAAAACTTTAACCCTAAGTTAAACCCCCTCCCCCGCCTAATTTCTAATTTACTCCCTTTAAAAAAAAATGAATAAAATGTATATTTACCCATATGCCTGGGGCGGTCATGTAGCCGCCCCTTGGCACAGTTTCTGATTTCTTGGAGACATTCTGTTTCAACGTTTCTGGAGACGAAAGGCCACCAGTACTCCTCTCCTCCCCCCGTTCCCCTTATACCTGAGGTAGGGAACCTTCAGCTCTCCAGCTGCTGTGAAACTGCAACTCCCAACATGCTCCATTCACTTCCATGGGAGTTCCAAGAACAGCAGAGCAAGTATGCATGCTGGGAGTTATAGTCTTGCAACAGCTGGAGAGCCGTACGTTCCCAACCCATGCCTTATACTCACCAACACTCGCTTCCTCATCTTCTGCTGGGCATGACTTCCATCATCTAGGATCTGGACCTGGCACCTATGCAATAAAACTCCGGCAGAAGCAAAGAGAAGCAGCATTCTGTAGCACATGCGTGGCTTCTGCCGCCATCCTATTGCACAGGCGCTGGTTCTGGATCCCAGGTGAAGAAGCAGAAGAGGGGGACAGCAGCACTTCAACGTCATCTCCAAGACGAGAAGACAGGTATGTATGATGGGGTGGGGAGGGGGTTGGGGAATTAATTAGGTAGCTAGGTAGGTAGTTAGGGCTTGTAGTCAATGGGCTAGCTAGAGAAATGAAGGGTGTTGTGAGTGAGACGTGAGAAGGGAGGATCTGAGTGAACTGCAATGCATCATGGTAGTTGTAGGATAAGACAGCAGGAAGCTACCCATGTAAACAAATGCAGAGGATACAAGGAGCTCCCGGAGAAAGCCGGAAATCGCTCAGAACACTGCTAAAGGTATTTTGGTGCACTTATTAACCCATTGATCGCACTAAGCCTTTTTTTTTTTTTTTTTTTTTAAATCATTTTTGTGACCAGAAAACCCCTTTTTCTCAGGACTGGGACATTTTGACCCCAAAACACCTGCAGTCATCTCACCAACTCACCACCTAGACAACCCCTTAAAGAGGTTTCCATAAAGTAGAGGGCAACCTGCCATGTACAATCTAGCTCTGAAGTATTGCCAAGACTTTATCTATCCCAGATATGTCCTTGCATCACGGAAGGAAACACATAACGATGACCACGACCACCTTCTACGTGAACACAAGACTCATCTCTAGGCCATGTTGTTCTACTAGGGTGAAGCGTAGCCAATCCACCAATGTAAACCTTGACCTAAAGTATACAAAGAAATAAACCTCAACTAATTGTTTGTATGAAAGTGAAGAAACAATTTATATATAATTACTTCCAGATCATTGGAAGGGTTTTGTGGTTTTCATTCCGACCAACCTCAAAAAAAACAAAAACATTTTTTTTTTCTCACCTACTTTACTTTGACAAGAAGAATAAAATGTTTCCTGAAATAGACGCAACAGAGGAGAACTTTGGGCCAGAAATACTTTGTCAGCTGTGAAATCTTCCCCCCCTTTATACAATGGCTGCGAGCCCCCCCTATAGTGACAGGGCTCAGGTGGTGGCACCATCTTCTGCGGCTACCCAGGGAATTTCAGATAATTATGGAGTTTTATGTCTTATAAGAGAAGCTTCTGAGAAAGGAGTCAGACGGCGGCGGCGGCGGGGTGGGAGAATGTATAAACAGAATATACGCTACATATACAGAGTAGAACATGTGAAGGTTGCACAGCGGCCCCTCTGTAAACCATCCAAGGCCATCTGTTTACGTGATACCGTATACATTTTGGGTCTTGGCCCAGCGATTTGTTAGACTGATATGTAACAGGTGGCAAATGTTTAATAGAGACGTAGCTGCTAATCCGTAATTAAGCACTTCATGCAATCTAATTACAGTGTATATACAGTGTTGTGCAAAAGTTATAGGCAGACATGGGGAAAATGCTGCAAATTAAGAATTTTTAAAAAAGTTTTAAAGGGATCCTATCATACAAACGCTTTTTTTTCCTCATTAACACGTCGTAATAGCCTTAAGAAAGGCTATTCTTCTCCTACCTTTCGTTGTCTTCTCCGCGCCACCGTTCTGTAAGAATCCCAGTTTTTGTCGGTATGCAAATGAGTTCTCTCTCAGCACTGGGGGCGGGCCCCAGCACTCAAACAACACTGGGGGTGTCCCAATGCTGCGAAAGAACTCTCTCCGGTGCCGCCTCCATCTTCAGCAGCAACGGCCTCTTCATCCTCTTCTTCCAGCACAGGTTTGAGTCTTCTAGGCCTCGCGCTGATCAGACTGCGCATGACCACAGGTCACGAGAAAATGGCCACTTACAATACTGTGTAAGCGGCCATTTTCTTGTAGCCTGTGGGCATGCGCAGTCTGCTCTGTCCGAGGCCCAGAAGTCTGAAACCTGCAGTGGAAGAAGACGGGTGAAGAGGACGTTGCTGACGAAGATGGAGGCGGCGTTGGAGAGAGTGCTCTCACAGCATTAGGGACACCCGCAGTGCTGTTTGAGCTCTGGGGCCCGCCCCCAGTGTTGCGAGATAATTTATTTGCATACCGACAAAAAATGGGATTCCAACAAATTGGCAGCGTGGAGAGGACAATCAAAGGTAGGAGAAGAATAGCCTTTCGAACGTGTTAATGACAAAAAAAACAAAACAAAAAAACAACCCACATTTTTATGATAGGATCCCTTTAATAGTTTATTGTTATTAATTAACAAAATGAATATATACATATGTCATATGGTCAAAACAGACACGTAGCGAATAGGGAAAAAACAAAATACAGTTTTCAATTTTGCTTTCCCTATCTCATATATCTCAAGTCTATAAGGAAAAAAAATGTAAAAAAATTTGGGATTTTTTTTCCCCCCTACAATGTTAAATAGTACATGAGGTTGGATGAAGACATCAGTCCATCAGGTCTAACCTATAACCCTACAATACCTACAGTGTTGGTCCAGGGGAAGGCAAAAAAAAAACCCATGAGGCTCATGCCAATTGCCCTATTTCAAGGAAAAACATTCCTTCCTGACTCCAATCTGGCAGTCAATATAAAAACCCTGCATCAACGTGTCCATCATATCTAGAGTCCATAACCTGTTATATTTTTCTCTTCAAGAAAGGCATCCTTTGAACAATGTGTGGATGAGATTTCGCAATATCAAATTCACTTTGCTAGAACTGTAAAATGCAAAGTTTATTTCTGTTTGGGTTCCGTAAGAGCCACAAATTGCCGCATTGCTGTCCTTTATGAAGCCACTCTTGGCTCAAAAAATGGCACAAAATCTGTATTTAAAAAAAAACAAAAAAAAAAACAGTTTTTCTAAATATAAAGGAGATTTGCTAAGCAGAATGAACATGATGTGTGGTGGCTGCTGGGACTTCCTGCTACGAGAGGGGAAGAGAGAGCTACCTCCTTGACAGTCTGGACACAAAACTTTGTGTTTTCAAAGGAGAGGTGTTACATGGTTTCGTGGGATGGGTTCAGATCTCCTAAACAGCAAAAAAACCCTGTGAAATAATTACTAAACATGGGTCGTAGCAGATACAGTAGCAAAGTTGATGCATTTGTTACAATAACATAGAAACTTTTCACTCCATTGAGTCTTGATAAATTCTTTAACATCTGGGGTGTCCTGTCATACAGAGAACAAATCAAAGATAGATTAACAAGTACAAACAGATTTATGTATCCACGGGACACCGCCGGATGTGTCACATTATACAAATGTTATCTTTTTTAGAAGCAAAATGGCTCAGCTTTCGTATATATCAAGGAACATTCAACCCGCTGTTCGGCGACACGTCAGTAGCCTTCAGTAGGCTTGACAGACACCTGTATCTCAGCCACTGATAGATACGTCCTTCTCTATGCCACTTCCTTACAAAAGACCAGGTGCCTTCTCCGAGCGGAGTCCCTTATGGATTTATGGATATTAGGTAGATGAGGTTCATTAGCAGCTGCTTCTCGATATGAGGAGCATCAGGTTTATTTGGGAAGAATGACAAGACCTGAAGACAACCGTGTAATCACTTAGCACAGGAGCTCGTATCGGCGGCATAAGAAGATACAAAACTTCTCCAACTTATTCAAAGCATAAAAAAAACAACTGTTCATCTTGGGCTCTGTGAAGACAAAGTCTGAGCCCTTCGTTGGTGGTGTAGTTGGGAAGATTCTTTGATGTAGATCTCCCGCGTACACGTGTCCACCCTTACTCTTAATCTAAATTTGGACAAGATCTATAATCTCTCATCAAACCAATTCAATACAATATTGTGATCTGCTACCAAAACCAGCAATTTATACACAAAGAATAGCCTCACAAGAAACATATAGCACATCACTTTGTGACACAATATCAAAAAACTGTATAGTCTTGAAATGCTTGCTATCTCGCAACACCTATCTGCACACGTTCTAGCAAGAGGAAAGGTAAGTGAGGTCACATCTGTATGCCACTATATTGGGGTACTGTGGCGTAGGTCACTCATATGGTGCAATTTTAGGTCTGCTGTGCTTTCCCAAATAGCTGTAATATGTGCAGTTTAATGTAGAGGTCAGGAGCTTTTCCTTCTGAATACACCAAACATTAGTCTTGAATGATGTTTTTCTACAGCTTAAAGGGGATTTACGGTCTCCAGGTAAATTTTGAAATGGATTACCTATCTCTAGAGATGTGCGAATAGAGTTTTGAATACCTCGCTCCAATAGGAATGCATGGGAGCAGCGTCCAGCGCTTAAGCCCTTGCTGTACAGCCGCTCCCATGCATTCCTATGGGAGCAAGGTATTTGAAACACTAGCTTCGAATACTATTCGCTCATCTCTACCCATCTCCAGAATAGGTGAACAGTGTAGGATTGGTGGGGACCCGACATCCAGACTCTGATCCAGGCTGACTCCGGTGCTGAACAAAGAATGCTCTGTCCACTGTATATTGGTAACACCAAACTATTTTATACTACTACACAACACTAGGAAGTCCTCTATACAGGAGACAAAGCCTCATACTTCTGGCTCTGTCCCCGTATAGGATTGAGGCAGCCAGAACTGACAAGCGCAGGTGTTAGACACCCCATTGATCAGGTATGGATTATAGCCAATTTCCATGAGACCAATGTCACTCAACCAACATCAGCCTGACCCAGCTGGTTGCATTAGGTCAACCCAACGTAATGGTAGTCTTTAGAGATGAGCGAGTAGTACTCGATCGAGTAGGTATTCAATCAAATACTACGGTATTCGAAATACTCGTACTCGATTGAACACTACTAGCTGTTCGAAGTTAAGATTCGATGCAGAACCAGCGTTGATTGGCAGAATGCTATACATTGCCAATCAACACTGGTTATTCTCTTACCTTTAGAAGTCTTCTCCCTGCGCAGCGTTCCGCGTCCTCTTCCGGCTCTGCATTCACTCTGCTTAGGCATCGGGCCTGGGCAGAGCCGACTGTGCATGTCCGCGCTACAAGAAAATGGCCACTTACACTGTAAGCGGCCATTTTCTTGTAGCCCAGGCATGCGCAGTCGGCTCTGCCTAGGCCCAATGCCTAGCAGAGGGAATTCAAGGCCGGAAGAGGACGTGGGGACGCTGCGCAGGGAGAAGAATCGAGCCCGACCCTCACTCATGGACTTGGTAAGTAGAATTTGATTGAATGTTGCGTACCCCTGAAACGAGCATTTTCCCCCATAGACTATAATGGGGTTCAAAACCCATTCGAACAGTGTGCGGCTGTTCGAATCGGATTTTGAATCTCGAACATTTTAGTGTTCGATCATCTCTAGTAGTCTTGTCACTCCAGAAATATTGCAAGCCACAATACTTCTACTAAGGATACGCCCCTCTAATGTGGAAGCCCAGAAATAGGCCTCATTTTATACCTATTCTTAGGGCTTCTTTCAAAATGATACCTTGAAGTCAGAAGGTGACTCAGAGCATAGATCCATGCATGATGTAGTTTTGGGGTCTAAGATAAGGACTTGTTGCCAATCAGGGGGCACAATTAAGGGGGGATGGAGATCTACAAGAGGAGTTCCCTAAAAAGTTCAATGACCCTAAGAATACGCAAAAGCAATTACCATATAAAAGTAACAATCAAGAAATAAACCCTGGATATCCTCCCAATGCAAAACAATTCTAAGTAAACTTAGGTCAACAAATTCACATCTTTCTGCATTAAAAAAAAGTCAACAAAAGGAAATGTTCATAGAAACTCTACTTAGAAACGCAATTCATTTCAATTATTTCACAATAAATTCCACAAATTTCTGTTATTTCTCAGAAATGGTCTCTCACCACGGCCATCAGTGACCGAGCTTGGTAAGAAGGACTCATGACTTAATCCTACAGGATCTGGAAGGACTCGCTCCTTCGCAGGAAATACTTGTTTATTTGAAGAGGGTGTGTAAAGTGAAACACAAGCGGTTCCCAAATTACAGAACGTCAGAGGAATGTACCCAAGAGGCTCGTGAGAGACGATCACTGCAACAATTACGTTAGCAATTCCACTCACTTCGGTGGTGAAAGAAGGATTAGGTGAAGATCGTGTACTATAAATGTTACTTGTTCTATTACTTCTGAGATATTGTAGAGGCGTGCCGTCAGTATTGCTAGGAGGACGGGGCTGCAAATGGAGAAACTCTATTGTGGGACGCAAAAAGTGGTTGCGCCTTCCAATTAAATGGAGGAAACCATACAGTAAATCTAGTATGAGTATTGTGCAAACAATATCAGACATTACAGTGTAACAACACAATTAACATATCTAATGATGGGAGGCGGGATTTGCTCGCAATAGTCGAATATTTATTTTCATAGAAATCCAACCATTGGCTTTCCTGCTGCGGTCTGATACTATGTTCACATCTGTGTCCAGGTTTCCGATCTTTGGGTCTCCTTGGAAACCTGAAAATTAGAAACCCAATCCTCTCAGACTACAAAGGGGTCCATGGGTTTCCACCTGAAAAATGCAAAGAGAACAGTTCTACTTGCAGGACTTTTTTCTCTGCATTTTTCAAGCGGAATTGGGGATGGAATCCCCGAACGGTGTCTAAGCGCAGACGCTAACCAAGCCTGACCATGGCTGTCAGAGTTACAGTCAGGATGTGGAAAACTAGAGTGGTTGGAGTCCTTGGTTTGGTCTACTGACTTCACCCACTAGGTCAAGAAGAGACTTCGCTTAGGGCTAAACAAGGGACTTAGGTCTAAGGTGGTGTTCCTTATTCCATTAGGAAGATATGGAAATCCCCAGGTTTCTACCTAAAGAGAAGTCCGATAGCAAATCTTGTAGCCCAGGGGTGCCCAATACGTCGATTGCAAAGGACGTATGGGTCGATCGCGGGATGCAGCCAGGGATCCCCGGTGTCTGCTTGTTCACAGTGCAGGCTGAGAGTCGACTGCCAGTGTCCGGAGATGACTCTCAGCCTGCGCTGTGAACAAGCAGACACCAGGGATCCCTGGCCGGCCACAGAACGCAGCTGTCTCCTGCTCTCATGCCCGACCCCGCCCACATGCCCGGCCCTGCCCACAAGCATGTCCCGCCCACAGGCCGCCCTGGCCCCACCCACAAGAAGTGGGTAGTAGATCTTTTGCCTTGGTCAGTTCATAAAGTAGCTCACATGCTGAAAAAGTGTGAGCACCCCTGCTGTAGCCTATGCGAAGTACCAAGGCAGTGGAGAAGAAATGTATATAGGTGATGCAGAGGTTGGTTATAAGTGCTGGGCTGTGAGAGACCAGGACAGGTGCAGGCAAGAAGACCTGGTCCAGAACACACCTTTACACATACAAGAACCCGAATAACCTTAGAGCACAGGCACCGAGTGATGGTGAAAGATTCCTAACAAGCACAGGCAAGAAGATGCCAAGCATAACCCAAGAACTGGGACCAAAAGATAAATTGTGACTAATTGCTGGCTGGACAGAAGACAGGTTCATGACTTGCAGACTTAATAGATGCACAGTCCGCGGCCTTCTCTTTATAGGTCTGTTTATACCACTTTTACCAGGATAGAAGCGTTTATCTACTCCATACATCTCCTCACCTGAGATCATTATTTTTACTCTACATCATGTACCACTTGTTTATTGTAATGAACTGAGCCCCAAATGTGTCCCGGGGATGGAACGAGCCGAACGTGTATTCCGGATGACCTCTCAGCGAGTGATTTAGTCAATGGCGCAGATAATGTCATACATCCACCTGCACTAATGTATCCTTCATTGCCTCCATAACAACCAAGGAACATGCTCCGTTATCCAAGGCCCGAGGACAAGTGTGCAAATGCATGAGAGAACAAGGGCTATTGAAATGTAAGATACAGTAGTTCTACGCGTCTCAGTAACTCTGGAGTTTGGTGGCCGCCTGCCAATATCCTGTAGTGGTAGCAGATTTATTGTGATGGAAAAATAACTCAAAGAAAGAAGATGAGAGGCAAGAATCCCCTCCTGGCTATTGTTCATTGGACCTTCAAGATGAATGGATGTACCCTACAGTCTACTCTTAATAAGCGGTTCATTCTCAAGTATCGAACGTCCAATGTCTGATATTTTGGAGCAAGACGACAAGGAATACGTCAAGGAATGTGACCAGTAAGGATGTGGCTGGCACTATAGGAATTAAGGAGGTTTGTCCTATTCTGGAAGGTCCCATTGCAGTCAGCGGACAACACATTACAATTCATGCTACTACAAATATAAAGCCTTATCTAGAGCTCACTCACCATCACCTGTCCAACTGGATCCTAGACTACGTCACAACCCGCCCTCAGTATGTGAGAGCCCAGGACTGTGTGTGTGACACTGTGATCTGTAGTACGGGGGCACCACAAGGTACAGTTCTTGCTCCATTTCTCTTCACACTGTACACTGCTGACTTTAAGCACAACTCCTCCAGCTGTTACTTACAGAAGTACTCCGATGACTCTGCTATTGTCGGCCTTATCACTGATGGCGACGATAGGGAATACAGAGACTTAAATCGGGATTTTGTTGAATGGTGCCAGCAGAACCAGCTCAGGATTAATGCTGGGAAGACCAAGGAGATGGTGGTGGACTTTAGTAAACGGAGAGGTGCTCCGACCCCGGTGGAGATCCAGGGGACATGCATTGAGATAGTCAGGACCTATAAGTATCTGGGTGTGCTCCTCAATAATAAACTAGACTGGGCTGATCACCTGGAGGCGCTGCACAGAAAGGGCCACAGCAGACTCTACCTGCTCAGGAGGCTGAGGGCCTTCGGAGTCCAGGGGACACTTCTTAGGGCCTTCTTCAACTCTGTGGTTGCCTCAGCCATCTTTTTCGGTGTAGCCTGCTGGGGGAGCAGTATATCAACCAGGGACAGAAATAGACTTGACAGGCTGATCAGGAGGGCCAGCTCTGTCCTGGGGAGCCCCTTGGACCCAGTACAGGTGGTGCGTGAGAGAAGGATACTGTCCATGGTGACCTCCATGCAGGAGAACAAATCCCACCCCATGTATGGGACCCTGATGGGACTTGGCAGCACTGTAAGCGACCGTCTGCTTCACCCCAAGTGTGAGAAGGAGCTATCGCAAGTCCTTCCTTCCAACCGCAACCAGGCTGTATAATCTACATCAGACCAAGCGAAGATCACTCCGCACAGAGAACTAATGATTATGAATGTCCTCCTTCTTTCTTCTCTGTTCCTAAGCTGCTATGGACTCCTAGCATATCTTTCTCAGCATATGTGTGTCTACTACTTCTGTAATATTTACTGTGTATTATCATGTATCTGTATTACTATGCAGCTGTAACATACTGAAATTTCCCCACTGTGGGACTATTAAAGGATTATCTTATCTTATCTTATCACAAGGGGGCTAAAGGTGGTCATACAGCTTTAAAAGCTATTAGCAGAAACGCTAATTTCCCAATACCCCGAGACACATGTATGTTTAGTGTAACCAAGGGTACATGTGATTAAACTGGGAAAGGAGATCAAGGCTCTGCCAGACAACTGTGAAGGTGGCTTATATTCCTTGAGAGCAAGCCAATAGTCTAAAGTCTATGGCCAACTTAAAGGGGTTATCCAGGACTATGATACTGCGCTTCACTTTCTCTTTCTCAGGCAATGGCATTATGTCCATTGGTCACATGGCCATGATGCAGGTTAGTCCTATTCAAATGGTCAGAGATGAGCTGCAATACCAAGTCTAACCACTATACGCTCCTCCTGCCCTATAACCTGGAGAGATAAGACACCATGTACAATCTGCACTGCTCTATAACCTGCCGTCTGTAAATAGAACACTATTTATAATGTGCTCAGCTCCTCCTGCTCTATAACCTGTAGATAGGCCACTATGTACAATCTGCTCCTCCTGCTCTATAACCTGCCTGTGTATAGGACACTATGTACAATATGCTCTGCTCCTCCTGCTCTATAACCTGTAGATAGGCCACTATGTACAATCTGCTCCTCCTGCTCTATAACCTGCCTGTGTATAGGACACTATGTACAATATGCTCTGCTCCTCCTGCTCTATAACCTACTGCCTGCAGACAGAACTAAATTTAGAGTGATACAGCCGTCCACCTTAAATAAAGTTCAGTTTACATTTCAAAATAAATGAACAGGGCAATTCTACACATCCAGCAAAGATACATAGTCCTGGTCTCTACTGATTGATAAAATAAAGATATAGCATTGCATTATATGTTCAGAGTTTAACTGGGTTTCCCTAATAGTTCGGTAAAGTTCACCATGAGAAATATTTGATAATCACTTGTCAGATCCCTTTAAAGGGTTATGGGCCCCCAAAGGGAGCCTAGAGCAGAGAAGGAGCTAAAATAAAAATAAGTGACTCTTGTTCTTCACCCCTATGTCCTGTGAAGGGGCCTCTGTCTGTCTCCGGTGCTGGCGATACACCCGTGAAGTTAACTTTCCACCTACAGGACAATCATTGGCCTCAACAATCACATGTAGGTCATCACTGTAGAGATTCATTCACTTGTAAGATTACATAGTGACTAGTACACATGACCATCAGGGTCATAGACGTGACCACTGAAGCGCTAAAACCAAAAACCGGGTCCCTTCCCCAGGGCAGCGGCGTGAAGGAAAGAGGAGTCTACCTGATTATTTGGACATCCTTTATAAGGGAAGATTTCTAAGTCTCGGATAGTTGGTACATATGTAGCAGAGGACAAGTGTTCCTCCATTGGACTACTTCGGAAATCACATCTTTTCTGCCTTCCTAAAAACCCAGATCACTTCCAAAAGTTAAAAGAAACACCAACTTAAATCAGAATTCTGATTCCAATTGCAATCTGCAATTTCTTTCCATTTTCAAGGGGCATAAACAGATTCATCTTGGTTACGACCCAACAGTATTCTCAGAGACTTGTTTGATGTTCAAAGACGGCAATTATGGATAAAAAGTTTCTAATCTCTGTAGGAAGTTATAAATCTACACCGATCCCGGGGTCCCCAGTGCCAGGCGCAGCGTGCACAGAAGTTGACTCTCTGATATCTTCATGGCAGCCTTGTAAAAATTAAAAAAAAAAAATAACCCACAAGGAAGAAGCGCATTAACCCTTTGGCTGTGATGATAGAAGTTAATAGGATAAAGTGTGAAATGCTTCTAAGTGTTTATGAGCAGAGACGTTTTCTGGATTCTTGGATGCGATGCCAAGTCTTATGCCCGCTATCAGCATGAACAACATAACGTACATGGAGCAAGATGCTACTGGCGAATGCCCAAAATTCCTCGTCTGCTGCTCAGTGGGTAACAAACTTAGTTTTGCAACATTTATTTCATAGAGTGTGAGATGGGCAAAGAGGAAGGTCTGGTGTCCCAATTCCCAGCATGGGTAGCCGCGTATTTCGAGTCATGCCATGAGCCTTTTGCCTATAGTTGCATTTGCTTATACTGTAGAACATAGTTACATAGTTGATGAGGTTGGATAAAGACATCAGTCCATCAAGTCCAACCTATAACCCTACAATCCCCTACAGTGTCGATCTAGGGGAAGGCAAAAAAAAAAAAAAACGAGGCTCATGCCAATTGCTCCATTTCAAGGGAAAAAATACCTTCCAAATCTGGCAGTCAGTATAAAACCTTGGATCAACGTGTCCTTAAACGAGAATTGTAAGACTAAAGGGCGATGTTGTAGTCAAGTTGTAGTCACAAGACAAGGCCCAAAATGTCATGACTGTGTAGGATATTGGTTTGCACCATTCTGCAAGTGTCTACTAGGCTTTGTGTTACAATCCATCTTAATCATCAAGATCTGCTGGTAATCTCAATGGTAGACCACACACCATTAGGGTCAGTGGGTTGTGCACCCTGTGTGTTACCAAACTGGTTTGACAAGGCAAGAGGATGGTCAGGTCCAGGCAGATGGATGAAGCAGATGGCAATATTTCAAGAGTCAGGAACATACAAGACGTAAGGATAAGTGGCAAGGTTTCAGAGGTTGGGTTCAAGCCAAAATATCAGGCAGGACAGGAAATTAGGAAATATTTGCTGCCGCCCACATTACAGATGACCATACAGGTTAGATGATTGAACAATTGCTCCGTCAGCAGCTATTCCTCATAACCACTCCATACACATGCATGCTAGGCTTAGACTAAGCTTTCTCCAGTCTCCTCCAGTTACAGCTTACCTTCCCCAAGAACAAAAGAGATCAGCATGTTGATATTCATAATCTTTCATGAAGTTCAGATCAGTTCAAAATACAGCCCGTGGGCCACATGCAGACTGCCAAGGACATTTTTCCAGCCCACCAGCAGGGGTGCACCTATAATGAAGCTCCTAGGGCCGAGATGGCAAAACTATGGCACGTGTGGCACGCAGAGACCTCTTTGCTGGCACTCGTGCTGTCGCCTGTATCGCTCACTAATGGGGAATTCAGTATCTATGTGTGTATGTGTGGAGGGGACTACTGTGGAGCATTTAATACTGTGTGGGGAGGGGGCTACTGTGGAACATTTAATACTGTGTGGGGAGGGGGCTACTGTGGAGCATTTAATACTGTGTGGGGAGGAAATTGTTCATAGTTTTTTTTTTTTTTTTTTTTTTTTTTTAAACTATATTTTGGTCCTCCAATGGTCTGAGGGACAATGAACTGGCCCCCTGTTTAAAAAGTTTGAGGACCCCTGCTTTAGATGGTTGGCCGGTCTCACCAGGTTTCCTTGTTAAGCAGAAATTCATTTGTTATATTGCTTTAGGGATATCAGAAGTGGGAGATGGGTGTTGGAGACTATGAAGGAACCTCTGCCGATCAGCTGTCATGGCTATAGTCATCTACAGATGATCAGAATCCAGCAATTGTTGTCCAATTTCCCATTGCGACCATATGAGAAATGAAGCATTACTAGATGGCCTTTGATATCAATGGGCTGTCTGCCAGGTCCTCATGGCTGTGTCAGGTCCTTCAGAGAGAAGAACCCTCATGTAGGTTTGTTTCTAAAACTTGAGTTCTAAAACAGATAGCGACTTGAAGATTGCTTAACATGAGATGTCTTTTCTTAACTTGCCTTTAAGTACAACATATCCGATATGTATGGCACAAGATTTGTAGGTAACTCAACAGATGCCATATATTGTCACAATTCCCATGAGGTTAAGGGCGGACACTTCTCATCTCCACTTGTACTGGATACTTTATTCTTACTGTCCTACTACAAGTCTATTACAGCTTTGCTATTGTATCTGCACTAATACAAGACATATGTGGACGTCACAGTCCAGACCTCCAGGACAGGCACAGAACACACCAAGATTTGCACAATACTGGTTGCTGAGGATTAAAACAGGGAATTTCTATAAAAGTCCATAGAAAATGCAGAATTGGCTGGACTTCAGTTTCTATGTTGTTGTTCTCATACTTAACCCTTGATATTATGGAGGTGAGAGGGACAAAAGGGAAGGCTTTTCTACTTGGCATGTTCTTTGTAGGACGCAGATGAAGGGTTTCTTTACATAAACAACAAGTATCATAGAGACAAATATCTGGCTCTGGCTGGATAATTTAAGATTTTACTTCTTTGCCTCTTCATCTACCACTGATCCTTTTATATCGTACTGGGATTAAATTCAGGCCAGTTAAAGGGGTTAGGTCACAAAAATGATTTATTCTAGGATCAATTGTTGATCGGGGAGGATCTACTATTAGACTTTACATCTCTATGGACCAAGTGACACCAGAGCCCTATAGGACATGTAACATTCATGTATAGGATAGATGCTGCCATTTTTCATACATTGCTGTTGGGCAGGCACTTTTTTATTTCTACGGCTTCTTCTCTAGTGCCCTCTGAACTTATCTGCAGTTAGACCATCAGATCAGTGGTCCAGGTATTGTCCCCTGGCGAGGGTCTGAGGGACATCACTGCTCAGTACGAAAGAGTCAGGCAGAAACGTAGTGAGGGACAGGCCAAGGGGTCAGGACAGCTGTGAAGATATATTAGTCAAAAGGATAGCCAAGATCAGCAACAGGATCCCAGAGGAACAAAGACAACAGGCAGAAGTAAGGTCAGGAACAACATGTTTCCAAAATTTCATGGAACCCAATTGCTCAGATACCCGTGAAAGAGCAAAACAAACCTAAGTAGCCCAAGGTGCTCATGAATTAGCTAGGGACACATTAGTTGGTGCACATGCAAGTCAGCTGATACATGCACTCTACATGAGCAGCATTCAGCAAGGAAAGGGTGTTCAGAGGAGATGTGTGCACCTGGGAATATGCCAGAGCCAAAATCTGAAAGCAATGAGGCGGCAGAGTAGCGTTGTAGGGTAAGAGCACATGTTGGTAGCCATGAGTTGTTGGTGGTAAAAGTGACTAACATGGTTTCTTTGCAAATCTGGGGTCCTGGATTAAAATTCAGCAAAGGGCACGACCAGTCATGCTTCATTCCTTCATTCCTAAAGACCCTTGTTCTTATGACCGGCAGGGTTCCAAGCTAGATCTCCCAGGCGAGATCCATTTTGAGAATATTCACATGGTTCACCTGTCAGTTTAGTCTTTAACAGAACTTGTTCACTCTTAATCAGAGCTGCTACTATTATGCTATGGGGTTTCTTCACGGTATAATAAGCAAAGGCCTAGGGGGAGAGGCACAGAGATGTATACACCTTCCCCCACCCCTCTTGTGCTCCCTCGTAGTGATCAGTATTTATCGTTGCCCTCTTTGGTTGTCTTCCAGTCGCCTGGGACTCAGCAATCACACAAGTGGCTATAGGAGGCCAGGAGATGGTCAAAGAAGATCATGATGAAGCACCAGGCACCACGTGGGAGGTGTGTATAGGCGGTTTTATATTATGTTTCCGCACCTCATAATTAAACCTTATAATGGTAATTCATGGGTGGCAAATCCAAAAAAAAATCTCAAGTTTGGTAAATTAGAAACAATCCTCGCTCATTATGAACCTGTTTATCGCTAGTATCAGTGACTGGACCCTCACAGTCAGTAAGACTGGGCTTGAAAATCGATACAGTTTCAAAACATTATAATCAATGGGGTGCGACGGTCTCCAGTCGTAACCACCGTTTTAGCGTAGCCATCCTAGCTCAGGTCCTCCGACAGATCCAAACGAAGGAGAACCTGGCGCTAGAGTGAACCTAACCTAAGTTATCCATGAGAGAGTGGGCAATTTAAAAACTCGTACCCCTTTTATTGGGAGACATAAGAAAATGGTGTGCGTGCACCCTTAATAAAAAATGCAATGTACACAAAAACAAGCAAAAAACCCACTAACAATTGGCAGCTTATTACAATTCAGTTTCACTCAATTCAGGAAGCTCGGCGACATCAACAATTACGGGCAATGTTTATGTCATTAGGATTAGATTAGTTGCCGCATCTTTGTCATTTGCAGCCAATAAAGGTAAAATGGTTTCTGATGATAAAAATAGTAAATTATAATAAAAAATATGAAAGTATTTTTAATAACAACAAGAACAACTTCCATTTATTGACCACAAATGCTCCGTCCCTACTCAAATTCTTCCACTTCGCGTCTTAAGCCACATAAGTAATCTCTCATCCGCACGACTTATTGTAAATGTCTGCGCCGGCTTCAAGTCCTAGGAATGCAGCCCCAGAACGGCGTGTAATACACAAAATATTGCCCGAATCCAAGAACAACAAGAGGAACAGACTGGAAACATTCATAGACAGAAGAAGGAAAACCAAAATAATGAGCACAAACATCGTCTGGACCCCGGGTAATTATAGAATAGAGGGTCAGCAGATGAAATAGGGGACACCTCAGGAGCAGGCAGGGTTGTACATGTTGTTATTTGGGAGGCATTGCTTAAAGGGATTCTACCATTAAAACATGTTTTTTTTCTAATGACCACGTCGGAATAGCCTTAAGAAAGGCTATTTGTCTCCTACCTTTTGATGTGGTCTCCGCCGTGCCTGTCATCCGAAATACCGTTTTTTTCCAGTATGCTAATGAGTGTCCGGCAGCAATGGGGGCAGGCCCCAGCGCTCATACGCCGATGGAGGCGTCCCCACTGCTGCTGGAACTGGGCAGTCCAGCCACAACTTCTTCCTGATCTGCCCCCTCCCCTTCTGTGTCCTCTTCTTTCATCATCATGGGTGACGCATGCGCAGTCGGCTCTGGCAGCGAGACCCTGTTAGAGCTGACTGCGCATGCCGGCCGGTGGCCATATTTGCGAGGCCTCAATTGCGCGCATGCGCAGTAAGCTCCACAAAGTATTTGGCGAACAGAGTGTACTGCGCATGCTCAGTAAGGTCCGTACAGCCCTCCAGCGCGCGAGTGAACTCATCCAGGCGTTGGAGGGCTGTACGGACCTTACTGAGCATGCGTGGTACATTCTGTCCGGCAAATACTTCATGGAGTGTACTGCGCATGCACGCAATTGCGGCCTCGCTAATATTGCCGCCAGTCGGCATGCGCAGTCAGCTCTAACAGGGTCTCGCTTCCAGAGCCGACTGCGCATGCATCACCCATGACGACGAAAGAAGAGGACACAGAAGGGGAGGAGGCAGATCAGGAAGAAGGCGTCGCTGGATTGCCCAGTTCCGGCCAAAGTGGGGACGCCCTCATTTCTGCTGGACACTCATTAGCACACCGGGAAAAAACGGTATTTTGGATGACCGGCGCGGCGGAGACCACATCAAAAAGTAGGAGATGAATAGCCTTTCTTAAGGCTATTCCGACGTGGTCATTAGAAAAAAAAAACATGTTTTAATGGTTTAATTCCTTTAAAGGGGACCTTTCACCAGTTGCACCAACTCCGACTTTATGCACCGTTGACTGACTCTTACTCAGTTGGATTTTTTTCCTCTAGTCCCTTATTACAGAGGAATTATTTTTGTTAGTTTCATCACCCAAGATGCTAGTTGGCTCACTACAAAGCGGGCGGCCCTTGTATTGGAGCAGAACACCAAGAACCGCCCACCTGACAGTTTAGAGCCTAATTTGGTTATGGGGCACAAACTAAAAGAACCAATTGCTCAGGATTTGTGGGGGCGAGAGGAAAAAAAAAATCCATCTGTTCCAACTTTCTATAAAAGAATGCAAAGGGTTGGAGTTGGAGAGTGTAAGTTCGGCTTTAAGGAACATTCTGAACAAAATTGTTACATTGTGTCATGCAGAGTTCTGAGGCTGACCTCATCCTAGTGTCATGCCCCACCCCTCACATCCTGCACTAGGTATAACACATTATCAGCCTATCTACATGTGTTTGCAGGTGGAAGGTACATACTAGGTTAAAGGACGATTGAGTTGATAGTCTACATATCATTATACCCGGCAAAAAGCGAACGAATCTTCAGATGTTTAAAGGGAAACCTGAAAATCAGGTTTATGCAGAGGAAGATGGATACAGGAGATACCAATACGCGGATGTTTGTCTGGTTTCTACGTCTTGTGCTACTATAAAGTTGCAGGTCTGTTTATATATTTCATTCCATAGCCTTGCTCCAATAGTAAAGGTATATTCTATCAAGTCATTATAGCGCAGAGAACTTGGTTTCATCCACCTACCATGGTGGACAGTCACATTAACTATAACATACAATGCCCAAATAACAGTGTCACACATTGGCCACACAACACTTCCATATAGTTCCCTAAATAATAGTGCTGTACACTATAATGCTGTCTACAAATGTAAAAGGAAGGTAAAAACCACCACACAATGCTCAGATTTCCTACCATTCAATGACAAATTGTTTGACAAGAGACATTCTGGCTAAAGAAAAATCTAATATGTGTGGCCACCTTAATGCCGAAGACATCCGATAGCCATCAGTCAAATTATTTCCCAATCTGTTAGACACCTCTGGCTGCAGCTTGTTTCACATGAGATTATAAAGATTGAATACGTTAAAGGGATCCTATCATTAAAAAGCAATTTTTTGTGACTAACACATAGGAATAGTCTTAAGAAAGGCTATTCTTCTCCTACCTTTAGAAGTTTTCTCCGCGCCGCCGTTCAGTAGAAATCCCCGTTTTGCAAATGCATTTTCTCACAGCACTGGGGGCGTCCTCAATGCTGCAAGAGAACTTTCCAGCGCCGCCTCCATCTTCTTCAGGAACGGCCTCTTCATGCGTCTTCTTCCGGCGTTGGGGGTCAAACTTCTAGGCCTCAGGCAGAGCCGACTGCTCATGCCCACAGGCCACAAGAAAATGGCCACAGACTTACTGTGTAAGCGGCCATTTTTCTTGTGGCTGTGGGCATGAGCAGTCGGCTCTGCCTGAGGCCTAGAAGTTTGAAGCCAACCCCCGGGAGAAGACACGTTCGTGAAGAAGATGGAGGCGGCACTGGAGAGTTCTCTCGCAGCATTGGGGACGCCACTATTGCTGTTTGAGAACTGGGGACCGCCCCCAGTGCTGCAAGAGAGCTCATTTGCATACCGACTAAAAACGGGATTTCTAATGAACGGCGGCCTGGAGAAGACATCTAAAGGTAGGAGAAGAATAGCCTTTCTTAAGGCTATTCCTACGTGTTAGTCACAAAAAAATAGCTTTTTAATGATAGGATCCCTTTAAACTCCAACTGCTCGATACATTTCATCTACTGACATCAGGTGAAAGTTGATACACCGCCATACACATTAGATGATCAGCCGCACCCACAAAAACAGACAGGTTCAGCCATCATTTATCATACATGCATGGGCAGCTTGAGGTCAACCCGGTCTGCTACTTTGACCCCTGTCCCAATTTCAATAGCACCATGACCTATATGGATCAGTCACTGCCCCCGCCAAATTCAACACACTCCTCTTCTGTAATACCGTGAGTTGCGCCCACTTTCCTTGGTCTCTTGCTCATTTCTAGTTCCTTCCTCATGTATTGGGCAGTGATAATTTTCCATCATCAAAATTCTTTTTCCAAAACAAGGACATTTTTGATTTCAGTGTAAACAGGTAGATCCTCCGGGCAGGGCTTGTGTAATCGTCACGTGTTGGACGGATCCATGTTTAGGCAGATGAAGGAGCCAAGTCTCTGATTCACAAGCTTTTATTAGAACAGCTTTTATATCATGCAGAACAATTTGACAATATCCTATTACTGACATTATTATATATTATTGCCCAATATCTCTGGGTGGTTTTGGGTGTGACGAGTTATTGTTTCAATATAAACCTTGCTGTAAATTACAGCACAAAGCCAACAGTGTCTGCCAGGGTTCAGTCACTTCATGGTTATATCACTGATCTTACCAGGTTGTCAATGGGAAAGTTTTAGTGGCAAGCATAAACCCAAGGGAGTCTTTCAACTGACCAAAACAGAAGATACTCCAACAATGGAAAGTTATAGGGGTTGTTCATGCATGCTCTCCCACCCAATCTGACTGGTACCATGAGCATTAACCAACTGGATCCAACCCAACTGGATGGACCTACATATAATAACCTATACCCGTGATGGCGAAACTATGGCACGGGTGTCAGAGGTGGCACTCAGAGCCCTCTATCTGGGCAACCATCCATGGAACAGATTATACTGTGTGGGGGCCACTGTGGAGCAGATTGTACTGTGTGGGGACCACTGTGGAGCAGATTGTACTGTGTGGGGGTCACTATGGAGCAAATTGGACTGTGTGAGGGTCACAGTAGAGCAAAAAGCTCTATAAAGCCCCATTTGTATGACCATATTTTGCAGGTCTGTAATTGTGTGCAATTGTGGATCCGCACATTAATAAGGTTGCCGTGTTGGCACTTTGTGATAAATTAGTGGGTTTTGGGATGCAGTTTGGGCACTCGGACTCTAAAAGGTTCGCCATCACTGAGCTATACCATCCTTTGGAAATGCAAGTTCATGGAGGAGTCAGAAGAAATAGCTACAGGTTGAACAACTAAAGTGGAGCTCTATGTCTTGTCTAAACAAAGGATTGGTCAGGTTGTCCAACATGACTCATCTACCTTTATAATTTTATATCTGATATCAAGGGAGAGAGGGGGAACCTCCAGGAATATCAAACTAGATAGTCTATAAGAACAGTTTGGCATTCATCAAGTAAGATGATCACATGTTCTACAAACACAATGTCACACAAGTTGCATGAAGTGCAATTTTCATGACTTTCGTTTCTTCTGCTTTGTTCTCCAAAAAGTCACAAATAGTCCATGTGATTGCCACTGTCCCTGTATCTTCTCCCTGATGCCCCATACTATTTTTTTTTTCTAATGAGGATCCCATCATATAGAAAGGTACACCTAAGTAAAAATGGGTTTAAATGGACAGAACAACAACAAACAATGTACCTAACACCGATTTGTGATACACCACATACGGTAAGGGCATGAGAGCTCAAAAAAAATTAAAGAAAAATAAACTTACCAAATAGGTCCTGTGAAGTAGAGATCCATTCAGATGTAGATTGTCAGGACTCAATGTCTGCATCTGGATAGATCCCGACTTAAGACCACCTAGTCGGTTAGATCCTATAGGTATATTTTTCTTTTGTTGGGGCTGCCATTGCTTTAAGGTTACCATGCTGACCCGTGAAGCTTCTGCAGTGTTCAAAGTTTTTCTAGGTTTATCCAATTAGCAGCTGAGGAGTAATATGTAAACCCTCTTCCTCCTCAGCCAGGTGCCTGCTATTTAGTTGTATGGTTCTTGTACATCCTCATTGTTTGTGTTCGTCTCCCGATTTTGACTCGGATGTTCATGCTCCTGATTCATTGTACTGGTTGAGACTACCTTGTAAGTTTATCACGCGTTGTGGTTAAATCCAGTCGCGGCACTGAGATCCGGATTAGGTCCAAATGAATGAGCCTAGTCGGGAGTGTCTTCAGGTGGATTCGCGAGGCACAATCCGCCTGAAGAATGAGCATGTGCATTCTTTTTTCTAGGAGCCGGAACAAACGGCTCCCAGAAAAAAAAGACTGACCAGCTCCCATTGATTTCAATGGGAGACGTCTTTTTGGTCAGGATTTTGAGGCGGATACGGCCCCAAAATCCTGACCAAAATACCCAGTGTGAACTCAGCTTTAAACTGCCAGTTCTAAGGTTTTCTAGTCTTTGCTTTCAAATATGAAATCTTCCAAGTTATTTTGTGATCTCTCCTCATCCCTGGGCAGATTTTACAAATAATTGTCATCTGATGATAGGATTCTTTCACGTTGCGGATTCCTAGAGCAATTTTCCCATCTCATCCCATCTGTGGAGCCGAGAAGCGAGAAACCCACTGGTCTATTTACAGCGCATGACCTCAGCGCGCCACATCACAAACTATTTCACAAGCCTCCTAAAATATCCTGTTACACAATGCTGGAAAAGTAGTTGTGTGCTTAACTGTTCACAATCAGGGGCCATGAACCGGCCTCGAGCATCACTGCAAATATTGTTGTGCCTATGGGGCAGAATTAAGGATTTAGTCATAGTCGCCTACCCCACACGAGCAAAACTATGAACCTCTCAAGTATTGTTCAACTTAGGGTTCTGCCAGTTTGGTTCCAAAATTTGTTTTAGTCCAAATAAATTAATTATCTATCTATCTATCTATCTATCTATCTATCTATCTATCTATCTTATATAATAGTACAATAAGCCATAGACAACATCTGTATCACTAAGAGAACTGGAGCGACCTCTAGGAATAATCCCTGAATATTAGGAAATTGCCCAGAAAATAATTCCATTCTATAGAAGTATAAGGGGCTGGAAAGAAAAAGCTTCGCTTTACAGTAATTAGAAACATGGCGTATATCCGTGAAGATTGTACAACACATTCCCTGTAGTCACATTATTCGTTGTGAGGTCCTGGGGATGAATCATACGGCCTGTGACTAACTCTGAGATCTGTCTAATCCAGAGTCAGAACAACAAACGCCGAGACCGATCAATCACTGTACAGGGCAAGGAAATGTGTGTAATATCACATCATATAATAAGCAGCGGCCATCATCAATATATCAACCAGGAGGAAGAAGTCACACTACAGAGTATACAAGACTGGCAGAGCTAATGACTACTCTGGTCATAGCAGAGCTTTTCTTCTAGGGTGCAGTGTTATAGGAGTTATATTCTTGTACATAGGAGCAGTATTATAGTAGTTATATTCTTGTACATAGGAGTAGTATTATAGTAGTTATATTCTTGTACATAGGGGCAGTATTATAGTAGTTATATTCTTGTACATAAGAGCAGTATTATAGTAGTTATATTCTTGTACATAGGAGGCAGTATTATAGTAGTTATATTCTTGTACATAGAGGCCGTATTATAGTAGTTATATTCTTGTACATAGGAGCAGTATTATAGTAGTTATATTCTTGTACATAGGAGCAGTATTATAGTAGTTATATTCTTGTACATAGGAGTAGTATTATAGTAGTTATATTCTTGTACATAGGAGTAGTATTATAGTAGTTATATTCTTGTACATAGAGGCCGTATTATAGTAGTTATATTCTTGTACATAGAGGCCGTATTATAGTAGTTATATTCTTGTACATAGGAGCAGTATTATAGTAGTTATATTCTTGTACATAGGAGCAGTATTATAGTAGTTATATTCTTGTACATAGGAGTAGTATTATAGTAGTTATATTCTTGTACATAGGAGTAGTATTATAGTAGTTATATTCTTGTACATAGGAGTAGTATTATAGTAGTTATATTCTTGTACATAGAGGCCGTATTATAGTAGTTATATTCTTGTACATAGAGGCCGTATTATAGTAGTTATATTCTTGTACATAGGAGCAGTATTATAGTAGTTATATTCTTGTACATAGGAGCAGTATTATAGTAGTTATATTCTTGTACATAGGAGTAGTATTATAGTAGTTATATTCTTGTACATAGGAGTAGTATTATAGTAGTTATATTCTTGTACATAGGAGTAGTATTATAGTAGTTATATTCTTGTACATAGAGGCCGTATTATAGTAGTTATATTCTTGTACATAGGAGCAGTATTATAGTAGTTATATTCTTGTACATAGGAGCAGTATTATAGTAGTTATATTCTTGTACATAGGAGTAGTATTATAGTAGTTATATTCTTGTACATAGAGGTGGTATTATAGTAGTTATATTCTTGTACATAGGAGGTAGTTTATAGTAGTTATATTCTTGTACATAGGAGTAGTATTATAGTAGTTATATTCTTGTACATATGAGCAGTGTTATAGTAGTTATATTCTTGTACATAGGAGCAGTATTATAGTAGTTATATACTTGTACATAGGAGCAGTATTATAGTAGTTATATTCCTGTACATAGGAGCAGTATTATAGTAGTTATATTCTTATACATAGGAGGCAGTATTAGAATAGTTATATTCTTGTACATAGGAGTAGTATTATAGTAGTTATATTCTTGTACATAGGAGCAGTATTATAGTAGTTATATTCTTGTACATAGGAGCAGTATTATAGTAGTTATATTCTTGTACATAGGAGTAGTATTATAGTAGTTATATTCTTGTACATAGGAGCAGTATTATAGTAGTTATATTCTTGTACATAGTAGGTAGTATTATAGTAGTTATATTCTTGTACATAGGAGTAGTATTATAGTAGTTATATTCTTGTACATAGGACCAGTATTATAGTAGTTATATTCTTGTACATAGGAGCAGTATTATAGTAGTTATATTCTTGTACATAGGAGTAGTATTATAGTAGTTATATTCTTGTACATAGGAGCAGTATTATAGTAGTTATATTCTTGTACATAAGAGTAGTATTATAGTAGTTATATTCTTGTACATAGGAGCAGTATTATAGTAGTTATATTCTTGTACATAGGAGCAGTATTATAGTAGTTATATTCCTGTACATAGGAGCAGTATTATAGTAGTTATATTCTTATACTTTTCTTCTCCTGTGTTTCTTACCCATACACCATCAGTAAAGGGCCCCTGGGCCAGTTTTGCATTGATTATTAGGACTGGGGGTATTACCGGGGCAGGATAAATACACTTTCTGGAAACCACCAGCCATAATTGAGACATTATTCAAAGGAATGCATCTGTGACGACAGGATTTTCTCAGGTCCTACGTGAAGGGCAGGAAGGAGAGAACTGGTGAGACATTTGTTTCTGCTCGATCATTGTTCAACTGTTAAGGAACTTGGTCGAACAGGAAAACAGAAGTATCGCGGCTTCCTGTCTAACGACTTATATAGAGGTTAGCAAATAAAATGCCATCGTCTAGCGGCTCATTATTATGAGCAAACAATGGCATCTGGAACACACAGTCTGTGCTACTGAAATCTACGCTGAACACCTCGGGCCTGTGAATTGTAAGCTCTTAAATCCGAACTCAAACATTGAAACTACAACCCTGATAGTGAAGTATCTTGTATTGTGCTTAAAAGTATCCTATCATTAGAATCCCGTTTTTTCTAACTAACACGTAGGAATAGCCTTAAGAAAAGCTGCTATTCTTTAACTTTAGACATCTTCTCCGTGCCGTCGTTTTGTAAAAATTCTGTTTTCCGTCTTTATGCAAATGAGTTCTCTCACAGCAATGGGGGCGGTCCTTAGGGCTCAAACAGCTCTGGGGGCATCCCAAATGCTGCAAGAGAAATCTCCAGTGTCGCCTTCATCTTTTTCAGGAACCGACCTATACGCATCGTCTTCCGGCCTGGCTTTCAATTTTCTACGCATGCGCAATCGGCTCTGCCAGTGGGCCTTGGGCAGAGTTGACTGCACCTGTGCGTGGCCATTTTTTTGTGGCCGCTTACTACAAGAGCTTGCGTAAGAGGCCACAAAAAAATGGCCGCTCGCAGATGCAGTCATCTCTGCCGCTGCTAGAGCCAATTGCGCATGCGTAGAAGATTGAAAGCCAGGCCGGAAGAGGACGCGTAGAGGTTGGTTACTGAAGAAGATGGAGGCGGCACTGGAGAGTTCTCTTGCAGAATTGAGGACGCCCCCAGTGCTGTTTGAACGTGGGGGCCTGCCCCCAGTGCTGCGAGAGAACTCATTTGCAAAGCACAGAAAATGGAATATCTACCGAATGGTGGCGTGAAGAAGACATCTAAAGGTAGGAGAAGAATAACCTTTAAGGCTATTCCTGCATGTTACTTAGAAAAAAAAGGGATTCTAATGATAGGATCCCTTTAAGTCCACTTCTAATGGCCGAGTCACATAACCAACTATGATGTCATCAGCGACAGGCCAAAGTGGCAAGAGCACTAGGCTAAACAATGGCCCCCTAAGAGTGTAACACACAGAATTAGCTTAGATGCATGACAGATGACGAACTCAGCTCTTCGGCAATGTTAACCAGAACAGTTGGCAAAATCTTCGAAGCTTGTAAAATAAACCCTATTGCATTAAGGGTTAAATTATATTCAGTGTGTAGTATATTATTGTGAATTTTTTTTACTTTCTTGTATTTTACACCCCCTTTTTATATAGTGACCCGCACAGTTCAGAGCCATCTGTAATTCTAAGCACAGACAGGTCAGCAAGGAACGTTTCCAAAACCCTGCAAGGTTGGAGAAAAATTTACAAGCGACTCAGGCTTTCGGTGCCAAGGACACGGAGAGACGAGAGAATTGGTGTCAGTGAGCTGCAAACTTTACACAAAGACAAGAAAATGTTGCTTGGAAATCAGCCATCTCAGCGCGGCAATAACAGGCCGGAGAGGGGCGGACGGACTAGAGATGGATTTGGCACCAATTTGATCTACCATAGGCCGGGAGAAAATGTAGACAGATCACCCAATAAAAAAATGATTCAGTGCGTGGCAAGGTAGAGCGCAGCGCGGCGGCCGCGGCGGAGGCAGATAAGGGACGCTATCTGTCAGATGTCTGCGAGATCACTGGGGAGCGATACCTATCACAAATGCTTTACAAATCACTCCTGTTGTTAGAGGCGGCATGGCGGAAACAGAAAATATAACTCTGCCATCTACCATATTTCATGGAATCACATGGCTGAAAATATCGACAGGGAAGGGAAAAAAAATATTAAAAAAATGTAAAAAAAATAAAAAAAATAAATAAAAGGGATTTTGAAAAGCGTTTCAGCATTTGATATCTTGTTCTAATGTCCCTTAAGAGATCCTGTAGTGAAAAATGACATTCACCGCCAGATTGTGCTAAGCAGGCCCACAAATCACCCGCAATAACCCTTCACACTCATCTGGCAGAGTCATTTTCTCTGCATTGGACAAACTTTCCATTTCATCTGTTCATGATTTTACTAGAGCAACGGTGGACGGTAGTATAATAGAAAGAGGAAGCTTCTAATATATGGTGGGATTAGAAATAGTAGAAATACTAAAATAAAGAATTACAAAGTTTACATATCAACGTGCCAAGAGGAATTTACTACTAGATACGTGGCTATTCAGAAATATTGGGTTCCAATAGCCCGCTATATGGTGGAAATAAAGAGCTGAAGATGGGTAAAGGAGTATTATATTATAGTACTTGTACACAGGGCAGTATTATAGTAGTTATATTCTTGTACATAGGAGGTAGTATTATAGTAGTTATAGTCTTGTACATAGGGGCAGTATTATAGTAATTATATTCTTGTACATAGGAGCAGTATTATAGTAGTTATATTCTTGTACATAGGAGGTAGTATTATAGTAGTTATATTCTTGTACATAGGAGCAGTATTATAGTAGTTATATTCTTGTACATAGGAGCAGTATTATAGTAGTTATATTCTTGTACATAGGAGCAGTATTATAGTAGTTATATTCTTGTACATAGGAGTAGTATTATAGTAGTTATATTCTTGTACATAGGAGGTAGTATTATAGTAGTTATAATGTAGTTATAGTTATGGTATAAGCGCAAGTTATGTAGTTATGGTATAAGCGCAAGAGTTCTTAAAATGTGCAGTGACCAGCTGTGTGGTATTATAACGCACATGTACAATATGAGCCTGAAGCTGGGGGTGGTACCTCAACTGTGGAAAACATCTTGCGTGGTACCAGTCCCAAAGAAACCCAACCCGATGGGCTACAATGACTACCGACCTGTAGCACTGACATCACACCTAATGAAGGTCCTAGAGAGACTGGTCCTGACACACCTACGCCCCCTAGTGAGCTCCGCTCTGGACCCCCTCCAGTTTGCCTACCGGCCAGGCATTGGGGTGGATGACGCCATCATCCACCTTCTTCACAGAGCTCTCTCTCACCTGGAGAAACCCGGGAACACTGTGAGAATAATGTTCTTTGATTTCTCCAGTGCGTTCAACACCATTCAGCCAGGGCTACTGAGGGAGAAGCTGAACCTTGGTGGTGTGGACCATCACCTGTCCAACTGGATCCTAGACTACCTGACAAACCGCCCTCAGTATGTGAGAGCCCAGGACTGTGTGTCTGACACTGTGATCTGTAGTACGGGGGCACCTCAAGGTACAGTTCTTGCCCCATTCCTCTTCACACTGTACACTGCTGACTTCAGGCACAACTCATCCAGCTGTTACTTACAGAAGTACTCCGATGACTCTGCTATAGTCGGCCTTATCACTGATGGCGATGATAGGGAATACAGAGACTTAAACCGGGATTTTGTTGAATGGTGCCAGCAGAACCAGCTCAGGATTAATGCTGGGAAGACCAAGGAGATGGTGGTGGACTTTAGTAAACGGAGAGGTGCTCCGACCCCGGTGGAGATCCAAGGAACATGTATTGAGATAGTCAGGACCTATAAGTACCTGGGCGTGCTCCTCAATAATAAACTAGACTGGGCTGATCACCTGGAGGCGCTGCACAGAAAGGGCCACAGCAGACTCTACCTGCTCAGGAGGCTGAGGGCCTTCGGAGTCCGGGGGACACTTCTTAGGGCCTTCTTCAACTCTGTGGTTGCCTCAGCCATCTTTTTCGGTGTGGCCTGCTGGGGAAGCAGTATATCAACCAGGGACAGAAATAGACTTGACAGGCTGATCAGGAGGGCCAGCTCTGTCCTGGGGAGCCCCTTGGACCCAGTACAGGTGGTGGGTGACAGAAGGATACTGTCTGTGGTGACCTCCATGCGGGGGAACAAATCCCACCCCATGTATGGGACCCTGATGGGACTTGGCAGCACTGTAAGCGACCGTCTGCTTCACCCCAAGTGTGAGAAGGAGCGCTATCGCAGGTCCTTCCTTCCAACCGCGACCAGGCTGTATAATCTACATCAGACCAAACGAAGAGCTCTCCGCACAGAGAACTAATGATTATGAGGATGACCATGAGGTCTTCCTCTTTCTCTTCTGTTTTTCCTTAGCTGCCATGGACTCCTAGTATATCTTCTCTTCTCAGCTTATCTGTGTCTACGTCTGTAACATATTACTCTGTATTATCCTGTATCTGTATTACTATGCTGCTGTAACACGCTGAAATTTCCCCAAGGTGGGACTATTAAAGGATTATCTTATCTTATCTTATCTTATATTCTTGTACATAGGAGTAGTATTATAGTAGTTATATTCTTGTACATAGGAGCAGTATTATAGTAGTTATATTCTTGTACATAGGAGCAGTATTATAGTAGCTATATTCTTGTACATAGGAGGTAGTATTATAGTAGTTACACACAGTAATCTACCATGGGAAACGATAGAACCATTGCACTGTTGATTTTAGCTCACAGGGGATTGTAGTAACAAACCCTCAGCTGTGAGACCTTTTAGGCTTGGATGTATTTTTAACCCCTGAGTTATAACATTAATGAGCCACCTGTGAGGGAAATTTCAGACCCTAAATTCCACTCTACCCTGGTTATGGGAGACAGACAGAATTGTGACTACAGCTCAGTTTGTGACCTTTCTGTTTTGTCACTTAAATTTAGCACAAAATTGGTAAATCAATATTTCGTCTATTTCAGAAAACGGAGTTACAGGTGAAAATATACATTTATTTGTATTATTTTCTGCATGTTTTTCTGCTTACAACCAAAGCTGTAGTGACAATGCTTCTAGTCTCAGATACTGATTTATCTCCACCCAGTTGTCAGACATGATGTAATAGATCACTTCTGCCGCTCCCATCATGCTCCGCTGTCTGGTAAAAGGTCAAAAGCCAAACTGCAAAGACTGTGGATGTGACCGGAGTGTAACATGATGTAATTCAAGATGAAAACGAGGTTAATACATGTCTTCTATATCATAGAAAGCTTTCTTACCTAAAAAAAATATAATAAATTTGGGTCAAATGCCTAATTATTCAATAACAAAATTGCAACAAAGTGTTTCATTTTCGTCTTCCTGCCAAGCACAACGGAAATACCTGCCCAATCTCCAAAACCCAAAAACCATCTCACACGATTTAGCAAATTAACAACCACGTCCTCTGTGCGACTAGTGACTCAATTTCTGAGCGTACGGCGCCGCAGAACCAAATAGAATCTGAAAACTGGCAGGACAGGAAATCCTTGGTGGCAAACACGTTGCTACATCTTTAGGAAGCGCGCGGACCGGCGGGGTCTCATCATCACTTGTAAAACAGAGAACTTAGAATAACAATTTCAGGATTTCGTCCTCTGCGGCGCTCACCTGCTCGCTATGTACCCGGGTCTGCCGTACTGTATATAACAGATAGAAGACGCTTTACCACCACATTCATACATCAAGTAACTTTATCAGTTTGCTGCGCAAGGGGATATTTGTCATGGGATGAGCTGTAGTTTTCACCATTAATCTTCTTAGGCCGGGGGTCTCACGGGCTGGAATCACCGCAGGGAAGAAAAAAAAAAAAAAAAAAAAAAAAAAAAAAAAAAAATCGCTATTTTATACAGTACAGGCAAAGTGGATGGAATTCATGCAAATCCCATGAGCACCTTGCGGTTAAAAACGGCGAGGTTTTGGAAAATGCAGCATGTCATTTTATCTAAAGAAAGTCCGTAGAGGAAAACGCTGCAAACTTTCTGCTCAAACCGCTGCAGGAAGATCCGCGATGTGTTCCTACCACAATTTTCCACAGCGTTGCGGAAACGCAGCTTTGTTTGTTGCAGATTTTGTTGAGTTTTTTTGAGCCAAAGCCAAGATTGGCTACAAAAGTAATGAGTACTCTATAAAAAGTTCTTTTACTTCTCCCTTCTGTTCAATCCACTCCTGGCTTTGGCTCAAAACACTGCAACAAAAAAAAAAAAAAAAAAAAAAAAAAAAAAAGCTTTGTTGCAGATTTACCTCTTTCACTCCACTCACCTCCAGAGCTGCATTCACAATTGTGCTTTCTCACGTTTACCCATTAACATCGCCTTAGATTCCAGTCACACCCAGAGCTGCAATTACAATTCTGCCGCCATGTTATGATCTTTTACACATCTTGAGCTACATTCTATCACATCAGGAGCAGCAGTTACGTTTTTTCCTGGCGTCTAGCGATCTTTCCATGTCTCCAACAGCTTCAAGACACATCCAGAACTTCATTGAGAATTCTGCTGGCTTGTGCCGAATCTAGTACTTATCTTGACAGCTTCATGCTTTATACTCCAGTCACATCCAAAGCTGCATTTAGAATACGGCTCGCTGGTACTTGTAATGCGCCAGACATACAACTTATTTCTTAGCTCATTGCATATGGGAATTCAAGTGTTTTTTGAGGAAAATACACCATAAACATACAGGTGCCTATGGATCCCTATTAGTAAACCATGGAATAGTCATGTGCTGGACCCCGCAGGCTAAAGAGAACAAGAAAAACTTAAAACTTCTTAAATTTTAGTAAAAACAATATAAGTAAATAAATTAAGGAAATAGAAAAAAATATAAGCTATGAAAACGGTCAATAAGATGTTTCTATTGACCCCGGATCCCTATATGTAGACGTCTCTATAATCACATAGGAATTTGGCACCGGTTGCCTTTGGCTCGGGCACGGGATTTCAATGGCTCATATAGAAGACATTACTGACTGTTCTCACGGCACAATGGCCATTTGGCTTGTACAGAGCATTATCTTAAAGGGAAATGACAAGGAAGGAAACAGTAATGAGGATTTTGATATCAACTATACATAGTCTTGGATCAAGGTATCTGGCAAGATCTCTGCAATTCTGATACCTGTAGGGAAGACTTAATGGTACATATAATGGGGAGGGCTCTTTAAGATTTGTATTCATACAGTATATGAAGTGATTGGTATGACAAGGTGTGATGGCTTGGCTTTGGACACAAGTCTATATGATATATAGTCACTGTCGCTTCGACAATGTTGCATAAATTGATATTACATTATATTGTAAGGATCTTTGCAATATATCACAGAGAAAACACTCCTCTCTCTCCTTATTAGGGGATTTTAATCCTCCTCCCCAGTTTATGTTGGTGCTAAATAGGAAGTTTCTATCACAACCCAAGTACTTTATTGACATGAATACATATCAATACGTCTCTATATATCTCCTGAACAATACTGGGCTAATCCTGAATAAAATTAAGTTATGGAGCTTTTTCTCCATTTATTGTGTGCATGCGATTACAGTTAGTCCTCAATAATCGGCTCAGGGAGAACCACAAACTAAAAATAAAGACTTCAGAGAAGAAAACTGCAGGATACTAGTCATGTAATGATCAAAAACATTGTCACTCCTCATGTACACACACGACAACTAATCCGGAAAAGTCACCAAAAACGGCAGGTATACAAATAAGTATCAATATTATCAGTCCAAAATTCCAATTTGCATATTGACAAAAACAATAATCTCTTAAAAGATTCACAAAGGGAGACCACCATTTGGTTCTGGTGACAGTAACCTATCTATCTGCAGGGCTGGGGTGATATGCTGGTTCTGGTGACACTAACCTATCTACAGTGGGGCAAAAAAGTATTTAGTCAGTCACCAATAGTGCAAGTTCCACCACTTAAAAAGATGAGAGGCGTCTGTAATTTACATCATAGGTAGACCTCAACTATGAGAGACAAAATGAGAAAACAAATCCAGAAAAATCACATTGTCTGATTTTGTAAGAATTTATTTGCAAATTATGGTGGAAAATAAGTATTTGGTCAGTAACAAAATTTTATCTCAATACTTTGTTATATATCCTTTGTTGGCAATGACAGAGGTCAAACGTTTTCTGTAAGTCTTCACAAGGTTGGCACACACTGCTGTTGGTATGCTGGCCCATTCCTCCATGCAGATCTCCTCTAGAGCAGTGATGTTTTGGGGCTGTCGCTTGGCAACACGGACTTTCAACTCCGTCCAAAGGTTTTCTATAGGGTTGAGATCTGGAGACTGGCTAGGCCACTCCAGGACCTTGAAATGCTTCTTACAAAGCCACTCCTTCGTTGCCCTGGCGGTGTGCTTTGGATCATTGTCATGTTGAAAGACCCAGCCACGTTTCATCTTCAATGCCCTTGCTGATGGAAGGAGGTTTGCACTCAAAATCTCACGATACATGGCCCCATTCATTCTTTCATGTACCCGGATCAGTCGTCCTGGCCCCTTTGCAGAGAAACAGCCCCAAAGCATGATGTTTCCACCCCCATGCTTTACAGTAGGTATGGTGTTTGATGGATGCAACTCGGTATTCTTTTTCCTCCAAACACGAAAAGTTGTGTTTCTACCAAACAGTTCCAGTTTGGTTTCATCAGACCATAGGACATTCTCCCAATACTCTTCTGGATCATCCAAATGCTCTCTAGCAAACTTCAGACGGGCCCGGACATGTACTGGCTTAAGCAGTGGGACACGTCTGGCACTGCAGGATCTGAGTCCCTGGTGGCGTAGTGTGTTACTGATGGTAGGCTGTTACATTGGTCCCAGCTCTCTGCAGTTTATTCACTAGGTCCCCCCGCGTGGTTCTGGGATTTTTGCTCACCGTTCTTTTGATCATTTTGACCCCACGGGGTGAGATTTTGCGTGGAGCCCCAGATCGGAGATTATCAGTGGTCTTGTATGTCTTCAATTTTCTAATTATTGCTCCCACAGTTGATTTCTTCAATCCAAGCTGGTTGCCTATTGCAGATTCAGTCTTCCCAGCCTGGTGCAGGGCTACAATTTTGTTTCTGGTGTCCTTTGACAGCTCTTTGGTCTTCACCATAGTGGAGTTTGGATTCTGACTGTTTGAGGGTGTGCACAGGTGTCTTTTTATACTGATAAGTTTAAACAGGTGCCATTACTACAGGTAATGAGTGGAGGAAAGAGGAGACTCTTAAAGAAGAAGTTACAGGTCTGTGAGAGCCAGAAATCTTGATTGTTTGTAGGTGACCAAATACTTATTTTCCACCATAATTTGCAAATAAATTCTTACAAAATCAGACAATGTGATTTTCTGGATTTGTTTTCTCATTTTGTCTCTCATAGTTTAGGTCTACCTATGATGTAAATTACAGACGCCTCTCATCTTTTTAAGTGGTGGAACTTGCACTATTGGTGACTGACTAAATACTTTTTTGCCCCACTGTATCTGCAGGACTGGGGTGATATGCTGGTTCTTGTTACACTAACCTATCTATCTGCAGGGCTGGGGTGATATGTGGGGCCTGGTGTCCCTTTAAGATCGGCCATACAACACTAGTATAATGTGACCCACATTTTTTAAATACTGTATATAATATATTGTAATTTTTCAGTGTTTGTGGTTGACCTTTGTGGGAATTTGACCTAGGACGAGCTCCTTCCCATTGTCTACGATAAAGCCTTGTACTCTAACTGTAAATGATAATTTATGCAAATAAGTAACAATAATTATTAAATTGCTACCCATATATTACTTACAATAACACGTTTTGGTATCCCCAATACTCAAGTAAGAGAACCAGGGCCAGGCCCATAATCTACGTTTACGAGGATGACAGATCAGGGTACTCAGGGGTTAAACCTAACAATTCTCCATATTTCCTCTGGGTCTTGCGATAAACAGTAATTTTCAAACTCCAGTTGCCTAGAGAGGGAAAACCGAACTTAGCGTCCCCACGGAGAGATTCTGCCGCATTCACAGAGGCTTCCTTTATTTTATAGCTATAATCTATCAGAGTGGAGTCAATTGCAAACATCGCCGGTCTGACGTGTCGGCTGTAATTATTCACGCGCGGTCCTTGTGAGTGTACGCAAGGCGCAAACACCGATCTACAGGATTTTATTAGTATAAATCCAATCACATAGAAAATAAGTTGTGACAAGGAAGGAAAAAAGAAAAATAACTTTATATAAAAAAGAAAAAAACTGTAACAAGTTATATAAAGAAAGCTAAATAAATGTATCCCGAAGTCTGAAATATTTCCACATTCGCTGTCAGACGCGGTTTACTTTTTGTTATACAAACTGGTATAATAAACTCCACAACACAACCCCAACAAAATACTAAATCGAGTATCCGGCTGAGATAGTCTGCAGCTATTAATAAACAAAAATAACCACTACAAAATGACACCCCATGTATATGAATACAACCGCTACAATACGGCACCCACATGCAAGAGTATAACCGCTACAATACGGCACCCATGTGCAAGAATATAACTACTATAATACTGCTCCTATGTACAAGAATATAACTACTATAATACTACTCCTATGTACAAGAATATAACTACTATAATACTACTCCTATGTACAAGAATATAACTATTATAATACTACTCCTATGTACAAGAATATAACTACTAAAATACTGATCCTATGTACAAGAATATAACTACTAAAATACTGATCCTATGTACAAGAATATAACTACTATAATACTACCTCCTATGTTCAAGAATATAACCGCTACAATACGGCAACCACGTGCAAGAATATAGCTACTATAATACAGCACCCACATGCTGAATACACAAGTCTCCTAAAAGACTCTGTGCTGCTGTGGTCCTGCGCCTTTCTCTCACTACTTCCTGCTCATCATCATGTTCACATTACAACGTTTGTCATCACATGAGTGAACAGGTCCAGGGCAGTACATCAGCCTACCCCTCTACTGAAATACTCTGTGCTGCAGTCAACATGTGAAGTCCACAGATGATATAAAGAATGTCGCACAGTATCTCTACCAGTCACCATTATCACCACCACCCAAATGTTTATAGCTGGACCCATATTATAGGGCCATACAGGTGAGGACTCACCATACTTGCAGCTGGCGCTCCCTCGCCCGTGTGATGCTGCTGTGCTCTGCTGGGTGACTACACTGGAAATCTCCAGGCCCCAGAGATTTAATTTCTGATGAATCCAGCCCCAAATTAAAGAGGCCCCGAGGAGCAGAGCAGCAGATTGTGTGCACCCCTCCCCCGCACAGGTGATTAGTCTCTGCAACTGCACAGGTGACCTGGAGTCTCATCAGCCTCATTTTACAGATCAATCCACCCAAAGCAAAAGACACAGAGGTGACCCCGGGCCTGCAATGGTTAATATCCTTGATTTAAGCTCCACATCACAAAAACGGAGAGCAACAAAAAATTAAAAAGTTGCGTTTTGCACTAGCAGCAAAATGAACATGTTACAGAGAAAAAAAAAATCATTGTAAGAGCTACGGAAACACAATGGGTTAACTTTAGCTGCAGAATTGCAAGTGTTACCCTATAGATTTACTAGGGGGTGAAAAAACAAAATGCAGCAAAAACAAAATAAAAAATGCAGCGGACTAAATGCTACGTGTTTTCTGCTGCATTTCACTACCTGAGGCTTCGACCTCGCAGTGTCACCAAAAATACATTGAAAAACCTGTATTAATTTTGATGCAATTTTTGGTGCAGTTTTCTATTTTAGGCAAAGGCCCCACGCAGCGGACCACAGCAAAAAAAAGCGCAGCAGGCAAACCATGGCGACAATGCATGCTTCCATTATACCTATAGGGAAACCGCCGCTGCTTCCGTAGGCATAATTGACCACATCAGTTTTGGAAATTGCAGCATGTTCGATTCATGCGAATCCCATGCCCACTTTGCGGAAGAAATCGCAGCGCGGACACGCTGCGATTTGCAAAGCCGTTGCAGCTTTGCAAATCACAGTATGTCAATTATATCTACGGAAATGCCGGCGGCTTTCCCATAGATATAATTGTAACAGAAAGTCCGCGGAGGAAAACTCTGCAAACTTTCTGTTGAAAGCGCTGCAGAAAGAACCGCAATGCGTTCACGCCGTGGTTCTTTGCTGCGATTACGGCCCGTGGGGCCTTGGCCTTAAGACTTGCTTTTTTTTTTTTTTTTTTTTAATTTAAACTCATATAGGGCTCACAATGTACATTGTTTCCTATCAGTATGTCTTTGGAATATGGGAGGAAATCCACGCAAACATGGGGAAAACATACAAACTCCTTGCAGATGTTGTCCTTGGCAGGATTCAATCCCAGGAATCTAGCACTGCAAGGTTAACCACTGAACCACCGTGCTGCCCCTCTTAAGATTTTCATGGAGGAGTGAGGGCACCATGTTATCTTGTTATCCTGTACATGGAAATGATGAGGAAATGAAACACAAAGTATCCACAGTGCTTTGCAGAACACTGGAAAATCCCTTTAAATACGAGGCGAGGGTTTGACTCCTGGGTGACTGTCACATGGCGTTGTGAAATTATGTCATTATTGCAACAAATCCAATATTTTTAGCGTTTGTGTGATCAGTGTTCGGACACCATTCACTCAAGTCTAATGTCTAACTAGGGGTCTAAATATCTGCCATGTAAGTGCACCAATTTTCTGGCGCCTTGTTCTAATGCTGCAACCTTGGCTCCCAGCAGCCAATTCCATCTTGTCTTGCAGTGGGCTCTGGTCAATACTTCGGGTGATTTTAGATTCTACGAACCAGAGCTGTGTAGAAATAAAGGTAGCTTGTATACTAGTATCCCTTACCTACAGCATCTTAGGAAATTACTTAATTAACTATTAAATAAATTAACTTTTGGGAAATACTTAAGTGGCAGTCCATAAGACTTTTAGAATGTATTACTTGTGATATCACGCTGTGGTATATGATAAGGGCACCAACAAGGTCGGGGGAATCTGATGCAAATATGGTGTAGGGCACCAAAGCCTGGCTACATGTATAGAGGCATTTGGGGTAAAGCACCCCAAGAGCTGTACCTCCTCACAACATACATGTGTGAGCTGAAGTAAAACTGCCTGGGACTTGTTACAGGGCAGCAATGTATTGCCCAACTACATATGTTATCAGATTTATTTTGCAGTTGCTGGGCCCTCTTTTGTAATGTATTTGTATACATCTAGTATACTTCAAGGGCAGGCACATAGATTTCAGGTCACTGGAGGCCAAATCTAGGCGTAAGGAGAGGCCAAATCTGGGAGTAAGGTGCAGCATGGCTGGGTGCCAGAGACTTTATGTAAGGCTGCTTTAAGTGCAGTAGTGAACTAGGGCAGCAAGCGGATCCAATTTGGACTGAGTAATGTCTGTAGCATAAACTAACCTTGTCTGTGAAAGTGGAGCAGGGTCCTTAGGGTGACCACAACAAGCCATTGATCTAGAATCAATCCACTGCTCAATTTTCCTGCTATGCGCTTGGCTATGACCTTACTTGTGCCTAATAAGACAGACTGCAACCAACAAGCTGTGAGGCCTCAGAGCTAAAGAGACTGCAACCAACAAGCTGTGAGGCCTTAGAGCTAGAGACTGCAACCGACAAGCTGTGAGGCCTCAGAGTTAGAGACTGCAACCGAGAAGCTGTGAGGCCTCAGAGTTAGAGACTGCAACCAACAAGCTGTGAGACCTCAGGGCTAGAGAGACTGCAACCAACAAGCTGTGAGACCTCAGAGTTAGAGACTGCAACCAACAAACTGCGAGGCCTCAGAGCTAGAGACTGCAACCAACAAGCTGCGAGGCCTCAGAGCTAGAGACTGCAACCAACAAGCTGCGAGACCTCAGAGCTAGAGACTGCAACCAACAAGCTGTGAGGCCTCAGATTTAGAGAGACTGCAACCAACAAGCTGTGAGGCCTCAGAGCTAGAGAGACTGTAACCAACAAGCTGTGAGGCCTCAGAGCTAGAGAGACTGCAACCAACAAGCTGTGAGGTCTCAGAGCTAGAGAGACTGCGACCAACAAGCTGTGAGGCCTCAGAGTTAGAGACTGCAACCAACAAGCTGTGAGGCCTCAGAGCTAGAGACTGCAACCAACAAGCTGTGAGGCCTCAGAGCTAGAGACTGCAACCAACAAGCTGTGAGGCCTCAGAGTTAGAGACTGCAACCAACAAACTGTGAAGCCTCAGAGCTAGAGACTGCAGCCAACAAGCTGTGAGGCCTCAGAGCTAGAGACTGCAACCAAAAAAATGTGAGGCCTCAGAGCTAGAGACTGCAACCAACAAGCTGAGAGGCCTCAGAGCTAGAGACTGCAACCAACAAGCTGTGAGGCCTCAGAGCTAGAGAGACTGCAACTAACAAGCTGTGAGGCAGGGGTACTGTACATAATAGACAACAGGACATAAGAGATGACAAAATAATAATAATAATAATAATTAATAATTAATTAATAATAATTAATATTGTAGATGCCAGATGACTGGAAAACATTGCATAGAATTCTACAATGTAACAAGTGCAGGCAGTGGATAGAGTTGCAGAGTCACATGGGAGTGTTTACTTATTAACTGAAATTACTGACAGCATCAAATGCTATAGTTAACCAGCAGCTATGTCCTGTAAAATCCTGTATACAAGATATATATAGACTGTGCAAGGAGTGAGTGCAGCTCTGGAGTATAATAAAGGATGTAACTCAGGATCAGTCCAGGATCAGTAATGTAATGTATGTATACAGTGACTGCACCAGCAGAATAGTGAGCGCAGCTCTGGAGTATAATACAGGATATAACTCAGGATCAGTACAGGATAAGTAATGTAATGTATGTACACAGTGACTGCATCAGCAGAATAGTGAGTGCAGCTCTGGAGTATAATACAGGATGTAACTCAGGATCAGTACAGGATAAGTAATGTAATGTATGTACACAGTGACTGTACCAGCAGAATAGTGAGTGCAGCTCTGGAGTATAATACAGGATGTAACTCAGGATCAGTACAGGATAAGTAATGTAATGTATGTACACAGTGACTGTACCAGCAGAATAGTGAGCGCAGCTCTGGAGTATAATACAGGATGTAACTCAGGATCAGTACAGGATAAGTAATGTAATGTATGTACACAGTGACTGCACCAGCAGAATAGCAAGCGCAGCTCTGGAGTATAATACAGGATATAACATATACTACAGGACATACTCTAGACTAGATAATACAGAAAATTCCCTTCAAGCCCGCTATCTTTAGTGACGTCATTTTCTTTCATATATGATAAACTACTTCTCATTGAATAGTATTAGTAAACATATTTCAGTGTTTTGCTTTGAAGTCAATATTGGGAATAAGTGTTGTGTTCTATAGTAGATATGCAGCAACATATAAGACACAAGTATCTATTGCATTCAGTGAATATTTATACATTTCCATTCACTGACATGTAACATCTGACAGGTGCATTATTGTACATACACATGTGTGGAACAGAAACCCTCCACACAAATGTCCTATATGCACAGAGCCCATGTGACGGAGCTGCTGGACCCGCGTCCTGGTCTCTCTGCAGCCTCTGCACCTCCTATGGTTACTGCACTTCACAGCAGCTGCAGAAAATAAATCAGAACTACAACAAAGGCAGCAAGGCTCAGACATGGATGCTGCATGCAAGATGCTGCAGAGAGACAGGAGGTCTTCCAGGTGCCTGAGCACAGATGTGACAGGCAGGCAGCCAGAGACAGACAAATATACTCTGTCAATGTCATTCCCAGCCTCCAACAGGAGCTCCCCTAACACCCCTCCTTTCTACGGTTGGGCAGACATCTCCTCCCTCTCCCAGCATCACCTAGGAAGAGAAGACAGAGGGGTAGAGGGGGGATAAACACAGTCACATCATGAAGTAGGCACTGCCATACTAAAGGGGGGCTAGCAGCAGCGGCAAGCATGAGAAATGCAATATGGCCATGCCCACCACCGCACGTCGGAGGCAGGTCTGGCCAACAGAGAGCAAGGCGCAGGACAACTCACCAGCTTTGGTTTGTTTTTGCTGTCATCTTGATCATTGGGTTTTCTTTTTGGATTCCTGCCGCCGCCAACCTCAGAGGTCTTCCCCGGGGAGTCCTCTCCTCCAGCAGCTGCTTGCTGGTTATCCATTTTTTTTTTCTCTTTTATGAAATCCCCCCCAACAGTCGTCTATTGAAATCCGTGCCACCCAATGCCAGGCTGGTGCTGGGTGGCTGGTTGGGGGGGTTGATGTGACAGACACCACCTATTATGTCTTTATTAATTCTGTGTGTCTTGTCCCTCCTTTACGTACACTGTTGCAAGGCGGGCTCCTTTAAAATCTGTACGTACCCCAGTGGGCAGCTTTTGTGCCCACTCCTGAGCCTTGTCACAGCAGCCAGGCTGTGCGGTCCCTATAGAGGATCCCTCAGCTCCCTCCAGCCCTGTGCCTTTGCATGCTTCAAGCCTTTTTTTCTATTTTTTTCTCCTCTCTCTATAAGCTAGTCTCCCTTTAAGGCAACAGAGAAAGGAGTTCTCTCTTCTCTTACTCCCTCCCAACCAGGAAATGAATCTCTAGGCTGGAACAATCAAGGGCCTATCGAGGAGTGCACATGTCCACAGTGCAGACTGTGCAACCCAGGACGCTTCTTTGTACATCCTGTCTGACGATTATCTCCGGCAGGGCGTTCGCAAATCCGATGAAATGATGTCACCGATTGCCCACGAGTCAGCGCATTGTCCCATTGTTATTGTTCATTGTTAGTTACTACTTGATACATTGTAGTCAGGGAATGGATACAATTCTTTGCGTCTGTCACAGCTGCCTGTTAACCCCTTGCTGCTTCTTAAAGGCACGCTGCATGATTGCGTACTTCGACACGTTTGATTCTTTTTAAATCCGCCATGCCACTGCCGGTGTAGCAGTCTATAAGATGGTACAGAGCTCAATGGATGGCTTTGGCTGCAAATTCATTTGTACTGCAGAAAAATTCTCGCTGTAGCCTCAGTCTAAGAGCGCATACACATGAGAGCGATTACAGGGGTCACTAATATTCTATCCACAGGATATTGGATAAGTGTCTCAATATCAGGAAAACAGGGGAGTGAAAGTCTCCATAACCCTCCACGTGAGTGTCAGAGCATTTGTGTGACCAGGTATGAGGTTGCCAAGACTGTAATCTCCAGCGGCGTCCACGGTGCCATAGAAGTGAACGGTCGCGCAAGCAAGCTCCACTCACAAGGAGGCTTTAAGGACGTTTGGCCCCACATTCCTAAGGGTTGTCCCATTACGGACCCCCTTTCCACAGGACAAGGGATAAGCGTCCGATATCTGGGGGCCCAATTGCTTCAGGGACTGTAGTGAATGGAGCACTGGTCATGCAAGCGGTCACAGGGAGACTTTAGGAGGACTTTTTGTCCCCCTTTCTAGGGCTACAAAGCAATTTTGGTCATAACTCCTATAATGTGACCTAATATTGTGTCACCCTACAAATCCTTCACTAATGTAAGTAAATGGAGAAGCATTGCAACGACTGTGACTCTTACTCACATAAAGATTGTGCACCGCTGGCATTTTTGTGACTAGAAGTTGGGGTCGCACAGTGACTCCATTCGCTTACAATAGGGTGACCATTGTGGCCGAGGGGTGCATTCACTGCAGTCTGTCGCATGACAAAAAGCCACACAGAAGATGCGCAATAAAAATGTAACATTACAGAATTTCCAAACCTGTTGGATTTTGGTCACAGGTTACAAGTTGAATGTATATTTTGTTTTTACCATGCACGCAACTGCGACATATGTGCAACACGTCTGCAACTTTGACTGTGTTTTTAGGCTATGGCGATATGTGCTTCGTAACAAAATGTTGCACAGATGTCACATGACTAAAAAAGTCAGTGACTTACTATTGCGCAATTTTTATTTTATTTTTTAGAGCTTATGTTTGGTTGTATAAATACAGTCACATTGCAGACATGTCACATGCGACTTTCATCGAAATCTATGGTAAATTTGCAGGTGTCTTTTGAACCAAATCGATCAGTATTGTATTTTCTGCTACTGACGCATTGTAGCGACATCTCGCAATGAAAGATCATACATATGCATCAAATGTATGGTTGTGCAACAGGTCGCTGTGTGGCCCGAGCCTCACGGCCAAATCTCCGTGCTCACAAAAAGTTACACAACAGTAAGGGTGCATTCACACTAAGTATACGCTGAGCTGATTCTGAACGTAAAGCACGTTCAGAATCAGCGCGTACAAAGCAGATCCCATTCATTTCAATGGGAGCCGGCATATGAGCGTATCACATTTAAACCAATAGGGAAAAAAGCAGCCTATTCATTTCAATGGGGAGTGCTCGTATGCCGGCTCCCATCGAAATGAATGGGATCTGCTTTGTACACGCTGATTCTGAACGTGCTTTACGTTCAGAATCAGCTCAGCGTATACTTAGTGTGAATGCACCCTAAGTCGCATGCACAACTGTTTTAGGCTAAGACCCCATTTTGTGAGTTGCAGCAGAAAAGTGCTGCAGTAAAAACTGTGGCTGTAACATATCGCGGTTTTTCCCACAGCATTTTTCACAAAAAGTCTCCAGAGATTTCCCCTGCAGACCTAAAACATGAACATATAAGGGAGCGTTCACACTACCGTCAGTGTCCGACAGGTAGTGTCCGCTCCTAATGTCCGTGCGAGATTTTGAACGGACACTAGGAGCGGACACTACCTGTCGGACACTGACCGTAGTGTAAACGCCCCCTAAGCACACCACGAAACAGCACCCAGCTTTCCCTGAACTGCACCCAACCTCACTGTGTGAATTCACTCTAAGTGGAGATAAAGAGTAGGTTGGATAAATATAAAGCTGTGTTGTACCATGTTGCACTATGTCTCCAGAAAGTTTTTACCCGATTTTCAACACATTTGTGGTTTGTGGTATATACTCGAGTATAAGCCGAATTTTTCAGCACAGTTTGTGTGCTGAAAAAGCCCCCATCGGCTTATACTCGAGTCAAGCAAAAAAAAAAAAAAAAAAAATATTATTTTTGGTGGGGGTGGTCTATGACCAAAAAAAGAAGTGAAAAAAAAAGAAGCTTTAAAAAAATATATAATAAAAATATAAAGTAAATAAAAGTTCTACATCCCTCCTTTCCCTAGAATACATATAAAAGTAGAAAATGACTGTGAAACACAAACACATTAGATATCCCTGTGTCTGACAGTGCCCGGTCTACTGAATATAGGGGATCTGCAGTGCTCCTGTTCCATCAGGAAGGGGTTAATAGGAGCACTGCAGATCCCCTATATTCAGCCAGACTGAAGTCCAAATGGGGGAAAAAAAACTCAGTCCTCAAGCTCAGGGAAGGGGCAGACAGACAACCAAAACACCCCCTCCCCTTCCTCAGAATCTACTGCACCCAAAAACATTTTAATTTTTAAAATTTTCCAGCAGCTGCTGCTTTCCCCCCCCCCCCCCCCCCCCCTCGGCTTATATTCGAGTCAATAAGTTTTCCCAGTTTTTTGTGGTAAAAATAGGGGCCTCGGCTTATATTCGGGTCGGCTTATACTCAAGTATATACGGTAACTAAATGCAGCTCACTATAAAAACCGTGACCAAATTAAAACCCTCAACAAAGAAGTCTGTGTTTTTTTTCTGCTGCAGTGTTATCTACACTGCAATGTGTGAATATAACCTAATAGCATAAATTTAGAGGGTCTCAAGACAAAAAGCCTAACAAAGTGCCTACCAAATATTACAATGTATCTGTTGGCTGTTACTGAGACACAATCCTACTAATATTATAAAAAGTTTGTGTGTTTGGATGTTTGTGTGTTTGGATGTTTGTTCCACTATCACAGTCAAACGCCTGTACGGATTTGGCTGAGATTTCGCACTTACCTAGATATTTACCAGGAAGGAAAGATAGGCCACTTCACAAGACGCGCACTGCCCCGACAGCCCTGCTGGGACGATGCTCCGGCTCTGCTGTAGGGCCTCAGATCACATCCTCACAGGTCTGTCAGCGGCGCTCCCATTGGTATGCGGCAGGCTCTGGGCGGGCTTGTGAAGAAGCGGCACGGCCCAATATGTCCAAGGCAGTCTGTGGGCGGGCCACTTTCCACTCTGCGACCCGGCCAACATGGTGGCTACTCGCGGCTCCGGAGCGCCGCAGCCATGCCGCCTGCTCTGCCAGGCCATACCACTCTCTCGATGGTGGAAGTGACTGCGCAACTTCCCCCAGGACCCGACGTGGCTGCGCAGCGGCAATCAGCGAGAGACATCACGTCCATTGGCTCGGCCAGCGCAGTAAGTACACCGGGACACTGTAGGGTGCGGGTAGGGTGGCCGAGGGCAAAGCATTTGTGCCCCTGGCTAGTGCGCGGGAGGATGGTGCGCAGGACCCACTTTGGTGGGTTCAAGAGGGGGCCCGGCCATGTGAGGCAGTGGGAGAAGGGTTGCCTCTCCACGGCTCAGCGCCACCGCCAACCGGTGGACGAAGTCGCTGGCAGATGCTAGTAGTCACATAAATTCCAAACCTATTCGATTTTGGTTGCTGAACACAAGTTGCATGTGACTTGCAAGATTCAGCAGAATGGCGTTTGTTTCTTAGCTGTGCCTTAGACCAGATTTTTTTTAGCAGAATCCTGTCCAGGGCAATAATAAGTTTAGTGGAAATTAAAACTCCTCTTAACAAAGCAGGGGCACAGTCAGAAATCCTACTAATACTATAAATGTGAAACGTATGTTTCTATGTTTGGATGTTTGTTACTCAATCACGCAAAAATGGCTGAATGGATTTGAATGCAATTTGGCATTCGTAACCTCCATTCACACATAGGCTGCTTTTTATCCCGGTAAATGACATGGCTTCACGACTGTTATGAATTTATGTTCACATACTAAATTATACTGCTCTTGCCGGCAGGACAATTCAGCTAATTGCAGGTTGCCGATAAAGACACATCTGTTAACTCTCCATGTAAACACACAGATAACACTGAGTCCATTTTGTACAAGCATTTGCATATTATCTGATCTGCTCCAGTACGGAGACACTGAGATGGGAAAACCCCTTTAATCCAAATTGCAAGTTTCCCAATTTTAAATATGCTGGGAAAAAGAAAATTTAATTTGCCGCAAAATTCTAAAACAACGAGAGCTGTGAAGGAAGCCAGAAGTCACAGACTTCTACTCAAGTGGAGCTGAGGAGGATTGAGCAAACTAGGCGTCAAGTGTCTCTTAGAGCAGCCAAAACGTTGGAGCAGGCGGATCGTCAACACCAAAAACACACTCATTATATGGCGTCCAAACGAGCTGCTGAGATGCCGGAACAATTACAGGCACAAGGAACGAGTTCAGTGACAGGCCAGCTTCAGAGCTGCTAAAACGCTGGAGCAGGCAGATCATCAACACCAACAACATGCTCATTATATGGCGTCCCAGTGAGTTGCTGAGATGCTGGAACAATCACGGGCTTGGCACGAGGAATGAGTTCAGCGGCAGGACAGCTCGACAGTGGCAGGACAGCTCGACATCTGCAGACCATCGACGGCAGCAATTTGTAGTCAATAGTCAGATCATTGTTGCCAACAACACACAGACGAAGTCGCAGGCAGAGGCTAGTACACCATAAACCTGTCTGTACCAAAAAAATAGCATAAATAACATTACAAAACTGGTGCACTGAAAAAACGAAGAATGTAAATCCTGTATAACGCTGTGCAGTCTGCGTGCTATTTGTGTGACTCCATCTGTTACCTGGGGCTGTTGGATGTCTGTCACAAGTGACATGTCATAAACTTCGATGTCAGTCGCCTCGCTTGTGACATATTTGCATTTTTTTCACAGCACATGATGTCTGCTGCAAATACAAAATTACACCTAAATCCAAGTATACAAAAGTCACATTGAAACAAATGTCCCCAAATTATTTGTTTTATACTACTGTATGCAACTTCATGTTCTGTGAAATTGGATAGATATGTTCCTAGGAGCCCTGACAATGTTCTACACTATGTTTTATAGATAGGTTCCTAGGAGCCCTGACAGTGTCATACACTATGTATTATAGATAGATTCCTAGGAGCCCTGACAGTGTCATACACTATGTTTTATAGATAGGTTCCTAGGAGCCCTGACAGTGTCATACACTATGTTTTATAGATAGGTTCCTAGGAGCCCTAACAGTGTCATATACTATGTTTTAAGCCAAATTAAAATACCTGCCTGCTGCAGAACCAGCGTTGATTTGCAGAATGCTATACAGTGTATAGCTTCGGCCAATCAATGCTGCTTCTGCAGGACGAGTAAGGGCTGGTTCACATTAGCACTTGCCTCCCATCAGGAAGGAGTCCGCAAGAGTCTGCAAAGACCCCTGAGTATAATGATATTCTTTGTGGGGCCCGCGGTGTCACTTACCGATCCCGGTCCAGCCATGATCGGTAAGTAAATAGGGCCCGTTACTGTATGGAGTAACTCCAGCCGATAACGGCCTATTAAGAAAAAAAAAAAAAACGCAGCAGTAGCAGCTGTCGCCGGGCCCCCTAATGTCCCGGGCCCTGTGGCAGCTGCCTCCACGGTAGTTCCGCCCCTGGTAGTAGATGTCTGACCCTATTATTACATGTGACTGAGAAGAATCTTGTCACCACTAAGGTGGTTAGAAAGTTTTTGAAACTCTGCAAAATTTTTAATTAATTATATATTTTCGGAGGCAGATGTTAAGATTCTGCCTCAAAAGTCCGCCTGTAAAAAAAAAAAACTTTATGTGAACTTACACTAAGCATCACCAAAATGACACACACAGAGTTTTACACACGCAGAGCCGCCACCAAACATCCTCCTGATATGAGAAGAGAAAACTCTTCTTATGACTCAGGAAAAGCTTCTCCTAAGACGTTTCTTCCTGTGAGACGCCTCCTGCACCATTGAGGAACAAGAAGTCATTTGCTGACTCACTAGACAGATGTAGCAGAGCTGGATGTGTCATTAAACTCTGACACACAAGGTAATTCACAGCATATTCTGTAATCCTGCAAAGAGCTATAGGTGAATTATGGCACAGCCTTGTATTGTGTTAAAGAACAAAGCCAGCTCTGCTACATCTGTATTGTCACTACTACCAACACCTGTACAACAATCTGATCCTTCAGTGTTGTTCATTTATTGAATCTGTGAATAAAGCTGTAATAATAATATATATTGGGGGTTCTGGAATATTTGTAAATGAAGCAGAGCTAAATCTGTCAGATGTAGTAGAGCCGAGTGTGCAATTCGAGCAAAATTTGGCTGTTAAACTGGTCATATGCTTGAGATGAAAATGTTCTGAGACAATTTTGTAAGATTGGGCTGAACATGTATTGTGTACGGGGGCAAGAGGATATATCATAAGAAGAAGGGATAGGGCGAGTTGTATTCTAGAGGTGACAGCCCTGCACAACGCAACACTAATACTGGACCCATCAGAACAGGAAACCTAAGAGCTACAGTCAATGGAGGGAGCAGGGACTGAGCGACAGGAAGCAGATTGTAGGAAAAGTGATGCTTAAAGGGGTCACCTGCTCCGACTGTCAGACACACACTTCCCTTGTATTGTGTCCCATCTGTTTTTTTAAGAAACCTCCAGAACACAGCACAATACAGAAGTGTTACTGATAGAAGTCACATCCTGCTCAGAGGGTGAGGGGAATACTACTGGGGGCTGTATATACAGATATAGGCACATAGCTATCTATCTATCTATCTATCTATCTATCTATCTATCTATCCAAATATCTATCTATCTATGTATCTATCTATCTATCTATCTATCCAAATATCTATCTATCTATCTATGTATCTATCTATCTATCTATCTATCTATCTATCTATCTATCATCTATCCATCCAAATATCTATCTATCTATCCAAATATCTATCTATCTATCTATCTATCTATCTATCTATCTATCTATCTATCTCCTATCTATCTATCTATCTATCTATCTATCTATCTATCTATCTCCTATCTATCTATCTATCTATCTATCTCCTATCTATCTATCTATCTATCTATCTATCTATCTATCTATCTATCTGTCTATCTCCTATCTATCTATCTATCTATCTATCTATCATCTATCTATCTATCTATCCAAATATCTATCTATCTATCTATCTATCTATCTCCTATCTATCTATCTATCTATCTATCTATCTATCTATCTATCTATCTCCTATCTATCTATCTATCTATCTATCTATCTATCTATCTATCTATCTATCTATCCATCCATCCATCCAGCTATATTTGGTTGCTAACAATACGTAATGTGATTGATACATAAGTCACATTTGTAACCAATCCCAATGTTCTTGATGTATAACTGGTCGGTGCCATTAAAGCAAAATAAATATTAGAACAGAATTATTTAGAATTTAATCTCCGAACCTACACAGCTCCAACCACAAATACAATATCTATATGTAGAGGATAACTACAGGCCACACTTGTTTGCAGCAAATCCTCATTTATCCTGATTATGTATATTATCTTGTCTGTAACCAGTATAACTAGTTGTTATATACAGCGATGGCTGCAGGTGTATACTCCGAAGGTCACACGGCGCTGCTGTCTGTGACATAACATCTTCCCCAGGGCAGTCAGGGGTTAATAGTGAGGAAAGTTTCACAAGAGTGAATGTGCAGGCCGATGAATCGAGCGCCTATACTCTACTGTCCAGGCTGGGCAGTCTGTAGTGTGAGAGTCCACCTACAGTATAGCATCATGTATAATACATGACATACACTATGAGGACGAAAGTCCATAGAAGCAATCACAAGAAAATCTCTCTGGTTTAATCCACTGTTCAAGGTTCTGATAGATAAAAAATGCAACTATTTCAAATATTTAGGACTTGCCCAGTGGAAATATTTGTCACTATGGAGGAGAAATAGATACAAGTAGATACAAAGAGAGATAAATAGATAAATAATATAGGATATGAGATGGACAGATAGATGATAGGTAGATAGGTAGCTAGATTCAGATAGATAGATAGAGAGACAGACAGACAGACAGACAGACAGACAGACAGACAGACAGATAGATAGATAGATAGATAGATAGATAGATAGATAGATAGATATGAATGAATGGATAGATAGACAGACAGACAGACAGACAGACAGACAGACAGACAGACAGATAGATAGATAGATAGATAGATAGATAGATAGATAGATAGATAGATGATAGATATATAGATAGAGATAGATAGATAGGAGATAGATAGATTGATAGATAGATAGATAGATAGATAGATAGATAGATAGATAGATGATAGAGAGAGAGAGAGAGATAGATAGATAGATAGATAGATAGATAGATAGATAGATAGATAGATAGATAGATATGGGATGATAGATAGATAGATAGATAGATAGATAGATAGGGGATAGATAGATAGATAGATAGATAGATAGACAGATAGATAGGAGATAGATAGATAGATAGACAGACAGACAGACAGACAGACAGACAGACAGATAGATAGATAGATAGATAGATAGATAGATAGGAGATAGATAGATAGATAGATAGATAGATAGATAGACAGACAGACAGACAGACAGATAGATAGATAGATAGATAGATAGATAGATAGGAGATAGATAGATAGATAGATAGATAGATATGAATGGATAGATAGATAGATAGATAGATGATAGATAGATAGATAGATAGATAGATAGATAAATAGATGATATATAGATAGATAGATAGATAGATAGATAGATAGATAGATAGAGAGATAGATAGATATGGGATGATAGATAGAAAGATAGATAGATAGATAGATAGATAGATGATAGATAGATAGATAGATAGATAGATAGATAGATATTAGATAGTTTAATAAATAAATAGAGATAGATAGATAGATAGATAGATAGATAGATAGAAAGATAGATAGATAGATAGATAGATAGATAGATAGATAGATAGATAGATAGGAGATAGATAGATAGATAGATAGATAGATAGATAGGAGATATATAGATAGACAATAGATAGATGATAGATAGATAGATAGATAGATAGATAGATAGATAGATAGATAGATAGATAACATCTCTATATGTGTGTATTGTTTGTTGTAAGTTTTGATGTTACTGAAGATTTCCCACTTTCTGATGTGACTTGTCAGTAAATAGTCTGTGCGGTGTCACGGTGTATTGTGGTGTAGCGATGTGCAGCAGATGTTACAGTGTTACTGTGAGAACTTCTTTCCTGGAATTCTACATACGGCAACAATAAAGCCAATTTACTTCTTCTCTACAAACTATCTGTATTAACCCTTTCAGCGACTATCCGCCTTTTTTACTTTATCTTCACAACAGTCACAGCTCACTTTCTGACACAGAGCTCCAAATCACCTGCATGGAATAGAAACATGCGGCATATTCATGGAGAAAATAATGAGGATAAAAAGGTGACATTTTCTATGATATCTATCTATCTATCTATCTATCTATCTATCTATCTCCTATCTATCTATCTATCTATCTATCTATCTATCTATCTATCTATCTATCCATGGCCGCCATCAGGAATTTTGGGGCCCCATACAGCCTAAGTGTCTGGCCCCCCCCTCCCCTGCGATTTTTGCTTTGCGCGCCGCGGGAAATTTATCCCCACTCACTGTTATGTTGACTCCGCCCACTCATTAATTTTCCATTTGCCCGCACACTGTATAATCCTCCTACAGTCACCCGTAAATTATATGTCCCCCTCCGTCTCTCCCCTAGCTTCATATACACCCTTCATCTGCCCCCAGATTCATGTCCCCTCCATCTCTGCCCCCAGATTCATGTCCCCACATTTCTGCCCACAGATTCATGTCCCTCCATCTCTGCCCCCAGATTCATGTCCCCCCATCTCCATACCTCCCAACTTTTGAAGAACTAAAAGAGGGACAAAATGTGTGGCGCGCTTAGCGCGCCGCAGCAATTTAGCCCCGCCCACTTTTGTGTTGACTCCGCCCACTCGTTAATTTTTCATGTGCCCGCACACAGTATAATCCTCCTACAGTCACCCGTAAATTATATGTCCCCCCTCTATCTCTCCCCCAGTTTCATATATACCCTTCATCTGCCCCCAGTTTCATGTCCCCCTTCCATCTCTGCCCCTAGATTCATGTCCCCACATCTCTGCCCCCAGTTTCATGTCCCCTCCATCTCTGCCCCCAGATTCATGTCCCCCCAGATTCATGTCCCCCCTCCATCTCTGCCCCCAGATTCATGTCCCCTCCATCTCTGCCCCCAGATTCATGTCCCCCCAGATTCATGTCCCCCCTCCATCTCTGCCCCCAGATTCATGTCCCTCCATCTCTGCCCCCAGATTCATGTCCTCTCCATCTCTGCCCCCAGATTCATGTCCCCACAGTGTCATGCCATCCCCTCCTTCATCTGCCCCAGTGTCATTCCGTCCTCTCTTTCATCTGCCCCCAGATTCACGTTCCACCTCCACATTAAACTTACCTTCTCCTCCGCTCCCTCGCCGCTCTCTGCGCGTCTCTCTTGCTGACACATGCGGCTGAAGGAAGGAGCTGACATGGGTCAGCTCCACGCTTCGCCGCTGGGTGTCTCTCTCGCTGACACATATGCGGCTGAAGCGAGGAGCTGACCTGTGTCAGCTCCTCGCTTCGCCGCTGCCGCCTCTCTCGCTGACGCTGACATGTATGCGGCTGAAGCGAGGAGCTGACCTGTGTCAGCTCCTCACGTCGCCGTTGCCGCCTCTCTCGCTGACACATATGCGGCTGAGCCGGGTTCCGGCTCAGCTGCATATGTGTCAGCGAGACAGGCGGCAGCGGCGAAGCAAGGAGCTGACCTGTGTCAGCTCCTCGCTTCAGCCGCGTTATGTGCTCAACTCAGATCTGCGTCCTCTGGACGCAGATCTGAGTTGAAACAGGACATATAATGACTGCTGCCAGCGCCAGGGGGCCCGGGCCCCCCCCCATTTTAAAATTTGGCCGGGCCCCTGATGCCAGTAGCAGTAGTACTGGCCTATCGGCGGCCCTGTATCTATCTATCTATCTATCTATCTATCTATCTATCTATCTATCTATCTCCTATCTATCTATCTATCTATCTATCTATCTCCTATCTATCTATCTATCTATCTATCTATCACATATATATGTATCTCATATATTCTGTAATATCAATAGACAAAACTCACAATACAAATACATAGATATATTGATATTTTTCATGTCTATTTCCTGTTTTATCTCTGCCATATCTATCTATCTATCTATCTACCTACCTATCTATCTCCTATCTATCTATCTATCTATCTATCTATCTATCTATCTATCTACCTATCTATCTCCTATCTATTTATCTATCTATCTATCTATCTATCTATCTCCTATCTATCTATCTATCTATCTCCTATCTATCTATCTATCTATCTATCTATCTATCTATCTATCTATCTATTATCTATCTATCTATCTATCTATCTATCTATCTATCTCCTATCTATCTATTTATCATCTATCTATCTATCTATCTATCTCCTATCTATCTATCTATCTATCTATCTATCTATCTCCTATCTATCTATCTATCTATCTATCTATCTATCAATCATCTATCTATCTATCTATCTATCTATCTATCTATCTCCTATCTATCTATCTATCTATCTATCTATCTATCTATCTCCTATCTATCTAGCTATCTATCTCCTAGCTATCTATCTATCTATCTATCTATCTATCTATCTATCTATCTATCTATCATCTATCTATCTAACTATCTATCTATCTCCTATCTATCTATTTATCTCCTATCTATCTATCTATCTATCTATCTATCTATCTATCTATCTACCTACCTGTGTTACACAATTTAATATGTTTAAAGTATGTCTGCAATGAAACAGGTATTTTCAATAACAGTGCAGGCTATTAAAGGATTAAAGAATTCTCTCTTGATGATATCCTTTTGTTTTACTATAATTTAGAGAGTCCCAATAAGAGAAGCTTATCCAGTATTGCCTAATGTATTGGGGTGCACTGTCTGATATACTGTAATATAGTACCTTATATGCTGTAATATACTGACTTATATATTGTACCTGTTATACTGTAATACACTGCCTGATATAATGTTATGTGCTGTATTGTCTGATATACTGTAATGCTCTAGCAGATATACGCTTACAGTTAAAGCAGCCATTTTCTTGTAGTGCGGGTATGCGCAGTCGGCTCTGCCCAGGCCCAATGCCTGGCAGAGTGAATGAAGAGCCGGAAGACGCCGCGGGGAAGCTGTACGGAGAAGACTTCTAAAGGTAGGAGAAGAACCAGCGTTGATTGGCCGACTGTATAGCATTCGGCCAATCAACGCTGGTTCTGCATCTAATTTTTTCCATTTGAATAGCGAGTGGTACTCAATCGAGTACGAGTATTTCGAATACCGTAGTATTCATTCTAATACCTACTCAATCGAGTACTACTCGCTCATCTCTAGCTGTAATACACTGCCTTACATGCTCTTATATCCTGTAATATACTACCTGCTCTCACTCTCTTGTACCCCTCTCTTCTCCCTGCAACAAAATCACAAGTAATAAACCCCTCCCACATCTGAGGTCACACGACGCTGTGATGTAGCAGCAAACACAGAGCGTGAGATCAGGCAGATGCATCCTGGGAAATGTAGTTTGTCCACAGATTCACTGCATGGAAATAACAGTCATACAAGGAGCAGCAAGTAACATAAAGCCAAGCAAAAGCTGCACAAGGGAACAGGGAGGTGTGGATGTATGTGCAGATCATTTTTGAAAATTATATAACTTCTTTAAAAAAAAAAAAAAAAAAGACTTTTATTTTAGCTGCTAGATGAAAAAAAATCAGCAACTACCTCCCAATGAAATGAATGAGAGGATGATTTCGGATTACGCCTCAAATTCGGCATCATATTTGTACATGTGAACACCCCTGAAGCAGATGGTTCTGTATTGCAGATAGCCATAGGCACCTTCTGTGTCCCTGTATAGCGCCCCCTAGACTTTCTGCAACACATTGTCATTGCGTTGTCTCCAGAGTACAACATGTGACCGAGCTGAATAAAATTGGAGGTGCGTTACAAGATCATAGATTGCAATGGCCGCCATACATCAATACATCATGGATCCATGATTCCACCATGTGCTGATCCCATCCGTGTTTCCTGTTAGTAGAGCGCGCTGATACAAGGTGTGAAGGGCACAGACTGTTTCAGTCCTACGCGACTGCTCGATGTGACCTTGGCCTTATCACAGCTCAGTATTGATCACTTTCCAAGGTGTAAAATCCCGAGGGAGATACAATCTGATATGAAGTGCCGCCAACTCATAAAACCTGCTAATATTCTTTCACTTTCCTGCTTTACTCTGAATAAAACTTTTTACCACTCCATAGAGAAGCCAAAGGTCGCAAAACGGTGCTGTTTAACCCTTTCACTGCTCGCGACACCGCCTGACAGCAAAAGTTTACAAAAAAGAACATCAAGAATTCAGGCAAACTTTGTGAAAGTTTTATGTCTAGTAAATTAGACGCAAGGCACCGTCATAGGGCGTAAAACTGACGGATGGATTCCCAATATTATACCACAAGTCTACTTATAAATTGATTACAATTGAGCATCAAAATTTTATTTTAAAAAAAAAATGTCAGACTCCATTATTACACATTAGGATTCTCAGAAAAATCTACAAAAATGAGTAGGGGGTTCTCAGTATTCATTCTGGTCAAGGTGTATGGGTCCACTAGACACTTTATGCAACCTCTGTATTGTGGGTACTAGAGATGAAGGATCTGCTGTTTGTTTCAAATTTTCCAAAAATCTCAGGTTCAGGAATCCAAGATTTTTGGGGTTTGCCACTAGAAATATGGGAACCCCACAAGATTAGCTTTGATGACTATTCACCAGGTTCGTTCCTCCAGCTTACAACTGGAATTCTAGTATCATACTTTGGGGTCTCCATGGGAGGGAGATAAAATAAGAAACACTCCTGCGCATCTTTGTGGCGTCCGGCATTTCCTCTGACATTCTCTTCTGGCCTCTTCCTACCTCTGGCTGATGTCACACAAGTGTCTTGATGTTGGTGCATCATCATGGACATCAACTGTGACCTGTGAGGACTAGGGTTGAGCCGATCTTGAGATTTCAGGATCGATTTTAAAATCTGATTTACGGTTATTTTCAAGCCGATCCCTATCCCAATCGCGATTGTGAAATTTGCTCAATCGCCATTCGGGATCCAATATTTCCCTATCCCGATGCTCAACCCTAATTGTATATTATATATACAGTAGGGTTGAGCCGATCTTGAGATTTCAAAATCCAATTTCCAATCATTTTCCAGCCGATCCGATCGTGAAACTTGCTTGATCGCTGATCGGGATCCAATCTTTCCTGATCCCGATCGCTCAACCCTAGTGAGGACCCTACTACAGTCCTATGAAAAAGTTTGGGCACCCCTATTAATCTTAATCATTTTTAGTTCTAAATATTTTGGTGTTTGCAGCAGCCATTTCAGTTTGATATATCTAATAACTGATGGACACAGTAATATTTCAGGAGTGAAATGAGGTTTATTGTACTAACAGAAAATGTGCAACATGCATTAAACCAAAATTTGACCGGTGCAAAAATATGGGCACCCTTATCATTTTATTGATTTGAATACTCCTAACTACTTTTTACTGACTTACTGAAGCACAAAATTGTTTTTGTAACCTCACTGAGCTTTGAACTTCATAGCCAGATCTATCCAATCATGAGAAAAGGTATTTAAGGTGGCCAATTGCAAGTTGTTCTCCTATTTGAATCTCCTCTGAAGAGTGGCATCATGGGCTACTCAAAACAACTCTCAAATGATCTGAAAACAAAGATTGTTCAACATAGTTGTTCAGGGGAAGGATACAAAAAGTTGTCTCAGAGATTTAACCTGTCAGTTTCCACTGTGAGGAATATAGTAAGGAAATGGAAGACCACAGGGACAGTTCTTGTTAAGCCCAGAAGTGGCAGGCCAAGAAAAATATCAGAAAGGCAGAGAAGAAGAATGGTGAGAACAGTCAAGGACAATCCACAGACCACCTCCAAAGAGCTGCAGCATCATCTTGCTGCAGATGGTGTCACTGTGCATCGGTCAACTATACTGCGCACTTTGCACAAATAGAAGCTGTATGGGAGAGTGATGAGAAAGAAGCCGTTTCTGCACGTACGCCACAAATAGAGTTGCCTGAGGTATGAAAAAGCACATTTGGACAAGGCAGCTTCATTTTGGAAACAAAAATTGAGTTGTTTGGTTATAAAAAAAAGGCGTTATGCATGGCGTCCAAAAAGAAACAGCATTCCAAGAAAAACACATGCTACCCACTGTAAAATTTGGTGGAGGTTCCATCATGCTTTGGGGCTGTGTGGCCAATGCCGGCATCGGGAATCTTGTTAAAGTTGAGGGTCGCATGGATTCCACTCAGTATCAGCAGATTCTTGAGAATAATGTTCAAGAATCAGTGACGAAGTTGAAGTTACGCCGGGGATGGATATTTCAGTAAGACAATGATCCAAAACACCGCTCCAAATCCTCAGGCATTCATGCAGAGGAACAATTACAATGTTCTGGAATGGCCATCCCAGTCCCCAGACCTGAATATCATTGAACATCTGTGGGATGATTTGAAGCGGGCTGTTCATGTTCGGCGACCATCTAACTTAACTGAACTTGAATTGTTTGTCCAAAATACCTTTATCCAGGATCCAGGAACTGATTAAAAGCTACAGGAAGCGACTAGAGGCTGTTATCTTTGCAAAAGGAGGATCTACTAAATATTAATGTCACTTTTCTGTTGAGGTGCCCATACTTTTGCACCGGTCAAATTTTGGTTTAATGCATATTGCACATTTTCTGTTAGTACAATAAACCTCATTTCAATCCTGAAATATTACTGTGTCCATCAGTTATTAGATATATCAAACTGAAATGGCTGTTGCAAATACCAAAATATTTAGAACTAAAAATGATTAAGATTAATAGGGGTGCCCAAACTTTTTCATAGGACTGTATATAGTATAATAGGGTTGAGCTGATCTTGAGATTTCAGGATCGAATTTAAAATACGATTACCGATCATTTTCCAGCTGATCCCGATCATGAAATTTGCTCGCTCACCAATCGGGATCTGATCTTTACCGATCCCGATCGCTCAACCCTAGTCAATGCTTCTCTACAAGAAAAGTCACTTTTGGGGTTGAGCCGATCTTGAGATTTCAAAATCTGATTTCCGATGATTTTCCAGCCGATTCTGATCTTTGAAATTTGCTTGATCGCTGATCGGGATCCGATCTTTCCTGATCCCGATCGCTCAACCCTAGTGAGGACCCTACTAGACATACACATTGATCAAAATATATACGGCCTCTTAGATGATTCTTTTCTATAATTCGGTTGTATTTGTTACAATTGTTACAATTGTATTAAATTTAAACCCACCTCAACTCCAGGCTGATACATATTACCTGGTACTGGTACCATGATAGGAGTGAGACTGGGGCATAGCTGATCGGAGTGCAGGGCTAACAGGTCCTAGACCCTGAGGGGGTCCCAAAGGTCCCTCTGCCATATAAAAGGTACCACAAGGTAGATAGGAGCCGCAAAACAGATTTTTGCATTACATTAGTAGTACAGGCTATAGCTGCTAGATTTACGGAGATGGGTCATTGATCCGTTGGCATTGAGAAGAATTTTTTTCCCCTAAAATGAGAAAAATTGCCTTCCACCTCATGAGATTTGCGTTATCTTCAGCCCTTTTTTCAGCCCTAACAAGACACTTTTCACTGAATCACAACCAGACCTTTATGTCTCACCCCCTGACCACATGACACCATCATGACCCTGGAAACCACCAGTTTGACAATGTTTCAGAACTTTTTTACATTCTTGGTTTCCTTCGTTACTCTAATAAGATCTCTTCGCCAGAATATACTGTTACAATAGATGTGAGACGGAGGGAAATCTTGACATTATTGACCAGTTTTAACACTTTGAGGACATCTTAGCAGAAAAACAATTTGGTGGCAGGGTTACTGCACAGCCTAATATTTCCCTATGACATATAGGAAGGCTATTAAAAGCTCTGACAATGGAAAGGAGGGATTGTAAGGTGATTACATAATTGTACGAGTAGTTGTCACACAATCCCACACAATCCAAGTCAAGACAGGACGTGAGAGGTTCTTCACTTCTTATTGACAGCAAAATAACTGTGTAAGACGAGGCAGAGAAGTGCTTATGTGATGCATCATTGCAGCGCGACTATGATGACCGGAGTATCGGGCGAGACATCCCCTATATCGGGCGAGACATCCCCTATAATGCCAGAAGACTAGTCTTAGAATATAGAGATGAGCGAATAGTATTCGAAACTCCAGTTTCGAATAACTTGCTCCATAGGAATGAATGGGGGTGGCCAGCACGCGACTGGTGGCGGCTGCCGGCGGTTAACCCCTTGCTGTTCGCCCACTCCCATTAATTCCTTTGGGAGCAAAGTATTCAAAACTTTGTTTCAAATACTATTCGAATCAACACTATTAGAATATCTTATGGATTGTTACAATGAAGAGACGGTTATGGTCATGGCTTCTGGACAGTGGTCCCCAACCTTTTTTGTACCAAGGACCACTATCATGCAAGTTAATTGCCAGCAGGATGAGGGCAGAATTTGGAGTGGGGAAGGTGGAAAAATTTTTAAAAATAACCTGATGCTCACAATCCGGTGTCTCCCAGAGTGGTCTGGTCCTGTTGCTCCAGTGTGTTTTCTTCAGGTGGTAATACCCTCTGCACAGTGACGTCATGTGTCTTCTCCTAAGACATTGATTCTCCTAAAGCACAATCGGCTTTGCCCTAGGCCCGAGGCCTAGTAGTTTCACCCCCCAGCACCGGAAGAAGATGCGTGAAGAGGCCGTTCCAGAAGAAGATGGAGGCGTTGCTGGAGAGTTCTCTCGCAGCATTGGGGACACCCCCAGTGCTGTTTTAGCACTGAGGACCGCCCCCAGTGCTGCGAGAGAACTCATTTACATACCGGCGAAAATCACGATTTCTACCAAACGGCGGCACGGAGAAGACATCTAAAGGTAGGAGAGGAATAGCCTTTCTTAAGGCCATTCCTATGTGTTAGGATCCCTTTAAATGGGAATATACTGTAAAAAGTGATTAATTTCTACGATGTAATGTATCAGTATAAATGATTAGTTTTGGTTGGATGTAACTTTATATATGGCTGATGTGGTTATAGTTTAGTAATGTGGTTATGATATCCAGACCCTCACTAGTGATCCAGCCAGTGGTGTAACTACCGCAGAAGCAGTGGAGGCAGCTGCCACAGGGCCTGGGACATTAGGGGGCCTGGTGACAGACCCCCGAGTATAATGATCGGAGGCCCGGGCAGGCTTCGGCCTAGTTGTCTGATGTCTCTGATGTCACATAAACCCGGCCTGCGTCCCGGGTCTTGTGACATCCGACGTCATTGAAGAAGTACGACAACGGAGGACTGCAGCGGAGCCGGGGGACAGGTAAAAGGTTTTTTTTATGTTTTTATTCCCACGGGTTTCCGATTATTATACTTTGGGGTCTGAAAAGACCCCAGAGTATAATAATTGTTTATGGGTGTCCACAGTGGGACATAATACTGTGTGCAGGGGCCACTATGGGGGATGATACTGTGTGCAGGGGCCACTATGGGGACATAATACTGTGTGCAGGGGCCACTATGGGGCATAATACTGTGTGCAGGGGCCACTATGGGGACATAATACTGTGTGCAGGGGCCACTATGGGATATAATACTGTGTCCAGGGGCCACTATGGGGACATAATACTGTGTGCAGGGGCCACTATGGGGCATAATACTGTGTGCAGGGGCCACTATGGGGACATAATACTGTGTGCAGGGGCCACTATGGGGCATAATACTGTGTGCAGGGGCCACTATGGGGACATAATACTGTGTGCAGGGGTCACTATGGGGCTTAATACTGTGTGCAGGGGCCACTAAGGGACATAATACTGTGTGCAGGGGTCAATAATGGACATAATACTGTGTGCAGGAGCCACTAAGGGTCATAATAGAGCACGCAGGAATGCGGAGGAGGGGGTTGGTCGAGGTCTTCGGCATCGGTGTTGGTTGGGGGGGGGGGGGGTGGCCATGTCAAAAGTTCGCCACGGGGCCCCGCCATTCCTAGTTACGCCACTGGATCCAGCAGTAACAGACTTTACAATGTATCCATTTCCAGCAGGGTGTGAACAGTCCTATAGAAAGAATGTGTTCAATCTGAATTCCTGCAATATTGCTATTATTTCCTCTGCTAAAAAAGATTCCTACAACTCTAAATTGATGACAGAAATGATGTGATGTGTTATAAAGTATGTTTCTAATTACTATTGTAATTGAAAAAAGTTCTGTTTCCAATATGATCGCATCATGAAACGTTCGTGAACTTAAACAATTAAAACTTTCCATTCAAGATGAAAAAAAGGAAACAAAACAAGAAACCGTAAAAGACATCAAATAAAAAAAGTTTCCTGTGATTTATTCAGATCATATATGATGAATTTTGCAAAACATTTAAATTCATGTTTTTCACTACATCTGATCAAAGTCCCAATAAATCGATTTTTTTCTAGCCTGTAACATAAAAGTTGAGATTTCGGTGTTTATTAGGGACATCATTCGTTTGCATTAAAGGACATTTTCCTTTGATTTTTGCATCCTGTGGATACACGCTGCGTCCGAGCGCCCTGGGGGACACCTGCTTATGAATCTGCAGAAATAATTACAGGTGACATGATCCATAAATAACTGACTGTCACTTTGTTTTAATTTTTTGGAAATAGTTTAACTTTTTGGGATTAGATTTAAAGGGATATTCCTATGTGAAACAGGCATGGCGTTTCCATAGGATTTACCTTAAGGCTAAGGCACCAGGCGTCTAGTGCAAAAGCAAAATTTCAGCAATTCCTTCTCTGTCTGGGCCCAGACCATCATGACAACTTTTTTAAAAATAACATGTCTGTGCATACAAGCTCCCCATCATTCCCCTCCCCTGTCAGTGCCCTAAGGGGGCATTCACACGGAGTAACGCCGGGCGTGTATTACAGCCGTACACGCCGGCGTTACGGCAGACTGCCGAACACTTCCCATTCACTTCAATGGGAGCGCTCGTAACAGCGGCGTTTACGAGCGCTCCCATTGAAGTGAATGGGAAGTGTTCGGCAGTCTGCCGTAACGCCGGCGTGTACGGCTGTAATACATGCCTGGCATTACTCTGTGTGAATGCCCCCTAACATAGTAACTGTGCTCCCTTTTTGTGTTACAGCTCCAGCTGCAACTTTTGACATTAAAGGGATCCTATCATTGGATACCCTTTTTTTCTCGATAACACATAGGAATAGCCTTAAGAAAGGCTATTCTTCTCCTACTTTTAGATGTCTTCTCCACGCCGCCGTTTGGTAGAAATTCGGGTTTTCTTCAGTATGCAAATGAGTTCTCTTGCAGCACTGGGGGCGGTCCTCAGCGCTCAAACAGCCCTAGGGGCGTCCCCAATGCAGCGAGAGAACTCTCTAGCGACGCCTCCATCTTCTTCTGGAACACCATATCCCTGTGTCTTCTTCCATCATGGGTTTCAGTCTTCTAGGTCTCGGGCAGAGCCGACTGTGCATGCCCAGGCCACAAGAAAATGGCCGCTTACCTGCCGCTTACACAGTAAGCTGGTGTAAATGGCCATTTTCTTGTGGGCAAGGCCTGATCAGTTTGCTCTGCCCAAGGTCCAAAGCCTAGAAGATTGAAACCAAGGACGGAAGAAGACGCAGGAAGAGGCCGTTCAAGAAGAAGATGGAGGCGGCGCTGGAGAGTTCTCTCGCAGCATTGGGAACACCCCCAGTGCTGTTTGAGTGCTATGGACCACCCCCAGTGCTGCGAGAGAACTCATTTGCATACCAAAGAAAACCCGGATTTCTACCATCAAACGGCGGCGCGGAGAAGACATATGGAGGTAAGAGAAGAATAGCCTTTCTTAAGGTTATTCCTAGGTGTTAGCAAGAAAAAAAGGCTATCCAATAAGAGGATCCCTTTAAAGCGTTCATGTTCTTCTTTGTAATAGTAAATGAATGAGCATCATAAATGTTTTCACTTAGTGCACCAGAAGGCAAGGTTGATAAATTTATTAAAGATGAGCGAACCAGTTCTTGATGTCACCCAAGAGGGCACAAAAAGCTAAAAGACGCTTCGGTGGAAGCTAAAAGTCGGGACAATGCGATGGAACCTATCTATCTGCAGGACTGGGTGATATGCTGGTTCTGGTGACAGTAACCTATCTATCTGCAGGGCTGGGGTGATATGCTGGTCCTGGTGACACTAACCTATCTATCTGCAGGGCTGGGGTGATATACTGGGTCTGGTGACAGTAACCTATCTATCTGCAGGGCTGGGGGGATATGTTGGCTCTGGTGACAGTAGCCTATCTATCTGCAGGGCTGGGGTGATATGCTGGTTCTGGTGACAGTAACCTATCTATCTGCAGGGCTGGGGTGATATGCTGGTTCTGGTGACACTAACCTATCTATCTGCAGGGCTGGGGTGATATGCTGGTTCTGGTGACACTAATCTATCTATCTGCAGGGCTGGGGTGATATGCTGGTTCTGGTGACAGTAACCTATCTATCTGCAGGACTGGGGTGATATGCTGGTTCTGGTGACAGTAACCTATCTATCTGCAGGGCTGGGGTGATATGCTGGTTCTGGTGACAATAAGAAAGAGAGCTTCACACAAAGATATGTGCCAACAAACCAGGTAATTTTTATTGGTAGAGCAAACGTTTTCGGTCTGGGGAGACCTTCCTCAGGCTCTGTTAAATGAAGTGAAAACTGTCACAGATGTTGGTCTGGAATATTTGGTATGAGGTATGAGGCTATGCCGGGGCCCGCTCTTTCCGAGGAGAAATAGTAGAGAGATGCGCACAGGTGAACAGGCAATCTGCTAAAAGGACGCGCTTCCTTTTAGCAGATTGGCTGTTCACCTGTGCGCATCTCTCTACTATTTCTCCTCGGAAAGAGCGGGCCCCGGCATAGCGGCGGCGGAGGTATTTCACCTCATACCAAATATTCCAGACCAACATCTGTGACAGTTTTCACTTCATTTAACAGAGCCTGAGGAAGGTCTCCCCAGACCGAAAACGTTTGCTCTACCAATAAAAATTACCTGGTTTGTTGGCACATATCTTTGTGTGAAGCTCTCTTTCTTATTGATACGGGGTGGGACCCTAGCTTCAACACTGGGACAAAGTCTGTATCCCTATCTACACTGGTTCTGGTGACAGTAACCTATCTATCTGCAGGACTGGGGTGATATGCTGGTTCTGGTGACACTAACCTATCTATCTGCAGGACTGGGAAGATATGCTGGTTCTGGTGACAGTAACCTATCTATCTGCAGGACTGGGGTGATATGCTGGTTCTGGTGACAGTAACCTATCTATCTGCAGGGCTGGGGTGATATGCTGGGTCTTGTGACAGTAACCTATCTATCTGCAGGACTGAGGTGATATGCTGGGTCTGGCGACACTCCCTTTAAAACCTACATTACAGGTTGCTTTGCTCTGTGGGTTTTAGTCACAGCAGGTGGATTAGATCTGTACATATGTTGTTACTGTGGATCTCAAGGGTTTAGTCACCACCAAGATCATGTATACTAACCCACTGCAAAAATGGGCCATGTGGCTGTGGTCGGAGGAACATTGCATTCATACAGATTGAGATGTAATAATTTGGTGTAACTTTAACCCTCTACATTCCAGGCTGCCTTAGGACCATTATCATATAGAAGCTGCTGTCAATCCTTACACACCAGTTAATAATCAATGGAAAGACCAAACATCACTTGGCAGAGAGATAAGAAGTCTTTGATGTGACAACTCTTACTGTGGAGATGGAATCTCATTGGATCTATGATGTCAGGACCTACTGTACTACAGATAAGTCATAAATGTCAATGGTCTGGAGTTGTACTTCTTCATCATGGAGGTGTAAAGTCACTTACTATTTTGGGTAAAATTAAACACTGAAATTGAGGACTTTTTTCCTTAATTTGCACCTGGGAGGCCTTAGAATTGGGGAGACCCCTGTAGACCATAGATCGAATTTACTATGTAATTAACACCATATTTTGCTCCTCCTAATGAAGACAGAAAACAATGCCCCCGTAACATTGTGATATCATCACCTTCCTATGTATTATCGCTCTACGCCCCTGTCTGATCACAAGGACAAACACATTAGTCACAAAGAGATTTTTCTTTGGGAATGTTCATGTTTATCTAGGAGCCACTCTCCTGCACCTTGGAGAACTCTCCACCTTTGCTCTTCGGAATAGACAACATTCTTAGAATTCCAGCGCTGAACAGGCGGCTTTGTTTAGTACACATGTAATTAGTAGATGTTCTGCAGAGCTACCGAATCTCAGTGCTCAAGGTAGAGGAAGAAATTCTCCCAAGTAGCTGATAACATCTTGCAGAAAATATTTCTAACCAACCCCAGTCCACAGAATTTGAAGAACAACATCAGAAAGATCATGTAAATAATCATTTACACAGAATATCTTAGAGTTTATATATATAATGTGTGTATATATATATATATATATATATATATATATATATATATATATTGCATAAGGATGGAGCATATGTGTATACCCTGGGGGAGCTATCTTCTATATTATAAGATATATAGCACATGCAACACTATAATACTGCCCCCTATTTACAAGATTATAACTACTATAATACTGCTCCTATGTACAAGAATATAACTACTATAATTCTGCTGCTATGTACAAGAATATAACTACTATAATACTACCTCCTATGTACAAGAATATAACTACTATAATACTACTCCTATGTACAAGAATATAACTACTATAATACTACTCCTATGTACAAGAATATAACTACTATAATACTGCTCCTATGTACAAGAATATAACTACTATAATACTGCCTCCTATGTACAAGAATATAACTACTATAATACTGCCTGTGTACAAGAATATAACTACTATAATACTGCTCCTATGTACAAGAATATAACTACTATAATACTACTCCTATGTACAAGAATATAACTACTATAATACTGCTCCTATGTACAAGAATATAACTATTATAATACTACTCCTATGTACAAGAATATAACTACTATAATACTACTCCTATGTACAAGAATATAACTACTATAATACTGCCTCCTATGTACAAGAATATAACTACTATAATACTGCTCCTATGTATGAGAATATAACTACTATAATACTGCTCCTATGTACAAGAATATAACTACTATAATACTGCTCCCTATGTACAAGAATATAACTACTATAATACTGCTCCTATGTACAAGAATATAACTACTATAAAACTACTCGTATGTACAAGAATATAACTACTATAATACTGCTCCTATGTACAAGAATATAACTACTATAATACTACCTCCTATGTACAAGAATATAACTACTATAATACTGCTCCTATGTACAAGAATATAACTACTATAATACTGCCTCGTATGTACAAGAATATAACTACTATAATACAGCTCCTATGTACAAGAATATAACTACTATAATACTGCTCCTATGTACAAGAATATAACTACTATAATACTGCCTCCTATGTACAAGAATATAGCTACTATAATACTGCTCCTATGTACGAGAATATAACTACTATAATACTGCTCCTATGTACAAGAATATAACTACTATAATACTACCTCCTATGTACAAGAATATAACTACTATAATACTGCTCCTATGTACAAGAATATAACTACTATAATACTGCCTCGTATGTACAAGAATATAACTACTATAATACAGCTCCTATGTACAAGAATATAACTACTATAATACTGCTCCTATGTACAAGAATATAACTACTATAATACTGCCTCCTATGTACAAGAATATAACTACTATAATACTGCTCCTATGTACGAGAATATAACTACTATAATACTGCTCCTATGTACAAGAATATAACTACTATAATACTGCTCCCTATGTACAAGAATATAACTACTATAATACTGCTCCTATGTACAAGAATATAACTACTATAATACTGCTCCTATGTACAAGAATATAACTACTATAATACTACCTCCTATGTACAAGAATATAACTACTATAATACTGCTCCTATGTACAAGAATATAACTACTATAATACTACCTCCTATGTACAAGAATATAACTACTATAATACTACTCCTATGTACTAGAATATAACTACTATAATACTGCTCCTATGTACAAGAATATAACTACTATAATACTACTCCTATGTACAAGAATATACAGTTAGGGCCAGAAATATTTGGACAGTGACACAAGTTTTGTTATTTTAGCTGTTTACTAAAACATGTTCAGAAATACAATTATATATATAATATGGGCTGAAAGTGCACACTCCCAGCTGCAATATGAGAGTTTCCACATCCAAATCGGAGAAAGGGTTTAGGAATCATAGCTCTGTAATGCATAGCCTCCTCTTTTTCAAGGGACCAAAAGTAATTGGACAATGGACTCTAAGGGCTGCAATTAACTCTGAAGGCATCTTCCTCGTAAACCTGTAATCAATGAAGTAGTTAAAAGGTCTGGGGTTGATTCCAGGTGTGTGGTTTTGCATTTGGAAGCTGTTGCTGTGACCAGACAACATGCGGTCAAAGGAACTCTCAATTGAGGTGAAGCAGAACATCCTGAGGCTGAAAAAAAAGAAAAAATCCATCAGAGAGATAGCAGACATGCTTGGAGTAGCAAAATCAACAGTCGGGTACATTCTAAAAAAAAGGAATTGACTGGTGAGCTTGGGAACTCAAAAAGGCCTGGGCGTCCACGGATGACAACAGTGGTGGATGATCGCCGCACACTTTCTTTGGTCAAGAAGAACCCGTTCACAACATCAACTGAAGTCAAGAACACGCTCAGTGAAGTAGGTGTATCTGTCTCTAAGTCAACAGTAAAGAGAAGACTCCATGAAAGTAAATACAAAGGGTTCACATCTAGATGCAAACCATTCATCAATTCCAAAAATAGACAGGCCACAGTTAAATTTGCTGAAAAACACCTCAAGAAGCCAGCTCAGTTCTGGAAAAGTATTCTATGGACAGATGAGACAAAGATCAACCTGTACCAGAATCATGGGAAGAAAAAAGTTTGGAGAAGAAAGGGAACGGCACATGATCCAAGGCACACCACATCCTCTGTAAAACATGGTGGAGGCAACGTGATGGCATGGGCATGCATGGCTTTCAATGGCACTGGGTCACTTGTGTTTATTGATGACATAACAGCAGACAAGAGTAGCCGGATGAATTCTGAAGTGTACCGGGATATACTTTCAGCCCAGATTCAGCCAAATGCTGCCAAGTTGATCGGACGGCGCTTCATAGTACAGATGGACAATGACCCCAAGCATACAGCCAAAGCTACCCAGGAGTTCATGAGTGCAAAAAAGTGGAACATTCTGCAATGGCCAAGTCAATCACCAGATCTTAACCCAATTGAGCATGCATTTCACTTGCTCAAATCCAGACTTAAGGCGAAAAGAACCACAAACAAGCAAGACCTGAAGGCTGCGGCTGTAAAGGCCTGGCAAAGCATTAAGAAGGAGGAAACCCAGCGTTTGGTGATGTCCATGGGTTCCAGACTTAAGGCAGTGATTGCCTCCAAAGGATTCGCAACAAAATATTGAAAAAAAATATATTTTGTTTGGGTTATGTTTATTTGTCCAATTACTTTTGAGCTCCTAAAATGTGGAGTGTTTGTAAAGAAATGTGTACAATTCCTACATTTTCTATCAGATATTTTTGTTCAACCCTTCAAATTAAACGTTACAATCTGCACTTGAATTCTGTTGTAGAGGTTTCATATCAAAACCAATGTGGTGGCATGCAGAGCCCAACTCGCGAAAATTGTGTCACTGTCCAAATATTTCTGGCCCTAACTGTAACTACTATAATACTGCCCCCTATGTACAAGAATATAACTACTATAATACTGACTCTTATGTTCTAGAAAGTACCGTTAAGTATTTAAAGAGGGCTGGATGGACCTAGTTATTTCCTTCAGGGGCACATTGTATATTATTATTATTATTACTTATATAACACGGCTCACTTTGCACTTTCATTTTTAGTGGGACAGTGAACGATGTTATTTTCAAGTGTGTAGCTCTAGTTTTTCAGGTGGCAGCACTTATAGTACTTTTATGTTTGGAGGCATAATGTGTCACTGCTATATTCTGGCCATAGGGAGTGGCAGTATTAGTTTTAAGAGGAACAGTATGTGCCAACATTATGCTCAAGTGCACAGTGTGTGTGCAGAGAGTGAATATCTAATGCATAAGTGAGGAGCTAAATGTCATCTTGGGAACAAATTCTGTTTTTGAAAAGTTGCAGGAAGAAATCTTAATGATGGTCTGGCCTAAAAGGAGAAGAAAATGGCAAAGGAGATCTAATATCAGAGAAGACATCACCTGCGAGATGCTGAATCTAAATGTATTTTCTGTAGCGGCTGGTTAGGCAGAGAATGTCGGCACTTTTCTGGTCTGTGACAAGAAGCAGGCCAACACCATTGTTCATGGACATATCGGGAGATACGCTTTCACATGTCATACTTAAAGAGGACCTTTCACCATTTTGCCCAGAGGCAGTTCTATATACTGCCGGAAAGCTGACATTGCGCTGAGTTCATCGCACTGTTGGCTTTCCCGATGTGGGCCCAGTGTGAAGAGCTTACGGTCCCGGTACCGTAGCTCTTCTATGGTCAAAAGGGCGTTTCTGACAGTTAGCCAGAGACGTCCTTTTTCACAGCACAGCCAATCGCGCTGTACAGTGTGAGCGGGGAGGAACGCCCCCTCCATCTGCTCGCAGTACTCGTCCATAGACGAGCATTATCAGGGAGGGAGGGGGGAGTTCCTCCCGGCTCTCACAGCACAGCGCGATTGGCTGTGCTGTGAAGAAGGACGTCTCTGGCTAACTGTCAGAAACGCCCTTCTGACCATAGAAGAGCTACGGTACCGGGACCGTAAGCTCTTCACACCGGGCCCACATCGGGAAAGCCGACAGTGCGCTGAACTCAGCGCACTGTCAGCTTTCCGGCAGTATATAGAACTGCCTGTGTGCAAAATGGTGAAAGGTCCTCTTTAATAATAATAATATAATAATACATTTTATTTCTATAGCGCCAACATATTCCGCAGCGCTGTACAATTTGTAGGGTTCAAATACAGACAGAAAGATACATTACAAAGAAAATAATTTCACACAATGGGACTGAGGGCCCTGCTCGCAAGAGCTTACAATCTATGAGGTAGAGGGGGTGACACAAGAGGTAGCAGGGGTGGCATTGCTAATGCAGAGGTCAGACAGGTTCAAAAGATGAGAATGGACAGTCTGAAGTGCGGTTGGTGAGGGGATCATTGCTGTGGTAGGTGGTGGGATCAATGCCACCTGCGGCTTGGGCAGTTATTTCCTGACGGATCTTATCAATTTTATCATGGGAATACGTGGCCAGGTCAACGGCACTAAGGTCTGTGAATGGCGTCTGCACCTTGGGTGTGAGTAAGGAGTGAAAAGTTTCAAAAAGCCTTTTAGAGTTGCTGGAGAGAGAAGAGATGAGGGCGGTGAAATAGTCTTGCTTGGCAAGGTAAAGGGCAGAACTATATGTTTTAAGCATAAATTTGAAGTGGAGGAAATCTGCAGGTGAACGTGATTTTCTCCATAGACATTCAGCACACCAGTGGCGTAACTACCACCATCGCAGCGGTAGCAGCTGCCACAGGGCCCGGGACATTAGGGGCCCGGTGACAGCTGCTATCATTATGCTCGGAGGTCTTTTCGGACCCCCGAGTATAATGATCGGGGCCCCCTGTTGGTGGAATACTTTCCACCAACAGGGGGCCCCGAAGCTGCAGCAACGGCTGAGACAGGAGCTGCAGCTCTGGCTCCTGTCAGCGCTTCAGGAAGATCTCCCTCTCTCCCCCCTCCCTTTCTCTGCTGTCCTCTGCCCACCAATGAGAGGAGGAGGCGGGGCTTATCCCTGCCGTCCTGCACAGAAGAGAAGAGGAAGAAGCTGCTCCAGGAAAATGAAACTGAAGCTACACAGGTACGTACTGGGGTTACTATACTTATTACTATCAGGCATTTGGGGGGATTACTTGTGTTTTAGTAACTCCATGTGCCTCATAGTAATAGCAGTTAACCCCATCATCTCCCTCACATTAACCCCTGTGTGCCTCACCATAAGAGTTACTGATATGTGAGACATTTGGGGGTAATAGTAATGAAGATACTTTATTATTACCTCCATGTCTCTCACATATCAGTAACTCTTATGTGAGGTACACAAGGCTTAATGTGAGGGACATGATAGGGTTAACTGCTATTAATATGAGGCACATGGAGTTACTAAATTGTAATGCACAGGACCAGATTTTTTTTTATCCACAATTTGTCCTGGTATAGCGGTCAGCGGTGACAGTATTTAGTCCTGTAGGGGCCACTAAGGGACATAATACTGTGTGCAGGGGGCCACTATTGGGTATAATACTGTGTGCAGGGGCCACTATGGGACATAATACTGTGTGCAGGGGCCAGTTTGGGACATAATACTGTGTGCAGGGGCCACTATTGGGTATAATACTGTGTGCAGGGGCCACTATTGGGTATAATACTGTGTGCAGGGGCCACTATGGGACATAATACTGTGTGCAGGGGCCACTATTGGGTATAATACTGTGTGCAGGGGCCACTATGGGACATAATAGAGCGCGCAGGAATGCGTAGGAGGGACTCGGTCGAGATCTTCGGTGTCGGGGGGGCCCCATGTCAAAAGTTCGCCACGGGGCCCCGCCATTCCTAGTTACGCCACTGCAGCACACCTAGAGCACAGCTGAAGAAATCGTATCTGTGGCGTGTGCCAGGGCTGCTGCCTCCTATGAGGGAATTTGGAGTAGAGGGGGGAGCCACCTCATCCAATGCATTTTTAAGGGTTTTATTATAGTGACTGGTGGCCAGATTGGGACAGGAGATTTAGGAGATGGGGGACAGAGAAGACTGTAGAGTATCTGAGAGGTGCTGGGTGTCGATAGCACGCAAATTCCTATATGTGTGATGGGTAGGGCTATCTTGTGAAGGGGAGAGGGCGCTGATGGTGAGAGACAGAAGATTATGGTCAGAGAGTGGCAGAGAAGAGTTAGTAAATTTAGAAACTGTGAGGAGTCGATGGAATTCAAGATCAATCGTGTTGCCATCTACATGTGTGGCAGAAGAAGAACATTGTGAGAGACCAAGAGAAGTGGTTAATGAGAGAAACTGTGAGGCAGCTGGGGAGTGAGGGGGGGCAATAGGGATGTTAAAGTCACCCATGATGAGGGTAGGGATGTCACTGGATAAAAAGTGGGGAAGCCAAGAAGCAAAGTGGTCCAAAAATTGGTAGGGTGAGCCAGGTGGACGGTAGATCACGGCTACACATAAGGAGAGTAGGCGGAAAAGTCTGATAGCATGGACTTCAAATGAGGAGAACGTGAGTGAGGGTACCGGTGGAATGGCCTGAAAAATGCACTGCGGTGACAGCAGTAATCCTACCCCACCACCCTGCCTGTTGTCAGGCCTAGAGGTATGTGAGAATTGTAGGCCACCATGAGACAGAGCAGCAGGGGAGGCTGTGTCTGCGTGCTGGATCCAGGGCTCAGTAAGGGCGAGCAGGCTGAGGGATTTACTAAGGAATAAGTCATTAATATATTCTAGTTTGTTACACACTGAGCGGGCGTTCCAGAGAGAGCAGTTAAAGGAAACAGGGGAGAGATGAGGAGAAGGAACACGGTAAATATTGATGAGGTTTGTAGACCTTCTATGTGTGCAGTAAGAAGAGTTAGTGAAGGAAGGAGGGCCGGGGTTAGGAGAGATGTCCCCAGCAGCTAGGAGGAGTAAAATGGACAGAGACAGAAGGTGGTTCAGTGATTTATGTGGGCACTTATATTTGGTATCACTGCTAAAAGAAGTAAAGGGATGATTAAAGCGACTGAAAAGTGTGTGAGAGCTGTACATGGGAGAAGGAAGAAAAGAGGGACTGACATGGATGGAGTGTACTGGTGGTAGAGGTGGAGGAGAGGTCTGTAGGAAGACAATGGCTAAGATAGTAAGTGACAGTATAGCTATAGCATACCATGTGGTAAAACGTATTGTTTTAGGTTGAAGTTTACCTGTTATTCTGCCATGGTTAGCCTGTTCTGTGCCCTGTTTAAGCGCCATGTATAAGTGCACTTTGGTTAAGATGCAATTTGGTTAGGAAGTGCAAAAATACAGCCTGGATGAAATGCTAGAATAGAGTTCAGTGATCAGAGTTTGGTGAAATAGAAGATCATATACAATTCAATATTACAGCAGATGATGAAGGGAGACGCACTCTATAGAACACTTTAGGTTGTGGCCACACGTGGCAGGTCCACTGTAGGATTTCCACATGAAGGTGACTTGACACTATAGACACCCGTCATATGAAGTAGGGAAGCTGTAGAGTCCTCCATGTTTGGGGACCTTTCCGTGTAGCAGTCAGCAGAGTCTCATTTCTCAGAATCCCATTGGTGACATTCTCTATACCTAGGGATATGCTATAAAGAAGAAACAGGTCCAAACTTTTTCAACTTTTGTTACTTTTTAACTTTTTGTTACTTAGCAGTTATTTTTGGGCTCTAATGCGATACCTGGCGATGAGTCTGGCAGATCAGACAGTCAAAAGTAGCAATGGCCAATCAACAAAGGGACAGGCGTAGTGAAGTGTGACAGTCATTAGGACTGTTAATGGACAGCGGGTCATTGTCTGGTAACTGCTGCTAATGGCTTTCACACTCGGTTGCTTTCTTTGAGCACGGAGCCAATGCCCAGGAGACGTCTCAGATGACAAGAGCCTTGTGGTTACAGCACAGGCACAGGAACAAGTTATTAGACTTCTTACAAGGTAACAAGTGGAATTAGCAAAACGATTTGTCAGAATTCAATATTTTACATAAATTGGAAATAGTATTATTGTGTTTTTTTTTGTGTGGTATAATCCATTTTTACAAGTTTTTCCTTATTATAGAAGTGTGCAAAAGTATGCCATTCACATGGAGCAAAATGGCGCAGAGACCGTACCATATTATGGCGCTTTCTGTGCGGGATCAGCGGCAGAGTCCGCGCGGTAAAAAAGCCTTCTCCATAGAGTTCTAGTAGGAGGTCATAGACTAAGAGATTTACAATGAAGTATAAGGGCAAGTTGAAGCAGCACAGAGTATTTCAGGGAATGAGTATGGTGATCTAGTGGAAGGTCACATAGGTGTAGGGTCTCCCATAAGGACTAGTAAAGACATATTAATCTCATCTCATGTTAAAATCTCTGATTCCTTCCCCTACAGGGAACAAATCTTTCCCTCTGTACGCCGCCGCCACTGCTCTGCGCTGATGTTCCGTTGCCATTTTTATATCACTCGCCCACATTCCATCTGCTGCAGGTACACAATGGTTAATCATTACACACATTACTGAGCCATGTACAGGAATAACCTACAAGCCACGTATAGTCATCTATCAGGCGAACCTCAGAGTCAGAGTCACTGTGGTCAAGGGTATGCACAAAGCCACAGACTAGTCATTGTGCCACATACTAAATTAAATACTAAATACTAAAATACTAAATCGCCAGTGAGATTCCGGGTCCTTTATTACATTTAATGTCTATCATGTCTATCATGTCTATCCACTAGGAGGCACTCATTGAGCTGGGCTTATATAGCTTTTATTGAACAGTAGCAGTCCATAAGACGTTAGCTCCCCCTGGTGGCACCAAGCAGAGGAGGCAGTTGAGTGCAACCAGAAACCCCTTAGAAGTTATATGCGTCAGTGTAGGCTTCTGAGTGCAGGGACCCCTCCCCTCTGACTACAGGCCCATAGCAGTCATGTGACACAAGGAAGCAGCTGAGTGCAGGGACCCCTCCCCTCTGACTACGGACCCCTGGCAGTCATGTGTCTCTAGGGCAGGTTGAATACTTCTTCAAGTGCAATTGACAACCGCTAATGGCAGCCATGACAGTTCTCTTAGTAATTAGGACTTCTTGAATGAAATATAGGCAGAATTCTTCCTATGTATACATACAGTATTGGTCATTTCTCATTATATATATTGGGGTTGTAAATAGGGGGGGCAGTGACTTTTTGACCTCTGATCCTTGTATTACTCAGACACAATCTATGTACAACATATGCATTACAAGGAGATGTCTAAGGGGGCAGTATTCTTATACAGCATAGTAGGTTATAATGGAATATATATATATACAGTAAATGTGTGTGTGTCTGTATCATCCCACAACTCTAAGCGCTTAAGCAGTCTCATCCATGTGTCAACTATGCAATAATAGAGATCATCTGGAAGGGGACAAATACTTTCTCAAAGTCACATGATATGATACCAGAAGCACATGTTGGCTGACATACAGAAGACAGACATTACTTCTAGTGATAGGCTATAAGATCTCTTCAAGTTTCTTTTACATTCCTCACAAGTCATGCAAGTAACTTCCGCCATCACAGGAAACACTTTTTTTTTTTTCTCTCACAGCCATAAATAAATCCGACTCATTTCCTTGAAGAAAGAGTGTTCATTCACAGATGGTAGAAGTGGTAGCCACATGTCTATTTATGAAGCAGCAAAACTGTATTTAACAAATATTTACTGCTAAAAATAATAAATACTGTCCTTATGTGTCCAGTAATATAACTACACAGTCCAGTCACATTGATGTGACCACCTGTCAAAATCCAGAACAACCACCTTTGGCAGAGTGGACCACTGTGAGACGTGCAGGAAGAGAGGGGATGTTGTGATGATGGTCACTGGGATGTTGAGCCATGCCGACTCCAGTGCCGTGGCCAGCTGCGCTAGGTTACGCGGTTAAGCATCCATGGCACGAACAACCCGATCGAGGTGGTCCCACAGATTCTCGATTGGGTTCAAGTCTGGGGAATTTGCTGGCCAAGGGAGTACGGTAAACTCATCCTGGTGCTCCTCGAACCACACACGTACACTGCGAGCTTTATGACACATGGCATTGTCCTGTTGGTAGATGCCATCATCCTGAGGAAAAACAATTTGCATGTAGGGGTGACCATGGTCCGCAAGGATAGATGCATACTTGTGTTGATCCATCGTGCCTTCCACAATGATGAGCACACCCAGATGGCTGATGACATGTGCCTTCTGCGATTGGTGGTCTAATGTTGACGTCAAAAGTAGGCGGTAGTCACATTAATAGGACAAGACTGTGTATTATAATACTGCTCCTATGTACAAGAATATAACTACTATAATACTGCTCCTATGTACAAGAATATAACTACTATAATACTACCTCCTATGTACAAGAATATAACTACTATAATACTACCTCCTATGTACAAGAAAATAACTACTATAATACTACTCCTATGTACAAGAATATAACTACTATAATACTGCCCCATGTACAAGAATATAACTACTATAATACCACTCCTATGTACAAGAATATAACTACTATAATACCACTCCTATGTAAAAGAATATAACTACTATAATACTACTCCTATGCACAAGAATATAACTACTATAATACTGCCTCCTATGTACAAGAATATAACTACTATAATACTACCTCCTATGTACAAGAATATAACTACTATAATACTACTCCTATGTACAAGAATATAACTACTATAATACTGCTCCTATGTACAAGAATATAACTACTATAATACTGCTCCTATGTACAAGAATATAACTACTATAATACTACCTCCTATGTACAAGAATATAACTACTATAATACTGCTCCTATGTACAACAATATAACTACTATAATACTGGTCCTATGTACAAAAATATAACTACTATAATACTACCTCCTATGTAGAAGAATATAACTACTATAATACTGCTCCTATGTACAAGAATATAACTACTATAATACTACCTCCTATGTACAAGAATATAACTACTATAATATTGTCCTCTATGTACAAGAATATAACTACTATAATACTGCTCCTATATACAAGAATATAACTACTATAATACTGCCTCGTATGTACAAGAATATAACTACTATAATACTGGTCCTATGCAAAAGAATATAACTACTATAATACTGCCGCCCATGTACAATAATATAACTACTATAATACTGCTCCTATGTACAAGAATATAACTACTATAATATTGTCCTCTATGTACAAGAATATAACTACTATAATACTACTCCTATGTACAAGAATATAACTACTATAATACTGCTCCTATGTACAAGAATATAACTACTATAATACTGCCTCCTATGTACAAGAATATAACTACTATAATACTGCTCCTATGTACAAGAATATAACTACTATAATACTGCCCCATGTACAAGAATATAACTACTATAATACCACTCCTATGTAAAAGAATATAACTACTATAATACTACTCCTATGTACAAGAATATAACTACTATAATACTGGTCCTATGTACAACAATATAACTACTATAATACTGCCTCCTATGTACAAGAATATAACTACTATAATACTGCTCCTATGTACAAGAATATAACTACAATAATACTGCTCCTATGTACAAGAATATAACTAGAGATGAGCGAACAGTGTTCTATCGAACACATGTTCGATCGGATATCAGGGTGTTCGCTATGTTCGAATCGAATCGAACACCGCGTGGTAAAGTGCGCCAAAATTCGATTCCCCTCCCACCTTCCCTGGCGCCTTTTTTGCACCAATAACAGCGCAGGGGAGGTGGGACAGGAACTACGACACCGGGGGCATTGAAAAAAATTGGAAAAAGTCATTGGCTGCCGAAATCAGGTGACCTCCATTTTAGACGAATAGTGGATTTCAAATCCGGGTCATATGAGAATGTGAACTTTGTGACTATGAGACAGGGATAGCTGTACAGGCAGGGATAGCTAGGGATAACCTTTATTTAGGGGGGAATGTTATTAAAAATAACTTTTTGGGGCTCTATCGGGTGTGTAATTGTGATTTTTGTGAGATAAACTTTTTCCCATAGGGATGCATTGGCCAGCGCTGATTGGCCGAATTCCGTACTCTGGCCAATCAGTGCTGGCCAATGCATTCTATTAGCTTGATGAAGCAGAGTGTGCACAAGGGTTCAAGCGCACCCTCGGCTCTGATGTAGCAGAGCCGAGGCTGCACAAGGGTTCAAGCGCACCCTCGGCTCTGATGTAGGAGAGCCGAGGGTGCACTTGAACCCTTGTGCACCCTCAGCTCTGCTACATCAGAGCCGAGGGTGCGCTTGAACCCTTGTGCACACTCTGCTTCATCAAGCTAATAGAATGCATTGGCCAGCGCTGATTGGCCAATGTATTCTATTAGCCTGATGAAGTAGAGCTGAATGTGTGTGCTAAGCACACACATTCAGCTCTACTTCATCGGGCTAATAGAATACATTGGCCAGCGCTGATTGGCCAGAGTACGGAACTCGACCAATCAGCGCTGGCTCTGCTGGAGGAGGCGGAGTCTAAGATCGCTCCACACCAGTCTCCATTCAGGTCCGACCTTAGACTCCGCCTCCTCCGGCAGAGCCAGCACTGATTGGCCGAAGGCTGGCCAATGCATTCCTATGCGATTGCAGAGACTTAGCAGTGCTGAGTCAGTTTTGCTCAACTACACATCTGATGCACACTCGGCACTGCTACATCAGATGTAGCAATCTGATGTAGCAGAGCCGAGGGTGCACTAGAACCCCTGTGCAAACTCAGTTCACGCTAATAGAATGCATTGGCCAGCGCTGATTGGCCAATGCATTCTATTAGCCCAATGAAGTAGAGCTGAATGTGTGTGCTAAGCACACTCATTCAGCACTGCTTCATCACGCCAATACAATGCATTAGCCAGTGCTGATTGGCCAGAGTACGGAATTCGGCCAATCAGCGCTGGCCAATGCATTCTATTAGCCCGATGAAGTAGAGCTGAATGTGTGTGCTAAGCACACACATTCAGCACTGCTTCATCACGCCAATACAATGCATTAGCCAGTGCTGATTGGCCAGAGTACGGAATTCGGCCAATCAGCGCTGGCCAATGCATTCTATTAGCCCGATGAAGTAGAGCTGAATGTGTGTGCTAAGCACACACATTCAGCACTGCTTCATCACGCCAATACAATGCATTAGCCAGTGCTGATTGGCCGAATTCCGTACTCTGGCCAATCAGTGCTGGCTCTGCTGGAGGAGACGGAGTCTAAGGTCGGACCTGAATGGAGACTGGTGTGGAGCGATCTTAGACTCCGCCTCCTCCAGCAGAGCCAGCGCTGATTGGCCGAATTCCGTACTCTGGCCAATCAGCGCTGGCCAATGCATTCTATTAGCCCGATGAAGTAGAGCTGAATGTGTGTGCTAAGCACACACATTCAGCACTGCTTCATCACGCCAATACAATGCATTAGCCAGTGCTGATTGGCCAGAGTACGGAATTCGGCCAATCAGCGCTGGCTCTGCTGGAGGAGGCGGAGTCTAAGGTCGGACCTGAATGGAGACTGGTGTGGAGCGATCTTAGACTCCGCCTCCTCCAGCAGAGCCAGCGCTGATTGGCCGAATTCCGTACTCTGGCCAATCAGCACTGGCTAATGCATTGTATTGGCGTGATGAAGCAGTGCTGAATGTGTGTGCTTAGCACACACATTCAGCTCTACTTCATCGGGCTAATAGAATGCATTGGCCAGCGCTGATTGGCCGAATTCCGTACTCTGGCCAATCAGCACTGGCTAATGCATTGTATTGGCGTGATGAAGCAGTGCTGAATGTGTGTGCTTAGCACACACATTCAGCTCTACTTCATCGGGCTAATAGAATGCATTGGCCAGCGCTGATTGGCCGAATTCCGTACTCTGGCCAATCAGCACTGGCTAATGCATTGTATTGGCGTGATGAAGCAGTGCTGAATGTGTGTGCTTAGCACACACATTCAGCTCTGCTTCATCGGGCTAATAGAATGCATTGGCCAGCGCTGATTGGCCGAATTCCGTACTCTGGCCAATCAGCACTGGCTAATGCATTGTATTGGCGTGATGAAGCAGTGCTGAATGTGTGTGCTTAGCACACACATTCAGCTCTACTTCATCGGGCTAATAGAATGCATTGGCCAGCGCTGATTGGCCAGAGTACGGAATTCGGCCAATCAGCGCTGGCTCTGCTGGAGGAGGCGGAGTCTAAGATCGCTCCACACCAGTCTCCATTCAGGTCCGACCTTAGACTCCGCCTCCTCCAGCAGAGCCAGCGCTGATTGGCCGAATTCCGTACTCTGGCCAATCAGCACTGGCTAATGCATTGTATTGGCGTGATGAAGCAGTGCTGAATGTGTGTGCTTAGCACACACATTCAGCTCTACTTCATCGGGCTAATAGAATGCATTGGCCAGCGCTGATTGGCCGAATTCCGTACTCTGGCCAATCAGCACTGGCTAATGCATTGTATTGGCGTGATGAAGCAGTGCTGAATGTGTGTGCTTAGCACACACATTCAGCTCTACTTCATCGGGCTAATAGAATGCATTGGCCAGCGCTGATTGGCCGAATTCCGTACTCTGGCCAATCAGCACTGGCTAATGCATTGTATTGGCGTGATGAAGCAGTGCTGAATGTGTGTGCTTAGCACACACATTCAGCTCTACTTCATCGGGCTAATAGAATGCATTGGCCAGCGCTGATTGGCCGAATTCCGTACTCTGGCCAATCAGCACTGGCTAATGCATTGTATTGGCGTGATGAAGCAGTGCTGAATGAGTGTGCTTAGCACACACATTCAGCTCTACTTCATCGGGCTAATAGAATGCATTGGCCAATCAGCGCTGGCCAATGCATTCTATTAGCGTGAACTGAGTTTGCACAGGGGTTCTAGTGCACCCTCGGCTCTGCTACATCAGATTGCTACATCTGATGTAGCAGTGCCGAGTGTGCATCAGATGTGTAGTTGAGCAAAACTGACTCAGCACTGCTAAGTCTCTGCATTCGCATAGGAATGCATTGGCCAGCCTTCGGCCAATCAGCGCTGGCTCTGCCGGAGGAGGCGGAGTCTAAGGTCGGACCTGAATGGAGACTGGTGTGGAGCGATCTTAGACTACGCCTCCTCCAGCAGAGCCAGCGCTGATTGGTCGAGTTCCGTACTCTGGCCAATCAGCACTGGCCAATGCATTTCTATGGGGAAAAGTTAGCTTGCGAAAATCGCAAACTGATAGGGATTTCCATGAAATAAAGTGACTTTTATGCCCCCAGACATGCTTCCCCTGCTGTCCCAGTGTCATTCCAGGGTGTTGGTATCATTTCCTGGGGTGTCATAGTGGACTTGGTGACCCTCCAGACACGAATTTGGGTTTCCCCCTTAACGAGTTTATGTTCCCCATAGACTATAATGGGGTTCGAAACCCATTCGAACACTCGAACAGTGAGCGGCTGTTCGAATCGAATTTCGAACCTCGAACATTTTAGTGTTCGCTCATCTCTAAATATAACTACTATAATACTGCTCCTATGTACAAGAATATAACTACTATAATACTGCTCCTATGTACAAGAATATAACTACTATAATACTGCTCCTATGTACAAGAATATAACTACTATAATACTGCTCCTATGTACAAGAATATAACTACTATAATACTGCTCCTATGTACAAGAATATAACTACTATAATACTGCTCCTATGTACAAGAATATAACTACTACAGTCCTATGAAAAAGTTTGGGCACCCCTATTAATCTTAATCATTTTTAGTTCTAAATATTTTGGTGTTTGCAGCAGCCATTTCAGTTTTATATATCTAATAACTGATGGACACAGTAATATTTCAGGATTGAAATGAGGTTTATTGTACTAACAGAAAATGTGCAATATGCATTAAACCAAAATTTGACCGGTGCAAAAGTATGGGCACCTCAACATAAAAGTGACATTAATATTTAGTAGATCCTCCTTTTGCAGAGATAACAGCCTCTAGTCGCTTCCTGTAGCTTTTAATCAGTTCCTGGATCCTGGATGAAGGGATTTTGGACCATTTGGACAATTCAAGTTCAGTTAAGTTTGATGGTCGCTGAGCATGGACAGCCCGCTTCAAATCATCCCACAGATGTTCAATGATATTCAGGTCTGGGGACTGGGATGGCCATTCCAGAACATTGTACTTGTTCCTCTGCATGAATGCCTGAGTCGATTTGGAGCGGTGTTTTGGATCATTGTCTTGCTGAAATATCTATCCCTGGCGTAACTTCAACTTCGTCACTGATTCTTGAACATTATTCTCAAGAATCTGCTGATACTGAGTGGAATCCATGCGGCCCTCAACTTTAACAAGATTCCCGGTGCCGGCATTGGCCACACAGCCCCAAAGCATGATGGAACTTCCACCAAATTTTACAGTGGGTAGCAAGTGTTTTTCTTGGAATGCTGTTTTTTTTTGGACGCCATGCACAACGCCTTTTTGTATGACCAAACAACTCAGTCTTTGTTTCAACAGTCCACAGGCTTGTCCAAATGTGCTTTTACATACCTAAGGGGGCTCTGTTTGTGGTGTGGTTGCAGAAACAGCTTCTTTCTCATCAATCTCCCATACAGCTTCTCCTTGTGCAAAGTGTGCTGTATTGTTGACCGATGCACAGTGACACCATGTGCAGCAAGATGATGCTGCAGCTCTTTGGAGGTGGTCTGTGGATTGTCCTTGACTGTTCTCACCATTCTTCTTCTCTGCCTTTCTGATATTTTTCTTGGCCTGCCACTTCTGGGCTTAACAAGAACTGTCCCTGTGGTCTTCCATTTCCTTTCTATGTTCCTCACAGTTGAAACTGACAGGTTAAATCTCTGAGACAACTTTTTGTATTCTGCCCATGAATAACTATGTTGAACAATCTTTGTTTTCAGATCATTTGAGAGCGGGCTGCCCATGCTCGGTGACCATCAAACTTAACTGAACTTGAATTGTTTTGTAAAGAGGAATGGTCCAAAATCCCTTCATCCACTATCCAGGAACTGATTAAAAGCTACAGGAAGCGACTAGAGGCTGTTATCTCTGCAAAAGGAGGATCTACTAAATATTTATGTCACTTTTCTGTTGAGGTGCCCATACTTTTGCACCGGTCAAATTTTGGTTTAATGCATATTGCACATTTTCTGTTAGTACAATAAACCTCATTTCAATCCTGAAATATTACTGTGTCCATCAGTTATTAGATATATCAAACTGAAATGGCTGCTGCAAACACCAAAATATTTAGAACTAAAAATGATTAAGATTAATAGGGGTGCCCAAACTTTTTCATAGGACTGTATAATACTGCTCCTATGTACAAGAATATAACTACTATAATACTGCCTCCTATGTACAAGAATATAACTACTATAATACTACCTCCTATGTACAAGAATATAACTACTATAATACTGCTCCTATGTACAAGAATATAACTACTATAATACTACCTCCTATGTACAAGAATATAACTACTATAATATTGTCCTCTATGTACAAGAATATAACTACTATAATACTGCTCCTATATACAAGAATATAACTACTATAATACTGCCTCGTATGTACAAGAATATAACTACTATAATACTGGTCCTATGCAAAAGAATATAACTACTATAATACTGCCGCCCATGTACAATAATATAACTACTATAATACTGCTCCTATGTACAAGAATATAACTACTATAATACTACTCCTATGTACAAGAATATAACTACTATAATACTGCTCCTATGTACAAGAATATAAGTACTATAATACTGCCTCCTATGTACAAGAATATAACTACTATAATACTGCTCCTATGTACAAGAATATAACTACAATAATACTGCTCCTATGTACAAGAATATAACTACTATAATACTGCTCCTATGTACAAGAATATAACTACTATAATACTGCTCCTATGTACAAGAATATAACTACTATAATACTGCTCCTATGTACAAGAATATAACTACTATAATACTGCTCCTATGTACAAGAATATAACTACTATAATACTGCTCCTATGTACAAGAATATAACTACTATAATACTGCTCCTATGTACAAGAATATAACTACTATAATACTGCCTCCTATGTACAAGAATATAACTACTATAATACTACCTCCTATGTACAAGAATATAACTACTATAATACTGCTCCTATGTACAAGAATATAACTACTATAATACTACCTCCTATGTACAAGAATATAACTACTATAATATTGTCCTCTATGTACAAGAATATAACTACTATAATACTGCTCCTATATACAAGAATATAACTACTATAATACTGCCTCGTATGTACAAGAATATAACTACTATAATACTGGTCCTATGCAAAAGAATATAACTACTATAATACTGCCGCCCATGTACAATAATATAACTACTATAATACTGCTCCTATGTACAAGAATATAACTACTATAATACTACTCCTATGTACAAGAATATAACTACTATAATACTGCTCCTATGTACAAGAATATAACTACTATAATACTGCCTCCTATGTACAAGAATATAACTACTATAATACTGCTCCTATGTACAAGAATATAACTACTATAATACTACCTCCTATGTACAAGAATATAACTACTATAATATTGTCCTCTATGTACAAGAATATAACTACTATAATACTGCTCCTATATACAAGAATATAACTACTATAATACTGCCTTGTATGTACAAGAATATAACTACTATAATACTGCTCCTATGTACAAGAATATAACTACTATAATACTGCCTCCTATGTACAAGAATACAACTACTATAATACTGCTCCTATGTACAAGAATGTAACTACAATAATACTGCTCCTATGTACAAGAATATAACTACTATAATACTGCTCCTATGTACAAGAATATAACTACTATAATACTGCTCCTATGTACAAGAATATAACTACTTTAATACTGCTCCTATGTACAAGAATATAACTACTATAATACTGCTCCTATGTACAAGAATATAACTACTATAATACTGCCTCCTATGTACAAGAATATAACTACTATAATACTACCTCCTATGTACAAGAATATAACTACTATAATACTGCTCCTATGTACAAGAATATAACTACTATAATACTACCTCCTATGTACAAGAATATAACTACTATAATATTGTCCTCTATGTACAAGAATATAACTACTATAATACTGCTCCTATATACAAGAATATAACTACTATAATACTGCCTTGTATGTACAAGAATATAACTACTATAATACTGGTCCTATGCAAAAGAATATAACTACTATAATACTGCCGCCCATGTACAATAATATAACTACTATAATACTGCTCCTATGTACAAGAATATAACTACTATAATACTACTCCTATGTACAAGAATATTACTACTATAATACTGCTCCTATGTACAAGAATATAACTACTATAATACTGCCTCCTATGTACAAGAATACAACTACTATAATACTGCTCCTATGTACAAGAATATAACTACAATAATACTGCTCCTATGTACAAGAATATAACTACTATAATACTGCTCCTATGTACAAGAATATAACTACTATAATACTGCTCCTATGTACAAGAATATAACTACTTTAATACTGCTCCTATGTACAAGAATATAACTACTATAATACTGCTCCTATGTACAAGAATATAACTACTATAATACTGCCTCCTATGTACAAGAATATAACTACTATAATACTACCTCCTATGTACAAGAATATAACTACTATAATACTGCTCCTATGTACAAGAATATAACTACTATAATACTACCTCCTATGTACAAGAATATAACTACTATAATATTGTCCTCTATGTACAAGAATATAACTACTATAATACTGCTCCTATATACAAGAATATAACTACTATAATACTGCCTCGTATGTACAAGAATATAACTACTATAATACTGGTCCTATGCAAAAGAATATAACTACTATAATACTGCCGCCCATGTACAATAATATAACTACTATAATACTGCTCCTATGTACAAGAATATAACTACTATAATACTACTCCTATGTACAAGAATATAACTACTATAATACTGCTCCTATGTACAAGAATATAACTACTATAATACTGCCTCCTATGTACAAGAATATAACTACTATAATACTGCTCCTATGTACAAGAATATAACTACTATAATACTACCTCCTATGTACAAGAATATAACTACTATAATATTGTCCTCTATGTACAAGAATATAACTACTATAATACTGCTCCTATATACAAGAATATAACTACTATAATACTGCCTTGTATGTACAAGAATATAACTACTATAATACTGCTCCTATGTACAAGAATATAACTACTATAATACTGCCTCCTATGTACAAGAATACAACTACTATAATACTGCTCCTATGTACAAGAATGTAACTACAATAATACTGCTCCTATGTACAAGAATATAACTACTATAATACTGCTCCTATGTACAAGAATATAACTACTATAATACTGCTCCTATGTACAAGAATATAACTACTTTAATACTGCTCCTATGTACAAGAATATAACTACTATAATACTGCTCCTATGTACAAGAATATAACTACTATAATACTGCCTCCTATGTACAAGAATATAACTACTATAATACTACCTCCTATGTACAAGAATATAACTACTATAATACTGCTCCTATGTACAAGAATATAACTACTATAATACTACCTCCTATGTACAAGAATATAACTACTATAATATTGTCCTCTATGTACAAGAATATAACTACTATAATACTGCTCCTATATACAAGAATATAACTACTATAATACTGCCTTGTATGTACAAGAATATAACTACTATAATACTGGTCCTATGCAAAAGAATATAACTACTATAATACTGCCGCCCATGTACAATAATATAACTACTATAATACTGCTCCTATGTACAAGAATATAACTACTATAATACTACTCCTATGTACAAGAATATTACTACTATAATACTGCTCCTATGTACAAGAATATAACTACTATAATACTGCCTCCTATGTACAAGAATACAACTACTATAATACTGCTCCTATGTACAAGAATATAACTACAATAATACTGCTCCTATGTACAAGAATATAACTACTATAATACTGCTCCTATGTACAAGAATATAACTACTATAATACTGCTCCTATGTACAAGAATATAACTACTTTAATACTGCTCCTATGTACAAGAATATAACTACTATAATACTGCTCCTATGTACAAGAATATAACTACTATAATACTGCCTCCTATGTACAAGAATATAACTACTATAATACTACCTCCTATGTACAAGAATATAACTACTATAATACTGCTCCTATGTACAAGAATATAACTACTATAATACTACCTCCTATGTACAAGAATATAACTACTATAATATTGTCCTCTATGTACAAGAATATAACTACTATAATACTGCTCCTATATACAAGAATATAACTACTATAATACTGCCTCGTATGTACAAGAATATAACTACTATAATACTGGTCCTATGCAAAAGAATATAACTACTATAATACTGCCGCCCATGTACAATAATATAACTACTATAATACTGCTCCTATGTACAAGAATATAACTACTATAATACTACTCCTATGTACAAGAATATAACTACTATAATACTGCTCCTATGTACAAGAATATAACTACTATAATACTGCCTCCTATGTACAAGAATATAACTACTATAATACTGCTCCTATGTACAAGAATATAACTACAATAATACTGCTCCTATGTACAAGAATATAACTACTATAATACTACCTCCTATGTACAAGAATATAACTACTATAATATTGTCCTCTATGTACAAGAATATAACTACTATAATACTGCTCCTATATACAAGAATATAACTACTATAATACTGCCTTGTATGTACAAGAATATAACTACTATAATACTGGTCCTATGCAAAAGAATATAACTACTATAATACTGCCGCCCATGTACAATAATATAACTACTATAATACTGCTCCTATGTACAAGAATATAACTACTATAATACTACTCCTATGTACAAGAATATTACTACTATAATACTGCTCCTATGTACAAGAATATAACCACTATAATACTGCCTCCTATGTACAAGAATACAACTACTATAATACTGCTCCTATGTATAAGAATATAACTACAATAATACTGCTCCTATGTACAAGAATATAACTACTATAATACTGCTCCTATGTACAAGAATATAACTACTATAATACTGCTCCTATGTACAAGAATATAACTACTATAATACTGCTCCTATGTACAAGAATATAACTACTATAATACTGCTCCTATGTACAAGAATATAACTACTATAATACTGCTCCTATGTACAAGAATATAACTACTATAATACTGCTCCTATGTACAAGAATATAACTACTATAATACTGCCTCCTATGTACAAGAATATAACTACTATAATACTACCTCCTATGTACAAGAATATAACTACTATAATACTGCTCCTATGTACAAGAATATAACTACTATAATACTACCTCCTATGTACAAGAATATAACTACTATAATATTGTCCTCTATGTACAAGAATATAACTACTATAATACTGCTCCTATATACAACAATATAACTACTATAATACTGCCTCGTATGTACAAGAATATAACTACTATAATACTGGTCCTATGCAAAAGAATATAACTACTATAATACTGCCGCCCATGTACAATAATATAACTACTATAATACTGCTCCTATGTACAAGAATATAACTACTATAATACTACTCCTATGTACAAGAATATAACTACTATAATACTGCTCCTATGTACAAGAATATAACTACTATAATACTACCTCCTAGCTGTGAGGACGTGTTTTTGTAGCTCTCCTGAGGCTCCTGATGTCTGGAGATAGCCCAGGGCGGGGCCGCCCTGGGTGGGGAAGTTCCCCTGCCAAGGCCCAGGCTCCAAGGCCTTCTCTGGGAAACAATTCCCAGACAACTAAAAAAATGGATGGAAATCCTAAAGTCCCCAGTAATGGGAATCGTGTCCAGTGTGTCAGCAGTCCTAGTGCAGCAAGCCAAGATGGGAAGAAAGTTGTAAAGGAAGAAGTAACGGAAGCAAGCAGTAGTACGGTGCAACAACCAAGCAAAATGGTTGAATGTAAGGAGCAAACTTTGCAGCCTGTGCAGACTCCATTGCAGGTTGCAGGTGTCCAGTCCACCCCACCCTCCTGCAGACAGAGGAGAACATCCCTGGAGAAGCAGACCATGCAGGAGAACATGCAGCAGTCTGTATTGGTACGGTCTGAGCGGACAAGATCTGGAAGCGGTAACTACAAAAATGTAGTGAAGGCAGTGGAGGAGATCAAAGGGAGACCAGCGGGGAAGCTTCAAGGTACCAGCAGTACAGTCACTGGAAATAAACTGGGACATAGTCCCCAGTCTGGACATTGTGGGCCCATGGCAGTGACAACAGCCGTAGCATGTCAGAAATCACAGGCTACACCAACCAGAAGCCATACTGGGGGTAACCAACCTGCAAAGCTTTCCAACAATGCACAGACTGTCACAGCTACTGAGCGAGCACCAGAACTGCGCCTGGCAGATGAGATCCCAGCACTGGTCAAGCGACTGGAGACATTGAAGGCCAGTAAAATATATCTGCAGAGACAGATTGAATGTGCGTATAATCTAAAAAAGTCTGCATGCCCTGAGAAACTGGTGTTACTGGACAGGAAGCTGAGCGCACTGGCGAAAGAGCTCGCCGAGAACGTACGGGAGACCGAGACTGTACTGGAGCAAATGGGACCGGTGGGAGAATCATACAGAAACCAGCAGCGGTTCCAGGAATACCAGAAGTCACCATCACCTTGTGCTAAAGCTGGGTCTGAACCCTCTCAAGGTGGCAGCCAGCAGTCCCATGTAAAACCAGTTCTGCAGCCAGCAAGTTTCCCTTTTAAGGAAGGGAATTTGTACGGGAAAGCGACCAGTGTTCAGCAACAGCAAAAACCTGCAGCAGTTCTCAGCAAGGCACCACAAGTCCCAGCAACCAGCACTTTGCAACCAGGTCATGGACCCCTGCCTAATGGTAATGAAGTAGCAGCTGTGCAGACACCACAAGTCCCAGGAGACAAGTCATTGCAGCAGGACTATGGACTCTTACCTGAAGGTACTGGGGGAGTAACATATTTGGGGTTACAGGTTGTGGACTCTGTTGTGCAGGACTCTGCTGCCGCTGACTGTAGTGGTAATATGGACTCTGCTATGCAGGACTCTGCTGCCGCTGACTATAATACTAATATGGACTCTGCTGTGCAGGACTCTGCTGCCGCTGATTGTCTGACTAATGTGCCTGATATTATGGATATTCCTGTATGTGATAACGGCCCAGCAGGGGAAGGTGTTTCTGGGGGGGATCCTTCACTATCTATGGCGTCAGACCCCTCTGCAGTCCAGTCTCTGGAGTCTGGTGATATTGCAGACATAGAGGTTGATGGTGGGGCGGACACAGGACAGTCCAGTGTGCAGGACTTTCCCCCTCTAGATACTCGCACAGTAGCAGAACCACATGGTACAGGTGCTCAGCAGCCCACACAGCGCCCACAAACACGCCAAGATGGCGGATCCGGCCGTACCTCCTCAGGGAATGCCTGGAGCCGCGGTGCTCCATCTTTTGCATCAAACTCCAGTTATACAGGCCAGGCTTTCAGGAGGAGGAATGTAGTCAGGTTTAGGCACGGAGGTGCCAAGGAGGATCTGCCGGATAGGAGGTTTGTGGTCCGAGAGCTCCTATGTACCCAGATGGGCTTTGTGCCGACTGATATCCTGGCCGTCATAAACCTTCCTGACCGCCAGGGGTATGATGTTAGTTTTAAGCTGATGTCTGATCTGGACCGGTTCTGGGCCAATCTCACCAGGTTGAGAGATACGGAAGGTTGGGATAAGTTCAGTTTCATCCCCATCTCTAGGCCAGATACAGCCTCTGTCACAATTGTATTTTGGAATGAAGCCGTTCCCCCTCAGGACATAGTCATCTGGCTCAGGAGGCATTGTGACCTCATGTCCGATCTTAGTAAGAACAGGGATGAAGACGGGGTCTGGACCGGTGGGTGGAGGGTCCTGGTGAAGTTGCGTCAGCAGAACAACATAACCCAACATCTGCCCAATTCGTTCTTTATAGGCCGAGAAAAAGGGATCTGCTTCTATGCGGGTCAGCCTCGCCGGTGCTTCAAGTGTGGGAAGGCCGGCCATGTGGCCAGTGTATGCTCCATGGTAAAGTGTAGCCTATGTAATGAAATGGGCCACGTGAGTGCCACATGCCAAAACATTAGGTGTAACCTGTGCGGTAGGATCGGTCACCCCCACAGAGATTGTCCTGATGCCTGGCATAACATCTGTAAGGATAGCCCTGATGAGGACTTGCTGGCAGCGGCTGATGACATACAGGAGGAGGAGGAGGCGCTATTGTCAGGGTCAGTAGTCATGGAGGCGGAGCCTCAACCACATACAGGTGATACCACCCAAGACCAGGCCGAGTCAGGTCCCATTGAGACGACCATGGAGGTTGTCGAGCAGGTTGTACAACCCTCAGTGGTCGTCTCTTCTCCTGCCCGATCATCCAACAATAATAAAAGGAGGAAGAAGGATAAAGCCAGCCGTAAGCCTGAGGGTGAGTGGACCACAGTAGAAAAGCCTACAAAGATGAGAGTAAGTAGTGCAGGCGAGGTCACTGCAACGGGGAATAGATTTAGTGTCCTATCAGAGTCAGACGGAGAAGCAGAACTAGACAGAGAACTCTCACGAATGATGGCGGAGTATGAGGATGAACCAGAGGGCGATCCTCCCAATAAGAGGAGACCCCACCGAGATGAGGGGCAGTCCGAATCAGACATGGAAACAGCTGGTCACCAGGACACCTCTGACTCTGATCTATGACAATGGGGCCCATCTCTCTGTTTCTCATATTCCTAGTTGTTCTGATGGCAGGTTTCTATCTTAAAGTTATCTCTAGTAATGTGAATAGCATCCGAGCAAGGAGGACAAGACACGCAGTGTATGAACATCTGAGATATCTTGATGCCGATGTCTATTTCTTACAAGAAACCCGTTTAAATACTTTAGGACTAATACGAGAAGCAGAGAGAGAATGGAAATCTGGCCCGTCCTTCTGGTCTCTGGCTGTGGAACCTTATGCCGGGGTTTCTATACTGTTTAACACCCCTGATGTCACCATACACAGATTCACTGAGGTTCTGATGGGGAGGTGCCTGGTTTTAGAAGTTACCATCCGAGGCAGAAGGCTCCGACTCATTAATATCTATGGTCCACCGCAGTCAGTGATTGAAAGGGCACGTCTGTTTGATGAAGTCAAGCAGTACTTGTTTACATCTGTTCCGGTAGTCATGGCAGGGGACTTCAATGCCACCATGTCATCCAGTGACAGACCTACTGGTAGGCCTCTCACCAGGGACTGCAAGGTCTTAAGCAGAATTATTTCACAGGCTGGTCTGTCTGATGTGTTTACTGAGGGTGGTAGGAAACCAAAATTCACTTACTCCTGCGCTGGTAGATGCAGTCGGATAGACTTAGCTCTGGTCAGTCCCGCTGAGCATGTTAGTGAGAAAAGTGAAAAGACAGTCCCTTATTCTGACCATCTGGCTTTGTATTTTTGCTTGGGCTCCACAAAACGCCCTGATATTGGGAGAGGCCTATGGAAGCTCAATTCCAGCCTCTTGGACGATGACTGTGTCCGGAGTTGTGTCCACTCTCTATTTCAGAACCAGCTTGAGAGAGTGGTGTTTTATGACAACATGGCAGACTGGTGGGAGGATGTCAAGGAGGAGATCAGATCCCTCTTAAGGAGACTGTCAGTTAAGAAGGGGAAGAGTAAGTATAGCCAGTATCTCAGGCTGCGGAAAGAATTGGAGTCACTCTATTCGGCGGGCGGGGATGACCAACAGAAGATTGACCGGCTGAAATCTGAGATCAGTCAGTATCAGTACCGCAGGTATACATCCCTGGTTCTTGAACGGGATTATGGGTCCTTAGGGGCTCCGGATCCTTTTGAGAATTGCAGGGAGCGGGTGGCAAATAAATCGGTCACAGGTCTCACTGACTCCCAGGGTGTGTTACAGGAGTCTCGGGAGGGTATCCTGGGGGTGGTGAGAACTTACTATGCTGACTTGTTTCAGAAGAAGGTTTTGGATAGAGAGAAGGTGGCTCAATTCTTGGAGGCAACTCCAGGTCCTGATACTAATGATTTGGACTTTTCTCCTTTGACAGCAGAGTTAACAGTGGAGGAGGTGAAAGAGGCCATAGATAAGTTACATCTGAAGAAGGCACCAGGTCCAGATGGGATTACAGCTGAGTTCTATAAGAAATTCCGAGACCTCTTGGCACCAATTCTCGTGGATGTATACAAAACTAGTCTAGAAAACCACCTGATGCCTCCATCCATGAGAGTGTCCTCCCTGATCCTGCTGTCTAAAGGTAAAGAGCCTAGTGACATCAAGAACTGGAGGCCGATTGCCCTCTTGAATGTCGATAGGAAGATTCTTGCAAAAATTCTGTTCTCTAGATTAGTTTGTTTGTCCTCGGCACTGTTGGCAGGCTCACAGTTTGGCACAGTTAAAGGGCGGAACATCTCTGGAGCAGTTATCTCGATAAGGGAGATGTTTGAGAGATGTAAAGCTCTGAGGTGTGGGAGATATGTTGTGAGTCTTGACCAGGCTAAGGCCTTTGACAGAGTAGACCATGAGTATCTATGGGCGACTTTGACAAAGTACGGTATTCCGGGACAATTTGTGGATTGGCTGAGAACTTTGTACCGTGAGGCGGAGAGCTTTCCTCTGATTAATGGTTGGCAGGGTGATGCTTTCAGGGTTGAGGCAGGGGTGAGACAAGGTTGCCCACTGAGTCCATTACTGTATGTGTTTGCCATAGACCCGTTTCTTAGGTCACTGCAGGAGTGTGATTTTCAGGGGGCGCCGGTCCCCCACTGCTTGCCCCTGAGAGTTGTTGCCTACGCGGATGATGTGACTGTGGTGATATCTGAGCCTCGTGAGGTGGAGATGTTGTCTGCAGCCATCAGAAGTTACTCAGAGGCCTCCGGGTCTCTTGTCAACCTTGAGAAGAGTCAAGCTCTCTGGACGGGTCATACTGGTCCTACATTTGATCTGCCGCAGTTTGCCCAGGCCTCCTCCTATATTAAGATCCTTGGGGTGAAATTCGGGAGGGATGATAATTGCAGACTAAATTGGGAAGAAAAGTTGGAATCCGGAAATGCAAAGGTTCAGCGATGGAAGAACTGGAGGCTGACCTATAGAGAAAGGGTTAAAATGTTGAAGACTTACCTGGTCCCTGTCTTCTTGTACGTCTCTGTTGTCTTTCCTTTGCCAGAATCTTTCTCCGCTAGGCTCTTTAGCCTGTTCTTCCAACTTTTGTGGGGGAACAGGTTGAACCCAGTAAAAAGAGGGATAACCTACCTACAGAGGAGAGAGGGTGGGCTGGATATGTTAAATCCAAGGGTGTTTTTTGACTCCATGTTTCTAAAAGTAAATTTTGGTTGCCTGGACTCAGATAACAGCTCCCTGTGGGTAAATAGTATCAGGGACTGGATATTGCCTTTTGCAGAATCCTGGGTGCGAGGCGGCAGCCTTAAGAGGGGTCGATCGACTCGTGACTACCTCCCCCAGTATCTGGACTATGGCATAAGGTGCCTAAAAAAATGGGGTATTGAAAAGACCTATCTGGTGAGTAGGACCAGGAGAGATCTGTACACCAGGGTATGTAAGACCTTCTATTGTCTCCAGCCGGCATTGAGGGACTGCACATCTACAACCCTGCAGGATAGTCTGAGGCTCCTCACTGGTCTGAGGCTCCCTGCAAAGTTCTTTGACATTGCCTGGCTATCTCTGCATGGGAAACTTTTTGTAAGAGGCAACTTAAAGCATCTCAGTGTGACAGATCGGGCATGTCCATTAGGTTGTCAGCAGGAGGAGACCATGGCACATTTTATATCAGAGTGCGGGGGAGGGCGAAAGATCTGGCAGGAAATATCCCGGAGGCTGAAAATTCCCCGATTACAATCACTCAAATACCCCGAAATCATATATGGCATCCCAACTAATATAGGTGACATTAACCGGGAGACCCTGTATATTATTATTACTGTCATCAAATATTATCACTGGCATACGAGGACCCAGGTGTCCCTACACAGAGAGCCCTTCCATCATATGACCGCTGTCACATATATCATGTCTGAACTGAGGTGGATAAAGTCTCTGGAGGTCAGAAAAAAGTCTGATAATGTAAAATTGTGGAGAAATGTATATATCGATTGCTGAATATTCTGATAACACTGCAAATAAGTCTGTTCATTTATTTATGGATTTATTTATTTTTTCCCCCTCTTTATCCTGCCAGCAATGGACTCTTAAGTTAAAGTGATTCTCATTTTTGTTATCTGACAGACATGTCTGATTTATGTTATATTATTATTATTATTATTAATTAGTTATTAATTCTGCTGGAATGTAATGTATTTTTGTTTTGTTTTTACTAATAAAAATTGCCTCCTATGTACAAGAATATAACTACTATAATACTGCTCCTATGTACAAGAATATAACTACAATAATACTGCTCCTATATACAACAATATAACTACTATAATACTGCCTCGTATGTACAAGAATATAACTACTATAATACTGGTCCTATGCAAAAGAATATAACTACTATAATACTGCCGCCCATGTACAATAATATAACTACTATAATACTGCTCCTATGTACAAGAATATAACTACTATAATACTACTCCTATGTACAAGAATATAACTACTATAATACTGCTCCTATGTACAAGAATATAACTACTATAATACTGCCTCCTATGTACAAGAATATAACTACTATAATACTGCTCCTATGTACAAGAATATAACTACAATAATACTGCTCCTATGTACAAGAATATAACTACTATAATACTGCTCCTATGTACAAGAATATAACTACTATAATACTGCTCCTATGTACAAGAATATAACTACTATAATACTGCTCCTATGTACAAGAATATAACTACTATAATACTGCCTCCTATGTACAAGAATATAACTACTATAATACTACCTCCTATGTACAAGAATATAACTACTATAATATTGTCCTCTATGTACAAGAATATAACTACTATAATACTGCTCCTATGTACAAGAATATAACTACTATAATACTGCCTCGTATGTACAGGAATATAACTACTATAATACTGGTCCTATGCACAAGAATATAACTATTATAATACTACTCCTATGTACAAGAATATAACTACTATAATACTGCTCCTATGTACAAGAATATAACTACTATAATACTGCTCCTATGTACAAGAATATAACTACTATAATACTGCTCCTATGTACAAGAATATAACTACTATAATACTACCTCCTATGTACAAGAATATAACTACTATAATACTGCCCCTATGTACAAGAATATAACTACTATAATACTGCTCCTATGTACAAGAATATAACTACTATAATACTACCTCCTATGTACAAGAATATAACTACTATAATACTACCTCCTATGTACAAGAATATAACTACTATAATATTGTCCTCTATGTACAAGAATATAACTACTATAATACTGCTCCTATATACAAGAATATAACTACTATAATACTGCCTCGTATGTACAAGAATATAACTACTATAATACTGGTCCTATGCAAAAGAATATAGCTACTATAATACTGCCGCCCATGTACAATAATATAACTACTATAATACTGCTCCTATGTACAAGAATATAACTACTATAATACTACTCCTATGTACAAGAATATAACTACTATAATACTGCTCCTATGTACAAGAATATAACTACTATAATACTGCCTCCTATGTACAAGAATATAACTACTATAATACTGCTCCTATGTACAAGAATATAACTACTATAATACTGCTCCTATGTACAAGAATATAACTACTATAATACTGCTCCTATGTACAAGAATATAACTACTATAATACTGCCTCCTATGTACAAGAATATAACTACTATAATACTACCTCCTATGTACAAGAATATAACTACTATAATATTGTCCTCTATGTACAAGAATATAACTACTATAATATTGTCCTCTATGTACAAGAATATAACTACTATAATACTGCTTTTATGTACAAGAATATAACTACTATAATACTGCCTCGTATGTACAAGAATATAACTACTATAATACTGGTCCTATGCACAAGAATATAACTACTATAATACTGCTCCTATGTACAAGAATATAACTACTATAATACTGCTCCTATGTACAAGAATATAACTACTATAATACTACCTCCTATGTACAAGAATATAACTACTATAATACTGCCCCTATGTACAAGAATATAACTACTATAATACCACCCCCTATATACAATAATATAATACTATTATACTAGCCCTTATGCACTAGAATATAAGTAGATAATTTCCCGTTTGGATTATTATACATTGCCCTGATCATTGATGAATAGAATCCAGTCTTTTGCTCACTTTATTACTATACAATCTTCTGTGTTGGATGTTTCCTTGGTGTTCGCTGCTTCTTGAATCCTTTTCAAAAGTTCAGGTTGACTTAACCCCCTAATTTCCAAAAGTTTTTAAGTAGAAACATAGGATTTCGTGCCAGACAAGAATGCAAACCCCATGTGGTGTTGTTAGAAGCCGGCATTACTTACAAGTAAGCAAAACAAGACAATCTGGAATTCTTCGGTGTGTGAAGGAAGCAGCTGGATAGATTGTATATATTTGCAATGTTTGGAAAGTTTGTTTTCTTTGCTGTTTTTCTTGTTTGTATATATAAGTATTTATATGTGGAAATGGTGTATACTGCGATCTTTCTGCTTGTTACTGCAAAAAACATTTCAGCCCTGGTTGGAAATTGGGAACAAAATCGTATCAATTATATCATCTGTAAGGAGGGAAAACAAACATGGATAAAGGAATGGAAATCTGAATGTGTTCAAAGGATGTGAATGTGAAACACATTGATACATCTGTACAGTATAGAAATGGGGGACTCTCGTAGAATTCATTTTGCAAAGATTCCAAAAATTTGTCAGCTTTGTTTCAGATTAAACTTGTTTAGTCCGAACCAAAAATGCTATTAATAAATTATTATGGTAAAATGTGTGGAGGTGTTGGAAGGGGGCGAAAAATAATAGGCATTCTCACCTTCCCTCATCTTGGGCTCATTTGCGGCATCTGATCCTCCTTCATCGGGGTTTTTGGACCTCTTACAACCTCCTACAGTCTTCTGGGTGATGTCAGAAGAACCAGAGTCCACTGAGTCCGGTCATTGGGTCTCAACTAGGGTTGAGCCGATCTTGACTTTTCAGGATCGATTTTGAAATCCGATTTCCGATCATTTTTCATTCAAACCCGATCTCGATCCCAATTCCGATCCCAATGCAAGTCAATGGGATTTTTTTACTAATCGGAGATCGGATTTTAAAAACAATCCTATTTACTATACAGCATGGAATCTGACAATTGAACGCTTTAATTGATAGAATCCACGCTGTGTAGTGATTTTTTTTTAATCACTAAGTAGCCAGAGGATTTTTTTTTAATCCTCTGGCTACTTAGTCCCCCGTGGTGTCCACTTACCTGCAGAGATGGCTGGTCTGGTGCCAGGTGTTCTCGTTCTTCGCTTCGCTGCCCCCTGTCTCCCAGGTTAGGAGAGTGTGGACAGGTACTGGGAGGGGAGACGTCACGTCTCCCCTCCCTGTACCTGCCCACATTCTCCTAAGCCACAAGCCCCGCCTTCTTCCTAGCTCTTTAACACTAACCTGGGAGGCGGGGGCAGCGAGACGAAGAAGAACGAGAACACCAGGCACCGAACCAGCCATCTCTGCAGGTAAGTAGCTACTAGAGATGTTAGCTAGTCTCCCATTAGAAGGAATGGACACAGCCGGCGCGCAGGGGGTTAAGGCTGTGTGCCGGCTGCTTCCATTCATTCCTATGGAACTTCAGCGAGCCTTCACACTGAGTATATACTCTGCTCAGAATGAGCAGAGCGTATACTCAGTGTGAAGGCTAACATTGTTAGCTTTTCCCACAATTCTTCGCCAGTAGCAAAGCATTTTGGGAAATAATCACTGATCTCGATCCCACTTAAAAAGATCGTGTTCGGAATTCCGATCGCGATCATGAAATTTTATTGATCGCCGATCGGAAACCAATCTTATGAATGGTGATCCTCAAATTTTGATTTGACCAAAATTCGCAATGAGCCTCTACCACTACCAAACAGGTTGCTCATCTCCAATACAGAAGGTATAAATATGATAAATACAAGATACAGATGTCTAAATTGAAGCTCCGGGTGCCGGCGAAAAATTTGTAACAGATTGTGACTTTGGAGTCGATTCCAATAAAATCCAAAGATTTATACACACTAGTATTACAATCTAACAGGGGAAAAGTTTTCATACAGATTTAAAACACAAGTCAAGCTAAGAATTGTATTGAATTCTACTTCCTTTGGCAGATCCCAGGTCAGGGAGTGAGAATGAAAGACCATGAGACAAGATTGTCCAACCACCATTGTGTCCAGGTTGACCTCTCCAATAATATTGGTTGAATCCTCTGCTGGTGGTATGTAGTTTCATTCTCATATCAAGTCAAGCAAGGACAAGATCCATTTGCTGATTTTGTAACATTTGCAGGTTTTTGTGGTTTTTCCTTCTCCTTAGGTTTTGTAAATGTGTCCGGAGGTCTAAATGTAGAGCAATGATGTCAGCGCTTTCTTGTACAAGATGTTGTTTCTTCCACTGCATCATATTTTACATGCGGAGGACAGACCACAGGTTGACCGTACATGCCGACATCACCACAGAAATGTCTGAATTGCAGCTTTTAATGTTGTAGAAATTAAAGCAAGTGACCACAGGATTTCGTGAAGATGTTGAAGACCACAAGGAGGTAATTATATCCCGTCCTAAGACTGGTTAGAAAAGAACAAGAAGTGCAGAAAACACAAATGTCTTACATTTTATAAGTGGTATTGTGGCACTGACTTGAGCTTGAAATTAAAGGGGTTTTCTGGCTCTATAATATGGATGATCTGTCATTAAGTTCTGCTAAATCCCTTTAAGATCTTGCAAAGTCTACTCTAAGACCAACAGTCCATTTCCTCTCTGGATGTGGGTTCTAGTAGTAATAACAGAGTGAAGAGAGGGGAGGAAATAAGTCTAAGAACTGGAGAAAGAAGCATTTTTGTTTAATAACATGTATTACAACGTTTCAGGATCAATTTTAAAATCCGATTTCCAATCATTTTCCAGCCGATCCCGATCGCTCAACCCTATCAATGATATATACATGAATAGAGTTGAGCCGATCTTGAGATATCCTCCACTAATATGGATTTTATGGCACCATTTTGGGTTTGTCTCTACTCTGGCAATTACGTTATTGTCCTGTAGACTTCACTAATATTTTTGTTCTTCACATGCTCAATCATTGACACCTCTAGTGACTTCCAAGCGCCATCTGGGAGTCTTTCTGCATAGCATTTGGTCCATTTAGTTTGTGGAAGCAGGTGCCAATCCAGTTTAATTGATTAGTACTAGAGATGAGTGAGTAGTGAAATATTCGAGATTCGATATTCGTTTCGAGTAGAGCCTCAATATTCGACTACTCGATCGAATATCGAATCCCATTATAGTCTATGGGAAAAAATGCTCATTTCAGGGGAAACCACTATTCGACTAAAGGAGAGTCACCAAGTCCACGAGTAGCAGGAGGAGAGTGTTTAGGAGGAGCGCTGTGCAGTTAAAGTGCACGGACCCCATTATAGTCTATGGGGTCCTTGCACTTTAACTGCACAGCACTTGCAGTTGCGCTGATATTCCGTTCGGGGGGAGTCCTCCTGCGGACTCCTTCCGGACGGGAGGCAAGCGCTAATGTGAACTGGACCTTACTCGTCCTGCAGAACCAGCATTGACTGGCTGAATGCTATACACTGTATAGCATTTGGCAAATCAACGCTGGTTCTGCAGCAGGCTCGTCCTTGGTAGTCAGGAGAGCTGGCAGCTTGCATTTATGCGGGAGCTGACTTTTCCTCATAGGAATGCATTGACCAGCGTTGATTGGCCAGTGTACAGCATTCGGCCAATCAACGTTGGTTCTGCCGGAGGCTCATCTGTGAGGAGGCAGAGTCTAATATCGGACCACAGCAGACTCCATTGTGGTCTGAATCGAATTTTTACTGCAAATAGCGATAGTATTCGAACGAGTACGAGTATTTTGAATACCTTTGTATTCTATCGAATACCTGCTCGATCATCTCTAATTAGTATCAGAATTTATCTCCTGACAAAGTTGTCTATTTTACTTTTTTTCCCCCTATCAGTATGCAAACATCGGGAGAACATACAAATTCCTTGCAGATGTTGTCCTTGGCAGGACTCAAACCCAGGACTCCAGCGCTAACCACTGAGCCACTGCGCTGCACTCTGGCAGTTCACTTTTATACTTGTTGTTTTGTGTTATATACCGTACTTCCCAGTCTGTCTGTTATAACTGGTGTCCTGTCTATATATTAGTACTGATGTATATTGCCCAATTTTCATATTTACATATTCCGTTGCACTTAATAAAGATATATATATATATATATATATATATATATATATATATATATATATATATATATACATTTTGCTCCAGGTTCTCTAATTTCTGGAGATGCTAAAGTGTCCCAGCATTATACTGGTAACGATGGTCTTGTCTCTTCTCAGAGAGTGAGGTGTGTGATGTGCTGGCTCCAGAAAGAACCCAAAAGTTTTGTTCCAAACAGATCTCTCGTGCTTGCCGTGAATGTGCTGATTGTATTTTCAGCTGCAAAGACTGTTTAATAAACAGATCAGAGTCTGGGATAAATATTGCAGGAATGTAACAGCCCAGAAAGATGACAAAGTAGCCAGTGGGCGTCTCATCGCCTCGGTAGGAGCTAAATGTCAGGACATCAGGGAGGAGAATGGAGAAGAGGTCTGGTCTGGGCGGTGGGCAGGGAGGGGGCGCAGTGTTGTCTGATATACAACTCACTGTATACATAGTTTTTTCTCATTATGAAAAAGGCAGTTTATGGATTTTTTGTACTTTTTCCATAATGATGTAGAGGAGAAGTTACAACACACAAAACCTTATGAGGAGACGTTGTTATGTGTTAGACGAGGGCTGAGTAACTATGTTATTATGGACACAGCTGTCACCATAGTGTCATATGGATACAATTATCTATCTATCTATCTATCTATCTATCTATCTATCTATCTATCTCCTATCTATCTATCTCCTATCTATCTATCTATCTATCTATCTATCTATCTATCTATCTCCTATCTATCTATCTATCTATCCATCTATCCATCTCTCTCTCTTATATATATATATATATATATATATATATATATATATATATATATACATTCACTTGTCTAATAAAATAGCTCTGTCCAACATTAAAGGATTGTTCAGGATCTGAAGAAAATTGATACGGATAACCAATCCACAGAAAAGACAATCAGTATAAGTTCAGACTGGATTCAACACCCGGAACCTGGACAGATCAGCTGATGTGGCTGATGGAATATAAGGCATATAAATATATAATATATATAAAGTGAATAGAAAACAGACCTGCAGTTCCTGACGCTACCACTGCAGTGTACAGATCTCTGTACACTATATACAGCTTTCAGTCTATATACTGTAGTAGTGTCTAGAGATCACATATTGTTCCTATTCTCTTGAATAGGAGCTGGGATGCTTCTGGTTATATATATATATATATATATATATATATATATATATATATATACACTCACCGGCCACTTTATTAGGTACACCTGTCCAACTGCTCGTTAACACTTAATTTCTAATCAGCCAATCACATGGCGGCAACTCAGTGCATTTAGGCATGTAGACATGGTCAAGACAATCTCCTGCAGTTCAAACCGAGCATCAGTATGGGGAAGAAAGGTGATTTGAGTGCCTTTGAACGTGGCATGGTTGTTGGTGCCAGAAGGGCTGGTCTGAGTATTTCATAAACTGCTGATCTACTGGGATTTTCACGCACAACCATCTCTAGGGTTTACAGAGAATGGTCCGAAAAAGAAAAAACATCCAGTGAGCGGCAGTTCTGTGGGCGGAAATGCGTTGTTGATGCCAGAGGTCAGAGGAGAATGGCCAGACTGGTTCGAGCTGATAGAAAGGCAACAGTGACTCAAATAGCCACCCGTTACAACCAAGGTAGCCAGAAGAGCATCTCTGAACGCACAGTACGTTGAACTTTGAGGCAGATGGGCTACAGCAGCAGAAGACCACACCGGGTGCCACTCCTTTCAGCTAAGAACAGGAAACTGAGGCTACAATTTGCACAAGCTCATCGAAATTGGACAATTGAAGATTGGAAAAACGTTGCCTGGTCTGATGAGTCTCGATTTCTGCTGCGACATTCGGATGGTAGGGTCAGAATTTGGCGTCAACAACATGAAAGCATGGATCCATCCTGCCTTGTATCAACGGTTCAGGCTGGTGGTGGTGGTGTCATGGTGTGGGGAATATTTTCTTGGCACTCTTTGGGCCCCTTGGTACCAATTGAGCATCGTTGCAACGCCAAAGCCTACTTGAGTATTGTTGCTGACCATGTCCATCCCTTTATGACCACAATGTACTCAACATCTGATGGCTACTTTCAGCAGGATAATGCGCCATGTCATAAAGCTGGAATCATCTCAGACTGGTTTCTTGAACATGACAATGAGTTCACTGTACTCCAATGGCCTCCACAGTCACCAGATCTCAATCCAATAGAGCATCTTTGGGATGTGGTGGAACGGGAGATTCACATCATGGATGTGCAGCCGACAAATCTGCGGCAACTGTGTGATGCCATCATGTCAATATGGACCAAAATCTCTGAGGAATGCTTCCAGCACCTTGTTGAATCTATGCCACGAAGAATTGAGGCAGTTCTGAAGGCAAAAGGGGGTCCAACCCGTTACTAGCATGGTGTACCTAATAAAGTGGCCGGTGAGTGTATATATATATATTTCAAAATGAGTTTATTGAGTGCAGCTCTGGAGTATAATACAGGATGTAACTCAGGATTAGTACAGGATAAGTAATGTAATGTATATACACAGTGACTGCACCAGCAGAATAGTGAGCGCAGCTCTGGAGTATAATACAGGATGTAACTCAGGATCAGTACAGGATAAGTAATGTAATGTATGTACACAGTGACTGTATCAGCAGAATAGTGAGCACAGCTCTGGAGTATAATACAGGATGTAACTCAGGATCAGTACAGGATAAGTAATGTAATGTATGTACACAGTGACTGTACCAGCAGAATAGTGAGTGCAGCTCTGGAGTATAATACAGGATGTAACTCAGGATTAGTACAGGATAAGTAATGTAATGTATATACACAGTGACTGCACCAGCAGAATAGTGAGCGCAGCTCTGGAGTATAATACAGGATAAGTAATGTAATGTATGTACACAGTGACTGTATCAGCAGAATAGTGAGCACAGCTCTGGTGTATAATACAGGATGTAACACAGGATCAGTACAGGATAAGTAATGTAATGTATGGACACCATGACTGTACCAGCAGAATAGTGAGCGCAGCTCTGGAGTATAATACAGGATGTAACTCAGGATCAGTACAGGAGAAGTAATGTAATGTATGTACACAGTGACTGCACCAGCAGAATAGTGAGCGCAGCTCTGGAGTATAATACAGGATGTAACTCAGGATCAGTACAGGAGAAGTAATGTAATGTATGTACACAGTGACTGTATCAGCAGAATAGTGAGCACAGCTCTGGAGTATAATACAGGATGTAACTCAGGATCAGTACAGGATAAGTAATGTAATGTATGTACACAGTGACTGTACCAGCAGAATAGTGAGTGCAGCTCTGGAGTATAATACAGGATGTAACTCAGGATTAGTACAGGATAAGTAATGTAATGTATATACACAGTGACTGCACCAGCAGAATAGTGAGCGCAGCTCTGGAGTATAATACAGGATAAGTAATGTAATGTATGTACACAGTGACTGTATCAGCAGAATAGTGAGCACAGCTCTGGTGTATAATACAGGATGTAACACAGGATCAGTACAGGATAAGTAATGTAATGTATGTACACAGTGACTGTACCAGCAGAATAGTGAGCGCAGCTCTGGAGTATAATACAGGATGTAACTCAGGATCAGTACAGGAGAAGTAATGTAATGTATGTACACAGTGACTGCACCAGCAGAATAGTGAGCGCAGCTCTGGAGTATAATACAGGATGTAACTCAGGATCAGTACAGGAGAAGTAATGTAATGTATGTACACAGTGACTGTACCAGCAGAATAGTGAGTGCAGTTCTCTATACTATAATATGTAATGTATACATCTAGTGACTCAACTTTGAGTTTATTAATATAATTTGATATATGTCAAGAGAAATGATGCTAAATCTAGAGTAATGTATGATAATTGATATAATAAGGTTAATGCGTAGACTCGTCTTTGTTCTCTGCTCATTTGTGAGCATTAGATACAGATTTACAGTTACACATAGAAATAATCGCACAACTATTCAATGAATTACTCTGTGTTTCAAAAGAATTTTTCTGGGCTAAACAACCTGGAGTCCAGACTGATCCATTGTAACAAAATAGCAGCGGATGTGTTTAGTGAGCATTGTCTAGACTGGATACAGCTTTATCCACTTCTCCATTGAAGCAATATCTCAGTCTTAAAGAAGGTTGTAGAATTTTCATTTTTACCGAGAGTAACTTTATTCACCGAAAGCCGGAAAACCGCTTTCAATTTCATGTTTGAATAAAAGAGAAGTTGTGAGACGACATCCTCTGCGTGCAGCGGGCGGTCAGGGCTCGTTGGAAATTGTAGTTTTGCAAAACCTGGAGATCCACAGCTTGGACTGCACTGCCCAAAGCTGACCAACTATGATCAGGAGATCACAGGCGCTGCTAGAGCCATCAGAAAGCTTGTCCTAAGCATGTCACAGCGAGCGGCGTCCTGCAGCCTGCAAGGGATTGGATACACGCTGCCACAGAATGGATATTATTCTCAACTTAAATAAATTCAATAATATGAAAAAATTTCCCAAACAAAGTTTCATGTTTTTTTTGTTTTTTGTATTTTTCTTCTTTGTTTTGGATTCATTTGAGGAGCGTCTTTCTAATGAGAAGATCAAATATTACATTCTGAGTAAAAATATTCTGTCAAAACAAATGCTTAATCCTGGAAATCGATAAAGTCCAAAGTAAACGCCATAAGAGGAATCTGACACCATCTCAATCACCAAAGCCAGCGCTTGTTCAAAAGAATAAAAGGGTTTTTGTCCCATTTGATAGGAATGGGCTGAAGTTAGTGATGACAAACCCTCAAAGTGACTGCGAGTGACATCAGATATCGTCTGTAGTAACAGCTGCCTATGCGAGTCACACACCGCAGCCGATCACAAGTCCTGCAGCTCTGTGTATATATACTGTATATAGTAATATATGTAGAGTATATGTACAGTCATTTGTATTCTTGCTATTCATATTCTTGGTCATATTCTTTTAAGAAAAAATATCAAAATGCTATTGACGTACAGGACGAGATATAGACTGGCATAATATTACTCATATCAAAATGCTTTCTACCAGTGGAGTAACTAGGAATGGCGTGGCCCTGTGGCGAACTTTTGACATGCCCCCCCCCCAACTGATGCAGAAGATCTCGACCGACCCCCTCATACGCATTCCTGTGCGCTCTATTATGCCCCATAGTGGGCCCAGCATACAGTATTATCCCCAATAGTGGCCCCTGCACACAGTATTATCCCCCATAGTGTCCCCTGCACACAGTGTTATGCCCCATATTGGCCCCTGCACAAAGTATTATCCCCAATAGTGGCCCCTGCACACAGTATTATCCCCAATAGTGGCCCCTGCACACAGTATTATTCCCCATAGTGGCCCCTGCACACAGTATTATACCCCATAGTGGCCCCTGCACACAGTATTATCCCCCCCATAGTGGCCCCTGCACACAGTATTATACCCCATAGTGGCCCCTGTACACAGTATTATCCCCAATAGTGGGCCCTGCACACAGTGTTATGTCCCTTAGTCGCCCCTGCACACAGTATTATCCCCCATAGTGGACCTTGCACAAAGTATTATGCCCCATAGTGGCCCCTGCACACAGTATTATCCCCCATAGTGGCCCCTGCACACAGTATTATGTCCCTTAGTGGCCCCTGCACACAGTATTATCCCCCATAGTGGCCCCTGCACACAGTATTATCCCCCATAGTGGCCCCTGCACACAGTATTATCCCCCCATAGTGGCCCCTGCACACAGTATTATACCCCATAGTGGCCCCTGTACACAGTATTATCCCCCCCCCCATAGTGGCTCCTGCACACAGTATTATGTCCCTTAGTCGCCCCTGCGCACAGTATTATGCCCCATAGTCACCCCTGCACACAGTATTATCCCCCATAGTGGCCCCTGCACACAGTATTATGTCCCATAGTGGCCCCTGCACACAGTATTATGTCCCTTAGTTGCCCCTGCGCACAGTATTATGCCCCATAGTTACCCCTGCACACAGTATTATGTCCCATAGTGGCTCCTGCACACACTATTATGTCCCATAGTGGCCCCTGCACACAGTATTATGCCCCATAGTCACCTCTGCACACAGTATTATGTCCCATAGTGGCCCCTGCACACAGTATTATGTCCCATAGTGGCCCCTGCACACAGTATTATCCCCCATAGTGGCCCCTGCACACAGTATTATCCCCCATAGTGGCCCCTGCACACAGTATTATGTCCCACTGTCGACACCCATAAACAATTATTATATTCTGGGTTCTTTTCAGACCCCAGAGTATAATAATCGGAGACTCGGGGGGAATAAAAACATAAAAAAAACCTCTGTTACTCACCTATCTCCCGTTTCCTACGCTGTCGGCCTCCAAAGTAGGAGGCCTCCTCCAATCTTCAATGACGTCAGATGTCACATGACCCGGGACGCAGGCCGGGGTCAGGAGACGTCAGACAACTAGGCTGAAGTCTGCCCGGATCGTGGAGAGGTAAGTAACAGCATTTTTTATGTTTCTTACCTCTCCCGGTCCGCCAATCATTATACTTGGGGGTCCGAAAAGACCCCCAAGTATAATGATAGCAGCGGTAGCGGCTGTCACCGGTCCTCTAATGTCCTGGGCCCTGTGCCAGCTGCCTTTGCTGCTATGGCGGTAGTTACGTCACTGCTTTCTACTTTTCCCATTCTCAGAACCAACCGAAGCCTGAGCCAAATAAATGAGACCCAGCAACATATCTTACCTTCCGTTCTGGTTGCAATTATTATTAACATGTCTGGCTGTTAGTCTAACTCTCTACTGCTGGCAGGATGCCATTTGATCCTGGAGGCCTATTCACGTCTGCATTTGTTTGCATGCAGTTCTGTCTCTATTGCTGTGACACATCCTGCTGTTATACTTTTCCCTAGTTCTGAGCTATTATCTGTATATAATACATTAATCAACATCTGTTATAAACATATACACTGAAGAGCAATATGGTAACAATGTTTAGAGTTGTGACTTTCATGCTCCATATCTCACCATCCGCTACAGCTTGGAACGTGAGATCACCATCATTGTATAGACAAGCATCTTGGCTCTCTCAGGGAGGGTTCACACCTCTGCGCCCGGTCTCCGCTTTAGGCAATCTGGCGGATTTCTGTCCCCTGTCCAAGAAACTGAACAGGGGACGGAAACCCTGCCGTCAGTTTTCAAACCCATTCAATTGAATGGGTTTGCAAAGTGACCGCCCGTGTGAGCCTTGTGCCTCTCCACGGCGAAACCGTGTTTTTTTAAACCTGTATGGTCAACTTTGTGTCTGGTTAAAAAAAACGGTTTTGTCATGGAGAGGCAGAAGAGAGGCATGGAGAGGCAGAAGATGAAAATTGACTGCTGGGTTTCCAAACCCTGTCCAGTTTTTCGGGGCAGAAAACGGAAACCCCCGGGTTGCCTAAAGCGGAGACCGGGCGCTGTTGTGAACCCGCCCTTATACATAAATGTGACTTGTAACTATTATGAAGATTCTTGTCATGTGACTGCATTGTTACTGTTTGTCTCCTAAAAATCTAAATTTTTATTTTTATTATTTTGTAAATCCGCCTCTGCCTGAATCCTTCTGGGGATGCTCTCACTAGTGGCTGGGTCCTCTGCCTAGACATCCTATAGGGTTCAATGGTAATAGGTAGAGAACCCCTTTAAATTATTTTGCTATTTTTGCCTCCGACTCTTTAATCTATAAAAAAAACAATCTCGGTAGCGGTAATTGGCTTTGTATTTTTAGACTTCATCTTCCATCATTAGCCATTAGCATCTTTCCCTTGTCTCCTTCATTTGCATACTCCGCAGTCCTATGATATTAAATGATTTTGAGCTAATCAGACCCAGACTTCCCATCTGCTGCGCACAGCCAGCGCTCTGCTATTCCTCCGTCATGTCACTGGCACAGCGCTCTGTATTCCTCCACCAGTGGGATCAGTCTTGGCATGACCTCACACTCGTCCTGGCATCGGCACCAAGACGAGCAGTATGTCTCCCAACAGCCCAGTGATTTATGACTTATTAAACAGTATTTTAAAGTCATCTGAAGCCGCCTGACAATGTTTTGCTTTTTGCAGCCAGGGTGATACAGTCATACATTCTCATGATATATTGGAGGCGGCATCTATCTGCTACCATTCCTGAGCTATAGAAGGTTTAAAGGAACATTCCACAATTGCAGGTTTTGTTTCAATAAAAATAACTGCAGATAGTCTTGAGAAAAACTATTTTACTGTATTGTGTATCCAGCTCCGATGCAGACTGATATGTTTCTATGGTTACAAACAACAATCTAACCCTGGATTATGGAAATGTCCCAAGAAGTGCAAAATTTAGTGTTTCAGTCACCTTGGTACTAACTAAACCAAGGTGTAAGGGAAGATGCTAAATAATAAACATTATACTCACCTCTCCTGAATTCCCTTGTGGTCTTCAATGTTATTTCTTGGGTGTCTTCCATCCGTATCTGGTCTTCCAGATGACATCAATAGTCCTGGCTCATGATGTCAATGTGTCCTAAAAAAGATTGGGCCTCAGCGGTGACTTGAGGATCAGAAGGGGCTGGAAGACACCCAGGGAAGAACGTTGGCTGGTGCAAGGAATCCCAAATATTATTTATTGAGACCCCAAAGTATAATAAAGATTTACAGGTGGTGAACCCCAAAACTTTTTGAAAATTTGTAATATACCCATTACTGACCTGCTCTTGAGATCGCGTGCTTACCCTATGGGCACATCCAGCACCAGAACTGCACATGTACAGTGTAGCATTGTGAAGGAGAAACAAGTATAAGCTGGTGGCTGAGCCTGCTGGGAGATGTAGTACACCGTTACATTACACTATTACAGTGTTGGCTAAAAGTATTGGCACCCCTGCAATTCTGTCAGATAATACTCATTTCTTCCAGAAAATGATTGCAATCACAAATTCTTTGGTATTATTATCTTCATTTAATTTGTCTTCAATGGAAAACCACAAAAAGAATTGTCAAAAAGCCAAATTAGATATAATTCCACAGCAAACATAAAAAAGGGGGTGGACAAAAGTATTGGCACTGTTTGAAAAATCATGTGATGCTTCTCTAATTTGTGTAATTAACAGCACCTGTTACTTACCTGAGGCACCTAACAGGTGGTGGCAATAACTAAATCACACTTGCAGCCAGTTGAAATGGATTAAAGTTGACTCAATCTCTGTCCTGTGTCCTTGTGTGACCACATTGAGCATGGAGAAAAGAAAGAAGACCAAAGAACTGTCTGAGGACTTGAGAAGCAAAATTGTGAGGAAGCATGAGCAATCTCAAGGCTAAAAGTCCATCTCCAAAGCCCTGAATGTTCCTGTGTCTACCGTGCACGGTGTCATCAAGAAGTTTAAAGCCCATGGCACTGTGGCTAACCTCCCTAGATGTGGACGGAAAAGAAAAATTGACGAGAGATTTCAATGCAAGATTGTGCGGATGGTGGATAAATAACCTCGACTAACATCCAAACAAGTTCAAGCCGCCCTGCAGTCCGAGGGTACAACAGTGTCACCCCGTACTATCCGTCAGCGTCTGAATGAAAAGGGACTGTATGGTAAGAGACCCAGGAAGACCCCACTTCTTACCCAGAGACATAAAAAAGCCAGGCTGAAGTTTGCCAAAACTTACCTGAGAGAGCAAAAACCGTTCTGGAAGAATGTTCTCTGGTCAGATGAGACAAATGTAGGAAAAGGCATCAACATGGAGTTTACAGGAAAAAAAAAAGAGGCCTTCAAAGAAAGAACACGGTCCCTACAGTCAGACATGGCGGAGGGTCCCTGATGTTTTGGGGTTGCTTTGCTTCCTCTGGCACTGGACTGCTTGACCGTGTGCATGGCATTATGAAGTCTGAAGACTACCAACACATTGTGCAGCATAATGTAGGCCCAGTGTGAGAAAGCTGGGTCTCCCTCAGAGGTCATGGGGCTTCCAGCAGGACAATGACCCAAAACACACTTCAGGTCAGCACTAGAAAATGGTGGTGAGAGAAAGCCCTGGAGACTTGTAAAGTGGCAGCAATGAGTCCAGACCTGAATCCCATAGAACACCTGTGGAGAGATCTCTTGATGGCAGTTTGGAGAAGGCCCCCTTCACATCTCAGGGGGGACCTGGAGCAGTTTGCCAAAGAAGGATGGTCTAAAATTCCAGCAGAGCCTTGTAAGAAACTCATTGCTGGTTACCGGAAGCGGTTGTGCGCAGTTATTTAGTCTAAGGGAGGGTTCACACGGTGTAACGTGCCGCGTGATGTGGCACGTCTACGCCGCGGGACCCTTTGCGGGCCGTACACGCTCCCTTTGATTTCAATGGGAGCGGGGATCGTATGCGCCGTGCAAGTTTGCGGCCGTGATTTTGCGACCGCAACATCACGGCCGCAAACTAGCGCGGCGCATACGATCCCCGCTCCCATTGAAATCAATGGGAGCGTGTATGGCCCGCAAAGGGTACCGTGGTGTAGACGTGCCACATCACGCGGCACATTACACCGTGTGAACCCTCCCTAAAGGTTGTGCTACCAAGTATTAGGCTGAGGGGGCCAATACTTTTGTCCGGCCCATTTTTGGAGTTTTGTGTAAAATGATCAATGATTTGACTTTTTTTTTTCATTCTCTTTTGTGTTTTTTCATTGCAAGCAAAATAAATGAAGATATTACCAAAGAGTTTGTGCTTGTAATCATTTTCTGGAAGACAATGAGTATTATCTGACAGAATTGCAGGGGGGCCAATACTTTTGACCAACACTGTATATTACTATTTCTCGTCTGCGATTTTATCTTTTATGTGATTGAGATCTGAAATATCCCACAAACAATGTTTCCTGTGATAAGCTTTAAGGCGCTGGGATAAGATAAGACGTCGAGGATTTCACATTCTGCTCTCCATTTGCTCTGCTCTTTTCGGCTGTCAGGTTATCACCATGGGACATATTCCTTGCCAAGTTATAAGAAGCATGTGAATGATAGCGTGCGCCTCACTAATATTTGTTGTGTACAGACAATAATCCATCATGTTTGGAGGAATGTGAGAGTCGTATCTATCCATCCACTGCATCTATAGCAAATAGAGTAATACATGTCAGCAGCAATTCTCCGACTTATCTCCCATTTAACTCTCGTAGGAATAGAAGTGGGAATCGCTTAAAGGTGCAGCGCGCTCCGCTATAATATATACGAATGGTGAGGCCGAAGATTGAGATCTCAGAGAGATTAATGATCCAATGAGCGCACACTAAACCGAAATCACCTCTTATATCTAGAAAGGGAAATAAAGTGTCAGCGGGAAAGAATCTGTCATCTACTCACATGTGTAAGAAAGTATCCTCTATGAATATGCGTCTATAATATCTAATAACATCATAGCATGACCTTATACTGTTATCTACCGTATATAGTCAAGTATAAGACAAGCTTTTCGTGCTGAAAAAGCCCCCCTCGGCTTATATTCAAGTCAAGCGCAACGAGGGGGGATATTGTTATATACACTTGAGAAACTCTGTATTGTTTGCACGGTGTAGATTTTCTTCAGGTTGGACTCACGTTCTGCAGTATTAGGGCTCGTTCACATGGGAAGCGGTGGGGTGGATTTTGGCACCCCGCGTCACTCTCGGGTCAAAATCTGCCTGCCACGACCATCACCGGTTGAGGCTTCCCCCTCCGGAGTCGGCTCAAGTGAATGGGCCGACTCCGGAGGTTGCTGCTGCCAGGTGGAAGCCGCGGCTTGGCGAGCCGCGCAATCCGCCTAAAGAAAGGGCAGTTCGCTTCTTTTTTCCGCTAGCAGCATGTTGTATGGAGGCGGATTTTGAGGCGAAATCGTCTGTCAAAATCCGCTTCCTTGCCCCCATGTGAACTAGCCCTTATAGTAGTTATATTCTTGTACATAGGAGGCAGTAATATAGTAGATATATTCTTGTACATAGGAGTAGTATTATAGTAGTTATATTCTTGTACATAGGAGCAGTATTATAGTAGTTATATTCTTGTACATAGGAGTAGTATTATAGTAGTTATATTCTTGTACATAAGAGTAGTATTATAGTAGTTATATTCTTGTACATAGGAGTATTATAGTAGTTATATTCTTGTACATAAGAGTAGTATTATAGTAGTTATATTCTTGTACATAGGAGTATTATAGTAGTTATATTCTTGTACATAGGAGGTAGTATTATAGTAGTTATATTCTTGAACACAGGGGGCAGTATTATAGTAGTTATATTCTTGTACATAGGAGCAGTATTATAGTAGTTATATTCTTGTACATAGGAGCAGTATTATAGCAGTTATATTCTTGTACATAGGAGCAGTATTATAGTAGTTATATTCTTGTACATAGGAGCAGTATTATAGTAGTTATATTCTTGTACATAGGAGCAGTATTATAGTAGTTATATTCTTGTACATAGGAGTAGTATTATAGTAGTTATATTCTTGTACATAGGAGTAGTATTATAGTAGTTATATTCTTGTACATAGGAGTAGTATTATAGTAGTTATATTCTTGTACATAGGAGTAGTATTATAGTAGTTATATTCTTGTACATAGGAGCAGTATTATAGTAGTTATATTCTTGTACATAAGAGTAGTATTATAGTAGTTATATTCTTGTACATAGGAGTATTATAGTAGTTATATTCTTGTACATAGGAGGTAGTATTATAGTAGTTATATTCTTGTACATAGGAGCAGTATTATAGTAGTTATATTCTTGTACATAGGAGCAGTATTATAGTAGATATATTATTGTACATAGGAGTAGTATTATAGTAGTTATATTCTTGTACATAGGAGTATTATAGTAGATATATTATTGTACATAGGAGTAGTATTATAGTAGTTATAGTCTTGTACATAGGAACAGTATTATAGTAGTTATATTCTTGTACATATGAGTAGTATTATAGTAGTTATATTCTTGTACATAGGAGCAGTATTATAGTAGTTATATTCTTGTACATAAGAGCAGTATTATAGTAGTTGTATTCTTGTACATAAGAGCAGTATTATAGTAGTTATATTCTTGTACATAGGAGCAGTATTATAGTAGTTATATTCTTGTACATAGGAGTAGTATTATAGTAGTTATATTCTTGTACATAAGAGCAGTATTATAGTAGTTATATTCTTGTACATAGGAGCAGTATTAAAGTAGATATATTATTGTACATAGGAGTAGTATTATAGTAGTTATAGCCTTGTACATAGGAGTATTATAGTAGATATATTATTGTACATATGAGTAGTATTATAGTAGTTATATTCTTGTACATAGGAGCAGTATTATAGTAGTTATAGTTTTGTACATAGGATTAGTATTATAGTAGTTATATTCTTGTATATAGGAGTAGTATTATAGTAGTTATATTCTTGTAGATAGGAGGCAGTATTATAATAGTTATATTCTTGTACATAGGGGCAGTATTATAGTAGTTATATTCTTGTAGATAGGAGCAGTATTATAGTAGTTATATTCTTGTACATAGGAGCAGTATTATAGTAGTTATATTCTTGTACATAGGAGCAGTATTATAGTAGTTATATTCTTGTACATAGGAGCAGTATTATAGTAGTTATAGTTTTGTACATAGGATTAGTATTATAGTAGTTATATTCTTGTATATAGGAGTAGTATTATAGTAGCTATATTCTTGTACATAGGATTAGTATTATTGTAGTTATATTCATGTACATAGGAGCAGTATTATAGTAGTTATATTCTTTTACATAGGAATAGTATTATAGCAGTGTGTTTCTTATATTATACACTATGTACATACATCTCAGGATTGCAGTTATTTTGGTACAGTTTAGAGAATAGCCTAGTAATGTATCAAGCAATCAGATTATATTTCATGTTCAACCTTCTTTATGAAAACTTGACTTGAGTCTTGTTGTATTATTGTATTTTTATCAGTGGCGTAACTACCACCATAGCAGCAGAGGCAGCTGCCACAGGGCTCGGGACATTAGGGGCCCGGTGACAGCTACCTCTGCTACCCCCGCTCTTATCACAGACAAACTGTTGTAACTGCGATAAGAGCAGGGGAAAGCTTGTAGGACCTGTGGATGAAGGACCTTGTGTGACGTCAGCCGTCACATGACTAGGTGGGCGTGTCTTTATAGCCTGTGCAGTCCTGGAAGAGATGATGAGAAGGAGAGATGTGCTGCTAGGTACTGAGGGGGAGGGGTAATGTGGATGCAAGATGGAGAGAGTGTGTGTGTGTCTGTGTGTGAGTGTGTATGTATGTGTGTTGTGGAGGAGGGGAGAGGACAGTGTCCTGATATCTGTGTATTAGGAGGAGGGGGAGGTCAATGTCAGTAGATGGATCAGTACTCTACACATTGTTTGTATTCAGACTTGCCTGCAATTGCTGTGTCATGTCACATCCGTGCGTTATTAAAGATGGCCAACACCACCAAAGACTGCAGCGGAGCCGGAGACAGGTAACTTTTTTTTTAATGTCTGTATCTCCCCTCGGTCTCCGATTATTATACTCTGAGGTCTGAAAATACCCCGGATTATGATAATTGTTCATGGGTGTTCATTATGGGGCATAATCCCGTGTGCAGGGGCCACTGAGGGAAATAATAGAGCAGCGGTCAAGGTTTTCGGTGTCGGTCAGGAAGGGGGGGGGGGCATGTCAAAAGTTCGCCACGGGACCCCGCCATTCCTAGTTATGCCACTGATTTCTAGGATTATTTCCTACCCTGCTCAGTGTGTTTAGTTAGTTATTACTGTAGTTGTGACGTTACTAATGTTGTCAGGAAGGGCTCAATGTCACCATCTAGTGGTCACAGTCATTCTCACATAGCCCCCTACATATTGATTTTGAAGTTCTTACATTTTCGATACCTCTTCATGCCACCTTATATCATTATCATAAAATAACTAATACTATAGGTCAGTTCTATCTTTACTTATACATCTCTTTCTCTGACAATGGAAGAATGCGGTTGTTGTATAGTCAGTGGTCATCTTATGTGCAGTTTTAGGTAAGCAGACGTGTCCATACAGCTGTGTGTGACTTTTTAGATATGGCCACTCTCTGAGCCATCAGACCTACAGATCTCCATAGTGTAGCTTTTATTGCCCGCACTTTCCTCTCACCACTTGCCCTAGAAGTCAGCATTTCATATAACAGTGCAGTATATTGTTCTATACACCTAGAGACCTAGCAGCTTCAGACACCAGAATATACGTGTGCAGAGCCCTTGTAAGGGCAGTTTTTAGCATCCTTTTCTTTGATATGTGAAGATCCACTGTCAGTACCGCCTGGTGCTGCCGTTCTTAGCAAGTCCCTACAAAGCGGTGACATTGGCATGTTTGAGATTCACAGAATGTGCCGCCCTGACTGTTCCAGCCGCAGTTACTGCGCCCCACAGATGGTAACCGCTCAAATGACTTGTTTTTTCTTTCCCTCCATTAAGAATGGTCCCATAAAATACTGTTAGCACATTGTCAATACCTCCCGCATGCTGTCGCAGACACTTCTCTGTTTTCATTTGCAGTTGTCATTGTCTCGATAGCATATGGTCTCTTTGCTGGTCCCTGGCGGAGTTGGGATGCGGCTCGAGCCAGCCAGAATTGCAAAGAGCAAGTCAGTGCAGCAGAAATCATCAGCCAGCTGGTTAAATCATGAATATGTACATTTGCTCACAAAATGTAACAGCGCGGATTTCTCAGCCTGGAATCATTATTACTGTTTGTTATTCTCGATGGTCCTTGAGGGGCATTCAGCGGCGCTCGATGGGAAATTGTGTGTCTTTCTCTGTCATTGGAAGTTCACATTAAGAAATGATGGATGCCTTTTATTTAAAAAGTCTTTTAAGTCCCCTAAGTTTCCATTTTTGCAGGCCGTACAGACTGGTACGTCCTTACAGGCTACAAGGAAATGGGAATAGGGAAGGGGGGCTTTTACTTTTTATTTATTTTACATTGGCCCTATTGTTATTCTGCAATAGAGATGAGTAAATCAGTTTGTAATGAGTTGGGTTCATTATGAATTTTCCAAAAATTTCTGATCTGGATGAGTCTGAAATTTTTGAACCAAATCCAGGGCTCCCTTGTTCGATTGGGTTATCTTTTCCAGGGTGTCTTCTGTCCTCCATTGTGATGGTAGTAGCCCCAAGGAACTACTGAGACCTTAGATTGGACATTAATGATCACATGGAGCACATTAGACCCCAATATAATAATCAGAGACCCGCGGATGGTGCGGAAAAATTAACACTGATACCCTACTCTCCTGGGCTCCCTCTTGGCTCTCAGTGATCTTACCTTGTCATGTTTCATCCCATGAAAAGGGAAGGTGAGTATGAGAGATTTTTATTTTTCTGCACCTCCCTTAGTCCTGATTATTGTACTCTGGGGTCTGAAGTTTAACTGAACCCCAAAAATTTAGGGTTCAGTCAAAACTAAAATTTTTTGAAAATTCATTAAAGGGATGCTATCATTCAAGTACCACGTCGGAATAGCCTTAAGAAAGGCTATTCGTTTCCTACTTTTCGTTGTCTTCTCTGCGCCGCCAATCACGGTTTCTCTCGGTATGCAAATTAGCTCTCTTGCAGTACTGGGGGCGGGCCCCAGCGCTCAGACAGCACTGGGGGCAGCCCCAGAACTCTCTCCAGCCCTCCTCTTCGTCAGGAACGGCCTCTTCATTCTCTTCTTCCAGCGGTGTCTTCTTACTTCTAGCCCTCGGGCAGAGCAGACTGTGCATGCCCACAGGCCCCGAGAAAATGGCCGCTTACAATACTATGCAAGCATCATTTTCTCGTGGTCTATGGGCATGTGCAGTCTGCTCTGACCAAGGCCGGAGGCCTTAGAAGTTACAAGCCATCACCAGAAGAAGAGGCTGAAGATGATGCTGCTGAAGAAGAGTGCTGGAGAGAGTTCTCTTGCAGCATTGGGGACACCCCTAGTGCTGTCTGAGCGCTAGGGCCCGCCCCCAGTGCTGCAAGCGAGCTAATTTACATACCAACAAGAACCTGGATTGTGGGTGAACGGCGGAACGGAGAAGACAACGAAAGGTAGGAGACGAATAGCCTTTATTAAGGCTATTCTGACGTGGTACTTAGAAAAAATGTCATCTGAATGATTCCTTTAAGAACCCAATTCTTTATGATCCAGCTTACTCATCTCTATTGGACAGCAGTCTACAGACATTGATATATATAATGGGTACAATTATATAGCAGGGAATGCTATAATTTGACCCATCATGTTTGAGAATTGGGAGGTCTGGTGCAGAAATTAGAAAAATTGTCAGGGCTAAAACATTGATGGGTCATTCTTAAAGTGTTTTCCCAGTAACACATTTGAGAACTGTGCTCCCCAGATCCTGTGTGTGAATAGAGAACTAGTGCACATGTGTGAACCAGTCTCCATTGACTTCTAGGGGCATGATAGAAATTGCCATGTACAGCACTCTGTCAATCATGTAGAAGTTAATGGAGTAGTAATTGTGATTTACACAGGAATCTTGCATTCACAAGCAGCTCATATAGCAGTTGATTAACTTTCACTTTCCTGTCTCTGGCAGCACCCCTGTGGGCAGGGAGTCTCCTTCTCCTCCCATGTCATCTCCTGGGGAAACCTTTGTAGTCGCCATTCACAGAATACAACAGTATGTAACTGGAACACCTAGAACTAACACTTATTGACCTCTCTAATCACTGCTTACACTCCAAATTCTTTCCAAGTCTCTGGTACAACAATGGGGCTATCTCTGATGTCTCTGATCAGACAAGGCAAGATTCTTGCTTTTTAGTAGGTATCTCCTTCTGGCTGTTGTCTGGCTGCCATGCCTGGTCTCTCTGTACGTGGAAATTATGGCTGAATTTACAAATGTCATCCCAAATGTCATCCCATGTCTCTACAAATGTCATCCCATGACTGGTTCTGGGCGGAGGGCCCTTTAAGAAGCAATCATGAGCCATAATGTAAGATTTATAATTCGCATCAGTTTATTATTCGCCATCATACCGACTGTCCACACATTGATACAGAGATGTAGCTGTGAATCAGACAGGCTGCATACAGTGTGAACACACAGGACAAATATTTCCAAATAAGTGGGAAAAATGTCCCCGGCAGAGGAGCTCACACTTCTACAAGATGAAAGTTTCCTTCATCAGCTCTGAGCGTCACCATCTGCCCATTCATTTACAGTTTTTCTTCTTTAGATGTAAGTGAAGGGTTTTCGTCTTTTCTTTATGGTTTTGGTTGTGACAACATCTTGTACCATTACAGAGGTGACTGCTGAGCGTTGATCTCTGATTGCGGTATATTTTCTTTTTGCTGCACCATGTGGCATCATGTATACATGTGAACAAAATTGTTGGTCGCCCTCGTTTAATGAAAGAAGAAACCCACAATGGTCACAGAAAGAACTTGAACCTGACAAAATGGAATTTGCCAAATTACATGTTGACAAACCACAAAGCTTCTGGGAGAATGTCCTATGGACAGATGAGATAAAAATTGAATTTTTTGGCAAGGCACATCAGCTCTATGTTCACAGACAGTAAAATGAAACATATTTTGAAAAGAACACTGTCCCTAATGTGAAACATGGAGGGGGCTCTGTTATGTTCTGGGGCTGCTTTGCTTTATCTGGAACAGGGTGTCTTGAATCTGTGCAGGGTACAATGAAATCTCAAGACTATCAAGGGATTCTAGAGAGAAATGTGCTGCTCAGTGTCAGAAAGCTTGGTCTCAGTCACAGGTCGTGGGTCTTGTAACAGGATAATGATCCAAAACACACAGCTAAACCCCCCAGGAATGGCTAAGAGGAAAACATTGGACTATTCTGCAGTGGTTTCTATTAGAGATGAGTGAACACTAAAATGTTCGGGGTTCGAAATCCGATTTGAACAGCCGCACACTGTTCGACTGTTCGAACGGGTTTCGAACCCCATTATAGTCTATGGGGGGAAATGCTCGTTTCAGGGGTAGGCAACATTCGATCAAATTCTACTTACCAAGTCCATGAGTGAGGGTCAGGCTGGATTCTTCTCCCTGCGCAGCGTCCCCGCGTCCTCTTCCGGCTTTGAATTCACTCTGCTAGGCATCGGGCCTGGGCAGAGCCGACTGCGCATGTCCGCACTACAAGTGCCCGATGCCTGGCAGAGCGAATTCAGAGCCGGAAGAGGATGCGGGGACGCAGCGCGGAGAAGACTTCTAAAGGTAAAAGAAGAACCAGTATTGATTGACAATGTATAGCATTCTGCCAATCAACGCTGGTTCTGCATCGAATCTTAACTTCGAACAGCTAGTAGTGTTCGATCGAGTACGAGTATTTTGAATACCGTAGTATTCGATCGAACACCTACTCAATCGAGTACTACTCATGTCTAGTTTCTATGAGCCCGGACCTGAGCATCTTTGGAAGGAGCTGAAACATGGCGTCTGGAAAAGGCCCCTTCACATCTGAGACAACTGGAGCAGTTTGCTCATGAGGAGGGGCCAAAATCCCTACTGAGAGGGGCAGAAGTCTCATTGACAGTTACAGGAGTCGTCTGATCGCAGCGATTGCCTCAAAGGGTTGTGCAACAAAATATTAAGTTACCAGAACCGTCATGTCCAGGCCGTTGCATGAGATTATTTTTTTTTTTAAAATTCTGTTGACACAAAAAGCAAAGTCTGACTTTCATTTGTTCATTTTCATAGAATTTTTATTTATTATTACTTTTGTCAGATTCCAGTTATTTATGTGACTATTGTGGGTTTTCTTTCATTAAACGAGGTTGACCAACAGTTTTGTCCACGTGTGAATGCATCTTGTGAGATGCTTTGGCACTATTGGGGAACCTGGCAAGATTTTTTGGAAATTTTTTCTATTCCTTCTTCTCTAATATTACTAGTCTAAGCCAAAAGACCTGGGTACCCTAACTCTGACCATGAAATATTTTGCTAAAAGACATTGGAGACTGTGGATAGAAAGTTTAGCAAACGCTATTGGATCTTGTAGGGCCAAATGGAAAAATACTGCCTGGGCATGCAACCAACATGTTCATTGGTTAAATAGAGACTATTAAATCCTGCCCCAAACTACCCAAGGCTGTTGGTTTATGGGCACACATTGTATCTGAGGCTATCTTTATGGGCCATGTCTTTGGAAAAGTTTATGGTTGCATTCCCTGTCTGCAACAGGATCAGTGACTATGAAAAGAGGCAAAGAGTTGGAGTTGACAGAGGAGGTGGTGAGAGGTCTTCTTTAAGGTCTTATCTAAGGGGGTAGAAAGAAAACCTATCAACAGAGTCCTAGGAGACTTCATAGTATCGTATATGACATTTTATCACAATTTGTTTGCTCTGCTGGTTCGAATTGAACAAATTTGGAGTTTTGGTCAGAGCCAAGGAACTTAAACACAAACCAAATCTTGAAAGATCCGTTCAACTCTAGTTACCAACCCCAATATCTGTACGTATGTGCCAAGTCCTGTGCCAAGAATCAGGGCAGGGGAGAGAAGAGAAGCCGCACATACTGGCATCGCGGGATTGTCCATTTCCACCTTACAGATACATTTGATGGGCGGCATTGTATATGGGCACCTTGGTTGTCACTTTTTTATTAAATAAGGGGCACTCAGGTGGTCAATGTGGGGGTGTAACAAGGTAACGCTGTGATACCGCAGTACATACACATGTACATGACACCTACAAACTACACTACAGTATATGCGGTATATGCCTCTTCTCCATTCAGCTGCTCCACAGACATGTACAGTCTGCAGATGGCAGAACATTGATTTATGGATTGTGTGTTACAAGGAACAAGCAGTTGCTGCATCTGGAGAACCTGTGACTAAATAGGTCATACGTCTCTCATCTGCTATTGACATGGCTGCCGCTTGTCTTTAGGTAAAATGTTAAAAAGGTGTTGATAGATGCAATCCTCGCAGGTACTGGCAGTGTTACTGAGTCACGTCTCATAGGATACAGACCCTTCATCCGTGTCATTGTCAGCCTTGCTATTCTGCCGCATACCGGTCACTGCTTAAATTCTTCCACTGAGAATGTTACAAGGTCCTGCAGTTATTATTGGAATGGTCCCATAGCAGAAAGTGTCAGCTCACCAAGTCAAGCCATGGTCGCATTGGATTTGCACAATAAACCTGCAGAAATGTATTTACAATATCGGAGCGGATATGCCCTTAAAACACCATTATCATGGAGGCATCTACCAGGCCTCCCTGAACAACCATGATCGACCATGTGGCTACCGTGATTGACCATGTGGCTTTTTGCTCTATTCAATATCTGGAGGATTGAGAGATATGGGCGAGCGCTGCACTCAGATATCTCCATAGAGTTTAGATGGAGAATTGCAAGGTGGTGTGGATGCATACCTTGAACATTGGCTATTTCTGCTGTCTGCTTATGCTTACTTAGGAAAGATGCAGGAACAGATAAGCCAAGACTGAGCTGCATTTGTTACCATAGGTACAGGACCAAGGGAGTATGGCGGTGTAAATAGGTGCATTATAGTTACATGTTGCATTGTTTTATTGTGCACTGTGTATCTGTTGCATTGACCTGTTCATTGTGTTGCGATCAGTATGTACAGTCTGTCATTGCTTTAAGAAATACAGGCCATTATACAGTCAGTTGCTGTGGTGGATTCTGGAGACTGCATTGTACCCCTTAGAGGTGGACCCTCTCCATTGCTGTGAGTTGCACCAGGGGAGAAGTTGTTTGATGCTTCCCAATTGTATTTGATGTTAGACATGATCCAGGCTTTTTATTGGAGGGCCCCATTCCTGCACTTTGGTGGGGAGAGATGAGACATTGCTACTAGAGAATGGCTCAAAAGGGAAACATTCAACAATCAGATGGATGGATAGGTTGCCAATGATAGTGGGACACAGCTGTAACCATGTCTGCTGGATAAAGGAAGCGGCACACCTCTTTTGTACACTTGGAAAGCAGAAGTATGGGTGCTGCGGAGATGGGCCAGCATCCCTCATGACAGTGGAAACATGTTGTTTTTTCCAGCAGCTAGGGGGCTCCACTGTGATGGCCAACTCTATTGAAGACCTGCAGTATCATAACCAACTACGGCAGTAAAGAGGAGATTTCACTGTTAAGCCAGGAGTCGTGAGTTTCCATTCTCCACCAGTGAAAGATCCTTAGAACTGCTACTGCGCCTATTTCATCATCTCTGGAGACCTCACTGAAATCTATGGATGAGGTTGTCACCATTACTGGGGCTCTTTTGGGGTGTATGTGGGGCTGTTATTGCAGATATATGGTTATTACTGGTATTGGGGGTCTGTGGTTGTCACTGATCATTGGGACATTCTGCACATTCTATAATGGGGGGTACCACAATGATAAATCCACATCCAGAGCTACAAACTATCCCCCCATGAAAATTACATAGATTTTAACTATACTTGAGCGGCCTCTTTGTCAGGGGTGGGAACTAGGGACCCCACATTCTCAGAGTGTGTGGGGGTTCTCCCAGTTCTCACTTGCTGGCCACACTTGTATGACACTCCGTACTAGTTCCTATAATATAAATGGGTACAACGTCTGTATTTTTGATACATTGTAACACTCCGACTATGTGACTCGTGAGCCGCTGACTACAAGACGGAGGACGTTTTATCGACCAAAAGAAATAATTGAAAGTCACAGCTTATAGGTTTCCAAAATTAGACTCCATCCAGGACTGTCAGGACGACCCAAGGGGGACGGTGGAATTGACATCCCGCATTTCTTTACCATATGGTTAATCAGTCACCACAAATTCTTAATTGATTAATTGCATGTAAATGAAGGCGGCTCGGATCATCTGTCAGCTGTTGAGGGGCGGCGGGGGATCGCAAAAACTTTGTTTATCTAAGAGCCGATCTTGTTGTCAGAAGTTACTGTATACTTGGGTCATTGTATCTGGGTTTATGCCATTAGGGTGGCTCAGGTGGTACTGTAGCCATGGGTAAGGTTCCGTGAGTCTATAGTAAGTGCCACGTGACTGCAAATGGTTACAGCATAGGACCCGCACAATAAATAAATGGGATCCTTTAAATTTGTAGCTTTCGCCTTTAAATGTTTTAAAATCTAGAGGAAACCCTTCATGAAGAGCAGAGACTGGTGTGATTATAAAGGGAAATCCTACTCATTTCAATGGTGTTATTTGGCTCTGGAAACCCATCTTCAGACATGCTTAAAGGAAAGTTTAATGGGATCCCTGCACTTTTCTTTCCCTTGCAAACAATAATAAAATTGATGCCATTGGGAATCCCTTTAAATTAAAACGGTTTCCAGGATAAGTTGAAAACCAGAGGACCAGAGGTGAGGAATATTAAAGAGAAGTTTGATTTTCCTCTACTAATGGTTCCTTGTTCAGGCAGACTTTTGGTCTAGCAAGTGTTGTCCCCCGAATAGTAAGAGGGAAAACTCTTCCTATTCGAGGGCCAACACTTGCTAGACCAAAAGTGCAGAGTCTCTGGTGACTGCTGTGGTCAATCACCAACATCATCGTCCACGTGTCCCTGCTGAAACGTCACCTGTACCCAACATGTGACCATTGAGGCCAGTTATTGGCCACAGTGGTCGTCTGAGTCTCTGTACCTCTGACTTAGCCCAGCATTGGAACAAATAGGGGTGGGGGGGGGACCTGAGTGGTGAATATAATTTTTATTTTATTTTATCCAGCCTCTTGTTACTTGGCTTGCCATGTGCTTTATGACCAGCCCTCGATTTTCGAATAGCACGCTCCCATAGAAATTAATGGACGTAGCCAGCACGCAGGGGGTTAAGCAGCCGGATGCCGGCAAAGTCTGCGTGCTGGCTGCTTCCATTCATTTCTATGGGAGCATCCTATTTGAATCGGTTGTTTCGAATAGTGTTCGCTCTACGTCTACGCCGCAGGAGCTTTTGCGGGCCGTATACGCTCCCATTGATTTCAATGGGAGCCGGGACCGTATACGCGGCGCTATTTTTGAGCCGCCGCAAAATCACGGTCGCAAAATAGCGCCGCGTATACGGTCCCGGCTCCCATTAAAATCAATGGGAGCGTATACGGCCCGCAAAAGCTCCCGCGGCGTAGACGTGCCACATTACGTGCCAAGAGACATCGTGTGAACCCGGCCTCATGCTTAACTGCTAATGCTGTAGCAAAGTCAAAGCTTAACTTTCCCTATGGTGGCACTGTAGCATAGTCAAAGCTTAACATCCCATAAGGTGGTGCTGTAGCAAAGTCAAACACTTACTATCAGGTTCTGATGCAGATTGCTGATGATTGTTGAGGGTCCCCAGGTTGGATACCCTGTGATAAACTTTGTGACGGGAAACTTTGTAACAAAAAACGGGCATGGTTTTGGTATAAAAGACTCAACTAGTACATAATGTAGAAAGTTGTTTTTTTTTTTTTTTTTTTGGGGGGGGGGGGGGCGGTGGGAGTGTATACTTTTGTGTAGGTGCCGCTTTAAGAAAATGTTTTTATTACAAGGTTTTTGCCTCTTTGTAAGAAAGTTATTATGATATTGAAAACAAATACATTATGATTATGATAGGTGGATACCAGGGGTGTAGCTCTATGGGTGCAGATTTGGCATTCACAGCTGGTGATTATGTATGTCCAAGTACCCTTCTGTTACATAAGGAGACACCAGAATTCTGAATGCACATGGTAGGTGGGATCCCTGGCACAGATATCGCACTGGGGTCCAAGACATTAGGATTACCCCTCTAATACAGATGATGTTGCAGTAGTTTTTTGTTGCAATGTCTCATAGAATAAAATCCTAATAAAACGACTTATGAAGGATGAGTTATGGATCTGTAGATAATGCATTGTCTCGTAACTCTATTAGTCACATCTGCATGTCATCTACATCAGGACGTCCTGACACAGAGCCAAAGAAATCTCTCATGTAATACAATTAATTCTTTCTTATTTTTTTCCCCTCGTCCATTGATCAATTTGTATAATTAACCTTCTTGTACCAAGGACAGAAATTTCCCAATGATCAATAGTGTAATAGATCAGAGCAGAAATTCATGTGGATTTAATTCATCTCTTTGAGTTTAATTAGATTTTGTGAATTTTAACTCTTTTGGAAAGATCAATAAGTGGGATGTCCCTGCAAGGGGGTCACTAACTTACTGTACACTTCATAGGAAATTAACTGTAAAGGGGCTGTCCAGGCACAGCAATAAGAAACAAATGATCAAAGCCACAAATAGATGCAAATATATAAAATAAAATATTAAATTGCTAAGAAAGTATATACATTCTGCAGTCACTGTATATACATTACTTATCCTGTACTGATCCTGAGTTATATCCTGTATTATACTCCAGAGCTGCGCTCACTATTCTGCTGGTACAGTCACTGTGTACGTACATTACATTACTTATCCTGTACTGATCCTGAGTTATATCCTGTATTATACTCCAGAGCTGCGCTCACTATTCTGCTGGTACAGTCACTGTGTACATACATTACATTACTTATCCTGTACTAATCCTGAGTTACATCCTGTATTATACTCCAGAGCTGCGCTCACTATTCTGCTGGTACAGTCACTGTGTACGTACATTACATTACATATCCTGTACTGATCCTGAGTTACATCCTGTATTATACTCCAGAGCTGTGCTCACTATTCTGCTGGTACAGTCACTGTGTACATACATTACATTACTTATCCTGTACTGATCCTGAGTTACATCCTGTATTATACTCCAGAGCTGTGCTCACTATTCTGCTGGTGCAGTCACTGTGTACATACATTACATTACTTATCCTGTACTGATCCTGAGTTACATCCTGTATTATACTCCAGAGCTGCACTCACTATTCTGCTGGTGCAGTCACTGTGTACATACATTACATTACTTATCCTGTACTGATCCTGAGTTATATCCTGTATTATACTCCAGAGCTGCACTCACTATTCTGCTGGTACAGTCACTGTGTACATACATTACATTACTTATCCTGTACTGATCCTGAGTTATATCCTGTATTATATTTCAGAGCTGCACTCACTATTCTGCTGGTACAGTTACTGTGTACATACATTACATTACTTATCCTGTACTGATCCTGAGTTATATCCTGTATTATACACCAGAGCTGCACTCACTATTCTGCTGGTGCAGTCACTGTGTACATACATTACATTACTTATCCTGTACTGATCCTGAGTTATATCCTGTATTATACACCAGAGCTGCACTCACTATTCTGCCGGTGCAGTCACTGTGTACATACATTACATTACTTATCCTGTACTGATCCTGAGTTATATCCTGTATTATACTCCAGAGCTGCACTCACTATTCTGCTGGTGCAGCCACTGTGTACATACATTACATTACTTATCCTGTACTGATCCTGAGTTACATCCTGTATTATACTCCAGAGCTGCACTCACTATTCTGCTGGTACAGTCACTGTGTACATACATTACATTACTTATCCTGTACTGATCCTGAGTTACATCCTGTATTATACTCCAGAGCTGCACTCACTATTCTGCTGGTACAGTCACTGTGTACATACATTACATTACTTATCCTGTACTGATCCTGAGTTACATCCTGTATTATACTCCAGAGCTGAACTCACTATTCTGCTGGTGCAGTCACTGTGTACATACATTACATTACTTATCCTGTACTGATCCTGAGTTACATCCTGTATTATACACCAGAGATGCACTCACTATTCTGCAGGTGCAGTCACTGTGTACATACATGACATTACTTATCCTGTACTGATCCTGAGTTACAGCCTGTATTGTACTCCAGAGCTACACTCACTATTCTGCTGGTACAGTCACTGTGTACATACATTACTTATCCTATACTGATCCTGAGTTACATCCTGTATTATACACCAGAGCTGCACTCACTATTCTGCTGGTGCAGTCACTGTGTACATACATTACATTACTTATCCTGTATTATACTCCAGAGCTGCACTCACTATTCTGCTAGTACAGTCACTGTGTACATACATTACATTACTTATCCTGCACTGATCTTGATTTATATTCTGTATTATACTTCAGAGCTGCGCTCACTATTCTGCTGGTGCAGTCACTGTGTACATACATTACATTACTTATCCTGTACTGATCCTGAGTTACATCCTGTATTATACTCCAGAGCTGCACTCACTATTCTGCTGTTTGAGTCAATGGAGGAATTTATTAAGAATGGGATGGGGTTTGGAGATTGAGTGCATGTGTTTGGGAGATGGGAAAGAGGAAGAAAACAATGCATTGACTCAAAATGTGAATCTATTTGTAGAATACTATTATCTCACCCATATGAAATTTTACTATTATTTATTGTGAATGGACAATCCCTTTAAGCTTTATTTATATGGAAGCAGAGAACTTGTGATATCTTTCTGATATAGGCCTGAAGAAGATCTCCATAATCTGAATCAAAATTTTTCTCTTTGTGTCTTACAATGTTTTTGCTATGCAGAACAGAAATTTCCTTAATGGTTGAATGCATCACTGAGATTCCCGATCAGTGTATCTTATGCTTGGCCAGCATCTTGAGGGCTGATGATATCCAAAAATTGATCTTTACTGTATAAGAGAGGAGTAATCATTAACCCTGTCAGTGCAGGACAAAAACTAGAAGTCTGTTCTAGAATGTAATCATCATACTATTGTTATACATCAGTTAGCTGCTGTTATTACAGAGGAATACCTGTAGGGGGTGCAGAGCAGTAATCACTACTGGCCCTTGAGACTAAGGGGGCCTAAAGGTCTCTCTACAGTATAATAAGACACTAGTATGGTAGGTAGTATACAGACAGTATGAATCTATTATTGATTTTTAGATATGAACTCAGAATCTTCAAGGTACATCTGTGGTTGTTATTTATGTATATTATGCTTATATTTTATGGATATAAGTTTTCTCCATAGAGTTCCATTAAAAGACGTTTGATCTGAATGGACTGGTTACTATTAGGTGTCTTCCCCCACCACTCATAGATAAAGCCTGTGAGTCCTGCTTCCCCCGTAGTCATAGTGAAAGCCTGTGAGTCCTGCTTCCACCACCACTCATACAAAAAGCCTGTGAGTCCTGCTTCCCCTGTAGTCATATAGAAAGCCTGTGAGTCCTGCTTCCTCCAACACTCATAGAGAAAGCCTTTGAGACCTGCTTCTCCCACCACTCATAGTTAAAGCCTGTGAGTCCTGCTTCCCCCACCACTCATAGATAAAGCCTGTGAGTCCTGCTTCCCCCACCACTCATAGATAAAGCCTGTGAGTCCTGCTTCCACTACCACTCATAGAGAAAGCCTGTGAGTCCTGCTTCCCCCACCACTCATAGAGAAAACCTGTGAGTCCTGATTCCCCCACCAGTCATAGAGAAAGCCTGTAAGTCCTGCTCCCCCCACCACTCATAGAGAAATCCTGTGAGTCCTGCTTACCCCACCACTCCTAGATAAAGCCTGTGAGTCCTGCTTCCCCACCACTCATATATAAAGCCTGTGAGTCCTGCTCCCCCCACCACTCATATATAAAGCCTGTGAGTCCTGCTTCCTCCACCACTCATAGATAAAGCCTGTGACTCCTGCATCACCCACCACTCATAGAGAAAGCCTGTGAGTCCTGCTTCCCTCCAACTCCTGTGATTAGTCCATCTTTATATGAACGCATAGACCAAAGAATATGAGAACTTTGTGTCTCCTACACAATGAAAGTTGATCATTCCATCAGAGGGTGATGTCAATAATACAGTGATACAGTGACTGGCCGGCTGTCCGTGACTTATGAGAAGTGATCAGCGGCCCAATTACTTCCGTATATCTCTAATATACTGAGTGATCGGCTGTGGCTGCAGGTTTGTTTACACCCGCGGTTCCTTGGTCTGTGCAGTTTCCACAAATTTTTGAATCGAGACATTGGAGACATTTCTAAATGAATATGATCGATAAGACTCTCACATCCGTGACGCACTCCGCCTGCTATCAGGGGTCTGGCCTGCAGCATCTGCCGCAGCACTGATCGGGTTACTGTGATCTTCCTCATATGTTCTCTGTCCCTGGTGATACATTTTATATCAATTTGTAGGAAGCAATTGTAAAAAATTGATAGGGGTGGGAGGATGATGAGGGATGGAGGCGGCCATATTGACTCATTATTTATGGGCCTGACCACTGGGACTTTCACCAACCACATGACCAGAAGCCACTTGACACCCTTTCCAAATGAACAGAACTTCTGGATCATCGGTTGCAACATTATACATCTAATTTTATATTGACATATTTTTGCAACTTTCTTTGCTTATGAATGTATATTTCTCACACAGTATATTTGATATAATACCTGCCTGATGGTTTATATGCGTGAGGGGGGCGATGTCTGATAGTTTTATTAAAAAAACATCTGTTGTAATACCGCCTGCCTTTATTGAAAGTCATCTCGATACTGTCAGCCTCATTGACACGGGTGATTTTTTTTGCACATAGAATATGGGCTTTATAATGTTCATTAAAAATATAGCAAAGCTGTCAGTTTATTTCACAGTACAGAAGATTTCAATCGAGATTGTCAAAGTAAATATCAGGGGAAAAATGAAATTTAAAAATTTGTTTAAAAAGTGACATCTCTTAATATTGTATTAAAGTAAGAACATTCATGGATGACTAACACCGGCTCTGTTATTTTACCATTTACTTCTTATTTACACAGTGCAAGAGAATCACAAATTTCAGATTGTAGCTACGGATAAACCACACGTATTTCTACAATTTATATCATTGTATAATGTTATTTAACCTTTATTCAACAGACTTATATACCACCATAATAATGTCCCTATGTACAAAAATATAATTGTTATAATACTGCCCCTATGTACAAGAATATAACTGCTATAATACTGCTCCTATATACAATAATATAACTACTATAATACTGCTCCTATATACAAGAATATAACTACAATAATACTGCTCCTATATACAATAATATAACTACTATAATACTGCTCCTATATACAAGAATATAACTACCATAATACTGCCCCTATGTACAAGAACATAACTACTATAATACTACTCCTATGCACAAGAATATAACTACCATAATACTGCCCCTATGTACAAGAATATAACTACTATAATACTGCCTCTTATGTACAAGAATATAACTACAATAATACTACCTCCTATGTACAAGAATATAACTACTATAATACTACTCCTATGTACAAGAATATAACTACTATAATACTACCTCCTATGTACAAGAATATAACTACTATAATACTGCTCCTATGTACAAGAATATAACTACTATAATACTGCTCCTATGTACAAGAATATAACTACTATAATACTACCTCCTATGTACAAGAATATAACTACTATAATACTACCTCCTATGTACAAGACTATAACTACTATAATACTGCTCCTATGTACAAGAATATAACTACAATAATACTGCTCCTATGTACAAGAATATAACTACTATAATACTGCTCCTATGTACAAGAATATAACTACTATAATACTGCTCCTATGTACAAGAATATAACTACTATAATACTACTCCTATGTACAAGAATATAACTACAATAATATTGCCCCCTATATACAAGAATATAACTACTATAATACTGCTCCTATGTACAAGAATATAACTACTATAATACTAATATTCTTGTATGCCTCTTCTTAAAAGCAGTATGTTAGTAGTTATCTTCTTGTAAGCAGGGGATACCCTACATATAGTAATTTACCATATTATAACAGTTATATTCTCGTGCACACCGTTACATCTTCTTTTCCAGTAGTTTGGGATATAGTTTGTATATCTTGTTGCTAATCCACATTGGTGTCTGTCGAGGGACAATCCAGTGTAATATTTGTCTATTACAGTACATGACATCGGTTTCTATAGGTGCGGTCTGTATTCCGGGTAGGATGGGGTGGTGGTTCTGTATGAGCAGTGTTGGGAGCTCATTAGGGCATGAAGGCGCGTTTTGCATATATTCTATAACTGACAGGCTAAATGAGTTCACGTTGCAGCTGTAAGTGGCATCTGTCACCGGATCACAAAGACCTACACCATTAATTTTTAAAGTGCATTTTTAGAGAGTAATTGCACAGAACACAACTATTATTACAGTCATTTGTCGTTCGTTTTTTTCCCGTTTTCTTTAAATAGGAGGTAAGTGTAATACTAAATCATAAAACAACTAAAAAAACATATTTCTTATCCAATATCCGAACAATATGTGTCAGGTTAATCGTGACAGGACTAATATTCTCTGATTATATCCGGATAATTGCTTACTCAGAATCAGAATTTATCGGGTTCCTCGATTTTCTCCCGTTCTCTGAGCTAAGAATGGATATTTTTATAGGGGCTTTATACTGTTACTTTAAGTCTTCTTATAATACAGGCCCATTTTCTTTTCTTTTCGATAATTTAAATGGAAACTCTTTATACAGAGCAGTCAAATATAATTTATTGTTCACTGGCAATGGTGGATTATAGGGTCGGTGCCCAAAACCACCGGACTTTCAAGTCATGGCAGTATTGGTGTACTTACTATGTGTAAGATAGATGGGTTTCTGTGCAGGGACATAGCTATAGAGGGGGCAGCAGTACTACTAGACCCCTAAGGGGTGCAGTAGACCCTTTGCCATATAAAATATACCGCTATTCTAAATGGTCCAAGATAATAGGGGTCTAGTGCAGATTTTGCCCCTACACTTTGGGCCCATGTGCCATTGACATATGGTTTGTTCACCCCTGGTAACATGGAATCATGGTATGGGGCTTTAACTATGGACAGACCCCTCATCTGGTGAATGATAGAACACCTTAAGATATAGGAAAACAAATTCTATGGACTAGTCATATTAGAGAGACCATGGATAGTCATGGACCCATTGTTCAAAACAAGAGGTGCGCTGTCTATAGCACTTTATAGGTATAAATGAAAACAGAAATAGGGGTCGGGCCTAGGAATGGGTCAAGCCCCATCTACCTCTGCCTACGCTATGGACTAGTCATATTAGAGATGCCATGGATAGTCATGGATCCATTGTTCAAAACAAGAGGTGCGCTGTCTATAGCATTGTGTAGGTATAAATGAGAACAGAAATAGGGCTCGGGCCTAGGAATGGGTCAAACCCCATCTACCTCTATCTACACTATGGACTAGTCATATTGGAGAGACCATGGACAGTCATGGATCCATTGTTCAAAACAAGAGTTGAGCTGTCTCTAGCATTGTGTAGGTATAAATGAGAACAGAAATAGGGGTCGGGGTCGGGCCTAGGAATGGGTCAAGCCCCATCTACCTCCATTTACGCAGAGGATCGCCACCAGGAAAACCATAGCCAAAGGTATCTATGTCTTCTCTCCATCCTGCTAACCAATTCCTTGAACCTTGCTATTTGATGGACTCTCTCTATTCAATGTGCTACCGTTGGAGGTGTCGCCTGGAGCCAGCAGAGTGCTATCAGTGTCTTTGCTACTTGAAGGAGATGTATAATCAGGTTATTCTTGGAAGGCAAATATTGAGGGTGAGGGTGCGAAAAGCTCAATTTGTTTCTGTCAAATAATGATTCCCATTTTCTACCACTGGTGGGAACTAAATGAAGCCAAAGGCTCTCAAATCCCAGGAACAATGCATTTCACCTCTGTAATGCAATGGGATGCCTTGGACTTTAGTTAAACCAGGCTTTTATTATAAACAGATATTGCGTTTTGGGGCTCAAATGCATACAACACAAATGCACCCCTTCATCAGATCTTGTATTATCACCCGTTGTAGAGTTTGTTTGTAAGTATCCTTTGTCTCCATTTGGTTCCTACTTGTCACGCGGTAAGTCAATCCAGACAACCCGGTTCCCCAGACAATTTCAACCCCTGCTTACAAGCCTTTTTGAATAATTCAAGTCCCATACCCCAACAGGTCCAGCAGGCCTTCCCAGGATTTGAGGAGAATCAGGGACAGGCTTGCCATATCCATTGAAACAGAAGGAGCACAATAATTTCCTGTTGCCATCCTCACCTTATCCATTCTACCACTGGTGGTTAGGTTAAGCTTTTGCCCTGGCTCCTCCACCCATTATGAGGTCTTTTGCGCCCACTTGATCCCCACCGTTCTTTTCCGGTAAGCACCTTGTGACTTTCTGTAGGTAAACACCACTTCCCTCTAGTAGCCCACTGGACCATGCTTTGTTACATGACCTTAGTTCTGTTCCATGATCCACATCAGTTCCTGTTATGTCTATTGCACTGAGCTAGGACTATTTTTGGGGGACTATGTCAGGACTTCTATCCTACTGCAGTATTTCATATCAAATGGTGGGACTGTGGGAATGCCTTTCACTCTGCGCCATAGTCTAGCCAGCACAAAACCAGTTGCACCCTTGGAGTACGTAATATGAACATGCCAACAACTAGGTGCCCATTTTTGATGCTTTGAATGCACAATATCACCCACCCTCTTCAGTATACACCCCAGCCCATCTGTATTTGTTGCGGCGCTGCACTCATTTGCCTGGTGGTAATGAATATCATAGGTGTATCCACGCTACAGCCCATCATTCTTAGCAGCAGCATCTGCATTGTATACGGCTTCATTAGAGCAGATGGATGTCTCGTCTTTGCGTTGACTACCCGAGGTCGCGAATCTCTTCTCGCCATGCCTATCCTGTTGTAGGAGAAGACACAAAAGAAAAAAAAAACACAACCTCGTCCTATTTATTCCAACTCTAATTGTTATACGGAAATCTGTAATAAAACTGAAATGATTTGGGAGACAAAGTTCTGTTATTGAGATTGCAACGATTTATATTTTCCATTAACTCTAAGGCCTTTATCATTTAATCACACAAAGCCGGGACGAGAGGTGCAGCTTGTAGAATTGCCTTCTAATTTTAGACTATGGCGGTTTAATAAGACGCCGCACACTGTGAGGAGTTTATTAGCTGGAGAAATGTCTGCTTTTGATCAGCTTTATGATGAAAATCTCTGGGTTAAAATAAACCACTGCTGGGACGCATTAGAACCGAGGATATTTAAAGCTGGTACATTAAAAAAAAAACCTGCCATCACCTACTTTAATATTGTTCACGGATTTACTTTGTAAAATAATTTTAGGAAAGACTACAATGAAAACTAGACACTTGTGGGATTTGCTCCACGGACATCGATGATGGTGAGAAAGACTCATTGGGTAAGGTCTTCGGAGGCAAGCACTTGTCTCCCCGACTGGTGGAGATTAGAGATGAGCGAACAGTAAAATGTTCGAGATTCAATATTCGTTTCAAGTAGCCCCTCAAAATTCGACTACTCAAATTGAATATCGAACCCTATTATAGTCTATGGGGGAAAATGCTCGTTTCAGGGGTAGGCAACATTCGATCAAATTATACTTACCAAGTCCACGAGTGAGGGTCGGGCTGGATCCTCCGAGAAGTCTTCTCCGTGCAGCGTCCCCGCGGCATCTTCCGGCTCGTCATTCACTCTGCCAGGCATCGGGCCTGGGCAGAGCCGACTGCGTATGCCCGCACTACAAGCGGACATGTGCATTCGGCTCTGCCCAGGCCCAATGCCTGGCAGAGTGAATTCAGAGCTGGAAGACACCGCGGGGAAGCTGCACAGAGAAGACTTCTAAAGGTAGGAGAAGAACCAGCGTTGATTGGCCGACTGTATAGCATTCGGCCAATCAATGCTGGTTCTGCATCGAACTTTTACGTTCGAATAGCGAGTGGTACTCGATCGAGTACGAGTATTTCGAATACTGTAGTATTTGATCGAATACCTACTCAATCGAATACTACTCCCTCATCTCTAGTGGAGATACATTACTAGAAGTGGCGGAATCTTTGAAGATTCATTTGTTTCGGGTTGAATAAGTTTGTTTCAAACTGGAAATGAAATTATTAGACTTGGGGTCTCTTCAGTGATCCAAGGAAGGTGTGAAAAGATAACAACCAATCACACTCATGTTTCTCCATCTCTCCTGGGCGTCCGATGGTCTTCTTCCAGCCTCCTGGGTGACGTCATGCTCCCTAGGGTCACCACTGTGGCATGTGATTGGGCCTCCACTTATTATATGCTGTGGTTTGAAGAGACCCCAGAGTATAATAATTTCACTTCCAGTTTGAAGATGTCAAAACCAAATTTTATAAAAATTTTATATCAAATTTAGTGTGAACCAAACCATTTTCCGCAACTCAATGCATTACTATATTAAACTGCATTTTTGATTGGTTGCCGTCTGAAGTTCCTTGGGACCACCAGATAAAATGTTTCTGTGGCCTGCTCTCCAACAACCCCAAGGAATAGGCCATATTACCCTTCAAGTTTGGGTGTCTTCTTCTGGACCATTGTGTTTGAATTAGGGCCCATCGGAGGATCTTCTGTTACACTGGCGGGCTGGTGGACTATTGGCTGGTTGCTGTACGTCATAAATAAGATGGTCATAGATGAAACATAGTTGTCGGTTAAATGTCCCGTATCAGAGATGTAGAAGAAATTTAAACAAATATCTCTGTTTCTCTTCAATTGCACTTCCATCAATAATTGTAAGTATCAGTAGGAACCTACTAGCGGTTTTCAGGATAGCGGTTTTCTACTTACAGGGTGGTAGTGGTTACAATTGTGACTTGGCCCCATAGACTGGGAGACCCACACAATCTGGGGTCTGTGCACCGAAGCTGAACTGTACTCCTCCAGCCCGAGGAGTACAGGGTGAGTATAAAGCCGTACCGCTCAACTTTCAGAGAACAGAAAGAGGGACACGATGTGCAACGCGCATAGAAGTCTGTGGCAAATTAAGCTCCCCCCATTTCTACATTGACTATGCCCATTCCCATCAATTTCTCTTTGTGCTCCCACACAGTATAATGCAAAGACAGTCACCCTAACGTTATATGCCCCCACATTATAATGTTCTCCTACAATTGCCCCACAGCATAAAGTTCCTCTCCTGGTGCCCATGTTAGACTTGGTGGAACTAAAGGGGGAAATAAAATGGGGCAGCTGGAGGAGGAAATTGAGCTGAGGGCAACTAGAGCGGGGTAATTACTACCCCTACAGATTAATGTCCCCTTTCAGTTGCCCCAGTTTAATATCCCCTTCCAGTTGCCCCCAGTTTAATGTCTCCATCCAGCTGCCCCCAGGTTTTTGTCCCTCTTGAGTTGCTCCCTGATGAATGTCCTCCTCCCTCTGCTCCCCTACTTAATCTCCCTCTTCATCTGCCCCCCCCCCAGTTTAATGTCCCCCTACCTGCCCCCAAAGTTTAACATAAAAAACCCCCACTGATACTCACCTCTCTTTGCTTTCCTTCTGCTCTGTCAGCAGTTTCTGCTCACTGTGGTGTTCAGGGAGCTGCAGGCACGATATGAGTGATGTCATCACATCGCACACAAATAGCTCCTGCTCCACCACTGTATTCAACTCATCTGCGTCTGAGACATACCTCCCGCCAACCAAGATAATGGGAAAGGACCCAGAATCTGGGACTGTCCCACTGAGTCCGGGACGGTTGGGAGGCATAATAAATCTGTTTTACTGTGGGCATCAATAGCTTTATAACAGGGCGATTTGGGACAGTAAACCCCTTGTCTATGAAGACACGTGAGTGGTTTAGTGTCCCAAACCGCCCTGACAGGTTCCCTTTAACCTAAAGTTTTGCAGAAACTTTTACCCCATAATCAGGCGTACCGGGTAGCCCTTCGTTCCCTCCATCACTATGAAGTTTCTTTCCCCACCACCTCACATTATATCAGACCTTCTATTTTTATTTTGGCTTCTATTTTATAAACCATTTATTAGAACAAAACATTTGCTGTGTGTTCTTGTATATTTCGGCGGTGCGGTGCTCCGAAACAGGACAAGGGATCATTCTTTATCAGATTGTTTCGACTCTCGATTGAATGCGTCCCTATTACTTTGTGCGCTCATTGACCGCTTCTTTGTCACTTTTAATACCTCTCTTAATTACTATCATTAGGCTGCCGGCGATGTAACATTGTTACCGGCTCCGCACATTAACGTTGTATGTAGTAATCCTATAATTATGGGCGACACCTTCTCTTCTGCATACGGCAAGTCAACTTATTCTTTGTCATTCCGACAGTTTCGATCAAACTTTTTTGCAAATATATGAAATACACTCACCGGCCACTTTATTAGGTACACCATGCTAGTAACGGGTTGGACCCCCTTTTGCCTTCAGAACTGCCTCAATTCTTCGTGGCATAGATTCAACAAGGTGCTGGAAGCATTCCTCAGAGATTTTGGTCCATATTGACATGATGGCATCACACAGTTGCCGCAGATTTGTCGGCTGCACATCCATGATGCGAATCTCCCGTTCCACCACATCCCAAAGATGCTCTATTGGATTGAGATCTGGTGACTGTGGAGGCCATTGGAGTACAGTGAACTCATTGTCATGTTCAAGAAACCAGTCTGAGATGATTCCAGCTTTATGACATGGCGCATTATCCTGCTGAAAGTAGCCATCAGATGTTGGGTACATTGTGGTCATAAAGGGATGGACATGGTCAGCAACAATACTCAGGTAGGCTTTGGCATTGCAACGATGCTCAATTGGTACCAAGGGGCCCAAAGAGTGTCAAGAAAATATTCCCCACACCATGACACCACCACCACCAGCCTGAACCGTTGATACAAGGCAGGATGGATCCATGCTTTCATGTTGTTGACGCCAAATTCTGACCCTACCATCCGAATGTCGCAGCAGAAATCGAGACTCATCAGACCAGGCAACGTTTTTCCAATCTTCAATTGTCCAATTTCGATGAGCTTGTGCAAATTGTAGCCTCAGTTTCCTGTTCTTAGCTGAAAGGAGTGGCACCCGGTGTGGTCTTCTGCTGCTGTAGCCCATCTGCCTCAAAGTTCGACGTACTGTGCGTTCAGAGATGCTCTTCTGGCTACCTTGGTTGTAACGGGTGGCTATTTGAGTCACTGTTGCCTTTCTATCAGCTCGAACCAGTCTGGCCATTCTCCTCTGATCTCTGGCATCAACAACGCATTTCCGCCCACAGAACTGCCGCTCACTGGATGTTTTTTCTTTTTCGGACCATTCTCTGTAAACCGTAGAGATGGTTGTGCGTGAAAATCCCAGTAGATCAGCAGTTTCTGAAATACTCAGACCAGCCCTTCTGGCACCAACAACCATGCCACGTTCAAAGGCACTCAAATCACCTTTCTTCCCCATACTGATGCTCGGTTTGAACTGCAGGAGATTGTCTTGACCATGTCTACATGCCTAAATGCACTGAGTTGCCGCCATGTGATTGGCTGATTAGAAATTAAGTGTTAACGAGCAGTTGGACAGGTGTACCTAATAAAGTGGCCGGTGAGTGTATAATATTGGTATCAGTTCTGGAAGTAGTTCTCTCTAGCCCCCTGCTGGTAAGACACAGGATCCGTCCTTATAGCACTCTCTCATCTTCACATATAGTGTTGTGCAAAAGTTTCCCAAAATTGGGGCATGGCGGAGGTGCTCAGAGACTGGCATGAATGATGGGTGAACTATGTACCCCAGCAACATTCTAGCAAAGGATGTGGGTCATTTATGAGGAGGTGTGAGATACATGCTCCACCAGCTACGGGGCTATGAAGACTGGCGTTAGTAATGCCAGTCTTCATAATTCTGCCCCATCGCCCCTCCTAACCCAGTTATGCCCATTGGGTGTGCAGTTTCTCGATTTCACCACTTGAGGCACCATCTTTGCACGTAGTAGTCTGATGCCCTGTGGTCATTTGGTGCCATTCTATCAGGTGTAGTGCTTTGTGACATAGACCGAATGGACTGTGAGCCCCTTAAAATGTAATATATACAGTAACTTCCATTATAGAATACAATTGATACACTTTATATATATATATATATATATATATATATATATATATATATATATATATATACATGGCGAGGGCTCAACCCAGGTCTCTCTCTGTTTCGGATTTTCCATGATAATTTAGTCGGTGACCCTTCTGGATATGAAGGTTTCATCCGCTGATATAAAGTCATTAGGGTCTTAATTATAGCGATGTTCATGTAATTGGAGGATCTTCTTCCGGGGACAATAGCCTGTCCTTTTAATAACACTATATTACAATCTTTCCGCTCTTTTCATCCTGACCAAGAAAACTTGATGACTCGGTGGATAATCGCCAGCGAGCGGCTGCCCCTAATGAGGGATAACAAAGGAGAGGAAGCCGCGTCCCGTCTGTCCATGGATCGCATTCTCCATGAGAGTCCTAGTGAATGAAGTGTAGAAACCGTCTCTGTTAGACGGAGCAGATCAGTCAGAAATTTAGGGCCGCACATTTCCATGTCCTTGATTACTGACGGCCGCCATATGGAGGGATCTGATCATTGGGGATGTTTGATTTGCAAGTCGCCAATTTCCATTGTGCCGGAGATGATTAAGATGTGCAATAAAATCTTCTAATGACTGGTGAAACTTGTGTGACAGGTGCTGAAGCATTAGAAACCTAAGGATATATTCATTGTATGGAGATATACATGCCCTGCCCATCCATCAGATACCGGATTTTAGAGGTGTTCTCTCTAAAAGAACTATCATACAAAGGTGTTCCCCCTAGAAGCACTATCGTATAGAGCAGTGGCGTAACTAGGAATGGAGGAGCCCTGTGGCGAACTTTTGACATGGGGCCCCCCTCCAACCGATACCGATGACCTTGACCGACCCCCTCCTCCGCATTCCTGCACACAGTATTATGTCCCTTAGTCACCCCTGCACACAGTATTATGTCCCTTAGTCACCCCTGCACACAGTATTATGACCCATAGTGGCCCCTGTACACAGTATTATGTCCCATAGTGGCCCCTGCACACAGTATTATGTCCCTTAGTCGCCCCTGCACACACTATTATGACCCTTAGTGGCCCCTGCACACACTATTATGCCCCATAGTGGCCCCTGCACACTGTATTATGTCCCTTAGTGGCCCCCGCACACAGTATTATACCCCATAGTGGCCCCTGCACACAGTATTATGCCCCTTAGTGGCCCCTGCACACAGTATTATGCCCCATTGTAGCCCCTACACAAACTATCATGTCCCATGTTCTTCAATGACGTCGGACGTCACATGACCCGGGACGCAGGCCGGGTTCATGTGACGTCAGAGACGTCAGACAACTAGGAAACAGGCCTGGATGGATCGTGGAGAGGTAAGTAACAGTGTTTTTTATGTTTCTTACCTCTCCCGGGTCTCCGATCATTATACTCGGGGGTCTGCAAAGACCCCCGAGTATAATGATAGTGTTTGTGGGGCCCGCGGTGTCACTTACCGATCCTGGCCCAGGCAGGATTGGTAAGTAAATAGGGCCCGTAACGGTCTATTTAAAGGGGAAAAAAAACAGCGGTAGCGGCTGTCACCGGGCGCCCTAATGTCCCGGGCCCTGTGGCAGCTGCCTCTGCTGCTATGACGGTAGTTACACCACTGGTACAGAGGTGTTCCCCCTAGAAGCACTGTCATACATAGGTGTTCCCCCCTAGAAGCACTGTCATACATAGGTGTTCCCTATGAATCACTACCGTGCAGTAGAACAGTGGATCTGTGGATGCAAAATTGTTGGCACCTTTTCAAAATTGTAAATCACTTTGTTTCAAGCATGTGATGCTTATTCAGACTCACATGTGGCAAGTAACAGGTGTGGGCAATATAAAAATCACACTTGAAACCAGATAAAAAAGAGAGCAGTTGGCTAAATTTTTGCACTGTGTGTCTGTGTGTGCCACGCTAAGCGTGGAGAACAGAAAGAAAATTTCAGGGGTGCGAACACTTACGGCCATCACTGTAAGATGTAAGGTGTGATGATCAGAAGATCTCTGAATGGAGCTCTGATTGTGACTGGACTGGGCATGAGGTCACTAAGGATAAGTGTAAGATCAGTAAAATCCTATGAACACAGCTTTGGATGTGATTGGAGTGTAATATAAGTACAAGATCTCTCTAAATTAGTAAATGCAGCTCTGCATGTGATTGGAGTATCTCAAAATAGTTATAAGATTTGTAAAAGAATTGTGAATGCAGCTCTGGATGTGCTGGGCCTATAAGACATGATGGAATTTGGGATTGTTTGGCGCCTTTGTGCCTCGTGTCTTTATTTAGACGTGACACGGCCGGTAATTAATTGCACAACAGAAGAACCTGCGGAGGACATTGCAGGATCCCGCACGAGCTGCACCAGTGCTAATATAGTGAACAGCTGGATAGCGGTATGCTGATAACCAGGCGACTCATTTTCATTTGCTACAAGCTTTAGTTTTTAATTGAACCTACAAGAATTAAGAAATCGCTGCAAGCGAAGAAGGAGGAGGAGGAAGAATTTGGCAATCAAAACGGAACTTTTAGGGGTTTTTTTTGTACTTTCAAAGGCAAATTTACTAAAGCTTCTGTATCTGAGCACGGCTGCTGCAGAGACCTGTAATCCGGGCTTTCTGTGCAGGCTGAGCCCTGGGTGTGAGTGGATCAGACTGTTATAGATGCAATAGGATGACCATGGGGGACATCCCATCACAGGTTCATAGGGAACTTGTGAATTTGGAAGATTCCTTCCTTTTATGTCAAAAGGCAATGACCAGCTATTAAAGGGGCCCTTTCACCACCGCGAGCAACTCCAGTTCTTTTGCATCCTTTAATAGGCTCTGCTTCGGGCTATTGGGATTTTCTCTCTAGCCCCCACCATTCCTGAGCAATTCATGTTGTTAGTTTTGGTGCCTGATATGCTATTTAGACTCTCTAAAGTCAAGTGAGTGGTGTCAGACAGGAGCAGACAACACACAGCCCACCTTTGATTGAAAAGTGCCAGAGTGGTCAGAATCACGCCCCCTTGCCTTCTTCTGTCTGACAACGCCCACCTGACAATCAGTATATTATACCACGAAATTGCACTTATTGCTCAGGAACAGAGGGAGCTAAAGAAAAAAATTCCAGGGGTTGTACTGGAACATGACAAAGTGCCATAGCTGTGTACAGGACAAATGTGGTATTGCAGCTCAGTTCCATGCACTTTAATGTAATAGGTGCAGTATTTTGGGGATAAAGCAATTGTTTCTTTTATCTTATCCTGTAAAATATAAAAGTAGCAAAAAAACTTTAATAAACAAGTCACAATCTGCATTTTAAGCCGCACCGACTTACCCTTATAACTTAAGGGATTTGGCCAAACTGCATAGAAGCAAACAAGAAAATCTATTAAAATGCACAATCAATACGCAATAAATAGTTGCCGATCAAGTCAGCTCTGCTACATCTGTAACATATTGGGATCTACAACACTTGTGCTGTGTCTGTTATATGACATAATACGGGGGCTTATCATGATGCACAAAGAGGACACTTCCCAAATAAATTCAGCTCTGCTTCATATGTAGAAATCTTGCAGAGTTGAGTTTTTCACATAGCATAACCTGTGATATTATTGCAGATGAATGTTGATATCTGTGCAAGTCAGCACCACCACTGACCAGCTGAAGTAGTGGCTGCCGATTTGCACGGTGTACTGAGCAGTCATAAAATTGCTCCATACTTGTGTAGTGTCCATGCAGGGGTACTGCAGCTCAGCTCTCATTCAACTTAGAGGGATGTGCACAAAACTAAGAGTCACAGAACTAGTGATCTGAACTGGAGGTACCATTATTATCCTGTGCGGTCCCTGCAGACCCAAGTATATAATAATCGGAGGCTCAGGGGAGGTGTGGAAAATAAAAAACACTGATACTCACCTTTCCTCAACTCTACTAAGCATCCGGTCATGGGTAAGACCTGCACTTGGACCTCAGAGGACACATAGGTGGGCTGACATCATTAACTTGACCAAAGTGTCACGACATTTGCTCAGCTTGATCAATCATAGGTCTCAGCGATGACCCCGTGCCTCATGACGTAAACCCAGGAGAGGTGTGGAAAAGTGAGTACCAGTATTGTTTTTATTTTGTCCAGACCTCGGATTATCATTCTCTGGGATCTGAAGAGACATCTAGGTATAACATCAAGTTGTGGGTAACAAAGTCCAAAACTTGGAGTTTGGCTGAACCCGAAATTTTTGGAAAATTCATAAGACTTTCCATGTTATGCTGGTTCGCTCATCTCTACACAAAACAAAGTCAATTTTGCTGCATCTGTCTCCCTCTCTTTGTCTGTAGATGACCACCAGTGGCAACCAGACAGAGTGGGCGGAGCGGGCAGAGTGGGTGGAGTGGGCAGAGCGGGTGGAGTGGGCAGAGCGGGTGGAGTGGGCAGAGTGGGCAGAGTGGGCGGAGTGGGCAGAGCAGGCAGAGTGGGCAGAGTGGGTGGAATGGGCGGAGTGGGCAGAGTGGGCAGAGCAAATGGAGCGGGCAGGGTGGGTGGAGAGGCAGAGTGGGCACAGTGGGTGGAGTGGGCGGAGCAGGCAGAATGGGCAGAGCAAGCAGAGTGGGTGGAGTGGGCAGAGTGAGAAGAGCAGGCGGAATGGGTAGAGCGGGCAGAGTGGGTGGAGTGGGCAGAGTGAGAAGAGCAGGCAGAGTGGGTGGAGTGGGCAGAGCAGGTAGAGTTGGCAGAGCGGGTAGAGCGGGCGAAGTTGGTGGAGCGAGCAGAGCTGACAGAGTAGCACAATTACTGGATCAAACTGTAGTCTATGACCACGATCACACAGAGAACTGCAGAGTAGCTGCATACACAATACGGTAATAGATTTCAGATCACGGTAACTTGCACACATTATGTGTTTCCACACACCGGAGCCGTAACAATAGTTGCAGAAGTCTACACGCCCTGCAGGCTTTATTACTGAACCCGAGTTTTCTGTTCCCTCTCCCCGTCAATATTTAGTCTGGTAATAAGGACAAAGTAAAGGAAAAGCAGAGACAACATTTTGTAGAAGTTTATTTTCCTGAAGTACAAAAGCCGCTGACCGCGCGCCTCGGTGTAAAGGTTGTTTGATGTGCTGACTGGAGACTGATGGACGGGGCAGACAACTTGACTGTAAAATCTTTACCCGTTTTATCAGTCTGGGCCGGGCGGACGGGTGAGACAGACAGAAGCTTTTGTTAATAAATTGCTGAAGGCAACGAAGAAAATCAGACGTAAATGTGATATGGATTATCCTGCCTGTGTAAGCAGTCAGTGTGCACGCCGTCCAACAAGGTCCCTACTGCTCTACATAGAGACTTGGAGGGGGCAGGGAAGAAAACACATATATAGCAACACGTCGCCTGTTCAGCGGCCATAATACGCTATACATTGCTCTAGTAAAACCCTATACAGTGCATTGCTAACACTTCATCCATTAATACCGCCATATACTGCTCAAATAACCCCCTATATAGTGTAGTATTCGCACTTCATCCATTAATACCGCCATATACTGCTCAAACAACCCCCTATATAGTGTAGTATTCTCACTTCATCCATTAATACGGCCATATACTGCTCAAATAACCCCCTATATAGTGTAGTATTCACACTTCATCTATTAATACCACCATATACTGCTCAAATAACCCCCTATATAATGTAGTATTTACACTTCATGCATTAATACAGCCATATACTGCTCAAATAACCCCCTATATAGTGTACTATTAACACTTCATTCATTAATACCACCTTATACTGCTCAAATAACCCCCTATATAGTGTAGTAGTCACACTTCATCCATTATTACCGCTATATACTGCTCAAATAACCCCCTATATAGTGTAGTATTCACACTTCATCCAGTATTCCTTAATACCACCATGCTTAAGTTATAACCCCATATACATAGCGCTAATACTTCATCCAATGTTCAGTTAAAACCGCCATACTCAATGTTCACTGTAGCATTCACACTACATTCAATGCTTAGTTAATACTGCCACATACTCCTCAAATAATACCCCCCTTTATTGTAGTATTAACACTTTATTCAGTGCTCAGTTAATATCGCCATATAATACATCATACTCTCATAATTGTTCCTTACACAATGGGTTGCCAGACATGCCGCCATTCCCATGACATACCCATTGCATTTCTGACCCTTTGTTCTCGGGATAGGTTGGGTTTCCAGAAGTCGTCTTGTCCTTGCTTACCATAACGGTGCATTATAGCATAACATTATATCAGGGTAGTGCCCCATTCACACCTCAATGCTTAGTTAATGCTGCCAGACTGTGCACAGTTAACATGTCATACAAATGTATATGGCACAAGATTTCCATCTTGAACCAGGAAATATGACCCAGTCGTGACGTGGTTAATAAGAAGGAGTCCTCTCCTTAGCAATGGCTTCTCCTTCTCACCTGACTCTCGGGACTGACACTGATTATCTGACAACACTCGGGTTCCTTGTACAGTAGAAGTAGATACAACTATAAAGTTGTCCTATAATTAACATTTACATTCCCTCCGATGTATTTTATGGATCCTACGCAAGGCGCCTTCTCTAGTCCCGAGGCACAACCATAGCTCATGAAATTAGAGACATTGATCATATATCACATTAATCACATCAGCATAATATTGCAATCTCCCTGATTTATTTATACAACACAATCCTATTTACCTGATCTGTAGAAGGTGGGGGATGGGTTTACGGAGCGCCGAATAAACATCAAAAACTGGATAAGTTGACAAGGCAAAGAGCCTTAAGGTAGCAAAGTAATGGGAATCCAGTAACTTTTGTAACACGCCGCGGTGGTAGAAGGTGTGCGGATTGTTTTCTTTCCTTTGTCACCTGATCAATCTTTCCCTTTTCCATCTGTCAAGTCTGTCTCCATTATCCGGCATATTTGATTACCTTCACCCAAATTCAATTCTCAGTCGATTCTTCTGTGTCTTAAATTCCTCACTTGTAGACGATGACCCAGATAACTTCCCCAGTGCCCTTAGGTCACATGACAAGAAGTAGTGCTGGACGATAGAGATGAGCGAGTAGTATTCGATCGAATACCTCCCACCAAGGGGTTAAACGCATCGAATATTCCGGCCGCTTACACGAATACCTATGGTGGGGAGGTATTCGATCGAATACTACTCGCTCATCTCTAATGGACGAGCCTCGCCAGATTTGTTTAGTGTTGCAAAATTTGCAGGAAATTTGGTTCCACCAGAAGTGAAGAGTAAAACAGATTGTTATACTCTGGGTATATAAACGCTTTGATGTAGATCTCACTGGTGACCTGGGGGCTTGAAAAGATGGTGGATAACCTGGGAAGATGAACAAAATACTGGAAGATGTTAGGGGGCGAGCCCAGGAAAGTATTTTATATATATTTATAGATATGGATGACAAGGACAGAAACAAATTTCAGGGTACACCAGATACAGACAGGATACAGATTTGGGGCATATTTCAGGGTTCACAGGATTCAGGCAGGCCTTGGTGCACAAGAAGCAGACATGTATTGAAGGACACTTGATACAATAAGGATTCAGGCTCAGGTTCTAGATATTGACCTTGGAATTTCTCTGGAACTTTTGTTTTAATCTATATCTAGGGTTGAGCGATCATGTTCGGAAAAGATCAGATTCCGATCGGCGATCGAGAAAATTTCACGATCGTGATCAGAATTCCGAACACAATCTTTTTAGGCAGGATCGAGATCGGTGATTATTTTCCACAATGCTTTCCTACTGGCCAAGCATTGTGGGAAAAGCTAACAATGTTAGCCTTCACACTGTGAAGGCTCTGCTGCGGTTCCATAGGAATGAATGGAAGCAGCTGGAACACAGCCTTAACCCCCTGCGCACCAGCTGTGTCCATTCATTCTAATGGCTACTAGCTAACATCTCTAGTAGCTACTTACCTGCAGAGATGGCTGGTCCGGTGCCCGGTGTTCTCGGTCTTCTTCCCCTCGCTGCCCCCGCCTCCCAGGTTAGTGTTAAAGAGCTAGGAAGAACGCGGGGCTTGTGGCTTAGGAGAGTGTGGGCGGGTACAGGGTGGGGAGACGTGATGTTTCCCCTCACAGTACCCGCCCACACTCTCCTAACCCGCTCACACTTTCCTAACCTGGGAGGGAGGGGCAGCGAGGCGAAGAAGAACGAGAACTCCGGGCACCAGACCAGCCATCTCTGCAGGTAAGTGGACACCAGGCGGGACTAAGTAGCCAGAGGATTATAAAAAAAATCCTCTGGCTACTTAGTGATTTAAAAAAATCACTACACAGCGTGGATTCTAACAATTAAAGCGTTCAATTGTTAGATTCCATGCTGTATAGTGAATAGGATTGTTTTTAAAATCCGATCTCCGATTAGTAAAAAAAATCCCATTGACGCTAGGTTCACACCTGCGTTCTCCTGTCCGTTCTGAGCTTTCCGTCTTCTGCATGCCAGAAGTCGGAAAGCTCAGACCGGGTCCGGCCGTGAGCGGCGGTGAGCGTTTTAGGCTCTCCGCCGCAAAAACGGATTTTCTGCATGCAGAAGACGGAAACCTGGAAACGGAGTCCAGAGGCTGGTGTGAACCCAACGTCAGCAATAGGTCAGAGACAGGAGTAGAACTATCGGCACCAGGTGAACAAGTCAAGAGGCAAGCAGGCATGATATCCAGGAACAAGTCCAAGGGTGGAAGTCAAAACCAGAAACAATAACAATCTATTTGTATGACATGGCAGGTAACTCACACATCATCTTAAGCCACCAACACCCTAAGGAAACCAAAGCTGGAGAGCCATGACCTGAACCAGTGATGGAAAATGGGAACCAGAATGGGAAAGTAAGAAGGTTCTAGTTCTCAAGAAACTGGACATGGCCAGGACTGTGGCACCTCATCAGGGCATATAGTTGGACCTATATGAGTGAGTAACATTAGCTTCCATGGTATTACGTTATAGCTGCCCTGACCAGTTTACGTATCACTGCCTTGACCATTTGCTGCCTGTCGCTGACTACCATGGAAGCTGCAACTCAGGAATTAGACTGGGAAAATCTATACCTCAGTTTTGGGGTTCAGGGTGAAGGGTGCGGGTTCCACCCTGTTCACTATTAGTTCTGTAATATGGTGCAGACAGCTTGAGAAAACCGCGAGCCACCAAACTCCCAAATGGCATATAATTCTGATTTATCTGTTTAGGTGACGACAAAGCCTTAAGCTTCATTATCACGGGGAAGGCATCGGACCTGTCACTTAGGAGATAACAGGTTCTGGATGCATCTTTTTATGAGGAGCTGGATAAATCTTGCATCTTCAGTGAGGGATTAACGCGCCACCACCAAAGTCTCTATTTATACACAACCTATAAAAGACGTTTTAAGAACTTCATGGGGGGGAATCTATGAATGATTATCTTAATATCCCAGAACTTATCCTGAGTGACACATTTCCTTTCTGCGACACATTGCATCAAAGACATCTCAACTTCTGAGAGTAAATCTATTAGTCCTCAGACATCGATGGTGGACTCGTCCTCCTCCTCGTGGTTGGTCTTCCCTGCTGCTCGTGGAGATATACAAAGCTTTATCTCCTCGCAGTGATGATATACTGATGGATCAGGTCAGATACAGGCACAGCAATCCAATATAAGTCAGTATCACTTTCCTAAAGACTTTTCAGGCATTATCTTTGTGGACCATGTATGCAACAACCTATAATGAACAATTCCTATAAGAAAATTATACATGCATGCTATGATAAGATCACTATATACCACTCAGTGACACATCTGTATCCTCCCTATAGAATAAAATAGAGTCTAAATTGAAAATTCTATGCAACTTCTGTAATGAGTCCTAATGGTGGATCCCAATACTAGATACATATATGTAAATGTAGTATTAGCATGGATCCATATTCACACTCTATTGTCATAGGGAGGAAATGGTTTGGACTTGCAGTTATGAAAGTTTTTCCATCAGTCTGCAGGTAAAGATAGACAAACCTCTCAATTTATTTAATCTTGGGTTTGGGTAGTTTGGGACTTTGCTTTGGGTTGAATAAGTTTGGTATGAAGCACATTTTAATTTGGCTTAAAACATAGTGTGTGACACTAGGAACCTATCTATAAAACATATTGTATGACACTGTCAGGGCTCCTAGGAATCTATCTATAAAACATAGTGTATGACACTGTCAGGGCTCCAAGGAACCTATCTATAAAACATAGTGTATGACACTGTCAGGACTCCAAGGAACCTATCTATAAAACATAGTGTATTACACTGTCAGGGCTCCTAGGAACCTATCTATAAAACATAATGTATAACACTGTCAGGGCTCCTAGGAACCTATCTATAAAACATAATGTATAACACTGTCAGGGCTCCTAGGAAAGAATCTATAAAACATAGTATATGACACTGTCAGGGCTCATAGGAACATATCTATAAAACATAGTATATGACACTGTCAGGGCTCCTAGGAACCTATCTATAAAACATAGTGTATGACACTGTCAGGGCTCCTAGGAACCTATCTATAAAACATAGTGTATTGTAGTGTAATGTAGTGTATGTAACATAGTGTAACAATTATTTTTTTTAGACACATGGCAGTTACGTTAAAAAAGTAATGGTTTTCTGTGAACTTAGTTAAAAAGTGATGCAGAATAGTCTTTTCAAATGAAACACCTCCAAAAATGATCTCTATATGGGAGCAAATGGGAAATCAAACTAGTTTTGTTTTCTTATGCTCACACTGTGATACCAACAGTGTGGTGTAGTGGAATGGTGGCAGTAGTGGTAGTTGTGGTAGTATGAATGGCAGGACGGCCCTAATTTAACAGATTTTCTTCAGATTCGCACAGGTGGAACAGTGTTTGCTGTTACAATGGTGGTTTGTATATATTTACTGAACAAAAATCCTTATTAAAGCAATTATCTTCCTTATATACTGTTTACAACATCGGCACGTTAAGGGCTCATTCACACTACGTAAACGGCAGCTTATTCTGAAAGTAAAACACGTTCAGAATAAGCGGCGTATAAAGCAGTTCCCCTTCATTTCTATGGGAACGCTCGTAGTGAAAAAAGCAGCCCATTCATTTCTATGAGAAGCGCTTGTATGCCGGCTCCCATAGAAATGAATGGAGCTGCTTTATACGCTGCTGAATCTGAACGTGTTTTACCTTCAGAATAAGCTGCCGTATACGTAGTGTGAATGAGCCCTAAGGGGTCCACTTACCACTGACTATTGTCTTCGAGGCTGTCAGCTGAGGTCAGGTTGTAGAACATCACAGTGATTCACAAGACATGTGTCTCTTCTGTATTTGTACTGTGCAATAAATGTGGCAGTGACCATTTTATTTCATCCGAGATGAATCGCCATTTATTGGGTGTTGTTAAAAAATGAGAAATTTGGAAAACTGTGGTCAAATCTGACTTGTGATGAATCACCCATCTATGTCTGCAGGCTAAGAAAACTGCAAAATTAGGGTACACACACTATGTAGCCTCTAACCATGGACATACATAAGTTTGCAAAGTAGCTGTAGACACAAAAAAAAAAAAGAGGAGATATTTCATTAAACTAGATACATTGGGAAGAGAAAGTTTCTTCCGTATATACATTGTAGCAGGATAGTTAGCTCTCTAGTATAGATGTTGGTGTTATGGTGCACCAATACTGAATTTTTCATAGTGCCACCAGGGGAGCAGAAGTCTTCTATCTAAGCCAAGTCTCCTGACACTTCTGTTATGGAAACTGCTTAAAAGGATCCTATCAGTCAGACACAATTTTTTCTAGGTACCACGTTGAAATACCCTTAAGAAAGGCTATTCTTCTCCTACCTTTCGTTGTCTTCTCCGTGCCGCCATTTCCCTACAATCCCGGTTCTTGTCGGTATGAAAATTAGCTCTCTCGCAGCACTGGGGGCGGGCCCTAGTGCTCAGACAGCACTGGGGGCGTCCCCAATGCTGCGAGAGAACTTTCTCCAGCGCCGCCTCCTTCTTCTTCAGCAGCGTCATCTTCAGCCTCTTCTTCCGGCGGTGGCAAGCGGCCATTTTTTCGTGGCCTGTGGGCATGCGCAGTCTGCTCTGCCCAAGGCCCGAGGCCTAGAAGTTACAAGCCACCGCTGAAGAGGCTGAAGATGACACTACTCAAGAAGATGGAGGTGGCGCTGGAGAGAGTTCTCTTGCAGAATTGGGTCCGCCCCCAGTGCTGTCTGAGCACCGGGGCCCACCCCCAGTGCTACGAGAGAGTGAATTTGCATACCGACAAGAACCGGGAATGTAGGCGAATGGTGGCGCGGAGAAGACAATGAAAGGTAGGAGACGAATAGCCTTTCTTAAGGCTATTCCGACGTGGTAACTAGAAAAAATTGTGTCTGACTGATAGGATCCCTTTAAGTAAATGGAATTGCTATATAAGGATTGTCCTAATACACGGCAGGCAACTGACAGAACCGTCACTCAGTCAGTAAGATATCTATAATCCTACAACACTCTAGTTTAAGGTCACCTTGAGGTATTGACCAGAGCCTGCTGCGAGGCAGAATGGCCTTGCCTGCTCAGAACCAAGGTTTCAACATGGGAACTAGGCGCCAGAAATAGGACCAAACCAGAAATTGGAAACCCTATGGAGGTTAGAAATGGGCGAACCCGTAAGAGTCTTTTTATTTTGGGTTCGAATAAGATGGCCCCTTGTTCGTTTTGGTCTGAACTTGTTTGGCTAGAACAGAAAGTGAAATTATTGCATGAAAACATTTTACATACCCCTTAAAGGGATTGTACAGGATTAAAAAAACATGACTACTTTCTTCCACAAACATTGCCAAACATATCCACAGGTTGTGTCTGGATTTATAGTTCACCTCCATTGTATGGGGTTGAGCTGCAATATCCTATACAACCTGTGGAGTGGCTTGGAAGAAGACGCCATATTTGTGTAACTGTGATGGTCATATCTACAATGCAAAGGTCGCCATCTGGGGGCTACCGTGAAAAATACCCAAATGTTTTTGTTTTCTGTAAATCCTACCCTCACATTGATTGTCCCAGAGAGCAAATAAAGTATAAAACAACAAGTTTTTATATCGGATATTGCGGTCACACGTCACTTTAACTGAAAGGATCATTACGGTATTTATGAAGTACGGAGAGTTCCGGCTCTGAGACTGCAGCCACATTGGTATTCCACTCTATGCAGAACATTATGCCGGGAATTGATTTTGTTACCTCTGTATGAACATTTCACACTTACGGTGGAATAGTGAGTCTACTTTGCGGTGACATATGCCCTATCATCAGCATTTAAATCCCAAACTTTGCATACAGACTCAGAAAATCTGCTTTATTTTCGCCCTGCACAAGTCTCGGTTTAATTTTCAATAAGGAGTGGTACGGTCGCCGACAATACGGAGCTGAATTTACTGCGTGCTTTCTTGAGAGGGTGAGCAGAAATTACATAGACAGAGTATTATATTATTCTTGATAGGAGCCAACAGTCAAACACTTTGTAACAACTTACAAGCAATAAAAATGCAAATAGAGCTGAGAAAATTCTCTCCTTCTGCATCTTTTCCTGCTGCAAATATTTTGGCTAACCTAAGTTTACATTTTCTATTTACTGTAAACACTCAGATCTCTGCAGCATTTTCTCCCGTTCTGCACTTGTGTCCTCAGATACTCCGGGATAGCACTGATATTTTATAGACAGATAATGTGAGACCAAATGGAATTTCTTCATACGGGAATGAATATCAACAGATTCTATATCATCAGATGAGAGTCATTACATTGCAGCTTCAGTCAGATTATTAAGATTTTTCTACCTGTTCAAATTAATTTACGAGCCCATAGGGGGCAGTATTATAGTAGTTATATTCTAGTGCGTGTAGAGCCAGTGCACAGCAGCCTACAAAGTAGCATCTATCTGCTAAATATTGTCTTTTATGGACAATAATACAAGTATACTGCACAAGAAGTTATAGTAGTTATATTCTTGTCTATAGGAGCGGTATTATGGAGTTGGCCAAAAGTATTGGCACCCCTACAATTCTGTCAGATAATACTCATTTCTTCCAGAAAAAGCACAAACTCTTTGGTATTATTATCTTCATTTAATTTGTCTTCAATGGAAAACCACAAAAAGAATTGTCAAAAAGCCAAATTGGATATAATTCCACAGCAAACATAAAAAAGGGGGTGGACAAAAGTATTGGCACTGTTTGAGAAATCATGTGATGCTTCGCTAATTTGTGTAATTAACAGCACCTGTTACTTACCTGAGGCACCTAACAGGTGGTGGCAATAAATAAATCACACTTGCAGCCAGTTGAAATGGATTAAAGTTGACTCGACCTCTGTCCTGTGTCCTTGTGTGTACCACATTGAGCATGGAGAAAAGAAAGAAGACCAAAGAGCTGTCTGAGGAATTGAGAAGCAAAATTGTGAGGAAGCATGAGCAATCTCAAGGCTACAAGTCCATCTCCAAAGACCTGAATGTTCCTGTGTCTACCGTGCGCAGTCTCATCAAGAAGTGTACAGCCCATGGCACTGTGGCTAACCTCCCTAGGTGTGGACGGGAAAGAAAAATTGACGAGAGATTACAACGTAAGATTGTGCGGACGGTGGAAAAAGAACCTCGACTAACATCCAAACAAGTTCAAGCTGCTCTGCAGTCTGAGAGTACAACAGTGTCACCCCGTACTATCCGTCATTGTCTGAATGAGAAGGGACTGTATGGTATTTATGTATATATTATAGTAGTTATAGTCTTGTACATATGAGTAGTATTATAGTCAGTGGCGTAACTACCGCCATAGCAGCGGAGGCAGCTGCCACAGGGCCCGGGACATTAGGGGCCCGGTGACAGCCGCTACCGCTGCTATCATTATACTCGGGGGACTTTTCGGAACCCTGAGTATAATGATTGTTAGCCCGGGAGAGAAAAGAAACATAAAAAACACTGTTACTTACCTCTCCACGATCCGTGCAGACTTCGGCCTAGTCGTCCGACGTCACATGGGCCGGGCCTGCGTCCCAGGTCATGTGACGTCTGACGTCATTGAAGAGCGACTACTTCGGAGGCCGCCAGCGTAGGAGCCAGGAGATAGGTGAGTAACAGAGGGGATTTTTTTTATGTTTTTCTCCCTCTGGGTCTCTGATTATTGTACTCTGGCCCCAGAGTATAATAATTGTTTATGGCTGCTCATTATGGGCATAATACTGTGTGTACAGGCCACCATGGAGGATAATACTGTGTACAGGGGCCACTAAGGGACATGATACTGTGTGCAGGGGCCACTATGGGGGAAAATACTCTGTGGAGGGGCCACTGAGGGACATAATAGTGTTTGTATGGGCCACTAAGGGACATAATACTGTGTGCAGGGGCCACTATGGGGCATAATACTGTGTGCAGGGGCCACTATGGGGCATAATGTTGTGTGCAGGGGGCACTATGGGGCATAATAGAGAGCGCAGGAATGCGTAGGAGGGGGTCGGTTGAGGTCTTCGGTGTTGGTCATTTGGGGGGGGGGGGGCATGTCAAAAGTTCGCCACGGGGGCCCTGCCATTCCTAGTTACGCCACTGATTATAATAGTTATATTCTTGTACATAGGAGCAGTATTATAGTAGTTATATTCTTGTACATAGGAGCAGTATTATAGTAGTTATATTCTTGTACATAGGAGCAGTATTATAGTAGTTATATTCTTGTACATAGGAGCAGTATTATAGTAGTTATATTCTTGTACATAGGAGTAATATTATAGTAATTATATTCTTGTACATAGGGGGCAGTATTATAGTAGTTATATTCTTGTACATAGGAGTAGTATTATAGTAGTTATATTCTTGTACATAGGAGTAGTTTTATAGTAGTTATATTCTTGTACATAGGAGGTAGTATTATAGTAGTTATATTCTTGTACATAGGAGCAGTATTATAGTAGTTATATTCTTGTACATAGGAGGTAGTATTATAGTAGTTATATTATTGTACATAGTAGTAATATTATAGTAGTTATATTCTTGTACATATGAGTAGTATTATAGTAGTTATATTCTTGTACATAGGAGCAGTATTATAGTAGTTATATTCTTGTACATAGGAGTAATATTATAGTAGTTATATTCTTGTACATAGGAGCAGTATTATAGTAGTTATATTCTTGTACATAGGAGCAGTATTATAGTAGTTATATTCTTGTATATAGGAGTAATATTATAGTAGTTATATTCTTGTACATAGGGGCAGTATTATAGTAGTTATATTCTTGTACATAGGAGCAGTATTACAGTAGTTATATTCTTGTATATAGGAGTAATATTATAGTAGTTATATTCTTGTACATAGGAGCAGTATTATAGTAGTTATATTCCTGTACATAGGGGGCAGCATTATAGTAGTTATATTCTTGTACATAGGAGTAGTATTATAATAGCTATATCCCTGTACATAGGAACAGTATTATAGTAGTTATATTCTTGTATATAGGAGTAGTATTATAGTAGTTATATTCTTGTACATAGGAGTAGTATTATAATAGTTATATCCCTGTACATAGGAACAGTATTATAGTAGTTATATTCTTGTACATAGGAGCAGTATTATAGTAGTTATATTCTTGTACATAGGAGTAATATTATAGTAGTTATATTCTTGTACATAGGAGCAGTATTATAGTAGTTATATTCTTGTACATAGGATCCGTTTTATCATAGTTCTCTTTTTTGTACATAGGGGCAGTATTATTACTTATACATATATAGGGCATTATTATAGTCACTTTACCTTCCTGTGTAGATAGTTGCGGTGTTTGTGTATTAGTGTCAGTACTAGTACAGTCATTTAGACTATTTATTTTGTCAAGCGAAGATCTACAAGATCTTTATGTATGTAAGTAATGTATGACGCTATTAGGCTGAATTGTTGCTTCTTATGTCTACATAAATACTTACTATATATTTTAGCAAAATGTAACATCATTTTTATTAATGTGTAGTGAGAAATCCCTCATGTAAGGCCACTTCTCACTAATGTTTGTATCCGGCGCATTTACTGCAATGGAAAACTTTTTTAATATTCAAAGTATTTTCTATTTTATTTCTGCATGACCTTTAATGACTTTTGTCAGAAAATTCAATGAATCTTCTCGATCATGAAGCAATAGCTGTAAAAATATATATTTACAAATAATAAAAAATATCTGGTGATAGGATAATTAAACTGCTGGGTGAATTATGGCTTAATACCGCAGTTATCACTGGGACAATATTTCAGTCTGACATTATTCAGTAGAACGTATGGTTTAATTATTAACCCAGTGGGAGGAAATATTATGACCAAATAGGAAAAAAACATAGAAGAAAAAAATGCAAAATGCTAATAGGATGACTGCAGGGTTTCATTAGAGCAAGTTAGTGCGGTAATATATTGTGCCGCGTATCACTGGGTACGGTAGGAGAAAAAAATGGTCAAAATTCACATTTAGTTTTTGACGAATTTAACATAATATAAAAATAGACATTGCAACATAAAGTAGAAAAAAAGACAACAAAAAAGTAGCAAAACTATAAAAAAAAGTTAAATTCCTGAAAAATATTAAATAAGATCAATTTTATCCATTATTTTTATATTGATTTTTAATTATTGATGTAGCTTTAGGGGACTCGCATCCCTGTACACCATATAGTAGCGTGTAACTAATGAGATGTGAACCCAACGGTGTACAAATGGATTTGGCGTAGGGTTAAACAAGATGGCAGAGTTTATGGGATGGTGTGTTCTTCACCCTTAACTTCTATAACTCCTACTGAGGAACAAGCCGGACCTTGTTGGAGTGGACCATCGCCTGCCCAACTGGATCCTAGACTACGTCACAACCCGCCCTCAGTATGTGAGAGCCCAGGACTGTGTGTGTGACACTGTGATCTGTAGTACGGGGGCTCCACAAGGTACAGTTCTTGCCCCATTTCTCTTCACACTGTACACTGCTGACTTTAGGCACAACTCCTCTAGCTGTTACTTACAGAAGTACTCCGATGACTCTGCTATAGTCGGCCTTATCACTGATGGCGACGATAGGGAATACAGAGACTTAAATTGAGACTTTGTAGAATGGTGTCAGTGGCACCAGCTCAGGATTAATGCTGGGACCAAGGAGATGGTGGTGGAATTTAGTAAGTGGAGACATGCCCCGAATTCAGTGGTGATCCAGGGGACGGGAATTGAGATAGTCAGGACCTATAAGTACCTGGGTGGGCTTCTCAATAATAAACTAGCCTGGGCTGATCACCTGGAGGCGCTGCACAGAAAGGGCCACAGCAGACTCTACCTGCTCAAGAGGCTAAGGGCCTTCGGAGTCCAGGGGACACTTCTTAGGGCCTTTTTCAACTCTGTGGTAGCATCAGCCATCTTCTTCGGAGTGGCCTGCTGGGGGAGCAGTATATCTACCAGGGACAGAAATAGACTTGTCAGGCTGGTTAGAAGGGCCAGCTCTTTCCTGGGGAGCCCCCTGGAACCAATACAGGTGGTGGGTGACAGAAAGACACTGTCTGTAGTGAGCTCCATGTGGGAGAACAAATCCCACCCTATGTATGAGACCGTGATAGCACCGGGCAGTACTGTAAGTGACCGACTACTTCACCCCAAGTGTGAGAAGGAGCGCTATCGCAGGTCCTTCTTTCCAGCCGCGATCAGACTACATAATCTACATCAGGTTAAGTGAAGATCACTCTGCACAGAGAACTAAGTGATCCTGAAGTTTTGGGTTTTTTTTTTTTTTGTCTTTTTAGTTGCTATGACTCCTATCTGCTCTGAGCTTGTATGTGTTCTTTTTTTAAATATATTACTGTATTATCTATGCTGCTGTAACAAACTGACTTTCCCCATTGTGGGACTGTTAAAGGATTATCTTATCTTATCATCTTATGAGGATGAACTTGCCCCCTAGGTTGCTATCCTGTCTCTGTTAACAATGGGTGACACACAGATGGGTTGAGTTTCCAAATGGCTATGGTAAGTAGGAATCATGATCATACAGAGCATGGGTCAAGACAGGTAGAGTTCAGTTTCAAGGCAAGGTCGGGAGAGACAGCAGACAGAACAAGCTCAGGAAAGTAACTCTAAGGTGTAGGAACACACCGCAAAGGAAGCCAGGAATGAAATGGACCTTATTGCTCTGACTCCAGATGTGTTTGAGAAGCCCTGGGTGAAAGATGTCTGGCAGGGGTCAGAGGCGTCTAGTACACACTAGTAAGTGCCAGTGCAGAACGTCAGCTATCGGGAGATACCATTAAACTTACATGGCTGGCTTGTTACCATGAAGCACATGTTGCTCCCACATATTAAGGGTATGTTCACACATGGAATTTTTGCAGCATCTTTTGATTCATTTTTCGGTTAAGAAATTTACGTTATTTTAAAAACAGATGCTAAAAAAAAAAAGCACACAAGATATGTCAATATAATGGGGGAATTATGAACCCAGTTTTCTGGCTCACCATAATCGTCATTCTGCACCTTGCTTGACAATTTCGGTGCAGAGAAGGAAATAGGCCCGACACTTTTTGTAACTCACAATAGAAAATGTGCATGAATTTTATAGGACATCTATGCCTGATTTTTGTAGATTACCATTCAGGCACAGGATCGTGCCCCTGATTTTTTTTTTAAAGAGCCTTTTAGAAGTTGCAGTCACAGCAGCCCAAGGGTCGGCGTCCAACTACATTCATGAATGTTGATTAAGAGGTCGCAGGATGACGCTGAGATCATTAGTTTTGTGACTGAAGTCGTGTAACCACTCTGCCACGGGTCGTGCAGTATGAACAGGTGCTCCATCGTGTTGTAAGATGCAATCGCCATCCCCGAATTGCTCTTCAACAGTGGGAAGCAAGAAGGTGTTTAAAACATCAATGTAGGCCTGTGCTGTGATAGTGCCACGCAAAACAACACGGGGTGCAAGCCCCCTCCATGAAAAACATGACCACACCATAACACCACCGCCTCCGAATTTTACTGTTGGCACTCTCGTGTCGGCATAGTAGTAGGTACCGGTATTGCAAGTGAAAAAGTATCCGAAATTGCAATAACAACAGAAGAAACTGTGTGAACACGAGAAAGGACTGTGCTGGATCTATATTATATGTTACTGGTAATTAATTGTGATGTGTTAGACTTCCCATTCCTCTCCGTTCTTCGGCAGGAGTCATCGGCCACAACCATATATTTTGCACAACCAGGGAAACCAGCGCGCGGCCAAACCCAAGTGATTAATCAGGTCCGGGCATATTATGTTAATCACTTCAGAAAATGAAAGAAATATTTGATTTGTTGCGATGCAGAAATGACTTTCCCCTGCACACGAGATTTCATAAACACTTCCATTGTTTCCGGCGCGCTCTGCATTCATTTATGATGTTTAGAAAATCAATCTTACCCGGTGAAATGAACAGATCGCTTTCCGTGATTGAATGGGGAAGGAAATACAATGAGCGCTGTCATATTTTCTCTCTGTAATGAAAAAAATGTGTTAAAATCCGAGTGTTTTTTGTATTTTTCCTCTTGTTTGTTTTCACCTAGTATAATAGCATGCTAATTTATATGTACCTTAGGACGGTATGCGAAAAACATAAAACGTGGCAGGGGGGCCTGCAATTATGCAATGTGATCCACTAGAAATATACAAAATCACACAATGGGTTCTCTAGTCATTGGTAACTGCAACAGTGTCTGATCACTGGGGGTCCCCCTGATTGCAAGGAAATGGGTCCCCTATGTGAACGGATGATCCCAGTTCTGTGCACGTATGGGACTGACAGAGATTCTGCACGTACTCAACCAATCTCATAGAACTAGCACTAGTACTGCATTCACACAGGGGATTCGAGGAGCCCTGTTGTCATCACCGGTGGGTTCCCAGACAAACCCCTATCGTGTGCATAGAGGATAAGTGTGGTTCATGGGAATAGAACTAAACCAATATTACATGGCTTTCAATATAATTGGTGGAAAATTGTTATTATTATAAATATTTATGATTTTGTCTATAAATTTTTTACTTTTAGTTTTTCTATTAGCACTTTTTGAGAACTTATTTTCCCTATGAAGGAACTTCTGTATGGTATCTGCATTTGGCTGCCTCTTTAAGGTTGCTATGCCTGCTGGCTAATCTTTGGCTGGGTCTGCTTAGCCAGTTAGAGGTTTGGGACCCAGAGACAATCAGGACTTCAGTCCAGTATCCAATCAAGGATTGATGTAGTGAATTGTAACCTGACCCTGACATTGTTTTTTGCTTGTGATTCCATCTTGTATCCAGGTTATCTGTATACTCTAAACTCAGCCCTAGTACCTTGTACTGTTTTTCTGCTGATCGCCTTGTTTTTCTGACTAACTTGCTGATTTGGCTTTATTTGAAGCCTCCTGTACTCGGTAGTGGCCTGTCTTAATATTCCTGTTACTCCTGATCGCACGCACTATCCTCTAAAGCCCTACACTTGATATAATAAAATTGCATCAGTTTTGCCCAGAATGTCTCTTTAAGACTAATGTAAATTTATTCTAAGTAGATTGGGGCAGATTTGCGAACACTGCCTAATACACGCTCCAGTCACATTAATGTGACCACCTGTCAAAATCCTGAATAACCACCTTTGGCAGAGTAGACCGCTGCGAGACGTGCAGGAAGAGAGGGGATGTTGTGAAGATGTCACTGGGATGTTAAGCCATGCCGACCATGCCGACTGCAGTGCCGTGGCCAGCTGCGCTAGTTACGCTGTTGAGCATCCATGGCACCAACAACACGATCAAAGTGGTCCCACAGATTCTCGATTGGGTTCAAGTCCGGGTAATTTGCTGGCCAAGGGAGTACGGTAAACTCATTTCAATCCACCTATTTGTTGGCTTAATAGGCCACACCCCTTTAGGTTAAACCACTCCTTTAATTGGATAAGGCACACAAAGAGAAATGAATTATGTTGACACTGGAGTAGATCGGTATAGATTTGGTGCATCCTTGGCACAATCATGGATCTGGTGCCCATTTCCTTGACATAAGCAGAGGTCAAGGTGGGCCGGGGCCCATCTGATTCATTGTAGCTTGCCGTAGAACTCTGGCATAAGTTAAACCAGCGATATACGCCAGGTCCTGGCTGCCATAGTTTTCACACCTGGTACATGAGACCTCCCACGGTGCCCCAAACTTAAGGCTGGAGCCTCTTAATAATCCTGGAGCCAATGTGCAGGCTATTACACCTTGTATAATAGTCCCCTCAATGGGTCTAATACTATAAATGTGATACAAGTTATATAGGCCAGATTTTCGGAGCAAATTGGGCCAGAATTCTTGCAAATTTTCATTACTTAAATCGGTCCCCTGTGTCTCGAGTATTTCTTGTAACGGAGCCTTCTCTATATTTTGTGCCTTCCAGGCATCACAAGTCACTTTTCCCCCCAAAACAACATTATTCCAAGTGACTGTTCCTTCCTGAAATATAGCTCTCGATTGTCGGATAGAAATTTAGGAGGAGGACATGACGAATAAGTGGCCAACACTCCAAGGCCCCATTCCGACACATAGGTCTTGTCTGCAGGACGGGAGATGGTTATTTAGTGGCCGGGAGATTTACGGTCATAGGAAAATTAGGGCCGGTTAGCGTTCTAAGCTGTATTGGTGCGCCGCTCTTCAATATTTCCCCTTCACGGCAGGAATTGCTGCCATGTTTTATGGCACTCAGATGTTTTGCTTAGTGTGAGACACTTCCACATTACGGCCAAAATATCGCTGTTTTCATGCAGAACTACAGCAAAGTTTTAAAGCGCTGAGATTTACAAGGCAATTTATTTTCGAACATGCTTGTACGCAGGGAATCGCTTTTTTCCTCTTATTTTTTGCCAGAGATGCCTGAAGCGTATCGAGTTTCGATACAGTGAAGTGAAAGGTTCAGAAAGCAGGAAATCTGAAATTACATTCACATCAGTGTGTACAGTAGACAAAGGAGGGAAATACAAGGCTGGGGATTAATAGAATATTGTCTTACTGTGTTTTGGATGTGCAGTCGGGACCTTAAAAATGACGCTCCTGTGCCGTGTTGACAGTTGCTCTCTCATGCTTTACAGTGCAGCGCTGCTCTATTAGAGCACATCTATAACCAGTGACTTTACCATGACTACAAAGTCTATTAGAGTATGATGCTCTGAAAATATTACCCTGTTGTATCATCAGAACTTAGGATGCTGCCCTATTCCCCTCTCATGCTATACACTGCAGCATTGCTCTATAGGGCACGATATTAAAGGGTACCTGAGTTTTCATGAAAAGTTGAAACATCTTCAGGATCTTGCTTAGCAGTCTGTTCTCTGGCCATATAAGCCTTCATGCATGAGGTCCTATACGTTTTTCTGCTGCTATTATCCCCATTATGACTGCATCGCATTTTACATTTTCTGTCAGGCTGGGGGCATGTATCATAGGTTAAATTATATATTACTGGTTTCACATGCAATTCTGCCAGGAGTAACTGTGAAATAGCAAAATAGACATCTTCATTCACTGTATGAAGAAAACTAGTCCCTCCCCCTCCACTCACTATGAAGATGCCTTGTCTCACAGTGATAACTAAGGATGGAAGTTCCCTAGTACTAGGGAGTGAACAGCAAATGAGCTAGAATAGAGACACCTAGTGGCAGGAACTTTAGAGAGTTTTTCAGGCAGAAAACAGCAACCTTTTCTTAATAAAGTGCATTACATTTTGGTCCTGAATCTCAAGTTCTATTAAATGAGACTAAGTTGTCTGAAAAGTTACTGAACATTGAGTTGGTGATTCTAGCTTTGCAATGTGAGGTAGCCTGCACCATCTGCCTCAACAGTAGCTCAGGCTACTCTTCTGTTCCTGTCTCTTGGTTTACACTGCAGTTCTTCTTTATTAGAACACAACTATCCTTAGTGACTCCTGCATGGATATATTGTCTGTTGGTGCCCAAGGTTGTCTAAAATCTACCATCTTTTTCACTGAAAGCTAAAAGCCTAATGACATACATCATACTGATGGGGGATATCACCTTGACCCAGTGGCGTAACTAGGAATGGCGGGGCCCCCTGGCGAACTTTTGACATGCCCCCCCCCCCCCAACCAACACTAAAGCCGAAACCCCCTCCTCTGCACTCTATTATGTCCCTTAGTAAGCCCTGCACACAGTATTATGTCCATTTGTGGCCCCTGCACACAGCATTATGTCCCTTAGTGGCCCCTGCACACAGTATTATCCCCAATAGTGGCCCCTGCACACAGTATTACGTCCCACCGTGGACACCCATAAACAATTATTATACTCTGGGGTCTTTTCAGACCCCAGAGTATAATAATCGGAGACCCGGGGGAATAAAAACATTAAAAAAAGCAGTTGCTTACCTGTCCCCCGGCTCCTATGCTGTCGGACGTCACATGACCCGGGAAGCAAGCCGGGTTCATGTGACGTCAGAGACGTCAGACAAGTATGAAGGAGGCCTGGCAGGATCACGGAGAGGTAAGTAACAGTATTTTTTACGTTCCCTTACCTCTCCCGCTCCTCCGATCATTATACTCGAGGGTCTCGAGGGTCCGGATTAAAAAATCCGGTTTCGCGGCGGAGAGCATAAGACGCTGACCGTCGCTCATGGCCGGACCCGGTCTGTGCACAGAACGGAGACTAGAACGCAGGTGTGAACCTAGAGAAAGCCACGTCTCCTATTGTGAACCCTTTTTTTGTGACGTGGATGCAAAATGCGCTGGCCATGCCCCTTTTTCAGGACCAGTCCATAACGTGCCCACTTCCTATATAAGATGATTGCTAGTCCAGCAGGAACATTCCAATGGGCCAATAGAAGATTTGCCTGCAATGTCTTCCCTTTGTTTTCAGGAGCCTTCTATACATTAGCAGAGAATTGCCAAGGATCTCCTTAGGGTTCCAGGGGACAATCATTGTCCTAAAAATAGCTCCCTCAATTTTTTAATTTTTTAATTCAGCAATAGAAAAATTTTGAAAGTAGAATAAATTGGAAACTTTTCAGATCCAATTTCCTTTTTTTTTTTTTCCCGTTGTCGGGAAACTGTAAATATTAGAGATTATATGGCTATCAAATGCATGCTGTTATAAACGCGCGTTCCAGTAAATCCTGTTTTATCACTCATGATGTGACGATCTCTGCCGCGTAGATTAATTACGCCGCTACATTTCATGCATTTCGTATAACTCAAATATTTTGACATCACACAACAAATTATGAACAACAGAGACAAAAAAAGATCCATAAATATTGTACGGAGATTAGACAGAGCTGAAATATATCACTTCTTACTCGGTATTTGCCAAATATCAAAAGCGTTATTTATCGTGGCACATGAAATGTCGTATTTTACTCGAGTCGAAAAAGGATCTTATGAATGAAACAACAAAAAAATATAAAAAAATTTAATTTCTGACTGCAGCGGTCTCTAGGGGGAGCTAACTGCATAGGCTTTTATTATTGTACTCTATAGGAGTTAGATATAAACCTGTATGCAGTGAACGTACCCTAGTGGTGACTGCAAGAAGTCAGAATTTTAGCATTTACTGCTATTTTCCGGGGTTATAATATTAAGCTCTACTCTCTATTCTATGTCTATTAGTCGCATGGCCTTGCTACAGTTCAGTCTCATTCAAGTGAATGGGACTGAGCTGCAATACCAAGAACAGCCACTATACAATGTTAAGTAGTAAAACGGCCACAACAATCAGTATAATAGTCTTGGATGACCCCTTAACTGGGATCATGGATCGCAGCAGGAAAAATGAATTGCTGATCTTCATATGAATTTGCACTTATTATGCACTAATATTCACCGTGTCTCTGTTGGCCGGATGCCATTTGATCCAGGTGGATTGCTCCTACAAATTTTGCTCTAAAAGTCCAGTTCCGCTGTTCTAGGGTAGCTATTGTCCTGTGCTGTATAGTCTTCTTTGCTCAGCTACACCTGGCTACATCAGCAAACCAATGGCTAATTCTTTCCTTGGTCTGGGCTCTATTAAATAGTTTTGCAACATCACGTTCTCCCATTGGCTGCTTTTCATAAGTTCAGCTCTATAAACCCTGCCTGAAGATCAATGCATAGCCTGCAGAACTATTCCTGGGTTTGGCTCTATCCCAATCTATAGCCTTGTGGATTCTGCTCCTTGTCAGGGTTACAAGTTTGTTTTCCAATTTGGTTTTTCCTGACTACGGCCAAAATGTTGCGATTTGCCCTCGGCGGAACGCCGCGGCATTTTACCGTACTTGCAAAGTGGAAAGGATTCATGCAAATCCCATGTCCACTTTGTGGAAAAAATTGCAGCACAGACACGCTGTGATTTCTAAAGTCGTTGCGGTTTTGAAAATCGCAGCTTGTCAATTATATCTACGTAAACACCGGCGGCTTTCCCGTAGATATAATTGTGACAGAAAGTCTGCGGAGGAAAACTCTGTGAACTTTCTGTTTAAAGCACTGCAGGAAGAACCGTGATGCGTTCACGCCGTGGTTGTTCCTGCAGCGCTTTAGTGTGGCGTTTTTGACCTACTACTTCCTAAAATGCTCTCCTGGTTCGGAGTATTTTTGTCTTGTTCCTTGTTCTTGTTGCTGTTTCTATTTTGTCATGGTTCCATCTGAGGTCTACTTCCACTTCCCTCCTATGGTGTCATCGCTTCTGGATTTGTATCCTGGTCCTACTATATATGGCCGCACTGTCCAATGGTGCATTGCCAATGTAACAATGGAGCATTTTTGGGACTAGCTGAGGTTCAAGCTTTGGCAGCCTACATGTTTTCAGGACCTACAGGTCCAGCTGCAATGTATGTGGGTCAATGTGAGTAGGATATCATACAGAACCTGTATACTCCTCTGCTCAATTATATCTCATCCTATATCCAGGTTAGAGCTTCTCTATTACACAGCCTTCCCAAAAAACCTCTCCATTGGCTGTAATATTGTAATCCCGTCCATGTATCAGTACATTCGCATTCAATGAAATGTTCGGTGCACTATATAGCAGAGAAGCCCTTGAGGTCCCGGGGTGCAGACGGGTTCCCAAGCTGATTCCAAGGATCTGACCATTGAGCAGTGTAGATGTCGCCCTGGCACCGCTGCCACCTGTTTGGGTGATGCACCGTCCTCTGACTCAAGGACTTGTTCAGATAAATCCTGCAGTGACATTTCATTGTACAGAGCCGTCCTGCTTACAGCGAGATCACTGACCCGCTACATGACTCCGCTCATTCTTCCTGAACAATGATTTCACTAAAGTTTCTCTCCATTCGAGCCGCGGGCGCCTCCGAAAAGAGGCATCAAGTGATAGAAATCGACCTGCAACAAATATGATGAGGCGCTTTCACTTTTTATTGAAGTTCAGGCAATTGTAGAAGGAGAATGAAAAGGGCCCTGAAGTTACGAGGTCACCGACAGGGTCAAGGAGGCGAAAAGAAGCTACAAGAATCACCGATGTAATAGAAGAAATAAACATCTCCTGCCTTACATAATCTAATGCAGCAGAGAGGCCCGGGGAAACAAGCCGGCATAGAGAGATCACAGGAACGCCGCACGGCTTGGACCAGTCAACGACTAATCAAAATGCAGCAAAATGTGACTTCACCGCAGATTCCTGTTACACTCTGTGCTGCTGTGGTCTACTGTCTCATCCTGATATTACATCACTGGCCATGTTATGCAGTTCTGTCCTCACTAACATCATTACCTTATCACATGAGAAGACAGGTCACTGCCCCCTACAAGATCATCACAGTCCACTCCTAAAGCACTCTGTGCTGCTGTGGCTGCCGCACTTCCTACTACTGTACGGCACTGCTAGCATTGATAATCTTGCTGGCTTTGTTACTATAGCGTGCAGTGTATAAATATTTCGCACGCTCCTCGTCACCGCCATGATGTATGTTCGCTGCTGACCTCTCCCTTCCATACACAATAACAAGGTTCCCTCCCTTGAATTATCACCTCTTATCCTGGCCATGTTTAATCGTGAGCGAGAAGAAAAGCCGAGCCTCGTATACTGCGCGCGTTAATTACTAGATAATTATTTTTATATAAAGAGGGGGGGGGGGGGCAGTGAAAGTAAATGATTTCTGTACATTCTGTTCTGACAAATTTCACATCCAGACAGCGAGACAGAAGGACTTGTGAGCGCTGCCAAGTGTTTGACAACGTGCGGGTGACATTAGAGGGGTTCTCCAAATACTCATCGATGACGGATCCTTATTATAGGTTATAGGTTGGGCTTGATGGATTGATGTCTTTATCCAACCTCATCTACTATGTAAATATGTAACTATAACAAGGGCAAAGACTTGACCTACACTAAAGAGATCCCAGAGAACTGGAGGATTTCACACAGGGGTAGCAGGGGTAGCGACTGCCACAGGTCCCAGGACATTAGGGGCCCGGCGAGAGCCGCTACCGCTGCAGATTTGAATTTTTTTAATAGACCGTTACCAGTCGGAGTAACCCCAGTCAGTAACGGGCCCTATTTACTTACCGATCCTCGCTCCTGTTCATGGCTGCCACCAGCGCTACTCCTACTGCGGAGACAGCTGTGAGGAGGAGTCGGGATCGGTAAGTGAGGCCACGGGCCCGCGAATCCAACAAACATTATCTTTATACTCAGGGGTCTTTTCAGACTCCCTGAGTATAATCGGAGGTCCAGAAGAAGTAAGAGAACATAAAAAGCACTGTTACTTACCTCTCCTGGCTACGGAAGGCATCAGATGTGACGTCACAGACGTCATGCGGGCTGGGGCAGCGTCCTTATGCATTGTGACACAGACCTGGCTCACGTAACGTCTGGTCCATCAGTGAAGATGGCTGGCTTCACTGGGTAGGGCACTGGAGTCAGGGAGAGGTAAGTAACAGTGGTTTTTTATGTTTGTATCCTCCCCTGGGTCTCCAATTATTATCCTCTGGGATATAAAAAGACCCCAGAGTATAATAATTGTTCATGGGTGTCCACTATGGGGGATAATACTGTGTGCAGGGGCCACTATGGGGCATAATACTGTGCGCAGGGGCCACTATGTGGCATGATACTGTGTGCAGGGGCCACTATGGGGTATAATACTGTGTGCAGGGGCCACTATGTGACATAATACTGTGTGCAGGGGCCACTATGTGGCATAATACTGTGTGCAGGGGCCACTATGGGGCATAATACTGTGCGCAGGGGCCACTATGTGGCATGATACTGTGTGCAGAAGCCACTATGGGGTATAATACTGTGTGCAGGGGCCACTATGTGACATAATACTGTGTGCAGGGGCCACTATGTGGCATAATACTGTGTGCAGGGGCCACTATGGGACATAATACTGTGTGCAGGGGCCACTATGGGGGATAATACTGTGTGCAGGGGTCAATATGGGTTATAATACTGTGTGCAGGGGCCACAATGGGTATAATACTGTATGCAGGGGCCACTTTGGGGCATAATACTGTGTGCAGGGGCCACTATGGGGGATAATACTGTGTGCAGGGGCCACTATGGGGGATAATACTGTGTGCAGGGGCCACTATGGGGCATAATACTGTGTACAGGGGCCACTATGGGGCAAGATAGGGAGATGTCCTAAGACAGAGATACAGAGATAAGATGTCAAAAACACTTAGAAATTTGTGATGTCATAGCTGTCCAGAGTGTTATACAGAGTAAATAGATCCCATAGAACTGATGGTTTTCATATATTGGAGTAATTTCAATGAGAATTGTGTACTGTATAATTTCCACTTGTGGTGATGACACATCTGCTCAGAGAGTTGTGATGTCATAGCTACTTACAGAACTGTGATGTCACAGCAGCTTAGAGAGATATGATGTCACTGTGGCTTAGAAGCTTTTCTTATCTGTCATATTTTAAGAAGAATGGTATCACTCAGCCTTAATTCCTTTAGTTTCCAGGAGGAATAACAAAGGAACAGCTCAAAGTAAAGTTCTAATAAAAGAAAAAATAATTCAGAATATTTTTTTATGTATATGTACAAAGAATTTGTATTTTGTTGGGATAGTGTTAAAACAGAAGTGACATGAGCAGTGTATAAGGATGGGGAATCTCAGACTGACAGTTACATAGCAGGAAGTCCATGGTCCCTAGCAGCACAGAGTATTTCAGAAGCAATTGCTGACCAGCTCATCTGTTTTGTGGATACAATGTTACATAGAATGTGTTACATTTTTCAGAGTAATAACTCATTTTGCATTTGTAACTCCGCGGCTTTTTATGATCTTCGTTGACGGCGTTTGTTTGCAGCCATTCTGCATCTGTACGTCCGTAATGCAGATGTGTCTGGGGACTTACACGGAGATTACTCGCAACACAATATTATACATTAGATTTATTTCACCTTTAAAGAAAGTTCTGGCAGAAGGCGAGAATTTATGTAACAATGTCGTGGTGGGAAAGGTAAAATGATACGTGGAAAGTCGGGATGTAATTGAAGCGATGCATCACATTTAGGTTATTGAAGACGCATATTAAGTTTTCCCCATTGCTTGCGGAGAAATAAATGGCTGCCTCTGAATTCCGAGAACATCCGTCATATATTAGAGCTCGGAAGAGTTACACACGTTTTTTTTTTTTTTTTTAAGTTGTCAGATGGGGAAAGTGACACACAAGATGGCGAATCAGAGAGGTAACAATGTTTCCGACCATCCCTTCTTGTCTTCCTTGGTTTGGTGGGTTCTTTCTGCAGGTCTTGTCTTTGGAGTCTGAGGGACACTTGTATAATTTCCTCTTTTTCTTCATATTTTGCACCAATATTTGTGACGGAATACCATTAATAAATCTTTTGTCCATTGCTTTTTAGACCAGAGTTTCTCAACTTTTTATATTGAGAGAATAATTGGGGGTGTGGGGAGCCAATGACATCATAACTCAGGGGTTTTGTGCCCCTAACAGGGGGGAAGAAAATCAATCCTCCAGAACCCTCCAAATAATTCATACCCAAAAGACAACAAAAAAGTTCCGATGTCTCAGATAATATTGTATAAAGACACGCGGTCATCTTTCCAACCAGTGTCATGACCCCCTGGCGAGTTTCCAAAGTATCCCTTTTGGGAATAGCTGTTTTAAACTGGGGCCCCATATGGCGTAAACGCCATAATTTGGCCAAAATGGAAACGCCACGGAAAAAAATCACAACGTTTTACAGTCACTGCATGGGGGATGGGATTCTTGCAGAACCCTTCCACAGCTTGCTAAGACTACTTTATGGTCTAGTCTTAAAGGGAATGTGTTTCCAGGAAATTACCTATTGTATATATTGTATATATTGTATATATGTTATATGTATATGTTTATATATTTTTAAAGAATTTTTGCTAATGTTTTTAATTTTCCAAATTAATATCTATATTTTTTTTAAAAATCCTAAAAATCTTGCAATTTCACCTTTTGCCACCAAGCCTAAAATATTTGGTGACTTCCCGTTTCCTTTAGAAGGACAATGACTAGAGATGAGCGAACAGTGTTCTATCGAACACGTTCGATCTGATATCAGGCTGTTCGAGATGTTCGATTCCATACGGACACCACGTGGCAAACTCCAAAAAAATTTGATTCCCCTCCCACCTTCCCTGGCGCTTTTTTTGCACCAATAACAGCGCAGGGGAGGTGGGACAGGAACTACGACAACGGGGGCATTGAAAAAAATCGGGAAAAGTCATTGGCTGCCGAAATCAGGTGAGCTCCATTTTAGACGAATAGTGGATTTCAGATCCGGGTCATATGAGAATGTGAACTTTGTGACTATGAGACAGGGATAGCTGTACAGGCAGGGATAGCTAGGGATAACCTTTATTTATGTGGGAATGTTATTAAAAATAACTTTTTGGGGCTCTATCGGGTGTGTAATTGTGTTTTTTGTGAGATAAACTTTTTTTCCCATAGGAATGCATTGAGCAGCGTTGATTGGCCGAATGAGATACAGAAGACGTGCAGAGACTCAGCAGTGTTGAGCCAGTTCTGCTCAACTACACTGTGTGCCGGTCAGCACTGCTGTGCGAGCTCGGCACACACTCAGCTCTGCATCACCGCTGGCATTGGCCAGCGTTGATTGGCCAGTATACAGAATCAGTATACAGAATGAGCAGAGCTGAGTGTGTGCCGAGCTCGCACAGCAGAGCCGACCGGCACACGGTGTAGTTGAGCAGAACTGGCTCGACACAGCTGAGTCTCTGCACAGCAGAGGTGAGTGTATGCACTCGCTCATTTCAGCTGCATCACCGCATACCCATAGGAATGCATTGGCCAGCGTTGATTGGCCAGTCTTCAGAATTCAGCAAATCAGCGCTGGCTCTGCCGGAAGAGGCGGAGTCTAAGATCGCTCCACACCAGTCTCCATTCAGGTCCGACCTTAGACTCTGCCTCCTCCGGCAGAGTCAGCGCTGATTGGCTGGAGACTGGCCAATCAACGCTGGCCAATGCATTCCTATGGGTATGCGGTGATGCAGCCGTGCTGAGCAAGTGCACACACTCACCTCTGCTGTGCAAAGACTCAGCAGTGTTGAGCCAGTTCTGCCCAACTACACCGTGTGCCGGTCGGCTCTGCTGTGCGAGCTCGGCACACACTCAGCTCTGCTGATTCTGTATACTGATTCTGCATACTGGCCAATCAACGCTGGCCAATGCCAGCGGTGATTCAGAGCTGAGTGTGTGCCGAGCTCGCACAGCAGAGCCGACCGGCACACGGTGTAGTTGAGCAGAACTGGCTCGACACAGCTGAGTCTCTGCACAGCAGAGGTGAGTGTATGCACTCGCTCATTTCAGCTGCATCACCGCATACCCATAGGAATGCATTGGCCAGCGTTGATTGGCCAGTCTTCAGAATTCAGCAAATCAGCGCTGGCTCTGCCGGAGGAGGCGGAGTCTAAGATCGCTCCACACCAGTCTCCATTCAGGTCCGACCTTAGACTCTGCCTCCTCCGGCAGAGTCAGCGCTGATTGGCTGGAGACTGGCCAATCAACGCTGGCCAATGCATTCCTATGGGTATGCGGTGATGCAGCCGTGCTGAGCAAGTGCACACACTCACCTCTGCTGTGCAAAGACTCAGCAGTGTTGAGCCAGTTCTGCCCAACTACACCGTGTGCCGGTCGGCTCTGCTGTGCGAGCTCGGCACACACTCAGCTCTGCTGATTCTGTATACTGATTCTGCATACTGGCCAATCAACGCTGGCCAATGCCAGCGGTGATTCAGAGCTGAGTGTGTGCTGAGCTCGCACAGCAGAGCCGACCGGCACATGGTGTAGTTGAGCAGAACTGGCTCAACACTGCTGAGTCTCTGCACAGCAGAGGTGAGTGTGTGCACTCGCTCATTTCGGCTGCATCACCGCATACCCATAGGAATGCATTGGCCAGCGTTGATTGGCCAGTCTCCAGCCAATCACCGCTGACTCTGCCGGAGGAGGCGGAGTCTAAGGTCGGACCTGAATGGAGACTGGTGTGGAGCGATATTAGACTCCGCCTCCTCCGGCAGATCCAGCGCTGATTGGCCAAATTCTGAAGACTGGCCAATCAACGCTGGCCAATGCATTCCTATGGGAAAAAGTTAGCTTGCGAAAATCGCAAGGTGACAGGGATTTCCATGTAATAAAGTGACTTATATGCCCCCAGACATGCTTCCCCTGCTGTCCCAGTGTCATTCCAGGGTGTTGGTATCATTTCCTGGGGTGTCATAGTGGACTTGGTGACCCTCCAGACACGGATTTGGGTTTCCCCCTTAACGAGTATATGTTCCCCATAGACTATAATGGGGTTCGAAACCCGGTCGAACAGTTGAACAGTGAGCGGCTGTTCGAATCGGATTTCGAACTTCGAACATTTGGGTGTTCACTCATCTCTAACAATGACCCTTGATCATTGCCTTTAACTAGAGATGAGCAAACGAGTTACAACAAGAGGGTTCTTTACAAATTGTCATGCCCCACATTATAATAAGCAGATCCCCAGGGACATACAGAAAATTAATAGGCAACACTCGCCATCCCTCCGCTCTGGCTCTATCATGGTGTCTGTTGTTCCCAGGTGTCGTCCATTGTCTACAATCCTATACCTGCTGTGACTTACCCTTGGTTCACATCTGCGTTTGGTAATCCGTTCGGGGAATTCACAGGGGGACCCCCCGAACGAACTACCGAACGCACTGGCAAGCGGTGTGCAGTGAAAGCACTCGGATCCCATAGACTATAATGGGGTCTGTGTGCTTGCTGCGAGATCTCCACACAAGTCAATGTGGACAGGAAAGTAGATTGTGAAGTACTTTCCTCTCCGCATGTTCCCTGAGGAGATCTCTCAGCAAGCACACGGACCCTATTATAGTCTGTGGGGTCAGGGTGCTTTGACTGCACACCACTTACAAATGCGTTCGGTGGTCCATTTGGGGGGATCCCCATGCAGACTCCCTGAATGAATTGCCAAACGCAAATGTGAACCAAGGATTAGTAAATTTGGCCATGTAGCCTCTGGCAAGCTTAGATTCCTATCATGGTCTATTCACTTTCCCTTCTTTTTTGAGAAGTGGTCAATAGGGTTGAGCCGATCTTGAGATTTCAAAATCTGATTTCCGATCATTTTCCAGCTGATCCCGATCGTGAAATTTGCTCGATCGCCAATCGGGATTCGATCTTTCCTGATCCCGATCGCTCAACCAATGGAAATAAAACGGGTGTCATTTTTGAGGAAATAGTTACATGCATTAAAATTGCAACTTTGTAATGACCTGTACACAAGAAAACTGGTATATAAGACATGATATATTGGAATTACATTATGTGAGGACTGGAGGGTTCATGGTAAACACAATTGGAGGTCAGTAAAAAACTGGTCACGTCTGGGCCGATCCCACAAAAACAGCTACTGCAGAACAAGTTGTTGTAAAAGTGCAAAGAGGCCATGGTAGAGAAGTATCAGGACACGTCGCGCATTGCAACTACTTTGGATGTGACTAGAGTATAAGCCAAGTCAGAACAAAGTATGCAAAGTTATTCACAACCAATCCTGTAATAGTTGCGTAAATCTAGAAACTTTCTCCAGAGATTAAAAGGCTCATGAAAGAGAGATAAATAAATGAATAAAATCTTCGCCAATATTAACATTCATTACGACAAATATTTCATGAAGAAATCCACAAAGTTCATAAGTGGAGGAATTTTTTTTTCTGCATTAATTACACCTCATTTTCCAGGCGAGACGGAAGATTTTGTGAATGAAGTCGCTTTGAAGAAGAGATGGAGGAGGAATGATAAAAGCCGTCTGAGGTTACAGATGAAGCCGCTCAGTGGAAATGCGAACTGGCAACAACGTGGTCACTGTTTATAGCCGAAGTCTGCAAAACAAGTCGATCGCTATCTGGAGATTTCATCATTATATAAAGGGAAAACATTAACACATAATTAAGGGGTGGAAAATGTAAGAAAACAAAGTTATACTAACCTCAGTGATAAACCGACTACCACAATAACATGACGGACGTTGTACAAAGATATAATATAGACATATATAATACTGGGATGTTGAGCCATGCTGACTCCAGTGCCGTAGGCAGGTGACGTGGTTGAGCATCCATGGCGCCAACATCCCAATCGAGGTGGTCCCACAGATTCTCTATTGGGTTCAAGTCCTGGGAATTTGCTGGCCAAGGGAGTACGGTAAACACATCCTGGTGCTCCTCGAACCACCCACGTACACTGCGAGCTTTATGACACATGGCATTGTCCTACTATCCCAGATATAATAATCGGACACCGAGAGGGGATACAAAACAACTAGGCCTGATGCCTGTATGGAGCGCGGAGAGGTAAGTAACTGTGTTTTTTGCGCTCCCTCACCTATCTCTGGCTCCGGTGCAGTCCTTGGTGGTGTCGGCCATTTTCAATGATGTTCGGACGTCACATGACCTGGTCAAGTGATGTCAGGGACGTCACACAACTAGGTCTGATGCCTGTATGGAGCGATGAGAGGTAAGTAACTGTGTTTTTTATGTTCCTTTACCTCTCTCCGGTCTCTGATCATTATACTCGGGGGTCTGAAAAGACACCCAAGTATAATATAGTGTTTGTGGGGCCCGTGGCGTCACTTACCGATCCCAGCTCCCAGCCCCTGCCAGGATCGGTAAGTAAATAGGGCCCATTACCGGCTGGAGTAACTCTAGTCGGTAATGGCCTATTAAGAAAAAAAAATGCAGCGGTAGCGGCTGTCGCCGTCCCCCTAATGTCCCGGGCCCTGTAGCAGCTGCTACCCCTGCTACCCTGGTAGTTACGCCACTGTTAATAAGCATATGCAGTATTTTTGTGACTTTTTGCACTGCTATCTTCTCTTCCAGGTTTCCACTTGTAGGATTCTGTCAGCATCTACCTGAGACAATCCAGAGACATTACCAGAACTTAAGAACAGATTAGGAGCGCAGAACTTGTGCAGGAGATCAGCTTTTCTCTCAGCGGGAGACAACTCTGTAATCAATAGGAATTACCCAGATGAGGTTTAGAAGGTTTTGCAATAATTAAGTCTGCCAAAGCCACATCAAAAGGCCGCGCGAGCTTAACATGATCCAGTACAGGACTCGCAGGGTTTACAGCAGATTTCATGGACGAACGTCTGTAAATGGAAAGATTTAAGAAGGTTCCTGACAAGCGTTTATGTGGAGATGTCTCTTTAATTTGTTCTATCACAGTGAAGGTATTGCAGGCAAGAAATGATTACCGGGCTCAGGTCAACGGGCTGAACAACCACAAATCTTCACACATAGTCAATACAGTCTAGTGATGGAATAAAAGTATAGAATATTGTACATATGATGTGTTAGATGGATGGATGGATGGATAGATAGATAGATAGATAGATAGATAGATAGATAGATAGATAGATAGATAGATAGATAGATAGATAGATAGATAGATAGATATAGAGGATAGATAGATAGATAGATAGATAGATAGATAGATAGATAGATAGATAGATAGAAAGATAGGAGATAGATAGATAGATAGATAGATAGATAGATAGATAGGAGATAGATAGATATGAAAAGTAGGTAATAGATAGAGATAAATAGAAATAGATGATAATTTGGCACACCCCATGTAACCAGTGAGGTCAAGTCTTAGGTCTCAGCAGTCCCCGAATCCTGTGCCCTCGCCCAGGAGGCCAGAAGAGGGAGACAATTGAAGATAACTACACGGTGGTACCTGAACAGACCCCAGATTATAATATTGACCATTGGATGACAAATCGAAAAGAATCTTGTGTGGGTAGAGCCTGAAATTTTTGGAAAATATAGATGGAATCCAGTTTGTTCTGAACTGTTTTCTTCCTGACCCCATATGTCGACCTCGGATATTCATGCTCCATCTACCATTTGGAATTACTTGCATAGGTTGGTCCCCCATTGTGTTGCCAATGTAACTTTTCATGTTTGACATTTATCCCTGTGACTTCAGACGATACGTCAACATTCCGTTGTTAATTCCAACATACTGAGAATCTGTATGAAGCACAGCGCCCCTAGTGGCCAAAACTGTAACAACAAAGCAGAATGTTACTATAGAGAGCAACTTATTCCTAAAATATGCAGAACAGTAAGTCTATGAGTGCATCAATGCATCCGTCTATATCTCTATCACCTGCGTATTCCTTTGTGTCAAGGATTTCATGTTTTAAGTTACAGAACCCAAATCTTTTGAAAAAAAACCAAAAAACTATTTTATCGAAATTGTATTTACTGTATTTCGTCTGAGAACAATCCAGGATTTGTAAAAATGCAAATAAATGTCATAATAAAGCCGAACCTATGGGATAATGCGGGATTGTTTTCCTGCTAATACACGACGCTCTTTCCTGCGACATTCTGCTTGTAATGCTCCGAACATAAGAGATTCTCGTCCCCGCGGGACCACTTACAAGCTTTACAAACCGACTGAAACTAACGGTGCAGAGATCCCGTTTCACATCTTATATCTAGAACAAAAGCGACACGGTAGAACAATAGCAGCCTCGTGGCATCAAGGGAAAATTATAATTATATCTACAATGTCAAAGCCTTCTAATGTAGCGACAAGCGCTGTAAATAAATACACAATTGACATTGATTTCTAACGCCGAACCAGTGGGGACACAGACTCCGGCGCACACAACTATTCAATACAGAGGTAAAACACAAAGTAAATAATCAGATTTCGAAGCCGGAGATGGAAGTCCACAGGGGGGCCAAAAACTTACGGAATAGGAAATATGCTGCCGCATATATTACACATGGAGCGTTGCGGCTGAAATCAATGCGGTATTGGGAAAATCAGATTGTGAGAGAGATCTAGAAAAGTTGGAAGAGAGACCCAACATGACCCGACGGCTGACCCAATTATGGTACTGTCAAAAAATTACCGTATTGAGCTCATGTGATGTTTTTGGATGCTCACCCGCTGCTCTCCATAATGGGGTAAGTCTGGAGGCTTCAAGTACAACACCTTGTGTTATACTACTCACTAGAGATGAACGAAACGTTTTTTTTCTTTGTTTTTTTTTTTGGGGGGGGGTGGTTCGCCACCTATAAATTGGACACTGATACTCATCTTTCCTCACCTCTTCTGGGCATCTGGTCTTCTTGTGGCATCTTCTTACATCTTCTCCGAAATCACACGTCCATGAAGATAGTGTCCAATGTCCAATGTATGATGCTTTGACCCAACTGAGCCAAAGCTTGTGGATAAATTTTGCAAACATGAATCTCCAATAGGGTTGAGACGATCTTGAGATTTCAGGATCGTTTTTAAAATCCGATTTTTGATCATTTTCCAGCCGATCTCGATCCCGATCGTGAAATTTGACCGATCGCTGATCGAGATCCGAACTTTCCCAATCCCAATCGCTCAACCCTAAAGTTAGCTTTTCCCACAATGTTTAGCCAAGCATTGTTGGAACTAACGTGAGACCTCAATCCCACCTAAAAAGATCAGGATCGGAATTCTGATCGTGATCGTGAAATTTGCTTGATCGCCGACCAGAATCCGATCTTTGCCGATCCCGATGGCTCAAGCCTAATCTCCAATCACTACTATTGACCTATTGAAGGGGTACAGACATAGGATAACATACGTTCTTCCAAAAACTTTTACTAACAGTAGGTTCACACTAGCATTTGGGTTTCCGTTCTTTGGGTCCGCTTTGGAACCCAAAAAAATGAAACCCTATCTGCTTTAAAAGTGGTTATCCACAAGAGACTATAATGGGGTCTGCCAACTTTCCACCCAATTTCTGCTGGAAATCGGTGAATAGAAAAGCCATACTTGCAGAACTTTTCACTTCGCATATTTTAAGCGGAAAGGGGGATGGAAACCCCAAACGGTCACCCAACACAGATGTGACTGTAGTCGATTGGAGGGGATCCCGATGGTGAGACCCTAACTCATTGCCTCTGATATTGATGGCAAACAACAACCTTGGAATGAAAGTGAGTGTCTATAGCGATAAATACGTCATTCACAAGCTCAGAACTTAGAATTTCACCCAAAGAAACATTTGCCTTGAATTTTTAATGATTTTTTTATTTAATGTTTTGACACTTTTGTTAATATTTTATTCTATTTATGTTTGAGTTGTATCGGGCAACGTCTCAGATCCCGGCTAAGCATTGATTGAAGTTCCATGTCTAGAAGTGTCTGAATCGCGAGGTTGAATATTGTGAGGGTTAATGCCCAGAGCTTGGAGATGATGTGTGAGACTCATGAAACATGTATGTCCCTGATACTGATAGGGTTAACTAAACTAGAAAAACATAAGCCTTCTTATACCAAATCTAGATAATTGGTAGAAAATAAAGAATTGTTTATCTGGAGAAGGGAAACTGGGAAACTGTCCATCTGCTACAGAGTCCTTATTACATGCCAGACATGGCGGGTCTGCAGGAGGACTATTAGGGGTAACGGAGTCTGAGAACTGTCTCACGTTAAGTGAAGTGACGATGTAAGGAGTCTCGGAGATGAAAGTGATGCACATTGTGACTTGTATAAAGCAAAAGGCGCCTGTAATGAGTTACCAATGTCACCTCTATTATTGCAGTAATTGGGCGCTGTTTAGTATGCGACTTTACTACCAGAGCAATATGTGATCAAAAAGTAGCAAAAATAAGAAGGAAACTTCTATAGAATTAATATAATATTAATACAGAACATTATGAAGTATTGATAAAGATTATGATAGATAGATAGATAGATAGATAGATAGATAGGAGATAGATAGATAGATAGATAGATAAATAGATAGAGAATGGATAGATAGATAGATAGATAGATAGATAGATAGATAGGATATACAGTAGATAGATAGATAATGGATAGATAGATAGATAGATAGATAGATAATGGATAGATAGATAGATAGATAGATAGATAGATACATACATACATAGATAGATACAGAATGGATAGATAGATAGATAGATAGATAGATAGATAGATAGGATATACGATAGATAGATAGATAGATAGATAGATAGATAGATAGATAGATAGATGATAGGAGATAGATAGATAGATAGATAGATAGGATATACAGTAGATAGATAGATAATGGATAGATAGATAGATAGATAGATAGATAATGGATAGATAGATAGATAGATAGATACATAGATAGATACAGAATGGATAGATAGATAGATAGATAGATAGATAGATAGATGATAGATAGGAGATAGATAGATAGATAGATAGATAGATAGATAGATAGGAGATAGATAGATAGATAGATAGATAGATAGATAGATGATAGATAGGAGATAGATAGATAGATAGATAGATAGATAGGAGATAGATAGATAGATAGATAGATAGATAGATAGATAGATAGGAGATAGATAGATAGATGATAGATAGATAGATAGATAGATAGATAGATAGATAGATAGATAGATGATAGATAGGAGATAGATAGATAGATAGATAGATAGGAGATAGATAGATAGATAGATAGATAGATAGATAGATAGATAGGAGATAGATAGATAGATAGATAGATAGATAGATAGATAGATAAGAGATAGATAGATAGATAGATAGATGATGATTGATAGATAGATGATAGATAGATAGATAGATAGATAGATAGATAGATAGATAGATAGATAGATAGATAGGAGATAGATAGATAGATGATAGATAGATAGATAGATAGATGATAGATAGATAGATGATAGATAGATAGATAGATAGATAGATAGATAGATAGATAGATAGATAATAGATAGATAGATAGATGATAGATAGGAGATAGATAGATAGATAGATAGATAGGAGATAGATAGATAGATAGATAGATAGATAGGAGATAGATAGATAGATGATAGATAGATAGATAGATGATAGATAGATAGATAGATGATAGATAGATAGATAGATAGATAATAGATAGATAGATAGATAGATAGATAGATAGATAGATAGATAGATAGGAGATAGATAGACTTGTAGACATGTTGATGGTTTGCATTTTGCATTGTTTTATATTACAGTGAATCAGGAGAACCTTGGAACATTGTGAGACGTCTCGGACCTACACTACAATCACCGACGTTCTCTTTTCCTTTGGAGGAAATCTTTTACAAGGCATCTCTCATCTCTCCTGCAGCCAAAGTCAGGCCAGAGATTTCTACCTTGTACGCCGGAGAATATTGATGGCCTCGGTGTCTCCTCCATCCTTTTTGATGACCACATTGTTTCGGCGGATGTTATAGCCCATCCTTCTACATAGTCAATGAAGGCTAAAAATATCCGCGCTCCCCAGTTGTTATTAGGAGGCTGAATAAATCACTAAATGATAATAGAAACCCGACAACACAACAGAAACATTACCGATTCAATGTAGAACTTAGGAGTCAGCTAATAACATATGGAATGGCCGCCTCATTTGGCAGTTCTATAAACTCCGAGCATTGTCTCATAATGAACCTTCTGCTTGGAGAGATAATAAATGGCCGAGCCAGTAGGTATTTATTCATGATCCACTAGCCCGTCCTAAATTAAGCTCATGATTTTCCATGTCTGCTCAAAGGTCAAGTTTTGTACAACTGCTAGTTAATTGGCTTTCTGCTGTTAGATTAAAATCCTTCTCCTGGCCGCGAATCCTCCTGGGATTGCATATGATATTGTATTTTGATTTCCGAAAGCGCTTTGACAAAATGGTGTACATAACAATGATATAGTGCGCCGGTCCTAAGTGACGAACCTTCCCCAGTGATTATTAAGTCCTAGTTTCCTTCCCGCAGTTAATTTGATTTTTTTTTTTTTTAATACCAATAGAAATCTGCTTAATATGTAGAAAAATAAAGAAGTAATTACTGACTTGAGGTGGGAGGGAAATCTCCAGAAGTGACCTTTGGTGAAGAGAGCCAATAAATGATGGGAAAATAGGCTGAAATTTGTAGATGGAGGAATAATGGAATTGTTCTCAGGGAAAATGACGTCCCGCTGGGTATGTAATTACAAATTACTGTTGCTTTTCTTAGTCAACTTGGCACTAAATTGAAGTTAAGGAGGTGATGGTCGATTTTTTTTCTGTCGTGGAAGTCTACGTTGGGTGGTATCATGGAATAGGATTGTGTTACCCTCATAGAGTAGCTATAAGAGATACAGAAGAAGAAATGGTTCCCTTAGTCAATCACAAATTTGAGGTTATGGAGGTAAGGCTTGTTTTGTTTTTCCTTCTATCATAGAGGTCTACGTTGGGTGGTATCATGGTGTATCATGGTGTAGTGCTGAGTCCCAGGGCAATTTCTCCATAGTGTAGATATAGGACAAAGCAATGTATAGTAGGTAGATCAGATCGGATTCCGATCGGCGATCGAGTAAATTTCACAATCAGAATTCTGATCCCAAACTTTTCCAGCGGGATTAAGGTTGGAGGTTATCACAAGATCGGCTCAACCCTAAAAGTGACTTTTCCCATAGAGAAACATTGACTAGGGTTGACCGATCAAGATCGGAAAAGATCGGATTCCGATCGGCGATCGAGTAAATTTCACAATCACAATCAGAATTCCAATCCTGATCTTTTCCAACGGGATTGAGGTTGGAGGTTATCTCAAGACTGGCTCAACCCTAAAAGTGACTTTTCTCATAGAGAAGCATTGACTAGGGTTGAGCGATCGGGATCGGAAAAGATCGGATTCCGATCGGCAATCGAGTAAATTTCACGATCACGATCGAAATTCCAATCCCGAACTTTTCCAGTGGGATCGAGGTCAGAGGTTATCTCAAGATCGGCTCAACCCAAAAAGTGACTTTTCTCATAGAGAAGCATTGACCAGGGTTGCGCGATCGGGATCAGAAAAGATCAGATTCCGATCGGCGATCGAGTAAATTTCACGATCACGATCGGAATTCTGATCCCAATCTTTTCCAGCGGGATCGAGGTCGGAGGTTATCTCAAGATTGGCTCAACCCTAAAAGTGACTCTTCTCATAGCGAAGCATTGACTAGGGTTGAGCGATCGGGATCAGAAAAGATCGGATTCCGATCGGCGTTCGAGCAAATTTCACGATCATAATCGAGATCTGCTGGAAAATGATCGGAAATCGGATTTTAAAATTGATCCTGAAATCTCAAGATCAGCTCTACCCTAGCAAAAAGTTGAGATTAGGACGATGGTTGATTTTTTTTTTTTTTTTTTTCTTGAAGGTCCACATTGGGTGCTATCATGGTACAGTAGTATGTTACAGAGTGGTTCCCTTATGGAGTGACTATAACAGATACAGAAGAAGAATCAGTGTACAGTAGTTTCAAGGGAGTGGACACCTTTGCAGGCGTATGGAGACTTACAAGCCATTTTCACTCCACTGGGGGATTATGGGGAATATGCAAACCTGTTTCCCAGGATGTAATTATGAAAGCAGTGCCTCTGTTTGCTGTCTCTTAGGACAGCCCCCTTAACATCATACATGACTTTTTTCAATAAGCCTAATAACATGATGCGGGGTTATTGCCAAACTATTATTTCTATTCCAAAAAGAACAGATTTCCAGCTGTGGACAGCGCTGTTTCAATCTGTTGGATCTCATCAGCACAGCGTAGGGATACTAGTTTGGCAGAGTGAGAGACCATAGACTGGGGTCAGGGGAAAATAACACTCCTTAAGGAGTGGGCACCTTTGCAGGCGTATGGAGACTTACAAGCCGTTTTCACTCCTGACATGACAGTTTCTTTTGTCAACTCAGAAATAGTTGACGCTATGGAGGCAATGATTGATTTTTTTCGTGAAGGTCCACATTAGGTGGTATCATAGTATAGTACTATGCGGCAGAGCATTTCCTCAGAGAGTAGCTGTAACAGATACAGAAGAAGAAATTAGTATATTGTAGACATCGCTGTAGCTTTTGTCAGTCAATTTGGCAAAAAGTTGAGGTTAAGAAGGTGATGGTTGAGTCTGGTCTGTCATAAAGGTCCACGTTGGATGTAACATGGCACATTACTGCACTACAGAGAAATCCCCCATGGATTAGTTATAGGGCATACAGAAGTGGAAATCACAATACAGTAGTTAAGGAGTTAGACATTGCAGTGGCTTTGGTCATTGAACTTGACAATAAGTTGAATTTTAGGTGGCAATGGTTGACTTTTTTTTTATCATAGGGGTCTAGATTGGGTGGTATCATAGTACTGCGCTGTATTTTAGAGGAATTATAGGAAATGTTGGAGAAGAAACTGAAACTTGACCTCTGGACCTTGGAGGCCTTACAGTTTGTAACACAACAATCTGGCCATATGGAACAAAGCTTTAATGCGATATGCCGAAGGGAATTTTCTCACTTTAACATGGTGGTGGTCTACATAGGGTGGTGTTACAGTACATTGTTATAGCACATCTCTCATGGAATATTTATTGGAAATATGAAGGATTCTATTAAACCTGACCATGAAATATTGTAATAAATTGACTTTAGTAATACATTGATTAAGTTTGAGCAAAGGTAATGCTGAACACATCGGAATATCACTCTATGATGCAGGTCTTTGTAGAATGGAGTCTCTGTATGAATTAGGGCTAGTTCACACGTGGGCAAAGGGGAGGTTTTTGACAGCGGAATTCGCTTCAAAAACCTCTCCTTTAACATGGTGGTCTATGTAGACCACTAGCTTTTTTTTTCCTCCTAGCGTTTTCCGCCTGAAGAAGCGACATGACCTTTCTTCAGGCGGAAAACGCCTGAAGAATTGCATAGAAGTGAATGGGAGGCGAAAACCGCGCGGTAAAAAACCGCGCGGTTTTTTGCACACAAAAACCGCGCGGTTTTTTGCAAAAAACCGCGCGGTTTTCGCCTGCAGTTTCTATAGCACATATAGGAAAAAAAAACCTAGCGAAAACCGCTAGCGAAAACCGCGTCAAAAACCTCGTCAAAAACCGCGCGGAATGCAAAAAACAGCGTCAAAAAAACTCCTCGAGGTTTTTTACCTCGCACAAATAAGCTAGGCGGTTTTCACGTGTGAACTGACCCTTAAGGGTTAGGATTTCATCAGTAGGAATTGCTTGGTCTTAAGTTATGATCTGCTTTAGTATTTTCACACACCAGGGTTGATGTACTAAAACAATCAATACATGTAATAATCTCGCCTAAAAGTTGGAAAACATAAATTTAACATGGCTCAGAAGCAGTGGCGTAACTAGGAATGGCGGGGCCCCGTGGCGAACTTTTGACATGGGGCCCCCCCGACACCGAAGATCTCGACCGAGTCCCTCCTACGCATTCCTGCGCGCTCTATTATGTTCCATAGTGGCCCCTGCACACAGTATTATACCCAATAGTGGCCCCTACAGGACTAAATACTGTCACGTCACCCGCTGACCGCTATACCAGGACAAATTGTGGATAAAAAATCTGGTCATGTGCATTACAATTTAGTAACTCTATGTGCCTCATATTAATAGCAGTTAACCCCATCATCTCCCTCACATTAACCCCTGTGTGCCTCACCATAAGAGTTACTGATATGTGAGAGACATGGAGGTAATAATAAAGTATCTTCATTATTATTACCCCCAAATGTCTCACATATCAGTAACTCTTATGGTGAGGCACACAGGGGTTAATGTAAGGGAGATGATGGGGTTAACTGCTATTAATATGAGGCACATGGAGTTACTAAAACAAAAGTAATCACCCCATATGCCTGACATTAATAAGTAACCCAAGTACGTACCTGTGTAGCTTTAGTTTCACTTTCCTTCTTCCTTTCTTCCTCTAGTGCAGGACGGCAGGAGCTCGGCAGGGATAAGCCCCGCCTCCTCCTCTCATTGGTGGGCAGAGGACAGGCAGAGAAAGGGAGGGGGGGAGAGGGGGAGCGTCCTGAAGCGCTGACAGGAGCCAGAGCTGCAGCTCCTGTGTCTCAGCCGTTGCTGCAGCTTCGGGGCCCCCTGTTGGTGGAAAGTATTCCACCACAGGGGGCCCCGATCATTATACTCAGGGGTCCGAAAAGACCTCCGAGAATAATGATAGCAGCGGTAGCAGCTGTCACCGGGCCCCTAATGTCCCGGGCCCTGTGGCAGCTGCTACCGCTGCTATGGTGGTAGTTACGCCACTGCTCAGAAGGTTTCTCTCAGGGAAATGTCTGGTTTGGCTTGCACGTAGTTAGATTCTTTTCATTTTGTTACATTATATCTTAGTTGGCTTACTTTAGGGACCATGGGAAGAATATGCAAATCTGTCTTCCATGATGTAATTAGGAAGTCAGGTGCCTCAGTGTTGCAAACCAATAGAGGGCGCTCACTGGAATGTGCAAGCTTGTCTTCCCTGATGTAATTAGGAAGACAGAATCTCAGTGATATAGCCCAATAGAGGCTGCTACCTTTAACATCATGCTCGACCTTCCAAGAGGCCTTTGCTTTGCAATGATGCTGGGATTATTACCAGGTATAGTACCTGGTAATAGAGCGCCCTCTATTGGTTTGCAACACTGAAGCACCTGACTTCCTAATTACATCATGGAAGACAGATTTGCATATTCTTCCCATGGTCCCTTGCACAGTGGAGTGCTAAAGGCTTAATAAGTCTCCACACACCTAAATGGTGGTCTCTCCCCAAGGAGTGACGATATCCCCCTAACATTGGCTTACTTTAGAAATTTTTAGGAATATTTTTATGCCTTGTGCATTTGTCACATTAAGGTTGCTATGCCTGCCAGGAAAATTGTGTCTGGGTCTACTCTAAGGCGGGGTATTGTATCGTGACACTGACATTTCTTATAGCCTGTGATTGCGTCTTCTATATAGACTCTTAGTACTTTCCCTGTTTATCTGTTCATCTCCTGACTTAGGGCTAGTTCACACGTGAACTGCCTGCGCGGGTTTTGACACCGAGAGAGACGCGGCGAGCCGCGTCTCTCTCTGGTCAAAACCCACCTGCTGCGACCATCGCGGTCGCGGCTTTCCCCTCCGCTGTCGGCTCAAATGAATGAGCCGACATAGGAGGGTGCTGCCGCTGGGCGGAAGCCTTGTGGCTCAGCCCGCGCGGCTTCCGTCTGAAGAAAGGACATGTCGCTTCTTTTCTCCACTAGCAGCAGCCCGCCGCTAGCGGAGAAAAGAAGCCTGGCGGTCTGCATAGACCACCATTGTAAAGGGGAGGTTTTTGACGTGAAATCCGCTGTCAAAAACCTCCCCTTTGCTCACGTGTGAACGAGCCCTTACTGATTGTAGAGATCAAAAAGGAGGGACACCAAGCACTCTGAGTGCAGCATTTAAACCATAGATCATGGAAAAGTGTGAAGAAGCAGTATGATAACCAGTTGGCCTCTCACCTTATGGGGCTGCGAGCAGTCACAACTCCTTGTATACCCTTTACATAGATAACCCAGGTGGGAGTGGCAGGGGATCTGTTGGTGAGCCAGAAAACTGGAGAGACAGTGGGTAGAGGGCAAGAACCAAAGGTCCGTGATAGAAGAGGATCCGTGTTCGCTGGCAATAGGACAAGACATAAGTGGATTCTTTATTGAAATTGGTAGAACTTCACGACGCGTTTTGAGCCAAACCAGGCCCTTTCTCAAGTGCAAGTGAAATCTCCTTCTGTTGCTGCTGGATCCACCCTGGGCGGGTGCATTTCTAAGCTCAGAAAGTACAAGGATTCGGAACAAAACATGATTAATTATATTGACTCTTTCCCCATAAAATAAAACTTCAATCTGCTCAGCCCCTCCTGTAAAGTCCGAGCTAGAACTCAATGGGAGCGTGGATCGTAAACGCCACTAGAAGAACGCCACTAGAAGAAAATCCTGCATTATATGTGATATCCATGAATATCTGCAGTGTAATAGCAATAAGTCGCCCTGTCTAGCGGGATAATACCTAGTGATGACACACTGGCAGCAGCAATCTCTCCCCGGACAATTTGTCAGCATCAGCTGTTTGCAAAAGTCGTACAAAAATCAATGCTAGGACTCCTGGACAAATTTGTCAAGAAAATCCCAGCGGTTTCCCTGGGACAATTGTGTATTGTGAAGATTTTTCAGCGGGGAGATCTTGATAAATGGCTCCTTGTGACTCCTCCGTTTTATTGAGGGCACCCAGTCATGTTCCTGTAAAGAATGTTTATAACACTGGAATCACAGCCTGTATATCTGTATTATCAGGTACGGCGCCTCCTCAGGAGAATAAGAGGAGAAGGACCTGAGCAACCATATAGATCCTTCTAGGGGCCCAACAGCTAAGAGGCCACCTCTACACAGGGGTAATTGTACATGGAACGGGGTGGAGAAGTGAATGTTTTTACTATGAAGCCCAATAGTTACCCCTGCTGTGTGCATTAGTTGGACATATGTGACAGAAAAGAGCATACATGTCCCCTAAAGGTGCACAGCCCAGCACGGGGGGGGGGGGGGGGGGGGGGGGGGCATTATTTACAGGGAGGTGGCACCGTGTCATAAATGTGGCACATGCTCTGCTGACTTTGGGGTTATGATACTCCATTATCCCTGTACCATGACATCACTGTATATATTATTGCTATACTTTAACATCATGTTTGTTATCCCTGTACTGTGACATCACTGTGTGTATTATCTCTGTACTGTGACATCACCGTGTGTATTATCTCTGTACTGTGACATCACTGTGTGTATTATCCCTGTACTGTGACATCACTGTGTGTATTATCTCTGTACTGTGACATCACTGTGTGTATTATCCCTGTACTGTGACATCACTGTGTGTATTATCTCTGTACTGTGACATCACTGTGTGTATTATCTCTGTACTGTGACATCACTGTGTGTATTATCTCTGTACTGTGACATCACTGTGTGTATTATCCCTGTACTGTGACATCACTGTGTGTATTATCTCTGCACTGAGACATCACTGTGTGTATTCTCTGTACTGTGACATCACTGTGTGTATTCTCTGTACTGTGACATCACTGTGTGTATTATCCTGTACTGTGACATCACTGTGTGTATTATCCCTGTACTGTGACATCACTGTGTGTATTATCTCATACTGTGACATCACTGTGTGTATTATCCCTGTACTGTGACATCACTGTGTGTATTATCTCTGTACTGTGACATCACTGTGTGTATTATCCCTGTACTGTGACATCACTGTGTGTATTATCTCTGCACTGTGACATCACTGTGTGTATTATCCTGTACCGTGACATCACTGTGTGTATTATCTCTGTACCGTGACATCACTGTGTGTATTATCTCTGTACTGTGACATCACTGTGTGTATTATCCTGTACTGTGACATCACTGTGTGTATTATCCCTGTACTGTGACATCACTGTGTGTATTATCCCTGTACTGTGACATCACTGTGTGTATTATCCTGTACTGTGACATCACTGTGTGTATTATCCCTGTACTGTGACATCACTGTGTGTATTCTCTGTACTGTGACATCACTGTGTGTATTATCCTGTACTGTGACATCACTGTGTGTATTATCCCTGTACTGTGACATCACTGTGTGTATTATCTCATACTGTGACATCACTGTGTGTATTATCCCTGTACTGTGACATCACTGTGTGTATTATCTCTGTACTGTGACATCACTGTGTGTATTATCCCTGTACTGTGACATCACTGTGTGTATTATCCCTGTACTGTGACATCACTGTGTGTATTATCCCTGTACTGTGACATCACTGTGTGTATTATCTCTGTACTGTGACATCACTGTGTGTATTATCCCTGTACTGTGACATCACTGTGTGTATTATCCCTGTACTGTGACATCACTGTGTGTATTATCCCAGTACTGTGACATCACTGTGTGTATTATCTCTGTACTGTGACATCACTGTGTGTATTATCCTGTACTGTGACATCACGGTGTGTATTATCCCTGTACTGTGACATCACTGTGTGTATTATCCCTGTACTGTGACATCACTGTGTGTATTATCTCTGCACTGTGACATCACTGTGTGTATTATCCTGTACCGTGACATCACTGTGTGTATTATCTCTGTACCGTGACATCACTGTGTGTATTATCCCTGCACTGTGACATCACTGTGTGTATTATCCCTGTACTGTGACATCACTGTGTGTATTATCCCTGTACTGTGACATCACTGTGTGTATTATCTCTGTACTGTGACACCACTGTGTGTTATCCTTGTACTGTGACATCACTGTGTGTAGTATCCCTGTACTGTGACATCACTGTGTGTATTATCTCTGTACTGTGACATCACTGTGTGTATTATCCCTGTACTGTGACATCACTGTGTGTATTATCCCTGTACTGTGACATCACTGTGTGTATTATCTCTGTACTGTGACATCACTGTGTGTATTATCCTGTACTGTGAGATCACTGTGTGTATTATCCCTGTACTGTGACATCACTGTGTGTATTATCCTGTACTGTGACATCACTGTGTGTATTATCCCTGCACTGTGACATCACTGTGTGTATTATCCCTGTACTGTGACATCACTGTGTGTATTATCCCTGTACTGTGACATCACTGTGTGTATTATCTCTGTACTGTGACACCACTGTGTGTTATCCTTGTACTGTGACATCACTGTGTGTAGTATCCCTGTACTGTGACATCACTGTGTGTATTATCTCTGTACTGTGACATCACTGTGTGTATTATCCCTGTACTGTGACATCACTGTGTGTATTATCCCTGTACTGTGACATCACTGTGTGTTATCCTTGTACTGTGACATCACTGTGTGTATTATCCCTGTACTGTGACATCACTGTGTGTATTATCTCTGTACTGTGACATCACTGTGTGTATTATCCTGTACTGTGACATCACTGTGTGTATTATCTCTGTACTGTGACATCACTGTGTGTATTATCTCTGTACTGTGACATCACTGTGTGTATTATCTCTGTACTGTGACATCACTGTGTGTATTATCCCTGTACTGTGACATCACTGTGTATATTATCCCTGTACTGTGACATCACTGTGTGTATTATCCTGTACTGTGACATCACTGTGTGTATTATCTCTGTACTGTGACATCACTGTGTGTATTATCCCTGTACTGTGACATCACTGTGTATATTATCCCTGTACTGTGATATCACTGTGTGTATTATCCTGTACTGTGACATCACTGTGTGTATTATCCTGTACTGTAATAAAAAACAAAAGAGACACCGAGCACACTATATAGTGTAGAATGTCTGATAAATTTTGGTGGAAATAACCAGAAGATTTAAAAGGACCAAATGGCCTCTCACCTGATGAGGTTGTGACAATCGCTCACAACTACGTTTGGGGTTTACCGTCAGGTGGAGGAGGCAGCACGACTGATGGACACCAGCCAAGGCCGGGGAAGATAGCGTTTTCAATGAAATGGAAAGACGGCGCTCTCAGGTCACAACAGGATTTTATTCAATAAGACAATGATGCACAACGCTAAAAAAAGCGGCGATTTTTTAGCGTTGTGCATCATTGTCTTATTGAATAAAATCCTGTTGTGACCTGAGAGCGCCGTCTTTCCATTTCATTGAAAACGTTATCCTGTACTGTGACATCACTGTGTGTATTATCCCTGTACTGTTGTAGCAGTCAGTAGTAGCCCCTATTGTCTTAACAGTGGTGTTTTGCTGCCATCTACTGGTGTGAAGAAATATAGCCTGGGACTGTACTACTGTGAGACAATAATCACCCTGTTCTGTTTGGTAAATGGTGCGGTCCAGAGGAAGTGACGTGAGCAGCGTGGTGTGGGCCCAGAGTGTGTGCTGTGAGGACCTGTGAGAGGCCATTGCTGCTGTAGGCCATAGTAGAAGGCCTGAAACACTGCAGAGACTGACTGGAGAAAGCGGCAGTGTTGTGGAGATTGTTCTGGAGACTAAAGCCAGCCTGTGCCTTGGACTTTGTTCAGACCTTCACCCAAGACAGAAGCAAGACAGAGTCTGCTGAGTTCCTGGACAGGCCTGCATCGAGGGAGCACCACAGAGAGCTGAGAGACTGTATAAACCCGGTACCGTACAAGTATCTCAGGGACAGCTAGGGACAGCTTATAGCGGGCGTTATCCTCATACTGTTATATGTAACTTAGTTTCTTTTGTTTATTCTTTCCCATTTTTCATAAGTAAATTGTGTTATATACCTGCCAGTGTGCGTCTGTCTCCTAGTCGCGGATCCTCGTTACCTGCTGGCCCGTACTTACATTTTGGCGTAGTCGGCAGGATCCGTAGCTCAGGAGACATGTCGGACAGGGAAGAGGGAACCTCTGCCGGGTCAAGCTCAGGCGCCCCAGCTGATAGTCCCAATGTAGCTGTTTTGCCAGGAAGGAGAATGGTGCCACCGGGCTCAGTGATGAGCCAAGTGACAAAATTTAATGGATGTAATATGACGGTAGCTGAATGGGCAGATCAGATACGAGGCTTACAGCAGATATATGACATTGCACCAGATGTGATAGTACAGTTAGCCACACTGACGCTGACAGGGGACGCCAAGACGACTGTCAGGCTACAACCAGCTAATGAGAAAAAGACATTTGATGAAGTAGTGACTTTGTTAGAGACCATTTATGGAGAGACAGCATCATTAGGATCCCTAAAGGTCAGGTTCTTTCAGCGAACCCAGTCAGAAACTGAAACTCTCCCTCAGTATGCCAATGCCCTACAAGAACTACTGAATGAAGTTAGGGAAAAAGGGGGAATCAACGCTGTAGCCGACTATGACCGTACTCTCCGAGACCAGTTTGTCATAGGAATACGTGACAAGATCATAGCAGAGGCAATGCAAGATGAGATAAGGAGACGGCCACAATCTACCTTCAGTGACATACGGGTGGAGGCAATTTACCGTGCGAATAGTAAAGTGACAGAGCCACAGGTGAGACAGAGTGTCACACTAAGTCAAGGGGCTGAAGCAGCAGCTGTAGGAAAAGCTGGAGACCTGGAGTCCATTATTCAGAAACTACAGGTACAAGTAGAATACCTAACAAAGCACTGCGAAGATTATGCACAGCAGGCCAAGAGAGGCTATGAAGGAGGAAGAGTGAATAAAGTACCTGAGAGTGGAGTGTCAGGGGCCTACCGAGGGGGCCCAGAACAGGACCGAGAACGTTGGGTCTACCGAGGGGGCCCAGAGAGACGACCACCTCGGCGAGAGATCCAGTGCTGGGTGTGTGGAAGACTGGGACATGTCGCTGCAAAATGCCCAGACAAGTTCCCAAGACAGCCGCCTTTAAACTAGAAGGTTCCAGCGCAGCGGGGCATGCGTTGGAAGGGAATAAAAGAGTGAAGGAAGTTAAGAGCCCTGATGATACACTGATTGCAGCAAGCCCAGTATTGCAGGTCAAGATGAATGATGTTCTTGTTACTGGAATGATAGATACGGGATCACAGGTTACCACTATGGGAAGAGAATGTTATGAACGGTACTTCCAACAGTCTGCCCAGTATGACCCTGAGATGTTTGTGAGTGTGGTGGCAGCCAATAACCTACCTGTCCCGGTATGCGGAGTAGTCTGGATGGACGTGAACATATGCGGCCGAGACTTAGGCAGAAGAGGTATTATCGTAGTCCAGGAGGGCTATGATAAACAGATCCCCGTAATTTTAGGGATGAATATTCTGAAGGACATGGACCACCTGCTGTTTGCTAGAGATGGGCATAATTATTGGAGAGAAGCTACTGCTCACCAACCCACTCGGGCTGCCTTACAGCGATTAATAAGGATGTGTGGACTACAGAGAGCCACCGGTGGAGAACAGCCCGTGGGCTGTATTACTGTTCCTCATCACACCAAGATAACACTACCAGCTGAAAGAGAGACTATTATATCGCTCCCACTGGGCACCACCCGGAAATTAGAAGGCCTCTCTGTCATGATTGACCCATTATCTAACCAGAGCGGGTGCACTAATGTGCTTGTGGCTCGCTCCTTGTCTGTGGTAACCCAGGGGAGAGTGTTGGTGCGGTGTGTCAATACCCATAACCAGAGTTTAGATCTGACTCCAGGTAGCCTCCTTGCCAAGGTCTATGCTGTCCCAGCTGAAATACGAAAGGCGACACCTTTAGAACTGACCCCGTCCGGGAAGGGGAAATGGTCAGTGACCGTGTCCACAGAAGCAGAAGGGCTCATTGTCTCCCATGAAGAAGGGCGGTTGCTGCGGGAACGGATGAAGTTAAATGTTTCCCGATTCACCACTGATCAAGTCAGAAAGATAGACCAGTTGCTAGGAGAACACGAGGCCTCATTTGCACGACATGAGAATGACTTTGGCTGTGCACAGGGAATCTATCACGAAATACCCACTGGAGATGCGGCTCCCATCCGAGAGAGATATCGGCAGATACCACCCCAACAGTACCAAGAAGTGAAAGATCTGCTGAATTCAATGCTGGAGAATGGAGTTGTTAGAGAGAGTCAAAGCCCTTGGGCTGCACCAGTGGTGTTAGTCAAAAAGAAGGACGGATCTTTAAGGTTCTGCGTGGATTATCGTAGACTGAACTCCTGCACAGTACGTGACTCTTACCCGCTCCCCCGTATTGAAGAATCGCTTACGGCCTTAGGCAAGGCCCGTTACTTCTCGTCCCTGGATTTAGCAAGTGGCTACTGGCAGGTCCCCATGAGTGAGAAAGACAAAGGGAAGACGGCTTTCATCCTCCCAATGGGTCTATATGAGTTCAACCGTATGCCTTTTGGTCTGACCAATGCCCCGGGTACATTCCAACGGCTCATGGAGAAATGTCTGGGCGATTTCAATTTCGAATTCACTCTGATTTACCTTGATGACATCATTGTCTATTCCGCTACATTCGAAGATCATCTTCAGAAGCTGGGGCAGGTTTTTAGGAGACTGAGAGAGCACGGTTTGAAGTTGAAGCCCAGTAAGTGTCGCCTGTTACAGGAAGAAATTGAATATTTGGGACATCGAATATCAGAACGTGGAGTGCAGCCATCCAGTGAGAAGATTGCGGCTGTGCGAGACTGGCCCACTCCTACCACCCTACGAGAGGTCCGTGCCTTCTTAGGGCTTGCTGGATATTACAGGCGGTTTGTGAAAGACTTTGCACACAAAGCTGAACCACTGAATGCGCTATTGAGGAATACCGCTAGGGGTCCGAAGGCTCAATGCGTGCCTTGGGGTATCGAACAAGAGAGAGCATTTCAAACTCTGAAAGATGCTTTGACCAACCCTCCAATTCTGGCATATGCTGATTACCATCTACCCTTTCAGCTTTATACAGACGCCAGCCAATATGGTCTTGGGGCAGTACTCTCCCAAATCCAGAATGGAGAAGAAAGAGTGATCGCATATGGCAGCCGGTCATTACGAGACTCTGAAAGAAACCCTGCTAATTACAGCTCCTTCTGCTTGGAGTTATTAGCCCTTGTGTGGGCAATGACTGAGAAGTTTGCGGGGTACCTCACCGGGGCAGAAGTACAAGTGTTGACAGACAACAATCCACTGGCACATTTGGATAATGCAAAGCTAGGTGCCCTGGAGCAACGGTGGATGGCCCGACTTTCTAAGTACCGCTACAGTGTGAAATATCGCTCCAAAAATGAGAATCAGAATGCCGATGCATTGTCCCGAGTCACCACCCAACCACCGGTCGGGGACATAGATCAAGAATTAGAATCAACAGAGGTACCTGATTTCACCCAGTTTTCCCAGAAGGTGGTGACTGCTCGACAGAGCGAAATACTGGGAACTCAAGTAGCTCCCTTCCTGGGCCCAACCCACCAAGAATGGATTGGGCTACAGCAACGTGATCCAAGCCTGGCACTGCTATGCCGTTGTGTTAAAAAGGGGTGCAAGCCTACTACTGATGAAAGAGACCAGCTGTCACCCGAAGTATTAGCGGTACTGGGGCAGTGGAACCGATTGGAGATGAGAGACGGAATCTTACGACGGCGTGTATACTTGCCAACTGAAATTGACGCCTGTTATCAAATTGTAGTGACTACTGATCTGGCCCGTCCACTAGCCGCCGAGGTACATCGTAGGAATGGTCACTTTGGAGCTGAGAAGACCTTTAGGTGGCTCCAACGATTGATCTTCTGTCCGAGTCTCCGCTTCATTGTTGAAGAAGTATGTCGTGATTGCAGAGCATGCGAAATCAACAAAGCAGTTGAACAGAGGGCTCCAACACAGACCATAGTGACGAAAGAGCCACTTGAAGTATTGATGATTGACTATCTCGCCGTGGGATATTCTGCAAGTGGGCATCAGTATTGCTTAGTTATGGTAGATCACTTTACCAAATTTGCTGTAGCCGTTGCAACAAAGGACCAGACTGCTGAGTCGGCTGCTGAGGCCCTGTGTCACCACTTCATACGAGTGTACGGCTGCCCTCAACGCATTCACTCTGACCAAGGCGCCTGCTTTGAGGGGCGAGTCATGCAAGAAGTGCAACGTATTTATGGAATGAAAAAGTCACGCACCACCCCATACCATCCACAGGGGAACGGGGCATGTGAACGATTTAACCGCACATTACTTCAGATGATCCGTACCTTGGAAGCCGACAAGAAGCGACAATGGCCGCAGTACCTGCCTGAATTGCTATGGGCCTATAATAATCAAATCCACTCTGTCACAGGGTACGCCCCATATGTTCTCTTCTTTGGGCGACCCGGAAAAGGTGTGGGAGACCTCAACCTCGAAGACACCGATGAATTTCCTTATCGAGGCCTGCCCACTTGGATTCAGGCTCACCGTCAGAGATTAGAGACTGTCCACCGGATAGTACGTGAGAAACTACAAGAACAAGTTCACCCTAATCATCGGCCGGTGCAGGACACCCCTCTTAAAGTGGGCGACTTAGTCTTGGTACGAGTAAAGAAGCCACTAGGGAAATTGGACAGTAGGTGGGAACCTGACCCTTACTGCATTGTGGCCCACCCTCATGTTGATAGTCCCGTTTACCAAGTCCAAAATACCCTGACCAAGCAGACGCGGACGCTACACCGTGACATGTTACGCCCATGTCAGTCTCAGGGACCAGTTCAGAACGACAGAGAGGAAGTGACTATGACACACCCCTCCACAAGTGAGCCCTGGTTGTGGGATGACGATGATGATAACGGGGGTGTTGTGGAAGCTATGACCACCCCGACAGTAACTGGGCCTGCAACAGTAGTGACACCCCCGACTGCCATATCTGACCGTCCTAATGAGAGACCGACCTCTACACTTGCTGATGATATGACAAGCTTGCGGCGGACTAGTCGCTCCACAGCGGGTGTACCGCCAGTGCGTTATGCCCAGAATGAGTTTGTTTGGCCAGCGGTCCATCGTTACATCACAACATTGCGATTACAGAAATGTGTTGATGGGGCTATTGTTGTCAGGGACTGCCAACATTCGACTGGGGGGGTATGTAGCAGTCAGTAGTAGCCCCTATTGTCTTAACAGTGGTGTTTTGCTGCCATCTACTGGTGTGAAGAAATATAGCCTGGGACTGTACTACTGTGAGACAATAATCACCCTGTTCTGTTTGGTAAATGGTGCGGTCCAGAGGAAGTGACGTGAGCAGCGTGGTGTGGGCCCAGAGTGTGTGCTGTGAGGACCTGTGAGAGGCCATTGCTGCTGTAGGCCATAGTAGAAGGCCTGAAACACTGCAGAGACTGACTGGAGAAAGCGGCAGTGTTGTGGAGATTGTTCTGGAGACTAAAGCCAGCCTGTGCCTTGGACTTTGTTCAGACCTTCACCCAAGACAGAAGCAAGACAGAGTCTGCTGAGTTCCTGGACAGGCCTGCATCGAGGGAGCACCACAGAGAGCTGAGAGACTGTATAAACCCGGTACCGTACAAGTATCTCAGGGACAGCTAGGGACAGCTTATAGCGGGCGTTATCCTCATACTGTTATATGTAACTTAGTTTCTTTTGTTTATTCTTTCCCATTTTTCATAAGTAAATTGTGTTATATACCTGCCAGTGTGCGTCTGTCTCCTAGTCGCGGATCCTCGTTACCTGCTGGCCCGTACTTACACTGTGACATCACTGTGTGTATTAGCTCTGTACTGTGACATCACTGTGTGTATTATCTCTGTACTGTGACATCACTGTGTGTATTATCTCTGTACTGTGACATCACTGTGTGTATTATCCTGTACTGTGACATCACTGTGTGTATTATCCTGTACTGTGACATCACTGTGTGTATTATCTCTGTACTGTGACATCACTGTGTGTATTATCCCTGTACTGTGACATCACTGTGTATTATCCTGTACTGTGACATCACTGTGTGTATTATCTCTGTACTGTGACATCACTGTGTGTATTATCCTGTACTGTGACATCACTGTGTGTATTATCCTGTACTGTGACATCACTGTGTGTATTATCTCTGTACTGTGACATCACTGTGTGTATTATCCCTGTACTGTGACATCACTGTGTATTATCCTGTACTGTGACATCACTGTGTGTATTATCTCTGTACTGTGACATCACTGTGTGTATTATCCTGTACTGTGACATCACTGTGTGTATTATCCTGTACTGTGACATCACTGTGTGTATTATCTCTGTACTGTGACATCACTGTGTGTATTATCCCTGTACTGTGACATCACTGTGTATTATCCTGTACTGTGACATCACTGTGTGTATTATCTCTGTACTGTGACATCACTATGTGTATTATCTCTGCACTGTGACATCACTGTGTGTATTATCTCTGTACTGTGACATTACTGTGTGTATTATCCTGTACTGTGACATCACTGTGTGTATTATCTCTGTACTGTAACATCACTGTGTGTATTATCCTGTATTGTGACATCACTGTGTGTATTATCTCTGTACTGTAACATCACTGTGTGTATTATCCCTGTACTGTGACATCACTGTGTGTATTACCTCTGCACTGTGACATCACTGTGTGTATTATCTCTGTACTGTGACATTACTGTGTGTATTATCTCTGTACTGTGACATCACTGTGTGTATTATCTCTGTACTGTGACATTACTGTGTGTATTATCCTGTACTGTGACATCACTGTGTGTATTATCCTGTACTGTGACATCACTGTGTGTATTATCCTGTACTGTGACATCACTGTGTGTATTATCCTGTACTGTGACATCACTGTGTGTATTATCCCTGTACTGTGACATCACTGTGTGTATTATCCCTGTACTGTGACATCACTGTGTGTATTATCTCTGTACTGTGACATCACTGTGTGTATTATCCCTGTACTGTGACATCACTGTGTGTGTATTATCTCTGTACTGTGACATCACTGTGTGTATTATCCCAGTACTGTGACATCACTGTGTGTATTATCCCTGTACTGTGACATCACTGTGTGTATTATCTCTGTACTGTGACATCACTGTGTGTATTATCCTGTACTGTGACATCACTGTGTGTATTATCCCTGTACTGTGACATCACTGTGTGTATTATCCTGTACTGTGACATCACAGTGTGTATTATCCTGTACTGTGACATCACTGTGTGTATTATCCCTGTACTGTGACATCACTGTGTGTATTATCTCTGTACTGTGACATCACTGTGTGTATTATCCCGGTCCTGTGACATCACTGTGTGTATTATCTCTGTACTGTGACATTACTGTGTGTATTATCTCTGTACTGTGACATCACTGTGTGTAATATCTCTGTACTGTGACATCACTGTGTGTATTATCCCTGTACTGTGACATCACTGTGTGTATTATCCTGTACTGTGACATCACTGTGTGTATTATCCCTGTACTGTGACATCACTGTGTGTATTATCTCTGTACTGTGACATCACTGTGTGTATTATCCTGTACTGTGACATCACTGTGTGTATTATCCCTGTACTGTGACATCACTGTGTGTATTATCCTGTACTGTGACATCACTGTGTGTATTATCCCTGTACTGTGACATTACTGTGTGTATTATCCTGTACTGTGACATCACTGTGTGTATTATCCTGTACTGTGACATCACTGTGTGTATTATCCCTGTACTGTGACATCACTGTGTGTATTATCCCTGTACTGTGACATTACTGTGTGTATTATCCTGTACTGTGACATCACTGTGTGTATTATCCTGTACTGTGACATCACTGTGTGTATTATCCCTGTACTGTGACATCACTGTGTGTATTATCCCTGTACTGTGACATCACTGTGTGTATTATCCTGTACTGTGACATCACTGTGTGTATTATCTCGGTCCTGTGACATTACTTTTGCATTATCCCTGTCAGACAGATAATTATAAGCATTTCATTTTCTAAGCTCACGGCACACAGGTCATGCTATACAGGATTGCATTACAGGTTATTATGGCGCCCCAGTTTTTTCCTATGTCCCTGGTAAAGGTGGTAACCATTATAGTATCTGAGTTAGCACACATTTCCATTGCATATGTCTTACTATTGTTATATAATAATTGGGGTGCTTTACCAAAATCCTGTTAAAATTGAGATATCTAAATACATCCATTGAGACCAGAGAGTTTTATGCCTTATGCTCTTGTTCTACAGGGTAAATGAGCAATGACAAAACTAAAAACCTTCGACTACCATGGCACCTTTAATATTGTGATCCTGGTAGTCAGACCTTCATTGATGACCTATCCTTGGGGCAGTCATCAATGTAAACCTGGGAGAAGCCCTTGACCTTTTCATCATCTGGATCTGGACCTCTATACAATGTAACACACAAATTTCTTATTAATAATTCAGATTTTTCTCCAGTGCACATAAAAATGCAACTACCAAATCTGAAAAGTAAGCTTATACATCAAGATGCCCAAAATCATTCCCCAAATAATACACTACTTCCAATGGAGTACAAGACAATGTTTATTTTATCCACACGGCTGCCTTCATGAAATGCATTGCTTTAAAATCCTATTAAAGACTTTCTGAGAAAACCCAAAACTTTGTAGATTAAAACTTCAAATAACCAGAATAAATAGTCCTTGTTTCACACTGAGATGTTCTAGAAGTTATTGAAACTTTGCATAAAGGTGCACAAAATTTTACACTGGAGGTCACCAATGAGCCTAGAGTAGGGTTGAACCGATCTTGACTTTTCAGGATCGATTTTGAAATCCGATTTCCGATCATTTTTCATTCAAACCCGATCTCGATCCCAATTCCGATCCCAATGCAAGTCAATGGGATTTTTTTTTACTAATTAGAGATCGTATTTTAAAAACAATCCTTTTCACTATACAGCATGGAATCTAATAATTGAACGCTTTAATTGTTATAATCCACGCTGTGTAGTGATTTTTTAAATCACTAAGTAGCCAGAGGATTTTTTTTTAATCCTCTGGCTACTGAGTCCCCCCTGGTGTCCACTTAGCTGCAGAGATGGCTGGTCCGGTGCCTGGTGTTCTCGTTCTTCTTCGCCTCGCTGCCCCCTGCCTCCCAGGTTAGGAGAGTGTGGGTGGGTACAGGGCAAGTTTGTCCTCCAAGTACCCGCCCACACTCTCCTAAGCCACAAGCCCCGCCTTCTTCCTAGCTCTTTAACACTAACCTGGGAGGCAGGAGCAGTGAGGTGAAGAAGATCGAGAACACCGGGCACCGGACCAGCCATCTCTGCAGGTAAGTAGCTAATTAGCTAATAGAAATGTTAGCTAGTCCCCCATTAGAATGAATGGATGCAGCCAGCGCGCAAGGGGTTAAGGCTGTGTGCCAGCTGCTTCCATTCATTCCTATAGAACCACAGCGGAGCCTTCACACTGAGTATACGCTCTGCTCAGAATGAGCGGAGCGTATACTCAGTGTGAAGGCTAACATTGGCCAGTAGCAAAGCATTGTGGATAATAATCATCAATCTCGATCCCACCTAAAAAGATCGCTCAACCCTAGCCTAGAGACATTCAGATGTGAGGACACTAATGTAGTGTGAGGCAGGGAGCTCCTTGGATGTAGTCCTATATACTTCTTGGGAGTCTTGTCTATCTTGACAAGTGGTGATGTTGCTTCTTCCCTCAGAATAAGTTGAAGGGCTGGCAGGACTGTTTCTATGTCCTGGGTTACCCAATGCCGCACTATGTGCCCCCAGGCAGTTGCAAAATGTCCTTTTTTTCTGCAGCTCATGTGATTGTCCTCTCCTCCTCACCAGCACTGAAGCCAGGTAACAAAGATCTTTAGAGACCAATGTAATGTCATCATAGGAAGGGTGAAAAATAAGGATACTGCTATATGGGTAGTAGGGGTGAGGTGAAGGTGCAACTGGGGCAAGTTCAGGCCTGGAGTCTGGATCCTTGTACTGGCCAAGTTTATCAGCCCGAAACGTACCCAGAATGTTAATTCTGTTCAGCTAAGCTGCATTTGGGCCAGTAAATCCTATGACACATGGATTGTTCTTTCTGCCCTGAACATGGCCATATGGGTTTCTGTGGATTAGGGGTCTCAAATTCCCCTTTTCCTAAAAATAAGACAACAGTGTTATAAACTACATATGATGTGTCCTGTTACAGATAGATACGGGCTAACCTCACGAGATTCAAATCATGGGGAGAGAAAAGTTCTGCTTGAAGGACTTCTCTATCCACAGGACTGGTGCAGACACCGGGTGGAAAACACATGGACCACATTATAGTCTATGGAGTCCGTGTGCTTTCTTGGCTAACTGCTTTTTAATATGTTCGGTATGTCATTTGGGTGGTCCCCAAGAGGACTCCCTGAACAGAATACCGAACAGAGATGTGAACCGGGCCTTATACTATGGGGTCTCTTCTGACAAAATAATACAGTCATACTCACCTTCCCTTAAGTCTCCTGAGCATCTTGTGGCATCCACTGCTCTCTTCTAGGCACCATCAAGCCTAATGGGTCCCTGTGAGGCCTGTAGTTGCCTCGTAGTCTCACGACATCGAAGCGCCCCATGTCACCCTTGAGGTTCAATCACATCATCTCTCAGAACCACTAATGTCACCTAAGAGGCTGGAAGAGGCCTGGAGACTTCAAGGAGAGAGCACCAGACACTGCAAGAAAGACCAGGAGAGCTGAGGAAAGGTGAATATAACTATTATTTGTACACCTCCCCTGGGCCTCTTATTATCATACTCTGGGGTCTGGAGAGACCTCAGACTATATTAATAAGTTATGGGTGACAAACCCAAAAGATCTCAAACCTGGGTTGTGTGAACTGTTTCAGTCATCTCTAAATAGAGATCTTCCATTACGGGACTCGGTTTTTTTGTTATGGAGAAATTTTTGACCCAGAGCAAAGAGCAATGGAGCAAAGAGCAATACGTTGTAACCATACTGCAACATTGTAGCTACACTATAGCCTGCAGCCATACTGTAACGTTGTAGCCATAATATAACACTGAAGCCATACTGTAATGTTGTAGCCATACTGTAACATTGTAGCTACACTATAGCCTGCAGCCATACTGTAACTGTAAGGATTGGAGTCAGGGTCAGGCAGTGCAAAGTGACACAGCTGGGAAAGCAACACTGTGCAACTAATGACAAAAGGGGTCGTAGGCCCTGCAGCTATAACTATGCTGTAATATCTGAGATGAGGCAGACCAATGCACTTCCTAATTGAACCAGGGAGGACCACAAGTCCCAGCAAGACACAGAAGAGAAGGCGAGGTCAGACGAGCAAGAGGTCAAGCCAGGAGATATAATAAAAGGTACCAAATCAAAAGACAAGGGAGAGTCAAAAATACAAGCCGGGTCTAAAAACCAAGAAACATATGGAATACAAACAGACAGGGAATCAGACTGAGCAGGGGGACCAGGAAACCCAAAGTGAATGGCTGGCAAGGATCCATGCCTGGGTGGGGTTTAAATAGCAGCAGAGAACACACCTGATGGCTAATGACATGGAGACTGAAGGCAAGGATAAGATTAACCCTTAATGACCTAAGCACACCCAATAGAACTCCTAACACGTCTCCCAGGGAGACGCCGCGCAGCAAGGAGACCGCGGCGACTCCGTATCCTGACAGTAACATTGTAGCCATACTGTAACATTGTAGCTAAACTATAGCCTGCAGCCATACTGTAATGTTGTAGCCATACTGTAACATTGTAGCTACACTGTAGCCTGCAGCCATATTGTAACGTTGTAGCCATAATGTAACACTGCAGCCATACTGTAACGTTGTTGCCATACTGTTACATTGTATGGCTACACTGTAGCCCTGTAGCCTGCAGCCATACTGTAACGTTGTAGCCGTAATGTAACACTGCAGCCATACTGTAACGTTGTTGCCATACTGTTACATTGTAGCTACACTATAGCCTGCAGCCATACTGTAACGTTGTAGCCATGATGTAACACTGCAGCCATACTGTAACATTGTAGCTACACTGTAGCCTGCAGCCATACTGTAACGTTGTAGCCATAATGTAACACTGCAGCCTTACTGAAATGTTGTAGCCATAATGTAATACTGAAGTCATACTGTAACGTTGTAGCCATACTGTAATGTAGCCCTACTGTAATACTGTAGCCATACTGTAACATTGTAGCCATACTATAGCCTGCAGGACATTGTGCAGTATTAAACTATTATGTTTGTGTTTCTCTTACTTTTGATGTCATTTTTCTGTCTGCGGAGATAGCGATCAATGACTCATTTCTCAAAATATCTGTTGCGGGTTTATTATATACTTGGTAAGAAGTGACGCGTCGTGATAACCACCCTTCGATTATCACCAGTAGAAGGTGTCCTCTCTACCAGTCTGATAAGTCTATGATGACATTATGTTACATGATGTTGTTTAGTGGCATTAGGTAATTTCACCGGTTCACTGAACCAAGAAAATGAAGCGGTGTAACAAGGCTCTCTACATGGCCGTACAATGCGCCATTCTGCTTTTTTGCTTTGGTAACAAGACGTCCTCTGTGTTATCAGCTCCGAGCAGCTCGAAAAGTGCAGTAAAGTCAATTGGTGATAGAGTAAAGTGCCATCTGCTAAATTATTTGTTAGAAAGGGAGTTTGCTACATGAGCGGCATATTAAGCAGCGAGTCCTCCTCTAACCGCCTTGATAAAGCAGAAGACATTGTAACGGGGTAAATAATATGCAGCCAAAATATCCTATTATTCTACAAAGAGATTTCCATGGCCGCACAGCTCTGCAATGTAATAGGGCGAAGTAAGGAAGTGTAATGAGCCTCAAAAGCAAAAGCAAAATTCCTCAGAGGGGAGACTGGAGCTGACTTTTAGTTGAAGGGGTTGTCCATAATTAGAAAAACATGGCTTATTTTTTCCTAAAAGAATGCCACTTGTGTTTGCAGGTAGTTTGTTGTATTGCAGCTCAACTCAATTCATGCTTCAGAAAACAGTCATATAACCAGAGATGTAGCTATAGGGTATGCAACAGTAGCCATAACTACTGAGCTCCAGACCCATAGATGGCCCCATAACACATAAAATATCCCAGTATTATAAATGACATGGGGAAAAGAGGGGCCCCATTACAGAGTTTGCATCAGAGCCAAGGAGCTTCAAGCTATGTCTCTAAGTCAGTAGAGTCACACCCCAAGCTCAATTCAGAGCACTTAAACAAATTACTATGGGTTCCTCAAACCCAGTAAACCCTAGCACAGACACTGGCCCTGTTTTGAATACTAGGACCCCAAAGTGAAATGAACCTATGAACCTATCTATAATACATAGTGTATGACACTGTCAGGGCTCCTAGGAACCTATCTATAAAACATAGTGTATAACACTGTCAGGGCTCCTAGGAACCTATCTATAAAACATAGTGTATAACACTGTCAGGGCTCCTAGGAACCTTCTCTATAAAACATAGTGTATGACACTGTCAGGGCTCCTAGGAACCTATCTATAAAACATAGTGTATGACACTGTCAGGGCTCCTAGGAACCTATCTATAAAACATAGTGTATGACACTGTCAGGGCTCCTAGGAACCTATCTATAAAACATAGTGTATTACACTGTCAGGGCTCCTAGGAACCTATCTATAAAACATAATGTATAACACTGTCATGGTTCCTAGGAACCTGTCTATAAAAATATAGTGTATGACACTGTCAGGGCTCCTAGGAACCTGTCTATAAAACATAGTTTATAACACTGTCAGGGCTCCTAGGAACCTATCTATAAAACATAGTGTATGACACTGTCAGGGGTCCTAGGAGCCTATCTATAAAATATAGTATCAAACACTCGCAGGGCTCATAGGGACCTATCTATAAAACATAGTGTACAACACTGTCAGGGCTCCTAGGAACCTGTCTATAAAACATAGTGTATGACACTGTCAGGGCTCCTAGGAACCTGTCTATAAAACATAGTGTATGACACTGTCAGAGCTCCTAGGAACCTATCTATAAAACATAGTGTATTACACTGTCAGGGCTCCTAGGAACCTATCTATAAAACATAGTGTATGACACTGTCAGAGCTCCTAGGAACCTATCTATCTAATTTGTAGCTCTCTAAGGGGAACACAGCCAAATCCACTTCAAAGTGAAGAGTAGTAATATTATACTTTGTGTCTCTTCAGACCCCATAGTATAGTAAGGGGAGGCCCAGGGGAGGTGTAAAAAAAACAAAACATTCATACTCACCTTCTCTCTCTTCTGTGATGTGATCGGCCCGGGGGTCACAGCTGAGGCCTGTGACTGGGCCACCAGTGGTCACATAAGCACACTAAGCATCATGAGACTCGGCATGCACATGCCACCATTGAGTCCCAATCACGGGCCTCAGTGCTGAGCCTATGCTAATGACGTTACAGATGAGCTCGGGATGTCAACAGGAGACCGTCTGATGTGGACCTGTGGAAAAGGTCTCACCTTTTACCTGTCTTGCTCTTTCTAGATAGATAAATAATAGAGATGAGCGAACACTAAAATGTTCGAGGTTCGAAATTCGATTCGAACAGCCGCTCAATGTTTGTGTGTTCGAACGGGTTTCGAACCCCATTATAGTCTATGGGGAACAGATACTCGTTAAGGGGGAAACCCAAATCCGTGTCTGGAGGGTCACCAAGTCCACTATGACACCCCAGGAAATGATGCCAACACCTCTGGAATGACACTGGGACAGCAGGGGAAGCATGTCTGGGGGCATCTAACACACCAAAGGCCCTCTATTACCCCAACATCACTGCCTAACAACTACACACTTTCCACATTCAAAAAAACCTCTATCAAAGTGGGAAAATACCTGGAAACCTTCTTTACTCCCCAAATGGATGGACACAAACCCCAATTTAAGCTCAACAAACAGTAACAACCACCCCTTTAAATCACATTCCCCATGACAACCACAAATGGAATAGGCAATGGGAATTCCAAAAGCCCTCACCCTTAACTGTCATTTTGAGTGTGTGTGTGTGTGTGTGTGTGTGTGTGTGTGTGTGTGTGATGTGGTAAGACCTTCCAAAATTCACTTTTCTAGCCCTTAACATGAGCCCTTCCAAACAAAGTTACAGGACCTTAAGCTGAGCTACCAGCAGAGATTGAGGCCCTTGGCATGAGTAGAGCCTTGCACCAGCAGTGTTTTTGGCACTTAGGGTGAGTTGAGCCTTGTACCAGCGTGTGTCCCTTAACATCAGGCGGGCCCTAAGTTCTGCGCTTTGCACAAAAGTTCCACATTAACTAGGCTGAATGGTACAAAGATTAGTAGGCCCGAGAACCAGGAACAGGTCTTGCAATGGCTGTCGGATAACGCTTAAAGCACATTGTCCACCAGCCAGTCAGCCTCTACCTCCTCTTACCCAACAGTCTTGTCCTCCTTCCACCCAAAATTCCCAATCTTCCCAGAACAATAACCCCAACTGTCCCTGCTCCCCAGAGCTGTTCTCCCTTCCTTTGACTGTACCGCAACCTGCCCCTCCATTTCGCGATTCCACGGACCTAACAGACGAGTATCTGTGTCCAGATGCTCAAACACTAGAGTCTCCTCCATTCCATCTCCGGTCGATTTGGTGGCGGATGACCAGCAACCCACCCTCATCGACGACGATGAGACGCAGTTGCTGTCAGGGCAGCCAGTTGACATGCGCATTGTGCAGGAGGAGGAGGCGAGACAGGAGTTGGAAGAGGAGGTGGTGGACGACGAGGACACCGACCCCACCTGGACAAGGCAGATGTCAAGCTGGGAAAGTAGTGTGGATGTTGAGGCAGGTGCAGCACCAAAAAGGGTAGCTAGAGGCAGAGACATGTCCAGAGGCAGAGGTCAGCTGCTTTGCCGAAGCCAGGCCAGACCCGGAATGTCCGAAGATGTTCCCTTTTGTACCCAGCCCAGAAAAACTCCCCCATCGAGGGCACGTTTCTTGAAGGTGTAGAGTTTTTTCAAGGAATGCGCCGAGGACAGATATAGTGTCGTCTACACAATTTGCCTCTCGAAATCGAGTAGGGGCCCTGAGAAGAGCAACCTGTCCACCACTTCAATGCACCGTCATTTGGAATCCAAGCAATGGAATCAGTGGCAGGCAGCAACGGCAGGACAAACGTCGCCCGCCGTTCATGCCACTGCCTCTGCTCACAGTGCTGGCGATGCACTCCAGAGGACGAGCCAGGACATCACTTCATCTGCCTCCGCCACTTTGTTGACTTCTCCCTCATCCTCCCCTGTTTCTGTCTTATCTCCTTCTCCTGCACCATCAAAGGCACCATCAGGCGCTTCTTTACAACAACCCACCATCTCTCAGACATTGGAGCGCCGGCAGAAATACACCGCTAACCACCCACCCACGCAAGCCTAGAACGCCAACATCGCTAAACTGCTGGCCCAGGAGAGGTTGGCGTTCCGGCTTGTTGAAACTCCCGCCTTCCCGGACCTGATGGCAACTGTGGCACCTCACTATGCCGTCCCTAGCCGTCTCAACTTCTCCCGGTGTGGCGTCCCCGCCTTGCACCAGCACGTGTCACTCAACATCAGGTGGGCCCTTAGTTCCGCGCTTTGCTGCAAGGTCCACTTGACCACCGACACTTGGACAAGCGCCTGTGGTCAGGGATGCTGCAGTGCTTATCTTTAATGACAGGCAGGGTGAATGTGGTGGAGTCTGTTCCCCGGGTGCAAACTGGGGTGGCCTATCTCCTCTCCCAGGCCAAAATTCATGGCAGGAGTAGACTGAAACCCTACGACGCTGGAACCTCCACCACAGCTACTAGCGGCAAACGCTAAAACACTGGTGTGGGGAGACGTCAGCAGGCGGTGCTGAAGCTCATCAGCTTGGGGGACAGACAGCACAGTGCCTCCGAGGTCAGGGATGCCATCCTGGCTGAGATGGCATTTTTTTTTCCCTGCTACACCTGGGGCCTGGCATTTTTACGCCTGTGATAATGGCTGGAACCTGGTAGCGGCTCTGGAGCTTGCCAGCCTCCAACACGTTCCATGTTTGGCCCACGTCTAACCTAGTGGTGCAAAGTTTTTTAAAAACATACCCAAATGTACCGAAGCTACTGTTGAAAATGCGGCGCTTGTGCGCCCACTTTTGCAAGTGCACAGGAGTCGCTGCTAGCCTAAAAACACTCTAGCAAGGCCTACATCTGTCCAAACACAGGCTGTTGTCCGTCATTCACACACGCTGAAACCCTACAATACCATATCTTGAGCAGGGTGTGTGAGCTGCACAGACCTTTGATGGAGTTCCATCTACAAAACCCAAGGGTTCCTCAAAGTCAGCAACCAAAGTTTCTGCACCATGAGTTTCCAGGGGTGGCAGAGTTATGGCTAGGGGAAGAGGCATGGATAGGGATGATTTCTAGGGGCAAAAGCAGTGTGGATGTGGAGGCAAGCTAAGCAGGAAAAACTGGGGGTACAAGCTAAGGCATGGACTGGGGTGATGTCTAGGGGCAAAAGCAGTGTGGATGTGGAGGCAAGCAAAGCAGGGAAAATGGTGGCTAGAGACAAAGGGATGTCCATAGGCAGCAAGGGCAAAGATGCAAAACTCTCCCGTTTCAAGAATTTTCCTGACTTGTTTCCCCACAAAACATTCCTGGGAGGAGGGCTGAAACACCACCCTCCTCCTCCTCCGCTGTTAGATTGACCCCAGCTACGAGCTGAAAACGCTGCAACACTGGTGTGGGGAGACGTCAGCAGGCTGGGCTGAAGCTCATCAGCTTGGGAGACGGACAGCACACTGCCTCTGAGGTCAGGGATGCCATCCTGGATGAGATGGCAATTTGTTTATCCCCGCTGCCCCTGGGGCCAGGTTTTTTAGCTTGTTGGAGGGCTCTGGAGCTTGCCAGCCTCCAACACGTTCCATGCCTGGCCCACATGTTCAATGTAGTGGTGCAATGATTTTTAAAAACATACCCCAAATTAGCTGAGCTAAGGGTGAAAGTGCGGCACTTGGACACCCACTTTCCCAAGTCTACAGTACCTGGAGCTAGCCGCAATACACTCCAGCAAGGCCTACATCTGCCTGAAGCACCTACTGTTGTGCGAGGTCACCACACGCTCTAACCCTAGATACCGTATGTTCAGCAGGGTGTGTGAGCAGCAGAGACCTTTGATGGAGTACCAGCTACAAAACCCAAGGGTTCCTCAGAGTCAGCTCCCTCACTTTCTGCACCATGAGTTTCCATGGGTGGCAGACTTATGGCTAGAGGCACAGGCATGGATAGGGGTGATGTGTAGGGGCAAAAGCAGTGTGGATGTGGAGGCAAGCTAAGCAGCAAAAACTGGGGGTACAAGCAGCCGGTGACATCATCACTGACAAGCACAGCTGTCTGTCAGCTGACAGGCTGACTTTCACCAAAATGAACAGACAATGGATAGACTCATCATATACATGTCAGTTACATGACAAATTTAGTGCAATTTGCAAGTCCAAGATGGTTTGGAGATCTGCGGAGAGGAATCTCACCACCTCTTGCGGGTGCCATCATTTGGAAGGCAAGCCCTGGGCTCAGTGGGTGAGAGCAAGCGCAGGATAATCGTCGTTTGGCCTGGCGGCCACTGCCTCTTCCACTGTTGACAGGGCTGGCGCTGCAGTCCAGACCAGGAGCCAGGACACCTCCACATCTGCCACTGACACTTTGGGGAGTTCACCCTTATCCTCACCTTTTCCTGCCATTTCTCCTTTTGCCCGCGCCATCATGCGCCTCTTCCCAGCAACTCCCCATCTCCCAAGCCTTTCATTTCATGCTAAAGTACAGCGCAACCCACCCACATGCCCAAGGCTTCAACGGCCTCATCTCAAGAAATCTGGCCCAGGAGATGTTGGAATCCCGGCTGGGGGACACTCTGCCCTTTTTGGGCAGAGTGTCTACTGCGCCACCGCACTGTGCCGTCCACACCAGCACTTTCCCCCAAACATGAGGCGGTCCCTAAATTCAGCGCTTAGCCCTAAAGTTCCATGTGACCAGTTACGAATGGACAAGTGCATGCGGACAGGGACGCTACCTTTCAATTTGGGCACAGTGGTTGAATGTAGTTGAGGCGTGGACCGGGTCGCAAAATGTGGTGGCCTGACTTGTCTCCCCACACAACATTCCTGGGAGGAGGGCTGAAACACCACCCTCCTCCGCTGTTAAATTGACCCCAGCTACGAGCTGGAAATGCTGCAACACTGGTGTGGGGAGACGTCAGCGGGCCGTGCTGAAGCTCATCAGCTTGGGGGCCAGACAGCACACTGCCTACAAAGTGAGTCATGCCATCCTCGATGAGACGGCAATGTGGTTTTTGCCACTGCACCTGGGCCCAGGCATGTTGTCATGTGTGATAATGGCCGTAACCTGGGATTGGCTCTGTAGCTTGGCAGCCTGCAACATATTCCATGCCTGGGCCACGTTTTTAACTCATTGCTGCTAATCTTTTGAAAAAGGTACCCCAATGTTCCTGAGCTACTGGTGAAAGTGTGGCGCTTGTGCGGATAGTTTTTAAAGTGTATAGTTGCCGCTGCTAGCCTCTATGCACTCCTACAACGCTTGTACCTGCTGGAACAATGGCTGTTGTGCGACGTCTCCACACTGCTGGCACTAAACATATCATGTGTTGAGCAGAGTGTGTGAGCAGCACAGACCTTTGATGTAGTTCCAACTCCAAAACCCTCGGGTTCGTCAAAGTCAACTCCCTCAGTTGCTCAACCATGAGTGGCCATGGGTGGCAGACTTATGTGAAATCCCATCCCATCCATTGCACTGGACACGAAACATTAGCATGCGCTCAGCACAACTTCGGATATGGCAGATGCGTTGAGCAGGGTGCAGGGTACAACACAGACCAGGCCCGAGCACCAGGAACAGGTGTTAGAAATACTGCAGCATCTGCCATTTCCTTCCAATTTTGGGGTTTTGGACCCGCCACCGACTTGTCTGGACCTAAGTGGGGATCATGAGACACAGTTGCCATCAAGGCAAGCTGTGGTCATGTGCGGTTTGCAGTAAGGGGGCAGTGCGCAATTGGAAGAGGAGTTGGTGGATGACGAGGCCACCGACCCCACATGGACAGGGGTGATGTCTAGGGGCTAAAGCAGTGTAGATGTAGAGGGAAGCTAAATCAACAAAAAACCTGGGTAGAAGCAAAGGCATAAACTGGGGTGATGTTTAGGGGTGAAAGCAGAGTAGATGTGGAGGGAAGCTAAGCAGCAAAAACAGTGGGTAGAAGCAAAGGCATGCAAAACTCTACCCTGTTGGAAGACTTATTCCTAGGTCTGGAACACGTTAATGGCCCCCCTGGACAAATTACTGCCACTCAGGGGCCTAGTGTCACCAGGAGGGACAAGTATAGGTGCATGTTGTGGGAATACCTGGCCGACACCAGCTCTGTCCTCTCCGATCCCTCTGTGCTCTACAGCCTAAACTTATTTTCTCATCTTTTTTTCTGAACTGCACATCTCTTGCCTGCTTCCTTTGGGATCTTAGAAATGGTGGTCCACTTCCACAGATGGTAACTTCAATAGACAGTGTAACGGGAGTAGCTGAGGGATCGCTGTCTTAACCACTTTTTGGCACAAAATTAACTTCCAAAGCCAAATATGGTGCAAGTATATGATGCAAGGACACCTACACACCTATCTCTGACACATTGGGGAGTTCACCCTCATGCGCCCTTTTGGCCTGCACCATCATGCGCCTCTTCCCAGCCACTCCACATTTCCCAAGCTTTTCATTGCAGGCAGAAGTACAATACAACCCACCCCCATGCCCAAGCCTGTAACAGCCTCATCGATAAACTGCTGGCCCTGGAGATGTTGGTGTTTGTTTATGCTTCTGGAGACCCAGGCCTTCCGTCAGCAGATGGCAGCTGGGGCACCTCCCTATGCTGGGCCTAGCCGTTACTACTTCTCTTGGTGTGCTGTCTCTGCCTTGCGCCTGCATGTGTCCCATAACATCAGTCGGGCCCAGAGCTCTGCGCTTTGCTGCAAGGTCCACTTGACCACCGACACATGGACAAGCGCCTGTGGTCAGGGATGCTGCAGTGCTTATCTTTAATGACAGGCAGGGTGAATGTGGTGGAGTCTGTTCCCCGGGTGCAAACTGGGGTGGCCTATCTCCTCTCCCAGGCCAAAATTCATGGCAGGAGTAGACTGAAACCCTACGAAGCTGCAACCTCCACCCCAGCTACTAGCGGAAAACACTGTAACACTGGCATGGGGAGATGTCAGCAGGCCGTGCTGAAACTGATCAGCTTGGGGGACAGACAGCACAGTGCCTCCGAGGTCAGGGATGCCATCCTGGCTGAGATGGCATTTTTTTTTCCCTGCTACACCTGGGGCCTGGCATTTTTGCGCCTGTGATAATGGCTGGAACCTGGTAGCAGATCTGGAGCTTGCCAGACTCAAACACGGTCCACGCATGGCCCACGTTTTCCAACTTGTTGGTGCCATGTTTCTTTGAAACCTACACCATTGTGCCTGATATACAGGTCAAAGTGGGGCCATTTTCGTAAGTGAGAACTAGCCTCTGCTAGGCAGAAAACATTCAGAGCACACTCCTCTCATCTTCGCACCGTTGACTGGCGGAGGAAGACGAGGGGGTTGGAGTGGCATCTGATGTCCCTATCCCACACGAGGCTAGAGGGTGCACTTCAGTGCATCCCATTGCTTCACCACAAATGGTGTGAAGGGGAGTGGAAAATGGAGGAAATGGAGAGTGACCCTTACAGTTGGGGCCAGCAAAGGCATGCCAAGTAACACACTGGCACACATGGCTGACTTCATCTTGGGTTGCTTTTCAACACATATTTCACATCATGAAGAACAAATAATACTGGATTTTTTCAAGCCTCGAACCCCGGTCTAGGTCTAATGTCTGTTCCTTTCTTATATTAGGGGAGAGGGAAAAAAAATTACTTCAGTGATACGTTTAGCGTACATAGACTGACTATTAATGTGTATCCCACTTAGTGTTGTTAGGGTTACACACCGTCACAACCTGGCTAAAGCTTCTATAGCTGTTAATAAAGTCAACATAACTTTACGGTATCCAAAAAGACAGCTGGTACCGACAGAGAGCAAGACAAATGTCACCCAAAGCTGTGAGCTCTGAACACCCACAGTGACTTTGGCGTCATCATCATTATAAGGGAGCGGGTGGTAATAAATAACTTGGCAGTGCCTAAAACCCAAAAAGCTTATACAACTATATTTACATTAAGATACACAAATGAAACTTTTCAGTAGCATGTCATGAGACAAGCTGATAAGCTCTTCCTTTGTGCAGTGCTATTTGAAAGTTAAACGCTGCCTTTATTTTAATTCTGGAGAAGGTGCAGACATTAGATTTAGAACATGTTGTCTTCATTGTCCAAATCCTCTATATAGGTAACGTGTTTTTCGGGCCGAGCTGTCTGGGAACGAGCTGGTGCAGCACTGACAACCTGGGTGAATATGGCAAGAGCCTGAGATGTAGGGTGAATGAATCCCCAAATTATTTGTGGAATTCCCAGTGAGACAATGGCACTGTATACCAGTATTAAAAATTGTGGGTGCACATAACCCCCATATATTCTTTGAATTCCCAGTCAGACAATGGCACTGTATACCAGTAGTAAAAATTGTGGGTGCACATAAACCCCATATATTCTTTGAATTCCCAGTGAGACAATGGCACTGTATACCAGTAGTAAAAATTGTGGGTGCACATAACCCCCATATATTCTTTGAATTCCCAGTCAGACAATGGCACTGTATACCAGTAGTAAAAATTGTGGGTGCACATAACCCCAATATATTCTTTGAATTCCCAGTCAGACAATGGCACTGTATACCAGTAGTAAAAATTGTGGGTGCACATAACCCCCATATATTCTTTGAATTCCCAGTCAGACAATGGCACTGTATACCAGTAGTAAAAATTGTGGGTGCACATAACCCCAATATATTCTTTGAATTCCCAGTGAGACAATGGCACTGTATACCAGTATTAAAAATTGTGGGTGCACATAACCCCCATATATTCTTTGAATTCCCAGTCAGACAATGGCACTGTATACCAGTAGTAAAAATTGTGGGTGCACATAACCCCCATATATTCTTTGAATTCCCAGTGAGACAATGGCACTGTATACCAGTAGTAAAAATTGTGGGTGCACATAACCCCCATATATTCTTTGAATTCCCAGTCAGACAATGGCACTGTATACCAGTAGTAAAAATTGTGGGTGCACATAACCCCAATATATTCTTTGAATTCCCAGTCAGACAATGGCACTGTATACCAGTAGTAAAAATTGTGGGTGCACATAACCCCCATATATTCTTTGAATTCCCAGTCAGACAATGGCACTGTATACCAGTAGTAAAAATTGTGGGTGCACATAACCCCAATATATTCTTTGAATTCCCAGTCAGACAATGGCACTGTATACCAGTATTAAAAATTGTGGGTGCACATAACCCCCATATATTCTTTGAATTCCCAGTCAGACAATGGCACTATATACCAGTAGTAAAAATTGTGGGTGCACATAACCCCAATATATTCTTTGAATTCCCAGTGAGACAATGGCACTGTATAGCAGTAGCAAAAATTGTGGGTGCACGTAACCCCCATATATTCTTTGAATTCCCAGTCAGACAATGGCACTATATACCAGTAGTAAAAATTGTGGGTGCACGTAACCCCAATATATTCTTTGAATTCCCAGTCAGACAATGGCACTGTATACCAGTAGTAAAAATTGTGGGTGCACATAACCCCCATATATTCTTTGAATTCCCAGTCAGACAATGGCACTGTATACCAGTAGTAAAAATTGTGGGTGCACATAACCCCAATATATTCTTTGAATTCCCAGTCAGACAATGGCACTGTATACCAGTATTAAAAATTGTGGGTGCACATAACCCCCATATATTCTTTGAATTCCCAGTGAGACAATGGCACTGTATAGCAGTAGCAAAAATTGTGGGTGCACGTAACCCCCATATATTCTTTGAATTCCCAGTCAGACAATGGCACTATATACCAGTAGTAAAAATTGTGGGTGCACGTAACCCCAATATATTCTTTGAATTCCCAGTCAGACAATGGCACTGTATACCAGTAGTAAAAATTGTGGGTGCACATAACCCCCATATATTCTTTGAATTCCCAGTCAGACAATGGCACTATATACCAGTAGTAAAAATTGTGGGTGCACATAACCCCCATATATTCTTTGAATTCCCAGTCAGACAATGGCACTGTATACCAGTATTAAAAATTGTGGGTGCACATAACCCCCATATATTCTTTGAATTCCCAGTGAGACAATGGAACTGTATAGCAGTAGCAAAAATTGTGGGTGCACGTAACCCCCATATATTCTTTGAATTCCCAGTCAGACAATGGCACTATATACCAGTAGTAAAAATTGTGGGTGCACATAACCCCAATATATTCTTTGAATTCCCAGTGAGACAATGGTACTGTATACCAGTAGTAAAAATTGTGGGTGCACATAACCCCAATATATTCTTTGAATTCCCAGTCAGACAATGGCACTGTATACCAGTATTAAAAATTGTGGGTGCACATAACCCCCATATATTCTTTGAATTCCCAGTCAGACAATGGCACTATATACCAGTAGTAAAAATTGTGGGTGCACATAACCCCAATATATTCTTTGAATTCCCAGTGAGACAATGGCACTGTATAGCAGTAGCAAAAATTGTGGGTGCACGTAACCCCCATATATTCTTTGAATTCCCAGTCAGACAATGGCACTATATACCAGTAGTAAAAATTGTGGGTGCACGTAACCCCAATATATTCTTTGAATTCCCAGTCAGACAATGGCACTATATACCAGTAGTAAAAATTGTGGGTGCACATAACCACCATATATTCTTTGAATTCCCAGTCAGACAATGGCACTGTATACCAGTATTAAAAATTGTGGGTGCACATAACCCCCATATATTCTTTGAATTCCCAGTGAGACAATGGAACTGTATAGCAGTAGCAAAAATTGTGGGTGCACGTAACCCCCATATATTCTTTGAATTCCCAGTCAGACAATGGCACTATATACCAGTAGTAAAAATTGTGGGTGCACATAACCCCAATATATTCTTTGAATTCCCAGTGAGACAATGGCACTGTATACCAGTAGTAAAAATTGTGGGTGCACATAACCCCAATATATTCTTTGAATTCCCAGTCAGACAATGGCACTGTATACCAGTATTAAAAATTGTGGGTGCACATAACCCCCATATATTCTTTGAATTCCCAGTCAGACAATGGCACTGTATACCAGTATTAAAAATTGTGGGTGCACATAACCCCCATATATTCTTTGAATTCCCAGTGAGACAATGGAACTGTATAGCAGTAGCAAAAATTGTGGGTGCACGTAACCCCCATATATTCTTTGAATTCCCAGTCAGACAATGGCACTATATACCAGTAGTAAAAATTGTGGGTGCACATAACCCCAATACAGTCCTATGAAAAAGTTTGGGCACCCCTATTAATCTTAATCATTTTTAGTTCTAAATATTTTGGTGTTTGCAGCAGCCATTTCAGTTTGATATATCTAATAACTGATGGACACAGTACTATTTCAGGATTGAAATGAGGTTTATTGTACTAACAGAAAATGTGCACTATGCAATAAACCAAAATTTGACCAGTGCAAAAGTATGGGCACCTCAACAGAAAAGTGACATTAATATTTAGTAGATCCTCCTTTTGCAAAGATAACAGCCTCTAGTCGCTTCCTGTAGCTTTTAATCAGTTCCTGGATCCTGGATGAAGGGATTTTGGACCATTCTTCTTTACAAAACAATTCAAGTTCAGTTAAGTTTGATGGTGGCCGAGCATGGACAGCCCGCTTCAAATCATCCGACAGATGTTCAATGATATTCAGGTCTGTGGACTGGGATGGCCATTCCAGAACATTGTAATTGTTCCTCTGCATGAATGCCTGAGTCGATTTGGAGCGTTGTTTTGGATTATTGTCTTGCTGACATATCCATCTCCGGCGTAACTTCAACTTCGTCACTGATTCTTGAACATTATTCTCAAGAATCTGCTGATACTGAGTGGAATCCATGTGACCCTCAACTTTAACAAGATTCCCGATGCCGGCATTGGCCACACAGCCCCAAAGCATGATGGAACCTCCACCAAATTTTACAGTGGGTAGCAAGTGTTTTTCTTGGAATGCTGTTTCTTTTTGGACGCCATGCATAACGCCTTTTTTTTATAACCAAACAACTCAATCTTTGTTTCCAAAATGAAGTTGGCTTCTCCAAATGTGCTTTTGCATACCTCAGGCAACTCTATTTGTGGCATACGTGCAGAAACGGCTTCTTTCTCATCACTCTCCCATACAGCTTATCCTTGTGCAAAGTGCGCTGTATTGCTGACTGATGCACAGTGACACCATCTGCAGCAAGATGATGATGCAGCTCTTTGGAGGTGGTCTGTGGATTGTCCTTGACTGTTCTCACCATTCTTCTTCTCTGCCTTTCTGATATTTTTCTTGGCCTGCCACTTCTGGGCTTAACAAGAACTGTCCCTGTGGTCTTCCATTTCCTTACTATGTTCCTCACAGTGGAAACTGACAGGTTCAATCTCTGAGACAACTTTTTGTATCCTTCCCCTGAACAACTATGTTGAACAATCTTTGTTTTCAGATCATTTGAGAGTTGTTTTAAGTAGCCCATGATGCCACTCTTCAGAGGAGATTCAAATAGGAGAACAACTTGCAATTGGCCACCTTAAATACCTTTTCTCATGATTGGATAGATCTGGCTATGAAGTTCAAAGCTCAGTGAGGTTACAAAAACAATTTTGTGCTTCAGTAAGTCAGTAAAAAGTAGTTAGGAGTATTCAAATCAATAAAATGATAAGGGTGCCCATACTTTTGCACCGGTCAAATTTTGGTTTAATGCATATTGCACATTTTCTGTTAGTACAATAAACCTCATTTCAATCCTGAAATATTACTGTGTCCATCAGTTATTAGATATATCAAACTGAAATGGCTGCTGCAAACACCAAAATATTTAGAACTAAAAATGATTAAGATTAATAGGGGTGCCCAAACTTTTTCATAGGACTGTATATTCTTTGAATTCCCAGTGAGACAATGGCACTGTATACCAGTATTAAAAATTGTGGGTGCACATAACCCCCATATATTCTTTGAATTCCCAGTCAGACAATGGCACTGTATACCAGTAGTAAAAATTGTGGGTGCACATAACCCCCATATATTCTTTGAATTCCCAGTGAGACAATGGCACTGTATAGCAGTAGCAAAAATTGTGGGTGCACGTCACCCCAATATATTCTTTGAATTCCCAGTCAGACAATGGCACTATATACCAGTAGCAAAAATTGTGGGTGTATATAGCCCCAATTCTATTGCTAGGGGACTTGCAGGGTATTTCTGAGGTGAAGGTGGGGGGGCACACCGTTGGAACGGGGATTTGGGGTGTATATATGGGGTATACGGGAATACACTGTCAGTGTGTTCCATTCAGGATCCTGGGAAAGCTGGGTTGCGGCGATTGAGCCCGTCAGTGCCACGTTACACTGACAAGCTTCTCCCTGGAATTGAAGTTATATGTAAGCCCAATATATTCTTTGTATTCCCAGTGAGACAATGGCACTATATGGCAGTAGCAAAAATAGTGGGTGTATATAGCCCCAATCCTATTGCTAGGGGACTTGCAGGGTATTTCTGGGGTGAAGGTGGGGGGGCACACCGTTGGAACGGGTATCGGGGGTATATATCGGGTATACGGGAATACACTGACAGTGTATTCCATTCAGGATCCTGGGAAAGCTGGGTTGCGGCGATTGAGCCCGTCAGTGCCACGTTACACTGACAAGCTTCTCCCTGGAATTTAGCTCTTATAAGAGCTGTTGGTTGTCTTCTCCTTCCTATCCTAGCCTGTCCCTGCCTACCCAGAATCTAACCCCTAGCTAGCTGGACGGAAACCTCCGTCCCCGGTGAATTGCAAGCTCAGAATGACGCGAACCTGGGCGTCGCTGTTCTTTTAAATTAGAGGTCACATGTTTTCGGCAGCCAATGGGTTTTGCCTACTTTTTTCAACGTCACCGGTGTCGTAGTTCCTGTCCCACCTACCCTGCGCTGTTATTGGAGCAAAAAAGGCGCCAGGGAAGGTGGGAGGGGAATCGAGTAATGGCGCACTTTACCACGCGGTGTTCGATTCGATTCGAACATGCCGAACAGCCTAATATCCGATCGAACATGAGTTCGATAGAACACTGTTCGCTCATCTCTAATAAATAATTAAGAATAGACAGAAAGATAGATAGATAGATAGATAGATAGATAGATAGATAGATAGATAGATAGGAGATAGATAGATGATAGATAGATAGATAGATAGATAGATAGATAGATGATAGATAGATACCAAGCAACCTAGAAGAATACAAGGGGAACTATATTCCAGAAGTGCCATCTCCTTACACTAATACTGCAGCATTTCATATATCCACTAGGGATGACCGGCTATATTCTGTTAATCCACATTAATGAGAGGATTTCTACAGAGATATTTGTATAGGCCCTGAAGAGAAAACATCAACAGATTTCTTAACTTTCCAGGTTTGTGGTTGAAAATTTCAAGGGAAGATGTCAACTTCACAGCTTAAAAGCTAATGACTGGCTATTATCCAGATATATAATTGATAGGAGCAAAACCCAGGACAAGAAATCCTTATCATGTGTATAGGTGTCTACATAGATCTGAGCAGATGAAGATCTAATAATTGTATAATAGTAAATGTTTACGTTTCCCTGTGTACAAGAATATAACTACTATAATACTGCTCCTATGTACAAGAATATAAATATGTATGAAGGCAGATAGGTGGAGCGGCACAACCGGTATTTTAAATAAAACGTGACTTTTATTGCATTCTTCTTAAAATTTCAAAGACAGAGATGTGGACATCAGTGGGGATAGTAGGAAAACATAAAGTGTTTTAAAATTGCATCACAGCTGACTATACTATACTATAATACTACTATAATACTACCTCCTATATACAAGAATATAACTACTATAATACTGCTCCTATGTACAAGAATATAACTATTATAATACTACTCCTATGTACAAGAATATAACTACTATAAGGCTGCATTCACACTGAGTAACGCTGGCGGTTTTTGTGCTTATTTTTGCTCATAACGCCGCGTTAACGCCGGGCAACGCCACCGCAAAATAGCGCGGCGTATACGCGGCGTTAACAAGGCGCTACGCGGCGTTAACGCGGCGCTATGTGCAAAAATAAGCACAAAAACCGCCAGCGTTACTCAGTGTGAATGCAGCCTAATACTACTCCTATGTACAAGAATATAACTACTATAATACTGCTCCTATGTACAAGAATATAACTACTATAATACTGCTCCTATGTACAAGAATATAACTACTATAATACTACCTCCTATGTACAAGAATATAACTACTATAATACTGCCCCTATGTACAAGAATATAACTACTATAATACTACCTCCTATGTACAAGAATATAACTACTATAATACTGCTCCTATGTACAAGAATATAGCTACTATAATTCTACTCCTATGTACAAGAATATAACTACTATAATACTGCTCCAATGTACAATAATATAACTACTGTAATTCTACTCCTATGTACAAGAATATAACTACTATAATACTACCTCCTATGTACAAGAATATAACTACTATAATACTGCTCCTATGTACAAGAATATAACTAATATAATACTGCTCCTATGTACAAGAATTTAACTACTATAATACTACCTACTATGTACAAGAGTATAACTACTATAATACTGCCCCCTATGTACAAGAATATAACTACTATGATACTACCTCCTATGTACAAAAATATAACTTCTATAATACTGCTCCTATGTACAAGAAGATTACTATAATACTGCTCCTATGTACAAGAATATAACTACTATAATACTACCTCCTATGTACAAGAATATAACTACTATAATACTACCTCCTATGTACAAGAATATAACTACTATAATACTGCTCCTATGTACAAGAATATAACTACTATAATACTGCTCCTATGTACAAGAATATAACTACTATAATACTACCTCCTATGTACAAGAATATAACTACTATAATACTGCTCCTATGTACAAGAATATAACTACTATAATACTGCTCCTATGTACAAGAATATAACTACTATAATACTACCTCCTATGTACAAGAATATAACTACTATAATACTGCTCCTATGTACAAGAATATAACTACTATAATACTGCTCCTATGTACAAGAATTTAACTACTATAATACTACCTACTATGTACAAGAATATAACTACTATAATACTGCTTCTATGTACAAGAATATAACTACTATAATACTACTCCTATGTACAAGAATATAACTACTATAATACTACTCCTATGTACAAGAATATAACTACTATAATACTGCACCTATGTACAAGAATATATCTACTAAATCAAATCAAATCAAAAAAGCTTTATTGGCACGTCCAAATAGGTATTTGGCATTGCCAAAGCTAGTAAACTGGGCGGTGGGGGGGGGAGTTGGATTTGGGTGGGTGAATGGTGGGTGAATGGTGGGGTGGGGGGGTGGTTTGGGTTATAACAGTCCATGGATTCTCATCTTCCTCTTCGTTGGTGACCGCTATATGGGGAGGTGGGGTTGGAGTGGGGTTGGGCGGGTGTATTGGGATAAATATAACAGTCCGTGGAGTCTCATCTTCCTCTTGTTTGGTGACAGCGGGACACGTATTGGGCAGCGATCTCCACAGTGGCCTCTTCTTCTCCCAGTAGGATGTAGAGTTTCCTCTTCTTGTCTGCAGATATGAAATCTGGGATGTGGGCACAGAGTCTTAGGTAGTAGACGGCCCTCACCTATGTACAAGAATATAACTACTATAATACTACTCCTATGTACAAGAATATAACTAATATAATACTACTCCTATGTACAAGAATATAACTACTATAATACTGCTCCTATGTACAAGAATATAACTACTATAATACTGCTCCTATGTACAAGAATATAACTACTATAATACTACCTCCTATGTACAAGAATATAACTACTATAATACTTCTCCTATGTACAAGAATATAACTACTATAATACTACCTCCTATGTACAAGAATATAACTACTATAATACTGCTCCTATGTACAAGAATATAACTACTATAATACTGCCCCCCTATGTACAAGAATATAACTACTATAACACTGCTCCTATGTACAAGAATATAACTACTATAATACTGCTCCTATGTACAAGAATATAACTACTATAATACTGCTCCTATGTACAAGAATATAACTACTATAATACTACCTCCTATGTACAAGAATATAACTACTATAATACTTCTCCTATGTACAAGAATATAACTACTATAATACTACCTCCTATGTACAAGAATATAACTACTATAATACTGCTCCTATGTACAAGAATATAACTACTATAATACTGCCCCCCTATGTACAAGAATATAACTACTATAACACTGCTCCTATGTACAAGAATATAACTACTATAATACTGCTCCTATGTACAAGAATATAACTACTATAATACTGCTCCTATGTACAAGAATATAACTACTATAATACTACCTGCTATGTACAAGAATATAATTACTATAATACTGCTCCTATGTACAAGAATATAACTACTACAATAATACCTCCTATGTATAAGAATATAACTACTATAATACTACTCCTATGTACAAGAATATAACTACTATAATACTGCCCCTATGTACAAGAATATAACTACTATAATACTACTCCTATGTACAAGAATATAACTACTATAATACTGCTCCTATGTACAAGAATATAACTACTATAATACTGCTCCTATGCACAACAATATAACTACTATAATACTACCTCCTATGTGCAATATTATAACTACTATAATACTGCCTCCTGTGTACAAGTACAGTATACAACTACTATTCGTGTACAGTATATTACTACATACTTTATCTTAGTCTTTGTGTATAGATTTCTGCACTGATATCATTGTCTCTCCGGTGAGGCTATATATGGCGCACACAGGCTGTACAGTCAGAATCCTTATTATTTCCTTGCACAGTCAGGAGTTTTCATTTGGATCTGTCCGTTTTCATTATCGCCAGTTATTCAGACAGATGAGTGTTAGATAAGTTGCATAATCCTATTTGTCTGATAATAATGGCAGATAAAGCCGCGCACTTCTACGGGTTGATGATATTAATCGGCACTTTCTATTCTCGGAGACCTCGCTCTCATTGTCACCTTGGACGCTTCGTGGAGTTGATTTTGCCTGGAGATATAAACACTAATAGTATATCTGATTGTATATAAGACGAGGACTCTCTGTGTAATCCTGCCATGTGACTAAAGGTACAGGTGGGGGATGGGGGGAAGCGCTATAGATTTACACCTTGGCTCAGTTTTTCTATGATATTTAATGTGGTGAAATTCCAAGATATTATGGTTGCACATCCTCGCTCCTGATATGTCCGGTATTAATACTTGTATATTCTGTAAATTTACTATTCTATAGGCTGTTCCTTGATAACTGTGCACTGAGCCGTTCCTCTGTTACTTTTCCTGACTACTTATTTCTAAATTGACAACGCGGTGTTACCGTTCCCATTCCCATGATCTTGCCATGGGGCGACATACTCCTTTCGCCTCATGGCAGATGCGTCTCTGTTAACATTCCCATTTTCAGCAGAATTCATCCTTACCCAGCTTGGATACTGTCAGACTGTGCAGGGGCTGACCCCCAAATAACAACACCCAGATGACAATAAGTTCAGATACATTCTGGAGTTGTATCAGAGAAAGAAACACAAAACGTTCTAGAACAAGATGTAGAATTATTGTGCAAGTATAGATATATCTGGAGAGGTGACACAAGGTTCATATTAACATGTGCAGAGGAAGCTCAAGTGACCTGGGGGGACTCCGGAGCCCTGGAGCTCAGTCACACCTTCAGGTATATGTATATCGGTTTTATTTATACCTTACACATACAAATCTGTTACATCTTCTATTTTCTATGTACTCATGTATTCATGTATTTGTTTAAGTATACTATACAATCAATACTCGCAACATTGTCCGCGACCCCCTCCCTCCTTGCGCGACCCACCTGCAGCGCGTCTCTGGCCCCTCAACTATTTCTGCTACCCTGGTCTTCCTTTTCTCCCCCTGCCGCGAAACCCTGGCTCCCCCCCTTCCCCCTGACATCCCAGCCTCCCCTCCCACTTCCCCTGCCCCGCCTGCACCCACAAGCCCGTGCTCCTCACCCCTGCTACCCCAGTCTCCCCCTCCTCCCCCCTGGACTCGTACTGCGACTGCAGCCTCCCCCTCCCCGTGCCTCCCAGCCGCGACCCTGGTGCCCCCCCAAACCCCACTCCCCTGCTGGCATATGCAACACCATGTTTCTCGTGTCGCGTGGCACCCCGGGTGAGCAGCTATGGCTCCACCTCCTGTATTGGCCGCTCCAATCCCAGATTGGCATGAAGGGTCAGTGGCCAGCCTGCACCTCCACAGCACCACCCCCTCCGTCGCATGGTCCAATCGGGTAACAGCGCGCATGGCTGACGTCATCGCAGGTCCTTCAGCCTCCGCCGGCATCCCGGCATCCGACAGTGATGTTAATGCACCTATCCTTCTTTCGGGGTGCCATTGGAGGTATGTGTCAAATTTCACTGTAATCCTTTGGGGCACTTCGGCGTGATTTATGAACAAACATCCAAACACACAAACACACAAACCCACAAACATCCAAACACACAAAGTTTCACATTTATAATATTAGTAGGATGGAATATTTTATGAATTTTATGAATTTTTTAGTTGGCCTGATGAAGACGCGGGTGCGGTGCTGAAACGTATTGCCTGGCTCCTCAAATAAACTATTTTCTTCATCCCATCCCTTGTGCTTCCTGAATCCTAGCAATGCTCAAGCGCCACAGTTGTTTTCCCTTCATTCCTGTTCCAATTACACAGATCTATCCGGTCTGTGGTCTCGGGGGAGCGGCAGCTTGTAAGCGATTCCCTACTCTCCGCCAGGTGAACAGCTGTCTATAAGCCTCACATTATCCATACTCATACTGTATACACTACACCATGCGGTGCCGATCTGATAATATTTTCATCCAGAGATCTGATTCTATTTGTCTATTTATCAATCATATCTATTTATCTATCGTATATGTATGTAATAGAACAAGCAGCATTCCAGTAAGTCACTGTCAATTTCAAATTTCCTATCTATCTATCTATCTATCTATCTATCTATCTATCTATCTATCTATCTATCTATCTCTTATCTATCTATTTATCTATCTATCTATCATCTACTTCTATTTATCTATCTCATTCTATTTGTCTATCTCTCAATCATATCTATCTCTCAGTTTATATCTTGAATCAAGGGTTGAGTGATCGGGATCGGAAAAGATCGGATTCCGATCGGCGATCAAGTAAATTTCACGATCGAGATCGGAATTCCGACCCGATCTTTTCCAGTGGGATCGAGATCGGAGGTTATCTCAAGATCGGCTCAACCCTAAAAGTGACTTTTCCCATAGAAAAGTATTGACTAGGGTTGAAGATCGGGATCAGAAAAGATCGGATTCCGATCGGCATTTCACGATCGAGATCGGGATCGAGATCGGCTGGAAAATGATCGGAAATCAGATTTTAAAATCGATCTTGAAATCTTAAGATCGGCTCAACTCTAATCTTGATAATATAATTGTCAGGGGTGTCTCTTCATCCGCTGCTTCTTTAAGGTTACTGTGACAACTTCGGGATGCTTTTCTGTTGTATTCTTCCATGTCTTGACCAATCCCCAGCTACAGAGCCCACTCTATATAAGACCACTCCCTTTTGATCCAGGTGCCGACTAATTTAGTTTGCCCCCTAGTTTGGCTCATTACTGTGAATACTTGTTTGATTACTGACCTCGGGCTCACTCCTTGGATTCCCTTTTTGCCTCCTGATTCTGCTTTGACATTCCCCGTTGGATTTGTGACCCATGACTTTTTTCCCGGATATTGGCTTTGTTTCTTGTTTCTCCTGGTTTTTTAACCCTGCTGGTACAACTTCTCTGGTCTCTGCGCCACTTTGTAAGTTGGACCTTGTGTTGGATTCTGCAGCAGTGTATTGATTATTATTACATTTATGTGTTTGATAACAATACAAATTCCCAGATTCCAAGTCCATCTCTCTTTGCGAAGAGCTCTGGTGAATTCATCTGGGGATCTGTTTACTGCTTGCAGTTATCAGCCAATTTCATGTTATTGCTTTTAATATGGCCTTGCATCTAACCATAACAAGAATAATCAGCATTCCGGCAAATTGGATTATAATCTATCTATCTATCTATCTATCTATCTATCTATCTATCTCCTATCTATCTATCTATCTATCTATCTATCTATCTCCTATCTATCTATCTATCTATCTATCTATCTATCTATCTATCTCCTATCTATCTATCTATCTATCTATCATCTATCTACTTATTGCATGGCTTTTACAGGATTACCACAAGGAGGCTTATTTTCTTATTTTCTATGGCACGTCTTAATTTATGCCCAATTTAAACTTGAAAATCTTCTTGAAACCCAGTAAAAGTTGGTATTGAGATCATACAGGGGCATTTTACTTGTTCCGTGTACATAGAGTATACAATATATAACAGATACAGGCACATTCATGTCATTTTTGTCATACAGATTTCACATTGCAATTCTCATCATTATAGGAATCTACTGTAGACAGCGATTCCGAGAAAGCTCTGGACTGAAAATAAAAATTGTGCCCAAAATTTATTAATTGTTGCTCCTTAAGCGCCAACCTATTCTGTAGCGCTGTACAGAGATTGTTTCCATTCACAATCTGACAGGGCCAGGTTCATAGGCAGCCATTTACATATCACATTTTTTGGTGTATTTTTTCGGTTATACCAATTGATTGGGTTCCACCTGAAACTACTGACAGGTTAGGAACGCTGAATAAAAGGGAAATGTTTTGGCTCTTTAAATTGAACACAATGCATCCAACTGGACTAAATATAGCGTCAGAAGACGTGAATAAATAGGTAAACTATGCCAGCCATTCAGAGTGTGGATATCTTCTGGTTCAAAGTCTAGTTTTATCTTGTGCATTTAAATACCTTGTTTATATTTATATTAATACCTTTTTTCTGTTGCACTATTAGTCATCTCTAAATATTATTATTTTTACCTTAAGGTTTTTTTTTTTTTTTTTAAATACCTAATTTACACGCTGAGAACATATATCATTCATTCCCGTGGGTTAAAGGTGCACTGCGCATGTGTAAGATCTTCTATGCGTTCCACGGTGAAACGCATATGACGTACTTCTGGCCCACCGTCTACCAAACAGGAAGTGGAGTTGAGAGCCGGGTTTTATGCACAGACACGGCACGTTACTTTAAATAGGACGGTTCAGCCCCTCAACCACTATGTTTGAGCTACCCAGCGTAAAGGTAAGAGGCTAATCTCAGCTCCTTGTCTGTTCTTTTTTTTTAAGACTTAGTTTCTCGGGCGTAGTCTTGCTGCGGGGAGTTGCAGCAGGTTGTGGCTATTGTGAAAACCTTGTAACATGGTGTTTCAGGAAAGATGTTTTGTCTTTTATTCCTTTTTATTTTAATCTACTGTTAACACATATTGTGTACTAAGTCTATCTCTAGATTTGATCATTGCTATTATTTTAAATATGGTCTTGTACTGGCTTGTTTTTTTACTGGCTTGGTTTTTATTAGAGATGAGCGAACACTAAAATGTTCGAGGTTCGAAATTCGATTCGAACAGCCGCTCACTGTTCGAGTGTTCGAATGGGTTTCGAACCCCATTATAGTCTATGGGGAACATAAACTCGTTAAGGGGGGAAACCCAAATTCGTGTCTGGAGGGTCACCAAGTCCACTATGACACCCCAGGAAATGATACCAACACCCTGGAATGACACTGGGACAGCAGGGGAAGCATGTCTGGGGGCATAAAAGTCACTTTATTTCATGGAAATCCCTGTCAGTTTGCGATTTTCGCAAGCTAACTTTTCCCCATAGAAATGCATTGGCCAGTGCTGATTGGCCAGAGTACGGAACTCGACCAATCAGCGCTGGCTCTGCTGGAGGAGGCGGAGTCTAAGATAGCTCCACACCAGTCTCCATTCAGGTCCGACCTTAGACTCCGCCTCCTCCGGCAGAGCCAGCGCTGATTGGCCGAAGGCTGGCCAATGCATTCCTATGCGAATGCAGACTTAGCAGTGCTGAGTCAGTTTTGCTCAACTACACATCTGATGCACACTCGGCACTGCTACATCAGATGTAGCAATCTGATGTAGCAGAGCCGAGGGTGCACTAGAACCCCTGTGCAAACTCAGTTCACGCTAATAGAATGCATTGGCCAGCGCTGATTGGCCAATGCATTCTATTAGCCCGATGAAGTAGAGCTGAATGTGTGTGCTAAGCACACACATTCAGCACTGCTTCATCAAGCCAATACAATGCATTAGCCAGTGCTGATTGGCCAGAGTACGGAATTCGGCCAATCAGCGCTGGCCAATGCATTCTATTAGCCCGATGAAGTAGAGCTGAATGTGTGTGCTAAGCACACACATTCAGCACTGCTTCATCAAGCCAATACAATGCATTAGCCAGTGCTGATTGGCCAGAGTACGGAATTCGGCCAATCAGCGCTGGCTCTGCTGGAGGAGGCGGAGTCTAAGGTCGCTCCACACCAGTCTCCATTCAGGTCCGACCTTAGACTCCGCCTCCTCCGGCAGAGCCAGCGCTGATTGGCCGAAGGCTGGCCAATGCATTCCTATGCGAATGCAGACTTAGCAGTGCTGAGTCAGTTTTGCTCAACTACACATCTGATGCACACTCGGCACTGCTACATCAGATGTAGCAATCTGATGTAGCAGAGCCGAGGGTGCACTAGAACCCCTGTGCAAACTCAGTTCACGCTAATAGAATGCATTGGCCAGCGCTGATTGGCCAATGCATTCTATTAGCCCGATGAAGTAGAGCTGAATGTGTGTGCTAAGCACACACATTCAGCACTGCTTCATCAAGCCAATACAATGCATTAGCCAGTGCTGATTGGCCAGAGTACGGAATTCGGCCAATCAGCGCTGGCCAATGCATTCTATTAGCCCGATGAAGTAGAGCTGAATGTGTGTGCTAAGCACACACATTCAGCACTGCTTCATCAAGCCAATACAATGCATTAGCCAGTGCTGATTGGCCAGAGTACGGAATTCGGCCAATCAGCGCTGGCTCTGCTGGAGGAGGCGGAGTCTAAGGTCGCTCCACACCAGTCTCCATTCAGGTCCGACCTTAGACTCCGCCTCCTCCGGCAGAGCCAGCGCTGATTGGCCGAAGGCTGGCCAATGCATTCCTATGCGAATGCAGACTTAGCAGTGCTGAGTCAGTTTTGCTCAACTACACATCTGATGCACACTCGGCACTGCTACATCAGATGTAGCAATCTGATGTAGCAGAGCCGAGGGTGCACTAGAACCCCTGTGCAAACTCAGTTCACGCTAATAGAATGCATTGGCCAGCGCTGATTGGCCAATGCATTCTATTAGCCCGATGAAGTAGAGCTGAATGTGTGTGCTAAGCACACACATTCAGCACTGCTTCATCAAGCCAATACAATGCATTAGCCAGTGCTGATTGGCCAGAGTACGGAATTCGGCCAATCAGCGCTGGCCAATGCATTCTATTAGCCCGATGAAGTAGAGCTGAATGTGTGTGCTAAGGAGGCGGAGTCTAAGGTCGGACCTGAATGGAGACTGGTGTGGAGCGATCTTAGACTCCGCCTCCTCCAGCAGAGCCAGCGCTGATTGGCCGAATTCCGTACTCTGGCCAATCAGCACTGGCTAATGCATTGTATTGGCGTGATGAAGCAGTGCTGAATGTGTGTGCTTAGCACACACATTCAGCTCTACTTCATCGGGCTAATAGAATGCATTGGCCAGCGCTGATTGGCCGAATTCCGTACTCTGGCCAATCAGTGCTGGCCAATGCATTCTATTAGCTTGATGAAGCAGAGTGTGCACAAGGGTTCAAGCGCACCCTCGGCTCTGATGTAGGAGAGCCGAGGGTGCACTTGAACCCTTGTGCACCCTCAGCTCTGCTACATCAGAGCCGAGGGTGCGCTTGAACCCTTGTGCACACTCTGCTTCATCAAGCTAATAGAATGCATTGGCCAGCGCTGATTGGCCAATGTATTCTATTAGCCTGATGAAGTAGAGCTGAATGTGTGTGCTAAGCACACACATTCAGCTCTACTTCATCGGGCTAATAGAATGCATTGGCCAGCGCTGATTGGCCAGAGTACGGAACTCGACCAATCAGCGCTGGCTCTGCTGGAGGAGGCGGAGTCTAAGATCGCTCCACACCAGTCTCCATTCAGGTCCGACCTTAGACTCCGCCTCCTCCAGCAGAGCCAGCGCTGATTGGCCGAATTCCGTACTCTGGCCAATCAGCACTGGCTAATGCATTGTATTGGCTTGATGAAGCAGTGCTGAATGTGTGTGCTTAGCACACACATTCAGCTCTACTTCATCGGGCTAATAGAATGCATTGGCCAATCAGCGCTGGCCAATGCATTCTATTAGCGTGAACTGAGTTTGCACAGGGGTTCTAGTGCACCCTCGGCTCTGCTACATCAGATTGCTACATCTGATGTAGCAGTGCCGAGTGTGCATCAGATGTGTAGTTGAGCAAAACTGACTCAGCACTGCTAAGTCTCTGCATTCGCATAGGAATGCATTGGCCAGCCTTCGGCCAATCAGCGCTGGCTCTGCCGGAGGAGGCGGAGTCTAAGGTCGGACCTGAATGGAGACTGGTGTGGAGCGATCTTAGACTCCGCCTCCTCCAGCAGAGCCAGCGCTGATTGGTCGAGTTCCGTACTCTGGCCAATCAGCGCTGGCCAATGCATTCTATTAGCCCGATGAAGTAGAGCTGAATGTGTGTGCTTAGCACACACATTCAGCTCTACTTCATCAGGCTAATAGAATACATTGGCCAATCAGCGCTGGCCAATGCATTCTATTAGCTTGATGAAGCAGAGTGTGCACAAGGGTTCAAGCGCACCCTCGGCTCTGATGTAGCAGAGCTGAGGGTGCACAAGGGTTCAAGTGCACCCTCGGCTCTCCTACATCAGAGCCGAGGGTGCGCTTGAACCCTTGTGCAGCCTCGGCTCTGCTACATCAGAGCCGAGGGTGCGCTTGAACCCTTGTGCACACTCTGCTTCATCAAGCTAATAGAATGCATTGGCCAGCACTGATTGGCCAGAGTACGGAATTCGGCCAATCAGCGCTGGCCAATGCATCCCTATGGGAAAAAGTTTATCTCACAAAAATCACAATTACACACCCGATAGAGCCCCAAAAAGTTATTTTTAATAACATTCCCCCCTAAATAAAGGTTATCCCTAGCTATCCCTGCCTGTACAGCTATCCCTGTCTCATAGTCACAAAGTTCACATTCTCATATGACCCGGATTTGAAATCCACTATTCGTCTAAAATGGAGGTCACCTGATTTCGGCAGCCAATGACTTTTTCCAATTTTTTTCAATGCCCCCAGTGTCGTAGTTCCTGTCCCACCTCCCCTGCGCTGTTATTGGTGCAAAAAAGGCGCCAGGGAAGGTGGGAGGGGAATCGAATTTTGGCGCACTTTACCACGTGGTGTTCGATTCGATTCGAACATGGCGAACACCCTGATATCCGATCGAACATGTGTTCGATAGAACACTGTTCGCTCATCTCTAGTTTTTATGATTTTTTATGTTATTTTTGTGTGATATTTCTGTTTTATATTTTCCATGTCTTGTGTTTTTAAACAGTTTATGCACTTGATAAAGGGCATTTAGGTCCGAAACACGGTGAGTCTGTGTTGTGCACTCCAGTTTTTTCCCAATAAATCTATTGACCTGTGAGCGCGGTCCTTTTGGTTTTTTACATTTTGTGGTGTATGGGAAGAAACCTACATATAGACAAGGATGCAAATGTTCATCCATCAGATTCGAACCCAGGTTCCCAGGCTGGATTCCCAAAGGTGACAATGACTATTGACTACCACTAGAGTTGAGTGATCGGGATCGGAAAAGATCGGATCCCGATCGGTGCTCGAGCAAATTTCACGATCGGATCGGGATTGGCTGGAAAATCGGATTTTAAAATCGATCCTGAAATTTCAAAATCGGCTCAACCCTAACTACCACTAACATGCCGACATGGACTGTCACCCAGGTACAGCCCGCTATATACAGGCAATGGATGACTTACAGCCCCATTATTCTGACACCAGATCTCCCTTTCTTTTTTCTTTTTCTGGCTTTTCAAAATTGCAGTTCCAGCATTCTGTACATGAATCAGACTGATCTGGATGAACAAAGCTATAAGATGATCCTGGTGTATTTAGTTATCTTCCTGTCTTTTCCGGGGTGCCGTGTATCCTCGCTGTGGCGGCAGAGCTCCGTCATGTGCCCGCTCTACACGTGTTTAGCCGATCATCCCTTATTTCTCGCCGCTGTGAAGAATTAATGAGAGTTCCTTTACCTTCAGTGATCCGCTCAGTAAACTCACCTCATGTAGGCAGTGACAGGTGCGATTAGCATTTACTACGTGACGACTTTAATTTTAAGTGAACGCTTTTCCAGCACATGACATTTTCTCTCCAGACCTGCAATCTTACCCGGCACTATAAACAGAGGAAAAATAGGTCATGAGAAGACAGAGCCGCGGGCCGGGGGAAAGTCTCAGCTGCAAATGCCATGACAGGGCGCCATGGATGTGTATGACAGAGGTCTGATCGACAGCCGTAATGAGAACTGACTGCCCAATAGACAGACGACACGGACGGGCATATATATCTGCACCAGCCATGATGCCGAGACACATAAGTTATTGTTAGAACAGGATAGGAAATATCAGGTTTGTGTAACAAATAGCAATGGACTATATATGAGCTTAGTGATGTAGCAGAGCTGAAGCTGTTATTTGCACCAGACATATCATGTCATGTCATTTTCAAGATGCGTGTACATGAGGAGTAACACCGCTGCACAATGTGATTTGCGTTGAACATGGTTAGTGTTTTTATCTTTCTTTTTGTAGTTTGCGGTTCTGGTGGTTGTAGACTCGCTGACCACACACAGTGAGTAGAGGAGAAACTGCTCATAAGAAAGATGTGATTCATGATTGAAAGCAACAATCCCACTCAAACTCACAGATGTGGCCTTCCTTATCTTTCCCATTGGCTCAAGAGACTATATCCATGAGATGACTGTCTAAACGTGTATATTGGGGTTGAGCCGATCATGAGATTTCAGAATCCATTTTAAAATCCGATTTACAATAATTTTCCAGCCGATCCCGATTGCGATTGTGAAATTTGCTTGATCGCCGATCGGGATACGATCTTTCCTGATCCCGATCGCTTAACTCTAGTCAATGCTTTTCTATAGGAAAAGTCACTTTTGGGGTTGAGCCGATTTCAAAATCCAATTTCCGATCATTTTCCAGCCGATCCCGATCGTTAAATTTGCTCTATCGGCGATCGGGATCCAATCTTTCCCGATCCCGATCGCTCAACCCTAGTGGGTATGTGTGACCACCCAGTGGTTATGATGTGTGTTGCGTCCTACTGAGGGTTTTGCTAGTACATTTGTGCTGGTTCTATTCAGTATGGCTAACTGGAACTATAAAGTCGAGAACTGCACCTTTCCTAGAGACCATGGCGTGGTCTCCTATCTGTGTGCACAGTGTGTACAGGCCTGTAGCAGTACAGTAGAACCTGCATTATATCCCCTGCAGAATTTGATGACTCAGTCCTCCAATGATAAGTAGACGACTCTGCTGAACCCACCTGCTTTAATAATGCAGTCCCAACATAAAGTCGTCTTCTGGCCCCACGTTCAATAAGGAGATGGCTGTGCTGTTCTGTCCCAGCCTACACAGCAAAGCCAAAAACAGAGCTGTACATTTTTAAAAAGAGAACCTTCACATCACCTCCACCAATTGCAGCTCTTTGCATTTTTTAATAGCTGCTAATCCACTGATCCTCTCACATTTTGAATTTTTTCTCTAGCCCCCACCATTCCAGAACAATTGTTGCAATTAATTTTGACACCTGGTATACTATATATACTGTCAATTGGGCAGTGTCAAGCTGGAAAAGGCAAGGGGGCATGATTCTGAGTTCTAACACTGTCCGCCTCCGATTGGACACTGTCAGGGCTCGGGAACACCCCCCACCCTTGCCTGCTCCTTCTTGTGACCGCCCACTTGACAGTAGAGAGAATAAATAGTATATCAAGCGCTAAACTAACTGCACTCAGAAAAGAATGGTAAAAATTCAAGAGGCAGCCTATAAGAGGATGCAAAGGACGGGAGCAGGTGGAGGTAATGGAGGGTCCTCTTTAAAGACAAGGTAATTAAGATTTCCAACAATTACGAAGGTAAAAAAGGTAAAGGTAAGAAAAATGTCAAAATCTTTTAGCAATTGAAGTCGGAAAAAACTCTATTGTAACAGAAATACACTTAATAAATGTGAGCTGCGCTTTTCTGCGGCTGTCACTATATAATTATTGTGTCGAGTGTTACTTAGCAGCTCTGAAAACATCGGAGAAAGCTTTTCCTGGCGTCGTGTGGGATGAGCCCGCCTGATCTTTTGTGTTACGGGTTGAGGAGTTGAAGATGGAACCTTTCAGTCACATTCAATAAAGTTTTACCAGCGTCAGGTGAATTTTTTTGTGGAGATAGAGTTTCTGACAAAGTGAGTAATTAATGGGCCGGCGATGCGAAAGATAAAGGACGGAGATCTGGCCAAGGGACGTGACCTTCATGATCCTCTTGATTATGAATATCACCAGAGAATACTAAGATGTATTTTAGAAATTTGCTCGTCTGGGAAGAAGAAATATAGAATCTTGTTTTATCGGATTCTCTAAATCTCTAAAAGGAGAACAATCCGTAAGTAGGTCATAAAGGGGGTTCTGCATTTAGAGTCATTGCTTTGGAGCCAATAGAGCTACATTGTATTTTGTTTGCCAAGGACTTGGAATCGAGATCAAGTGTGATCATCTGATCGCCTCCGTTGTTGCATTTTAAAATTATGGGGCAGATAAACTAAAATTGTCAAATTTTTAGACAATGTAAAACTGCACAAGATTTTCCAACGTGTCTAAGGGCAGGTTCACAACTGCGCCCAGTCTCTGGTTTAGCCAATCCGGACGGCTGCCGGCTTCTGGACAGGAGATGGAAACCCGGCGGTCAGCTTTCAAACTCATTCACTTGAATGGGTTTGCAGAGGTGACCGCCCATGTGCGTCTTTTTTAACCGGACAAAGTCCTGCATGTCCGACTTTGTAATACCTAAAACACAGAATGCTCGACTAGCTTATAAGGGAATTACTAGAGGAACAATTTCCCAGAAAATGCTGGTGAATCTTGGGGAGAGGGGCACAACAAGACAGTGAGCCCTAAGCTGAAACCCCCTGCTGTACCTTTTTGCTTGCAGGTCCTGTCCTAAGCAATAGGTGACAACTAGTCGACAAGACCTTCCTATATATAAGTGGCAAGACAGAACACAGACAAGACAAACTACAACAAAGGTAGGTCAGATATCCAAGGGTCTGGTAACAGTCAAGCAATGCAGTACAGAATCGTAATCCAAGAGCATAGCACAAGTGAAGCCAAGGGGTAGAGATCAGTAATACAATAGCAGCAGAAAGAGGAGCTTAGCAGGGAAAATGTCTAAGGACATAATCACAATAGCCAGCAAGCCTGTGTGGGCTGATAGCCTGTATATATATGAAGCCCAGGACCTGCCCTAGGCTTGATTGGTAGACAGGCAGTCAATTCCACAGGCAAATCTACAATTAACTATTTGATGAACAAAAGGAAACAAAGTGCAGGAGATGGGTGTGGTGGAAACTCAACCACAAAGGACAAGCAAAGAATCAAACTGAACACGCCTCCTGCGCCGCAACGTGCAAGCGTAGGGTGGCACGGAGACCAGAACGGGCAGAGACGTTACACAGCAGACCTTGAGACTGCTATCTACACATCAACCCTAAAAGAAAATACTAAAAAATAAAGTAGTAAAAAAATAAAATAAAATAAAAAAAATCATTAATGCAAAAATTCTACGGAATAAACCAAACCATTGAGAACTTTTATTCTTTAAATGTAAGAGTTCTGAACTTTCCATTGAGCTAGCACCGACCCGCTGGTATAGAATCTCAGATACTTTTATATCTGGTTTCCTGAAAATGTTATTCTAATCTCCGGAGAAATAAACCAGAAGAGCAATAAATAAAGCGACAGTAAAAGAGTCTATGAGGTCAGGAACAAACTTAAAGAGTTTCCTGAGTAATACAATAGAGAAGAAGGAAAAGCTGAACAGAAAGAGTTTACAAAAAGGAGCTGAAGGCCATTTCTGCCCCTAAGAAAGATTGTCCCCCTGGGCCTTGTAATGATTTCGGCAGAAGACGGGAGGTGTTAACAAGATCACTTTCCCTTAGCCTTGACAGACAGATCTTCACCTTAATGTACACGAGACACAATGAGGGGGAACATATTGTAAATGGATGGAAGTAATGGGATATTTATTTACGGTGGCTACGAGGGGAAGTCTATCCTCGGGAGATATTGCAGGAGGAAATGTCAGTGGAGATTAGTGGGAAGACGACAAATAAAACCTAAAGACCAATCACTCTGCATGGGTCTCTGCAGTCTCCAAAAACTTTTTACATCATTTCTTAAAGTATATTCTTCAAGTTTTAGCTAAGATATGTCTCTGTGTGTAACATCTGTCACCAGAGATGGAGATTCTCCAAGTCTCCATTGGTTTGGAACTGGCCAGATGATGGTGCTCAGGAATTTCCCCATTATTCACCCTTAAAGGGATCCTATCATTAAAAGTCAATTTTTTGTCCCTAACACGTAGGAATAGCCTTAAGAAAGGCTATTCTTCTCCTACTTTCAGGTGTCTTCTCCGCGCCGCCGTTCGGTATATAATACGGTTTTCGTTGATCAACAAATGAGTTCTCTCACAGCACTGGAGCGGGCACCAGCACTCAAACAGCACTGGGGGTATCCCCAATGCTGCGTGGGAACTCTCCAGCGCCACCTCCATCTTCTTCAGGAACGGGTCTTCTTCGCGTCTTCTTTCGGAAGTGGCTTCAAACTTCTAAGCTGTGTGCTGTGTTAGCAGCCATTTTCTTGCGGCCTGTGGGCATGTGTAGTCGGCTTTGCTCTAGACCCAAGGCCTAGAGGTTTGAAGCCACTTCTGGAAGAAGACCCGTTCCTGAAGAAAATAGAGGCGTCGCTGGAGAGTTCATTGGGGACGCCCCCAGTGCTATTTGAGCGCTGAAGACCGCCCCAAGTGCTACGAGAGAACTCATTTGCATACCAAGATAAACCGGATTATATACCGAACGGTGGCCCAGAGAAGACATCTAAAGGTAGGAGAAGAATAGCCTTTCTTAAAGCTATTCCTACGTGTTAGGGACAAAAAAAAATACTTTTAATGATAGGATCCCTTTAACTCCCATAAAACAGTATATATGGGAAGAATATGCAAATCTGCCTTCCATGATGTAATTAGGAAGACAGTTGCTGCCTCAGTATTGCAAACTAATAGAGGGCGCTCACTGGAATGTGCAAGCCTGTCTTATGTTAAGCCTTTAGCACTCCACTTTGCAAGGAACTATGGGAAGAATATGCAAATCTGCCTTCCAAGTCTCCACACACCTATATGGTGGTCTCTCCCTAAGGAGTGACAATATCCCCTTAACCCTGTCTAAGCCTCTCACCTCTACCAGGTTATAGTCCTCTCTACATCGAGCTGAAGAGATCCAAGTAGATCGAAACAGCTGTCCTCGATTGAGAGACTATACCTGGTAATAATCCCAGCGTCATTGCAAAACAAAGGCCTCTTGGAAGGTCGGGCATGATGCTAAAGGGAGCAGCCATTATTGGGTTATTTCACTGGAATCCTGTCATAAGACAGGCTTGCACATTCCAGTGAGCGCCCTCTATTGGTTTGCAATACTGAGGCAGCAACTGTCTTCCTAATTACATCATGGAAGGCAGATTTGCATATTCTTCCCATAGTTCCTTGCAAAGTGGAGTGCTAAAGGCTTAACAAGTCTCCACACACCTATATGGTGGTCTCTCCCTAAGGAGTGACAATATCCCCATAAAACAGTATAGTCTTTCCCATTCTTTGTCCCAGGTTACAGTCCCAAAATAGTTCAGTTGACAACAGTCCTGAATTTCCGAGATTTGTCCTGAATTTTTTGTGACAGTCTTGGGAAATTCAACATGTCCTGGCATGAAAATGGAGAGCTCCAGGGGTACAGCATGAATGTCCTGATTTTTACCGATCGAAGGTAAGTAGTGGTTGTTCTTAAGAAGCAATAGATCATTCAGGAAAGAAGTTATGGGTTGTTTTAGGAGAAATGGATGAAGCAGGAGGTTAGTTAGAAGATGGCAAGAGGTCGGAGTCAGGAGGAGAACAACAGGTACCAGGTGTACAAATCTATGGGTAACAAAAGAGCAATATCTGGGAATAAGACCCGGATCGAAGGTAGGATCAATCAGGGGTTAAGGTCAGGGTTGGTAGCACAAGAAGAAAAGCACGGTGAGGGTATGAACCTTAATATGCTGGCAAGGATTGGTAGGTAGGGGTGAGCCAATCTTGAGATTTCAGGATCAATTTTAAAATTCGATTTCCAATCTTTTTCCAGCCGATCCCAATCCCGATCGCGATCGTGAAATATGCTCAATCGCCGATTGGGATCCGATCTTTCCCGATCCCGATCGCTCAACCCTAATTGTATATTATATATACAGTAGGGTTGAGCCGATCTTGAGATTTCAAAATCCAATTTCCAATCATTTTCCAGCCAATCCAATTCCGATCGTGAAATGTGCTCAATCACCGATCGGGATCCAATCTTTCCCGATCCCGATTGCTCAACCATATTGGCCGGCCATTTCCGCTTTAAGCCAGGTATGACGCCATGAGGGAGCATTGGTTTTGGTCGATGTTGGCGCTCAGGTTCTTACCAATCGGAAGCCACAGCACTGAAGCTGAGAAAGGTGAATAACACTGTCAAGGCGATGCTAGGTCTAGGTTCACACTAGTGTTTGGCTTTCTGCTTAGGGTCTGCACGGGGACCCCAAAGATGGAGACCCTGTTTGCTTAAAAATTGGTTACAGGCAGAAACCTGGTGGACCCATAGGCTATAATGTGATCCGCCAGGTTTCTGCCCAGTTTCCGATGGTTTTATATTGAAACCCTTGCAGGACTTTTCTCTCTGACGATTTTAAGCAGATTCTGTGGTGGGGTCTCCAACACGGGTTTGAATCCAGCCTTAAAGGGGCTTACGGGGATGCTTTAAACACCATACTTACTACTCTACCAAAACAACTGGTAGGTTCCCACAAAAAAGAGCAACCTCCCGCCTGAATAAGACAAAGAGTAGCAAATCTCCCAAACTGAGCAGAATGCTCCATTGTCGGCAAGGGTCTTCATTATATTATACATGGGCACTTTATGTGACACTATGTCACAGTCACGACTCACAAAGGGGCACGGCTGGCATATTTCATATCCAGGTCACAAAAATGGAATGAAAAAGGGAAGGGGCTTGGAGCTTTGTAGAAGTTTTCGCACCACGTTCCGCATACTGGAGAGATTCTGATGGCAACAAGTAACTTTCTGACTTCTGTCAGGTTTAGTGATGTCGTGGATGTCTTCTTCATCTTCAGATTATAATCCACATATAATACCAGCCAGGTGGGATCCGGATATTGATGTGGATGGATTTGTATCAGTAGTGCAGCCTCATGCCTCGGAATACATCTGTGCTTTCCACTTGGGCTGGGGGATCATTCCTATATTTTCTAACAATCCAAGAAAAGCGGCCGAGACAGAATTGCTAGAAGATTCTTCATTGTACGTGGGACGACACAATCAGATAATGATGACCAGTTCATTAATCTCACAAGATGGATCCCCAAACCGCATGGTAATAGCGAGGCCGCGCTCTCATCTATTCTGACTCCCAGCAATTACATTATGATTCTGTCATTATTATAATCATCAATAATTTATAAAGGAGCGGCGCTGTGCGGGGGGAGGGGAAGAGCTGCAAACAACATGACAAATAGAGCTAGAACCCCGCACCCCGCATCGGAGCGCCAGATCGTCCAATATCTATGGATTAGCCAGCCTGAGGATTTCATTACCGTCACTCCATCAAAATAATAATATTAGAATGTGATACAGAAGAAATAATGGGGAAGAATGACAAGGAAAGGAGACAAATGTTCTCTGTCATATTTAGTAGTCATGCTATGTTATGCTTTTCCAAATCTATCTATCTATCTATCTATCTATCTATCTATCTATCTATCTCATTCTATCTATCTATCTATCTATCTATCTATCTATCTATCTATCTATCTCCTATCTATCTATCTATCTATCTATCTATCTATCTATCTATCTATCTCATTCTATCTATCTATCTATCTATCTCCTATCTATCTATCTATCTATCTATCTATCTATCTATCTATCTATCTATCTATCTATCTATCTATCTATCATCTATCTATCTCATTCTATCTATCTATCTATCTATCGATCTATCTCCTATCTATCTATCTATCTATCTATCTATCTATCTATCTATCTTATTCTATCTATCATATCTATCTATCTATCTATCTATCTATCTATCTATCTATCTATCTATCATCTATCTATCTATCTATCTATCTATCTATCTATCTATCTATCTCTCTCATTCTATCTATCTATCTATCATCTATCTATCATCTATCTATCTATCTATCTATCTATCTATCTTATTCTATCTATCATATCTATCTATCTATCTATCTATCTATCTATCTATCTATCTATCATCTATCTATCTATCTATCTATCTATCTATCTCTCTCATTCTATCTATCTATCTATCATCTATCTATCATCTATCTATCTATCTATCTCTCTCTCTCATTCTATCTATCTATCTATCTATCTATCTATCTATCTATCTATCATCTATCTATCTCCTATCTATCTATCTATCTATCTATCTATCTATCTATCTATCTATCTATCTCCTATCTATCTATCTATCTATCTATCTATCATCTATCTATCTATCTATCTATCTATCTATCTCCTATCTATCTATCTATCTATCTATCTATCCCATTGACATTGCACAATACATTAGAAAGCTCCTTATTCTACCTTTCGGAGACATTTCCTTCCCTCCCTGGTCTTAGACCTTCTGCTTTTAATTCACATCTTTAAATTATACATGAATAGAAGTGTCCATTACATCTCCCTCTCAATCCGTCATGTGCTAGCTGCAGATATACAGTACATACTTGTGTATATCGATGCAATTTGCCACTAAATATGCAGCTGGCTGGTATTTTACGCAGAGGTCATTTACTCCGTACATTTATTTCCATGTTATTTGTGCTTTTTCCTATTTTCTATTTCTAGCCCTCCCCGTCCACATTTCTTACAAATTATTTATATATGTAATAATATTTTACTCACTTACATTCATTTTATATTAATAGTTAATTCCAACTTTAAATATTCCTGGTTATATTACAGACTTTTAATTTCTTACAAGGGTCACATCTGCTTTTAATATTCATTTAATTTGCAAATAATATGCCTCATGTATACTGATGTTGTGCTATGCGGCACTATAGACTCCAGTCCCACCCAAAGCTGGAATGAAAAATCCTCTGGCTTGAGAATCAGGGTCAGCAGGTTGTGAACCCGTGGTGCTACTGGTTTGGCGTTTTGCCACCTCTAAGGGCATTGTGTAAGCAACATCCACCCTGTAACCCTATACAGGGATGTGGACTCTGCTGCGGGTACCTGATAGTGGTAGCAACTGGACCAGTTGGCCAAGACTTGCCAATGGACAGGCACAAGAATGGGCAAGTTCAGGTAGAAGGTCAAGGCAGGCAGCAAGGGTACCGAAGTCAGGCAAGGTAGTCAGGGCAAATAGTAAGGCTTCATAGACTGACTACATTGTCCATCATATAGTAGTACATTGGTGTTCTGGAGTATTACCATGCTACAGACTGGCCGAATAATACATAGTCACATGCACAGAATATGACTTATTGCAAAGTTTCATGTATATTTTATTACATTGATATATACTTCCCTCTTCATTTTGTATATGAGCCCTTGTTACTAATTGTATTATATATTGTAAAATGTTGTAAGAGGTTTCTTTTAGAACAAAATATAGCCTATGTAGCTGTATAGCCTGTTACTTATTATACTAGAACTAGTCTATAATATTCTCTTCTCACGGAGTATAATATGGTCCAGGTTATATTGAGGTTGATGAAGGCCCTGTCCATCTAACCTCTCATTGCATATACAGCAGAAGTGGCTGCAGACACATGTCCCTCTTCAATAAAGGCTTTCAGAGTTTGGGCTCCACAGCTGTACCATTCTGCAGCAATCCTCACTTCTTGCTTCTGCAGGCAAGGAGACTCCTTCTCCTCCTAAGTGGGCTACTCTGAAGATTGTATCCCATAAGATTCCCTATCATACCATCATCCGTCATCATCCTCAGGGTAGCAGTCCGGCCACTGGTCCTCAGGCCACTGGTCTGCTTGGACCTTCTTCCGACTCTGGTTTGAGCCCAGCTGACGGTACCAACAACACATACCTGCTCTGCTCAAGATGTCTCCATACAGAGCTTTTTTTTATTGGAGCCTTTTATGCTTTTCAATTGGTCTGGAACTTTCATTGCCTTCTTGCTCTACTTATGAACAGCTCTCTCCATTAGTGGAGCAACAGCACTATCTATGGTCACATTGTGCCACTAGACATATTTGCACATGCTGGGAACAGTAGAAGAGACCGGCAAAGAGGAACCAGACAGGTATACGGGGGTCTTACACTGTCAGTGTATAGCAGTGTTCACAAAGTAGGCTTAGGCCATGCCCCACATATACACTATCTATGTAAATTATGGCTGGTAGAATCAGTTTGTGCTGACAATGGGTTATAAAGGACCCCAGAACCTCACGGTGGTAGATTCCTATAAAAGCCTGCTGGGGTAGAGCCACTTTGTCACTAAGCCCTTTAGGGCTCCTTCAGAGGGCATTTTGTAAGTGGTCGCCCTAGTGTTCATCCTTTACTCCCTCTGGTTGCTATCTCTTGATGTAGTCCTAGTGTTATTGACAACTGATTTAGTAAGTCAGAGACAATCATGCAGGGCATCAAGGGTTGTGACAATAGCAGGAGGAAAGGCAAAAGGTCAGGGCAGGTAGCGCAGGTTCGGAGGTAAGAGACAGGCTGAGATCAGTAATTTGTGTAGAGCAGAGTAGAGGACAATAGATTGGCTATCGTCGGTAACAAGCCAAGGTCAATGGTGTGTAGAACAGACGGGAAACAGGAACCTTTGCATGGCTCTAATAAGCTAGGAACATTATTGCCCAGGCTCTATTTGATATGTGAGAATGTCTAATATACCCATATATGACAATCATTCGGAATACGCTTTTCTCATGGAGAGCATATAAACAGGTATTAGCCGGGGAAAGTATCTGCCTCCACGGAAGGGCATTCGGGAGGAGTGAGGGGTAAGAGGTAAGCTGGGATCCGTGCTTACTAGAATTACATCTCCCCTTGACAAACGTCTCATTTGACCTTCCCTATAATCTGGACGTGATGATACAAACCTGGCCATCGCACAGACGATTGATATTCTATTTGCTACTTTCCTTCACGATACAAAACAATTGATCAGAACATTTACGGCCTCCATTCCAAAAACATTACCGAAATGTTGGAAACTCACAACGACAAGAGGAGTTTTCTGTTGACAAGACTTCATTTATCACATCAGCTTGTAAAGTGCAGCCCTCCTCGAGCTCCTACCTCCTTGGCTAGAATTGATTCCATAGGAAATTAAACAAGACGTTCCCATCTCTGTTCCAGAAGATTAAGTTGAGAAATTTTGAGGTTTATCTGTGACTTGAACATGATTAATGGCCACATCCAACTGCAATTTGACTCCTTCTACCTGAAGAAACAAAAAGTTACATTTTTGACAGTCATTTCAGGTAACCAGATCTTCCGAATGTAAGAAAGTGAAAATAGTCACTTCTCGGAATATGTTCCATTTAGTCTAGAAGACGTTGGTAATCTTATGCCCTGGGCTGAAGTGGGATCTATAGGGAGAAACCCTGAGTTACTGTCTTGCATGAGTCTTGATTACCCATGCCTATAGGTTATATCTGGTATTGCAGCTGGTGGTTAACTTAACTTCTGCTACATCTGCAGATGGGGCAAACATGATGCCGGAGAGGCCAGAAACATTGCAGAGGGGAAGCTTTAGTATATTCTGGTCCTAAGGCCACATGCACATGTATGCATGGAGTCAGGCCATGAATCGATGGTACCATGGATACGGAAAAGGTTTAGTAGCAGTTTCCACAACGGTTTTGGAAATCACAACATCTCTGCTACGCATATTTTACCACAAAGTAGGGATGGGATTCACTAGAATCCTGTCCACTTTGGTGTGACTGTAAAGCTTTTCGTTTTTTTTTTCAGCAGTGTTTCTGCCACAGGAAGACCGAATGGTTTATGTCATGTGAGCCCAGGTCTTAAAGAAGAATTCCTCTTTTATATCCCCCTCCACCCCCGCCTCATTTCTACATGGGTGGTGTATGACTTTTAAGCTTGCCATTTATGCTATCTGGTAGATATGGTGCACCACATGACTTGCTTCTGAAAGACCAGAGGTCACTTTCTCACTCAGTGATATGGAACTCAGGATGTCAATGCCTTCCTATGAGAGCCTAGTTCTGAGTTCCCCGGGGATACATTGAAAGCCTGAGTACTGACTTAGTAAATAAGACAGTGACTTTGGGCAACACAGTTGCAGGTCACATGGAGCACCCTGGGGCACTATACAGTCCTATGAAAAAGTTTGGGCACCCCTATTAATCTTAATCATTTTTAGTTCTAAATATTTTGGTGTTTGCAACAGCCATTTCAGTTTGATATATCTAATAACTGATGGACACCGTAATATTTCAGGATTGAAATGAGGTTTATTGTACTAACAGAAATGTGCAATATGCATTAAACCAAAATTTGACCGCTGCAAAAGTATGGGCACCTCAACAGAAAAGTGACATTAATATTTAGTAGATCCTCCTTTTGCAAAGATAACAGCCTCTAGTCGCTTCCTGTAGCTTTTAATCAGTTCCTGGATCCTGGATGAAGGTATTTTGGACCATTTCTTTCTACAAAACAATTCAAGTTCAGTTAAGTTTGATGGTCGCCGAACATGGACAGCCCGCTCTCAAATGATCTGAAAACAAAGACTGTTCAACATAGTTGTTCAGGGGAAAGATACAAAAAGTTGTCTCAGAGATTCAACCTGTCAGTTTCCACTGTGAGGAACATAGTAAGGAAATGGAAGACCATAGGGACAGTTCTTGTTAAGCCCAGAAGTGGCAGGCCAAGAAAAATATCAGAAAGCCAGAGAAGAAGAATGGTGAGAACAGTCAAGGACAATCCACAGACCACTTCCAAAGAGCTGCAGCATCATCTTGCTGCAGATGGAGTCACTGTGCATCGGTCAACAATACAGCGCACTTTTCACAAGGAGAAGCTGTATGTGAGAGTGATGAGAAGGAAGCCGTTTCTACAAGCACGCCACAAACAGAGTTGCCTGAAGTATGCAAAAGCACATTTGGACAAGCCAGCTTCATTTTGGAAGAAGGTCCTGTGGACTGATGAAACAAAGATTGAGTTGTTTGGTCATACAAAAAGGCGTTATGCATGGTGTCCAAAAAAAACAGCATTCCAAGAAAAACACTTGCTACCCACTGTAAAATTTGGTGGAGGTTCCATCATGCTTTGGGGCTGTGTGGCCAATGCCGGCACCAGGAATCTTGATACAGTTGAGGGTCGCATGGATTCCACTCAGTATCAGCAGATTCTTGAGAATAATGTTCAAGAATCAGTGACGAAGTTGAAGTTACTCCGGGGATGGATATTTCAGCAAGACAATGATCCAAAACACCGCTCCAAATCGACTCAGGCATTCATGCAGAGGAACAATTACAATGTTCTGGAATGGCCATCCCAGTCCCCAGACCTGAATATCATTGAACATCTGTGGGATGATTTGAAGCGGGCTGTCCATGCTCGGCGACCAAACTTAACTGAACTTGAATTGTTTTGTAAAGAGGAATGGTCCAAAATACCTTCATCCAGGATCCAGGAACTGATTAAAAGCTCCAGGAAGCGACTAGAGGCTGTTATCTATGCAAAAGGAGGCTGTACTAAATATTAATGTCACTTTTCTGTTGAGGTGCCCATACTTTTGCACCGGTCAAATTTAGGTTTAATGCATATTGCACATTTTCTGTTAGTACAATAAACCTCATTTCAATCCTGAAATATTACTGTGTCCATCAGTTATTAGATATATCAAACTGAAATGGCTGCTGCAAACACCAAAATATTTAGAACTAAAAATGATTAATAGGGGTGCCCAAACTTTTTCATAGGACTGTATCTGCAGAATAACATGACTAGGAATAAAAGAAAAAATATGTCCTTGTACCGTGTTAGTCAGTGGATATGAAATGAAAGACATTTTTTGAGAGAAGTTCTCAGTAGTTGATAGCCATTAAAAAAGGTAACTTAAAAAGTTTTTCGATGACATATCGAGCTTTCGGGACTATAGAGGTCCCTTCATCAGGATGGTATAACACAATTTCTGAAGGTAGGCATATATATACACAGAGAAATGGAGTGTTAGATGAAAAATAGATGGAGAACAGAACACCAGGTAAATAAACAGTGAAAAAACATATATATCAGTTCACAGGAAAGTTCTCTGGGTTTATGGCTTCTTTGATCAGTGACGTGTTGTCTAGTGGTTGTAAAACGTCATAAAACCCTGGGCCTGGTTTAAACCCCTCTGAAGCGTGTTAAAGTTCACCATAAGTTTAACCTCCCATATGATGCGATCTTTTCTGCTCTTGAAATTCCCTCTCAGTACCAGGATCTTCATATCCTGGGTCATGTTATGATTTTCATTGCAGAAGTGTTTTGGCACAGGGAGGTCCATTCTCTGTTCTCTAATCGTATGTCTGTGTGAGTTCATCCTCATCCTAAGTGACTGTCCTGTCTCACCTACATACAGGCCCTCAGGACACTTAGTACACAATATCAAATACACTACATTAGGTGTGCTGCAGGTGAAGTTACCTGGGATCTTGTAGTGTCGATCAGAGTTCGGGATCAAAAAGGTATCAACTACTGAGGACTTCTCTCAAAAAATTTCTTTCATGACTAGGAATAGTAATCCTTACACCATCTCACTGAACCACCTATCTAGAAATAAGGAAGACAATAGAAAAAAGAGTTTAGTAGCCATTGTCTTATGTGGCAGAAATGCAAAGAGAAAATTAGAGAATATTACGCTGGTAGAGTCACAGAATAAGTGTGAGTGTAATGTCATAGAGTCACAGAATAGACATGACTGTAATGTAATAGAGTCACAGAATAGACAGAACTGTAACGTAATAGAGCCGCAGAATAGACATGACTGTAACGTAATAGAATCACAGAATAGACAGAACTGTAACGTAATAGAGTCACAGAATAGACAGAAGTGTAATGTAATAGAGTCACAGAATAGACATGACTATAATGTAATAGAGTCACAGAATAGACATGACTGTAATGTAATAGAGTCACAGAATAGACATGACTGTAACGTAATAGAGCCACAGAATAGACATGACTGTAATGTAATAGAATCATAGAATAGACATGACTGTAATGTAATAGAGTCACAGAATAGACATGACTGTAACATAATAGAGTCACAGAATAGACATGACTGTAATGTAATAGAGTCACAGAATAGACATGACTGTAATGTAATAGAGTCACAGAATAGACAGAAGTATAATGTAATAGAGTCACAGAATAGACATGACTGTAATGTAATAGAGTCACAGAACAGACAGAACTGTAATGTAATAGAGCCACAGAATAGACATGACTGTAACATAATAGAGCCACAGAATAGACATGACTGTAATGTAATAGAGTCACAGAATAGACAGAACTGTAACGTAATAGAGTCACAGAATAGACAGAACTGTAATGTAATAGAGTCACAGAATAGACATGACTGTAATGTAATAGAGTCACAGAATAGACATGACTGTAATGTAATAGAGTCACAGAATAGACATGACTGTAATGTAATAGAGTCACAGAACAGACAGAACTGTAATGTAATAGAGCCACAGAATAGACATGACTGTAACATAATAGAGTCACAGAATAGACATGACTGTAACATAATAGAGTCACAGAATAGACAGAACTGTAACGTAATAGAGTCACAGAATAGACAGAACTGTAACGTAATAGAGTCACAGAATAGACATGACTGTAATGTAATAGAGTCACAGAATAGACAGAACTGTAACATAATAGAGTCACAGAATAGACATGACTGTAATGTAATAGAGTCACAGAATAGACAGAACTGTAACATAATAGAGTCACAGAATAGACATGACTGTAATGTAATAGAGTCACAGAATAGACATGACTATAATGTAATAGAGTCACAGAATAGACAGAACTGTAATGTAATAGAGTCACAGAATAGACAGAAGTGTAATGTAATAGAGTCACAGAATAGACATGACTGTAACGTAATAGAGTCACAGAATAGACAGAACTGTAATGTAATAGAGTCACAGAATAGACAGAGCTGTAATGTAATAGAGTCACAGAATAGACATGACTGTAATGTAATAGAGTCACAGAATAGATATGACTGTAATGTAATAGAGTCACAGAATAGACAGAACTGTAACGTAATAGAGTCACAGAATAGACATGACTGTAACATAATAGAGCCACAGAATAGACATGACTGTAATGTAATAGAGTCACAGAATAGATATGACTATAATGTAATAGAGTCACAGAATAGACAGAACTGTAATGTAATAGAGTCACAGAATAGACAGAAGTGTAATGTAATAGAGTCACAGAATAGACATGACTGTAACATAATAGAGCCACAGAATAGACATGACTGTAATGTAATAGAGTCACAGAATAGATATGACTATAATGTAATAGAGTAACAGAATAGACAGAACTGTAATGTAATAGAGTCACAGAATAGACAGAAGTGTAATGTAATAGAGTCACAGAATAGACATGACTGTAACGTAATAGAGTCACAGAATAGACAGAACTGTAATGTAATAGAGTCACAGAATAGACAGAACTGTAATGTAATAGAGTCACAGAATAGACATGACTGTAATGTAATAGAGTCACAGAATAGATATGACTGTAATGTAATAGAGTCACAGAATAGACATGACTGTAACGTAATAGAGTCACAGAATAGACAGAACTGTAATGTAATACAGTCACAGATGCGCGCTTATTCTCTGCTATCTTTGATTATTGAAGTCTGTTGGTCGCTGAGACCTGATGCGTGCAGGAGATATTTTATCTCTAGATCTCAGAGCGCCGTCTCTTTAAGACATTAGCTTTATTATCCTCACTGCATCATAATCCATTGGACAATTTATCTAAGAAGCAGAATAACTCATTTTGCTCAGATCATTATTCTTCTCGTGTCAGAAAATCATTCAGGATAAAAAAAAAAGTTCTGATGTTTGGCAAAAAAAATTAAGCAAGTAATTTATCTTCTCATTAAACTCTCTGAGGAGCCGCCCAGGGGGCCCGATGGATCTTAGCTACACTATAGATGTAGATGTGCACAACAGTATTCTAGAGGAATCCATCGCACTGTTCATCCTGATCTACCTGGTTCAGCAATGCTACTGTTATAGTAAACACTGATACTTATCTAGGGACAGAGACCCGGAGAAGGTGACGTTGCTAAGGCCTGTGATTTGGGCTTCATTAATCATGTGGATGCATCAATGTCATGACATCGCCATCCCATGAGATACCTGAGGTCCAGTTACAAGAACAGTGGTGACTTGGGGCCGCTGACATCACAGAGGAAGCAGGAAGAAACCCAAATGCTGTGGCAGAGTCAAACTGCATAAATCAATAGGACAAGAATATAAGAAAAATTATAGTATATCTTATCAGTGAAAAATGCTTCCTTCTTCACAGGTTGTTTTCTCTTCTACTTCCCTTCTCTGGTAAATTGATTTTCACTATGAAATCTCTGTTATATATGCATTGAAGTAGCATGCACACCACATTCATCGGACTACACATATCTACTGTGAGAGAGTGAAGGGAGTGGTCTGGGAAGATAGGTATGTTCCAGCCAGGCAGCTAAAGGGTGTATGGTAAAGACCCACACCAGGGAGGACAGCTGGGTAATCAAGGCCTGATATTAGTCTGTGTGTGAAGACTAGGAGTGTGGCACCACACTGACAGAGCTGACCTGTCCAAACCGAATCTACACAGCAGGTACTGTGCCACCCGTTGTTGTTGCCAAGGCGGCAGTCTGGTAGCCAGGCTCTTGTATAGTCAGGGGAAAAGTTTCTAATGTTTAGTTAGTTCTCAGCCAAAAAGGTTTTTGTTTTGTTTGTTAGTTCCTCTGCAAAGGCAGTTTATGCACAAGAAGTGAGTAAATACTGAATTTAAGTGCAACCCAGTGTCTGTGTCCCTGTTTCCTGCACTTCTACGGAGCTTCTACTTGAGTGATTTCCCACACTACAGAATTCTATAGAGGGAAATGAGAAGAGTGAATAGTAGCTGAGAAAGCCAGAAGAAATGCCAAAGGCTTAGACCCAGTTCCACTTGGGATCCCCCTGAACGGAAACCTAATCCACATAAAAAAGTGGATACCTAAGGAAATCATGGACCCCTCAAACTATAATGGGGTCCGTCTGGTTTCCGCCCGGTTTCCACACGAAAAATGTGGAGAGAAATGTGCTGATGCGGGACTTTTCTCTCTCCAAATTTTTAATGCGGAGAGGGATGCAGAATGGCCCAAACATAGATGTGAACCGGACCTTAGACTCATGTAGAAAGTAAATAAGAACTTTCTACAGTTACAAATTGTATTCACATCAATAAGGTTTCATCCTTGGCTATATATCCTGAGTGATCTTCGGGCTCTTTCAGAGTGAGAGAGAGAATATTAAGGAGAGGATTCTCCTCTACTAACTGTGCTCAGTTTAGCTTTCACCCAACAGCTCAGGGAGAACCGCAAGCTACAGATCTAGCCTGCAAAGGGAAACCTGTTAAAACATATAGAACATCTAATTCCCATAATAGCCCCTCGATCTAATTAGCAGATCTGCCCTAATATGCATTGATTGGATACTATGTATTTGTAAAAATATATTACCTTGATACAGACCTGCCCCTTCGCTGAAAGATGACGGCTGATAGTACTGGAACACGCCTATTACGAATCAATACAGCTGAATTGTGGAGCAATTAATGTAAGGAAAGAATACGCATTTTTATATAAAAAAAATCCCATAAGCCTTCACTCTGCATAACATCTCCAGCCTTATAAATTAGGACTATGGGAACCTATAAATTTCTCACCATTGCTATTCTCTATTGACCTGTTTTCTTGTAGACAAGGGCTCCCAGGTTCGCTGCGTCCTTAATCTTTAACTTCATTGTAACTTATTCATGTTAAGTCAGACGTACTTGAATAAATTTAAGACATGCCTGCAATTCAAATTACCGGTATAGCAGAGTCCTTGGGGTAATCACACCCCACCTTTACAGCGAGGAAAGTATCTCGTACCCGATATAAAAATACAGCCTCACTTTATTAACGTAAGATGAAATAAAAAAGTGAGCTGACCATGAAAATCGAATAAATAACCATAAAACCAGAAATTCTAATTAAACTCCAAAGAACGGCGTGGAAACGACGCAATTAATCATCTCCATATACAGCTTGTTTTCCAGAATGGTCCTGCCACAAATACACATTTCCTTTGCATAAACTAAGCAAGGATAAAATTCAATAATTTTCATCTTCTCTCCTTTTGACCTTTTTTTTTGCTTCTTCCAGTGAATAACATCTATTTTATATAACTAAGAGCAAACAAATGATTCAGTCAGTGGTGAAAGGGATGAAGACTGGAGATGTAGATGTCATGTTGTCCTTTAAGGGGCGCCTAAGAACCCTGGGAATTCAATGGAGGCCATTCAGAGGTCAAGAGAACAGAACCAACCAAGACATATTCATTCCTTTCAATGAACGTTGTAACCATTCCATTTCTCCTGTGGGGGCACTGCAGGAGAATTGAATACTTGCTGCCAGGTTCCCCAAAAATTGATGGTTCATTGCTGTGGATTAGGTCGCATTTTTGCCAAGTAAAGAGATTATTCAAAGTTCTAATATACGAGGGTAGTCTGAAAAGTTTCCGACCTCCACATGTAGATGGCAACACTTGTCAACTAATGTTGGGGAATGTGTTTGCGCATGCGTTGGAATGTACTCACAAACATTTCAGCCTTTTTGCACCAGCGGTTTTTCTTTGACAGTCGTTGTAGTGAGTCTATGCGAGTGATTTTGTGAAAATGGATAAAATTGAATATCGAGCTGTCATTAGATTTTTGTTTTTGAAAGGCAATACGACTTTGAAAATTAAAGATGAGTTGGACGCTGTGTACGGGGACTCTGCACCATCATGTACCACCGTCAAATTTTGGGCAGCTGAATTTAAACGTGGCCGTACCAGTTTGGTTGGTGATGAACATTTGGGATGGCAAAAAACTGCAACCACGAACGAAAATATTGGTCAAGTTAACCAAATGGTGCGAGAGAAGCGTGGAATGAAGGTTAGAGAGATAGCAGAGGCCATGAGCAGATCGAAAGAACGTGTTTGCCAAATATTGGTGGAAAATTTAGGGATGAGAAAGCTGACGGCACGCTGGGTGACGCAATTCCTCACTCTGGACCAAAAACGTGTTTGGATGAACATTTGCAAAGCTCTGTTGGCGCAGTTTAGTTCACTGTTTTGACTGTGTTTTTGTTTCCGGGGTGTAATGGTGTATCCAAGTTTCATCCACAGTAATTAATCGGCACCAAAACTCTGATTTATTGCACCTAAACTGCGCCAACAGAGGTGGTACACTACACTACACTACAACGTCTGTCAAAGAGAAACCGCTGGTGCAAAATGGCTGACATTTTTGTGAGTACATTCCAACACATGCGCGATCACATTCCCCAACTTTGGTTGATGAGTGTTGCCATCTACATGTGGATGTCGGAAACTTTTCAAACTACCCTCATAGAAAACAAATTAAATATTGTAGCAGTTCATTTGTTAATATGCTCATTGAAACACTAAAAATAAAAGAATGTATTTGTTCATAATTCTTTCTCATTCTCTCTTCCTTCCTATTGCAGATAAGATCGGATTATCTGTAGCTCTTCCCTAGCGAGTAGGAGAACAGAAACACTAAGCTTTGTCCTCTCTCACATTCGCTCCTCCCTTTTGTTGTGTGTCAATCAAACCTGGAAGGGATCAGTAGAAAACTATCCTTTCTCTAAAAGATCTCTGCCTATAAGATTTCTACAAGTCTACTCTACGTCTGGAGGAGAGAAGGTTTCACCAGAAACATAGAAGGGGATTCTTCACAGTAAGAACATCGAGGCTGTGGAAGTCTCTGCCCCAGGAAGTGGTGATGGCGGATTCATTGAGCAAGTTCAAAGAGGGCTTGGATGTCTTTCTTGAAGAGAACAATATAACAGGTTATGGACTCTAGATTTTATGGACACGTTGTTCCGGGGTTTTTATACTGACTGCCAGATTGAAGTCGGAAAGGAATTTTTTCCCCTGAAATTGGGCAATTGGCATGAGCCTCATGGTTTTTTTTTTGGTTTTTTTTGCCTTCCCCTGGATCAACACTGTAGGGATTGTAGGGTGATAGGTTGGACTAGATGGACTGATGTCTTCACCCAACCTCATCTACTATGTAACTATGTAATTCTGTGAATAGGTGGAAGAAAAAGTGCTGATGTCATACAGTAAGACACAAAGATACAAGACGCAAGATAAAAAATTCCTTACACTAAGCTGATTTGGTTTGGGATTACTCACAAGCCAGATCTGATCCTCATAAAGGGATCTGTTCTTCACTACAGGGATCCACCAGGTCACTACCTCAAGAGTAGTCTTTGTGCAGTGGTTGACCAGGACTCAGTTTAATGGCTGGCCAGTCAAGAGACACCAAATGGACAGGCCAAGTCAAAGTGAGGACAGGTGGAGTTTGTTAGTTACAGTACACAGGCAGAGCTCAGGAAAAGTGGTAATAGGAAAGAGACAAAGGTCAGGGCAATATTTTATAGTATTTAAGGATCTATCTGCTTTAGACATCTCGTCATTCTCTTATTAGGGCATATGAAGCAGATTCTCATTAATGGGGGAGAACGCCTGCAGCAACCAGTAGCTTAACAGCAAACGACGAGTGAAAAACATCGTCTGATCTCCTGGAACACATGTATAATTTTTTACACAATATATTATAATATTATATGAGACAGGGTAGACTCAAGGAGATGTGAAGATTAACAGCAGAAGTTAATAGTTTTTTACACTTATATTGTTTCAATTTGTTGCTCCATCAAAGAGATTGTCTATGAATTAGTAGAAGTGTAAATGTCCACAGAACGAAGCAAGGGCACATTGGGCCACTTAATCAGACTCAGTCGGGCCCTTAAACTTGCCGTACAATCGAAGGTCTCTTGTGATTTTTTTTTTTATCTGTCAGAGATAAGGAGCATTCTTGTAAAAATAAATTAATTGGTCTTCTTACCATCAGAGACAAAACTCGGCACTTTCATCAGTGGAGAAGTAAGAGGATGAAGTGTTCATTTTACTGCAGGTGACGGCTGCCACCCGGGACAATGAGGTAAGTGATTTGGTGGGACAGTGATTAGTGACTATTGGTCTTTTAAGGACGTGTAACATTTGGTTCTTGGAAAAGGAACCTGAAGTTCAAGGTCGTTAGATCTTAGGAATTGTTTTCTTCAGACCTGCATCCGACTTGGTTTGAAAGGAAATAACAAGATCTTTGTATAAAACAATAAAAAATTCTATCCATTTGTTAAGAGCGAAAAATATATTAAATGGGGGAACTTGTGATTATTTCACAACACAACAGTTTTTTTGGTGTAAAAAACTTACAAAAGGTGATTTTGTTGAATGGTGCCAGCAGAACCACCTCAGGATTAATGCTGGGAAGACCAAGGAGATGGTGGTGGACTTTAGTAAACGGAGAAGTGCTCCGACCCCAGTGGAGATCAAGGGACATGTATTGAGATAGTCAGGACCTATAAGTATCTGGGTTGCTCTTCAACAATAAACTAGACTGGGCTGATCACCTGGAGGCACTGCACAGAAAGGGCCAAAGCAGACTCTACCTGTTTAGGAGGCTGAGGACCTTTGGAGTTCAGGGGACATTTCTTAGGGCCTTCTTCAACTCTGTGGTTGCTTCAGCCATCTTTTTCGGTGTGGCCTGCTGGGGGAGCAGTATATCAACCAGGGACAGAAACAGATTAGACAGGCTGATCAGGAGGGCCAGCTCTGTCCTGGGGAACCCCCTGGACCCAGTACAGGTGGTGGGTGACAGATGGATACTGTCCTTGGTGACCTCCATGTGGGAGAACAAATCCCACCCCATGTATGAGACCTTCATGGCACTTGGCAGCACTGTAAGTGACCGTCTGCTCCACCCCAAGTGTGAGAAGGAGCGCTATCGCAAGTCCTTCCTTCCAACCGCGACCAGGCTGTCTAATCTACATCAGACCAAGCGAAGATCACTCCGCACAGAAAACTAATGATTATGACTATAAGTCTTCCTTCTTTCTTCTGCTCCTTAGCTGCTATGGACTCCTAGTATATCTTCTCTTCTCAGCATATGTGTGTCTACATCTGTAATATATTACTGTGTATTATCCTGTATCTGTATTACTATGCTGCTGTAACATACTGAGTATCCCCACTGTGGGACTATTAAAGGATTATCTTATCTTATTTTATTTTTTTATTTTTTATTTTTAACCACTTTGCTCTCCGGTGCTTTGGTTGAAAGACGTGGCCTCCTCATGTCAGCAAATTTGCTAAAATTTATGCTAGAAACTGGTGTAAATTATAGCTCAAGTCTATGCCAGCTCTTACGATAGGTTCTCATTAGCATTCGAGTTTGCGTCCTTTGGGTCCACAAGGGGAACCTAAAGTCTATGTCTATGTAAAGTCTAAAGAAAAAAATAATAGAAAACACAAAATTGCTGGGTTTTTTATCTCATTTCCCCAAAAAAATAGAATAAAAAGTCATCAAAAAGTTGAATGTACCCCATTAGAATACTGATGAAATCTATGGCTAGTCCTACAAAAATATGACCTTACACGGGATCTTTCAGCTCTTGGGGCACATGCAACACATGTAACACATCACTAGACAGCCAACAGTGTATTGAATTCAGCGCACTATCGGCTTTAATGTTCTGTGCCCCTGGTGAAGAGCTATCAGTTCTGGTACCGTAGCTCTTCACCGTCAGAAGGGCGTTTCGGACAGTCAGTCAGGAACGCCCTTCCTCACAACAGCGTCTATAGTGTCTATGGGCAAGTACTGTGAGGAGAGGGACGAGGCGTTCCTCCCCGCTCTTACAGTACAACGCAATAAACGCTACAGTGAGGAAGGGCGTTCCTAACTGACTGTCAGAAACGTCCTTCTGACGGTGAAGAGCTACGGTACCGGCACTGATAGCTCTTCACCAGGGGAAACCGATAGTGCCACGCTGTCGGTGTTCTAGCGGTGTATTACACCATATGCGCCCCAAAAGGTGAAAGGTCCTCTTTAATCAATTGAAGAATTGCACTCCAAAAAAGTTGCACTAAAAATACATTGTATCTCCACAAAAATAAAGCCGACACCTAGCTACGTCAATTGAAAAATAAAAAAGTTATGAATCAAAAAATTATTCCTTATTCTGAAGACCTAAACTGGCCTTGTCATCAAGGGGTAAAGCAGGGCATTAGGGAGTTTATAGTTATGCCATATTCATATATTCCATCCCAACATGTGACATTTTACTATCGGTTTGTTCTATTTAAAGGGGATGTCCAGGCCACACAAACCACTTACAGGTTTTTAAGAAAGTCTATTTGCAAATTAGATTTTTTTTTTACGTCACGTTACGTGTATTGCAACAATAACAACATGGTCACCCAAGTGAGCAGAGCCTTGAAATTGTTTGGAAGTTTCATTTCAGATCAGACTAGACCAGAAGAGGCTTTTAGCGGAGGACTATTATTTCCTTGCTTAGATTATTAGTCTTTTCTCGATACTTTAGCAGTCAGTCCCGCTGATTTGTGTGATTCAACCAGTCCTTCCATTTTTGGCTTCCTGTGTTTCATGAGATGTTTGCAGAAATTGGCTCTGTCACCACTACTCAATTTGGAGGGATTATAGACTTTAGAGCCTGAAGTGTGCAGGTAATAAGGGACTGCAGATGAATAATACTTTTTACTTGTCTTTGACACTTTAAGACTTGCAGTTCCCACTGATTTTATTCCTTTATATTCCATGTGTGTGGATTGGTAATCTTCTCCGGAATGACACCTGTCCCGGTAGATGTAATCTAACCTTCATACCCGTATCTGCTCAGACAGCGGCCTCTGGTATGGAAGATTTTTTCTTGCAATTTATTTCTTTTTCTTATTGAGCTTACTTCTATAGCGCCATCATATTCCACAAAGCTTTACAACTTAGAAACTAACGGAAAAACGCTGCAAAGTGATATGTTTTTGCTGCATTTTTTCTGCTGTGTTTCTCTATTTGGGGCCTGAGCCTAAGGTTCTGTTTACACCACAGGTTTTGGTGCATGTTTTAGGTCGGAATCTGCATGAAAAAAATGCATGCTACATTGTTTCCAATTAATTCCTGATTCCCGATGAATTTTTTTCTTTGCAAAATTCACAACGCCACATCTTTCCAAGGGTTCTGCCAATGTATCTGTCTGAGGGCTTGTATTTTGCTGAATGTCAAATTTTCCAATGGCATCTTTTTGGGATGCCTATAACTTCTGAACTAAATTGCACAAACCTTTCTGAGAGGAATAGGGAAAAATAACAATTTTTAGACAAATTTTTCATAAATTTTGCACCATTTATGGAAATTTTTTTAAAGAAAAAAGTATAAATAAGATATGAGACTTATTCTGTAAGTACAATCATGGCAATACCAAATGGCATAGTGGAGGGAGCAGGGTCCCCAGAAGATTATTCAAGATGTGTACTGATTTTGTAGTGGGCAGTGACTTGTCCAATCATGATTATTAGAGATGAGCGAACAGTAAAATGTTCGAGGTTCGATATTCGTTTCGAGTAGCCCCTCAATATTCGACTACTCGAATCGAATATCGAATCCTATTATAGTCTATGGGGGGAAAATGCTCGTTTCAGGGGTAGGCAACATTTGATGAAATTATACTTACCAAGTCCACGAGTGAGGGTCAGGCTGGATCCTCCGAGAAGTCTTCTCCGGGCTGCGTCCCCGCGGCATCTTCTGGCTCTGAATTCACTCTGCCAGGCATCGGGCCTGGGCAGAGCCGACTGCGCATGCCTGCACTACAAGCGGACATGCGCAGTCGGCTCTGCCCAGGCCCGATGCCTGGCAGAGTGAATGAAGAGCCGGAAGACGCTGCGGGGAAGCTGCACGGAGAAGACTTCTAAAGGTAGGAGAAGAACCAGCGTTGATTGGCCGACTGTATAGCATTCAGCCAATTAATGCTAGTTCTGCATCGAACTTTTACATTCAAACAGCGAGTGGTACTCGATCGAGTACGAGCATTTCGAGTACCGTAGTATTCGATCGAACACCTACTCGATCGAGTACTACTCGCTCATCTCTAGTGATTATGTTAGTGAAGACCAAGTCACTGCCATGATGTGAAGAGAAGAATGGTGATAAGTAGTAGATCATAAATTAGTAGTTAGAGGAAAGACATAAAAAAAGAATGATCCACTGCAGTATACAGTATATTAGAAGATTGGTGTGTTGCCCTTGTGGAGAAAAGTGACTCATTGGGAGGATGTTAGTGAGGAGCGAAGCAGTGTCATGATATAACAAGAGGAATTAAGACAAATGGTAGATCACAGAATGAGAATTCAACAGTAAAATCGGCATGATCCCCTGTGGTATAGGTACATTATAAGATGAGTCTGTTGAATTTGTAGGGGAAAGTGACTCATGATGATGTTAGTGATGCAGAAGACAGTAAAAAAGAGACTAGAGATAGATCGCAGATTGAGTTTTAGTGGAATAAGTATGATTCCCTTCTATACGGGGCATTCATGAGATGGGTGTTCTGATTTTGTTGCGGAAAGTGATTTGTGATAATGGTAGTTTGAAGAGAGGCAATGTCATGATGTAAGGTAAGGAATGGAGACTAGTGGAAAGTCACATAATAAAAGTTACATAAAGAGCAGGAAAGGTTCCTTACAACAAATGAGGTGTGTGTTGATTTTGTAGCAGACAGTGACTCATGATAATGTTAGTTTGAAGAGAGGCAATGTCATGATGTAAGTTAAGGAATGGAGGCAAGCAGAAAGTGAAATACTAAGAGTTACATAAGGAGCAGGGAAGGCTCTGCAGAACAGAGTATTTCAGGAGATGAGGGTGTTGATTTTGTAGCAGACAGTGACTCATAATAATGTTAGCTAGAAGAGAGGCAATGTCATGATGTAAGTTAAGGAATGGAGGCAAGAAAAAGTGACATACTAAGAGTTACATAAGGAAGAGAGAAAGCTCTACAGAACAGAGTATTTCAGGAGATGAGTGTGTTGATTTTGTGGCAGACAAAGACTCATAATAATGTTAGCTAGAAGAGAGGCAGTGTCATGATGTAAGGTAAGGAATGGAGGTACATAGAAAGTGACATACTAAGAGTTACATAAATAGGAGGGAAGGCTCTGCAGAACAGAGTATTTCAGGAGGTGAGAGTGTTGATTTTGTGGCAGCAGGTGACTTGTGCTAATATTAGTGAGGAGAGAGAGAGTGTCATGATAAAAGGAGAACTGAAAGTGGACAGTCACAATCTGAGACTTATATTGTGGATAAAGCAGCAGAGAATATTCAAGGAGGAAAGTGTGCTGATCTTGCAGGAGATCACAGGCTAATAGTTACATAGTGGAAGGAGTAAGATCCCTCATGGGGAATAATCTTAAACCAAACTAATTTTCCTTATTTGGTCTCTCGTCCTGCTGGTTCCAGTGGCAGGGATTCAACCCAAGCTGCGGCATAAAGTCATTTTACTATTAATAACGCTGATAAAATGAGCGCTGTTAAGAGATTTTACCGGGGTCAAGTGAAGACTTTCCAAGTTCTGCAGAGTATTGACACTCTGCAGATAAAACTGCTTATTCTTGCACTGCAGTTAGGATTCTGACAAGTATTGAGTATAATTTGTTTTAGGATATTTGCCAAAATGTTTTCTGCTAAAGTTTTAAAGATAACTCGCTCTGTTTTCCCTCTTAAGTTTAGAATCATTACATTGTACATTGATTTCTGCTAAAAATGTAATTTCATTTCGCTTTGGCACCCAGTTCAGACAAATGGCTCTGCGCTGCGGCTCGTCTGCATTTTTCATTGTCTGTATATCATATTCTACTTACTTTAAACAATGACTTTGTAAGGTTTGGACTTCTGGTCTTCAAGGAAAGGGTGAAACATTGCACATTTGTAATGTATGCCGGCTGTAAACCTAGTCCTGCTTTGTGAGTACTAGAAAAGTATTATTGTGTAAGTGACATGGTCCTAGGACACAGTGCTCTACTATTCCTGTACACAGAGGGCAGTATTATACCTGTTATAATATTGTATATTAAAGGCAGCATTATAATAGTATAATATTGGATAAAGGAGGTAGTATTATAGTAGTTATATTCTTGTACATAGGAACAGTATTATAGTAGTTATATTCTTGTACATAGGAGCAGTATTATAGTAGTTATATTCTTGTACATAGGAGGTAGTATTATAGTAGTTATATTCTTGTACATAGGAGCAGTATTATAGTAGTTATATTCTTGTACATAGGAGTAGTATTATAGTATTTATATTCTTGTACATAGGAGTAGTATTATAGTAGTTATATTCTTGTACATAGGAGTAGTATTATAGTAGTTATATTCTTGTACATAGGAGTAGTATTATAGTAGTTATATTCTTGTACATAGGAGCAGTATTATAGTAGTTATATTCTTGTACATAGGAGTAGTATTATAGTAGTTATATTCTTGTACATAGGAGTAGTATTATAGTAGTTATATTCTTGTACATAGGGGGCAGTATTATAGTAGTTATATTCTTGTACATAGGAGTAGTATTATAGTATTTATATTCTTGTACATAGGAGTAGTATTATAGTAGTTATATTCTTATACATAGGGGCAGTATTATAGTAGTTATATTCTTGTGCATAGGAGCAGTATTATAGTAGTTATATTCTTGTACATAGGAGCAGTATTATAGTATTTATATTCTTGTACATAGGAGCAGTATTATAGTAGTTATATTCTTGTACATAGGAGTAGTATTATAGTAGTTATATTCTTGTACATAGGAGCAGTATTATAGTAGTTATATTCTTGTGCATAGGAGCAGTATTATAGTAGTTATATTCTTGTACATAGGAGCAGTATTATAGTAGTTATATTCTTGTACATAGGAGTAGTATTATAGTAGTTATATTCTTGTACATAGGAGTAGTATTATAGTAGTTATATTCTTGTACATAGGAGCAGTATTATAGTAGTTATATTCTTGTACATAGGAGTAGTATTATAGTAGTTATATTCTTGTACATAGGAGTAGTATTATAGTAGTTATATTCTTGTACATAGGGGGCAGTATTATAGTAGTTATATTCTTGTACATAGGAGTAGTATTATAGTATTTATATTCTTGTACATAGGAGTAGTATTATAGTAGTTATATTCTTATACATAGGGGCAGTATTATAGTAGTTATATTCTTGTGCATAGGAGCAGTATTATAGTAGTTATATTCTTGTACATAGGAGCAGTATTATAGTATTTATATTCTTGTACATAGGAGCAGTATTATAGTAGTTATATTCTTGTACATAGGAGTAGTATTATAGTAGTTATATTCTTGTACATAGGAGCAGTATTATAGTAGTTATATTCTTGTGCATAGGAGCAGTATTATAGTAGTTATATTCTTGTACATAGGAGCAGTATTATAGTAGTTATATTCTTGTACATAGGAGCAGTATTATAGTAGTTATATTCTTGTATATAGCGGTAGTATTATAGCAGTTATACTCTTGTACATATGAGGTAGTATTATAGTAGTTATATTCTTGTACATAGGAGCAGTATTATAGTAGTTATATTCTTGTACATAGGAGGTAGTATTATAGTAGTTATATTCTTGTACATAGGAGCAGTATTATAGTAGTTATATTCTTGTACATAGGAGCAGTATTATAGTAGTTATATTCTTGTACATAGGGAGCAGTATTATAGTAGTTATATTCTTGTACATAGGAGCAGTATTATAGTAGTTATATTCTTGTACATAGGAGCAGTATTATAGTAGTTATATTCTTGTACATATGAGGTAGTATTATAGTAGTTATATTCTTGTACATAGGAGCAGTATTATAGTAGTTATATTCTTGTACAGAGGAGCAGTATTATAGTAGTTATATGCTTGTACATAGGAGCAGTATTATAGTAGTTATATTCTTGTATATAGCGGTAGTATTATAGCAGTTATACTCTTGTACATATGAGGTAGTATTATAGTAGTTATATTCTTGTACATAGGAGCAGTATTATAGTAGTTATATTCTTGTACATAGGAGGTAGTATTATAGTAGTTATATTCTTGTACATAGGAACAGTATTATAGTAGTTATATTCTTGTACATAGGAGCAGTATTATAGTAGTTATATTCTTGTACATAGGAGCAGTATTATAGTAGTTATATTCTTGTACATAGGAGCAGTATTATAGTAGTTATATTCTTGTACATAGGAGTAATATTATAAAATCTCCTGTTCATTGTCCTCAGCTGATAGTTATTATTGCTAGTCTCCTCATAATCTTTAATTCCTATCCAAGCATATGTGTATTTAGAATGAGGAAAGGGAATAACCTTCTTCATGGCACATCTTGCAGCACGCTATCTTCTCTGAGAACAAATGGATTGGGCATGTTTAAATACAACTGCCCTGTCCTTCTCTCTCTCATAGCTGGGGGTTCACTTACTCCATAAATTATTAGTTGATTCCATTGGTCTCAGTGACATTATTCTAATGTGTATGGCAGCTTTACTTAGCATTACTCCATAGGAGCAATCTTTTCTGTCACCATGTATATGGGAAATCTTTAAAATACATATTTTCTGAAACGTCTTTCCTATATACTGTACCTATGATACGACACTCACCGCTCCAGAGTTGGTCTTCAAATCTAGGACAAATAAATGTAATTCCTCTGTATCCATGGTAAACTCCATTTTGCTACAACAGGCGACATACCTGGCATCTCCTCCTCTGGCTTGGGATAAAGCTTACTTTATAATTGACTCCGATTTCCTTTAGCGGACCTATTGATGTCAGATTGGTTGCACGTTCCTCATGTAAGTCCCAAAGGGACTCATTAGAAGGGAATTCTCCTGAATGCAGTCTATGCAGATAAAGCGAATGTGATGGATTTTAGGTGTCTTAACAGAACTTAAAAAAAACATTCCAGATCATCATGACGGTTATTTGCATTATCTAACAAACTTCAGTGCAAACTTTTCCCTTGCAGATAATGACTGGTATACAAATGCTACACTTATAAGGACGCCATCAATTATTTAACTCCTACATTCCGAGCTGTGAAGAAAGGAACCTTAACAAGCCCCAATGAATATCAGTGCGGCTAATGCCCATTAACCACGGCGCACTACAAGCTCATTAATAAGTTACATGTTGTTAGAATCCTATAGATGAAAAGTCCAGGCTTCCTACCAGAGTCTTTTCTATCAACTACTTGCAAAATATCCAGATTTATCTTCATGGGGACAGAAAAACGAGGAGTAACTTAAGAAAGGATTTGCATCTTTGTTGTTGTTGTTGTTGTTGCTGCGGCAGTCAGCCGTGATGTTACTCAGGAGTAGAACAAAAATTAATTAGAAGTTGGCCGCTGGTGGATCCGCTCCTTGCTTTGTTTCCCAGTCTAAATAATCACTATAAAGAGTTATTAAATAATGATGTATTTTCTGGCATAGACTGTTAATGGACTAGTGGATCCTTAAAGGGACACTCCGCTTATGCGAAAGACTATCCCCTCAATAGTAATAGTTATCTACTCATAGGGGGAGGGGGGTTGAGTTATCAATCTTACTTCACCAGTTTGTGGCCAATTGTGCACATGTGGGCACTGCAGGGCGGGCTGGGGCGGGGAGACCTCTACCAAATATGCATAGATGTTTGTTTGCTCCTGATTCATGTTCCTCTTTATAAATCAAACACGCCCTGCACGTGTCGGGACTAGGGTTGAGCGAATTCCGAACACGATCTTTTTAGGTAGGATCGAGATCGGTGATTATTTCTCACAATGCTTTGCTACTGGCCAAGCATTGTGGGAAAAGCTTAAAATGTTAGCCTTCACACTGAGTATACGCTCCGCTCATTCTGAGGGGAGTGTATACTCAGTGTGAAGGCTCCGCTGCGGTTCCATAGGAATGAATGGAAGCAACCGACACACAGCCTTAACCCCCTGTGCGCCGGCTGCATCCATTCATTCTAATGGGAGACTAGGTAACATCTCTAGTAGCTACTTACCTGCAGAGATGGCTGGTCCAGTGCCCGGTGTTCTCGTTCTTCTTCGCCTCGCTGCCCCCGCCTCCCTGGTTAGTGTTAAAGAGCTAGGAAGAAGGCGGGGCTTGTGGCTTAGGAGAGTGTGGGCCGGTACAGGGCGGGGAGACGTGACTTCTCCCCTCCCAGCACCCGCCTACACTCTCCTAACCTGGAAGGCATGGGGCAGCCAGTCGAAGAAGAACGAGAACACCGGGCACCGGACCAGCCATCTCTGCAGGTAAGTGGACACCAGGGGGGACTAAGTAGCCAGAGGATTAAAAAAAAATCATCTGGCTACTTAGTGATTAAAAAAATCATTACACAGCGTGAATTCGAACAATTAAAGCTTTCAATTGTTAGATTCCATGCTGTGTAGTGAATAGGATTGTTTTTAAAATCCGATCTCCGATTAGTAAAAAAAATCCCATTGACTTGCATTTGGATCGGAATTGAGATCGAGATCGGGTTTGAATGAAAAATGATCGGAAATCGGATTTCAAAATCGATCCTGAAAAGTCAAGGTCGGCTCAACCCTAGTCGGGATCTCTATTAAGACAAACGTATGAAATGCCAGTCTTAATAAATCTGCCCCATTGTCTTTCCTAATCCTGTATTTTTTAGTAAGTTACATAATCACAGTGTGACCTGTTTTTTCTAGCATCGGTTGTTGTGTAAACCAGAGGTCTCTCTCTGCTGCTTGCAGATACTATTGATAACTAAAGAGTGACCTTGGATTCAGTAAAATACTTCCACCTTGTTTATTTGACCTGCTACTTAAGCTTCTTACATAATTTACTCTATATTTCCTTGCCCCTACATATGGTCCACAGGTCCTCCCTCTCACAGAGCCAGGTCACTATGCCCCCATTACCTTACCAAGTGTTATCAAGTAAGGAAAGTCAGAGATCCTCACCTTGTTCTCTGATGTTGGATCAGTTTGGTACCTGGGTGCGGCTCCTTATAAGCTAGGTAATGCAGATCCCATCAACGATATATTAATGTATAACATGATTTACTAAGGTATAAAGCGGACAGGTATGCAGATAACATATAATCCAGGAAAGTAGTATTAAACAGCTCCCAGGTCTAGTGCAGTATGGATTGTTTTCTTTATTCCTGGTGGTTTAGCGCATGAAGGAGGTTCATGTCTACAAACCTGGAGGTCTATGGCATGCCCAATGGTTAGTGTTAGAACTCCCAGCAATCTAAAGCAGAAAAAGACATAAGTTCGATATTCCAAGTCTAAAGCAGTGAATAGGTTAAAGGGGGATTCCCATAACCCTTGTTCACCAACCTGCAAGTTGTGTGCTCTATTCACTTCCTGGTTTTCTCGGCACATTGGTGGGAGGGGTTTCACTTGCTCTGCTATCTGCTGTGTTTGCAGTCAGTAATGAGGGATTGGTTGTAAATGCATTACCACAGTATGAAGCTGATGTAGAAGCTGATGTAGCAGAGCTGGATTTGAGTCAGCTTGCATTACATACAGAGGTACTGGACTCCCTACCTCAGCCTTTATCAGCCAAATTCAATTAAACCAGAATCAGAAATACCAGAGTTCTCACCTCCCCTCTCCCCTATCTGAGGAGCTCCGTTACTTGTCAAACATACACAGCTCAGAGCTGCTGCTGAGCACTCATCCCCTCCCTCCCCCCCTGAGAGCAGGCAGCTAAGTCACTTGGGAACTGAGCAGATAAGCCCGGTGGCCATAGAAACTGAGTGTAAACAATGAAGTGAATAAATTAAGATAGCGGCCAAGCAAAGCAGTTTTGATAAAGCAATGTATTTAGGAAAAGTCTTAAATCCACATAAACTAGCAGTATAGATAGCATGCTTTTATTGGGACAACCCCTTTAATGTCAAAATCCTTGAAGGTGTTAATATAAGTATATCTGCAGAGACATGTCTCATTTCAGGTGTAGTGATCTTGGGTATGGAAGGTATTAATACAAGAATCCTTGGTCAGAGACAGTGAAGGGTTAATGTTTACATGCCTGGTACTTTGTGGCAGTGATGAGGTTAATTACAGTATTCTTCAGCTTCTTGTACCCTTCTTGCTCTGAAAAGAGAGGTGAACACAACGAGAGGATAGAGAGAACTGTTCAGCTGTCACTGTATATCTGCACAGTTCTCACTATGATCGGGGAGTGCGATGTAAGAGTTCTGTTATCTTTTATTGTAACACCGTCTCTGATGTGAATAAGACGACTGCTGCAAAGAAAACTCCTGCAGAATTAGTAACTGTTGGTCTATTATTGGGCTTAGCGGCCAGAATTAGAATTGCATGATTTAGTACTAGTTTATAACATAGAAAATGACTTGAAAAATTTTAATAAAAAAACGTCATTATTAAGAAAAACATGTTTAGAATAAAAATTGATTCAACAAAATAGGTCATTTTCTGTCAACAGATCCGCAATGTGGACGAATCAGTCTGAAATACACGGGGCCTATCAAAATGGATGAGGCGACATTATGGGCCTGTTTGTACCCCGAAACGTGACAGATCATAGTCAGGGGAAACTCAAATAAATAATTTTTTTCGCTATGGCTTAGTTGTTTTTTTGTTTTTTTTTTATTGATTGAGCCAAATCCTGGACCGAAATTAGAAGAAGGGAGAAGTATAAGACGCTGATGATGAGAACACTAAGGCAACCCCCACCCATTGTAGATGTCATGGTCATACGGGATCGGGATTCGGGACCAAATTTGGGTGCGCACATGGTTCCCAACAGGGATAAGTTGCGTGAATATATGGTACAAAACTCCAATCTTAATAAATGCGCCCTATTGTGTTCCATAATGAACTAATTTAAGGACGTTCTCTCTTGGCTCCTTTTGACTCTGATACGGTTGATCCGCGATTCTCGATGAGCGACAATGATTGTTTCTAGGCAACGTGTGTTTAAAAAAGAACAAATTCATCAAGCAAAAAATTCAGGCAAAATAGTAAAGTTTGCAGACAGTAAAGTCTAAGTTACATCGATTTCCTGAGGAAATGATTAAGTAACGGTGCGAACAGGTAACGTTTATTGAAGACCCAAGGCTTAGTCATTACTGCTGTGTATAAAAGCGAATATAATTCAATATACTGCACAATATCCAAAGCTGAGAGCACGAACACCATCAGGCTGTAGAGCTAAGACAAGCAAGAGGGGGATTAATGCTGGAATGATGGATCTGGTATCAGATATAATGAATATTATTATTATCTATTAGTATCAAAGTGCAGGAACTGGTGGCGGCAAATACTGACGTGTAACACTAAGGATCCGCTGCGAAAATATCAGACATACTGCAGCAAAGGATTTACATTCAATAGCGGACACTGATAACCAATGCCATACATACTATACATTATACGGTATGTAGTATTAGGCAGTATTATAGTAGTTATATTCTTGTACATAGGAGCAGTATAATAGTAGTTATATTCTTGTACATAGGGGGCAGTATTAGGGTGAGTTCACACTACGTAAACGGCAGCTTATTCTGAACGTAAAACATGTTCAGAATAAGCGGCGTATAAAGCAGTTCCCATTCATTTCTATGGGAGCCGGCATACGAGCGCTCCCCATAGAAATGAATGGGCTGCTTTTTTCACTACGAGCAGTCCCATTGAAGTGAATGGGAAGTGCTGGCGTGTACGGCTCGGCATGAGCAGAGCTAGCCGTACATGCGAGCACTTTCCATTCACTTCAATGGGACTGCTCGTAGTGAAAAAAGCAGCCCATTCATTTCTATGGGGAGCGCTCGTATGCCGGCTCCCACAGAAATGAATGGGAACTGCTTTATACGCCGCTTATTCTGAACGTGTTTTACGTTCAGAATAAGCTGCCGTTTACGTAGTGTGAACTCACCCTTATAGTAGTTGTATTCTTGTATATAGGAGCAGTATTATAGTAGTTATATTCTTGTACATAGGAGTAGTATTATAGTAGTTATATTCTTGTACATAGGAGCAGTATTATAGTAGTTATATTCTTGTACATAGGAGCAGTATTATAGTAGTTATATTCTTGTACATAGGAGCAGTATTATAGTAGTTATATTCTTGTACATAGGAGCAGTATTATAGTAGTTATATTCTTGTACATAGAGGCAGTATTATAGTAGTTATATTCTTGTACATAGGAGCAGTATTATAGTAGTTATATTCTTGTACATAGGAGCAGTATTATAGTAGTTATTTTCTTGTACATAGGAGTAGTATTATAGTAGTAATACTCTTGTACATAGGGGTAGTATTATAATAGTTATATTCTTGTACATTGGAGGCAGTATAATAGTAGTTATGGTATTTATATTATCCATGGGGTGGCAGTGTTAATTGTAGTGTTGTTCATGCAAACCAATTATATATTATTTTTTATTGTATTGTAGATTACAGTTCCTAAGCTGCCCTCCATGTATTTGAGTCTGGTAGTCTTCTGTTGAAAAAGTATCCGGGCAATGCTGTGCCTATGTGTTGCAGTCTTTCCAATCTGGTATTGAGTTGTCTGCAATCTTGAAATTTGTTAAACAAGTTTTCCACGTTCCAGTGTTGTCGTTAAGACCTTTAGTGACTTTGGGATGATGTAATCTCTCTGCTTGTTACATTATATGATGACAGATTCACTTGGTATATTATAATATAAATAGATGGAGATTCTTAGAATTTTATCATCCTAAATAAATGAAACATCACATGAATATTTTGCTGCAGTTACGAGTTTCCAGTCTGCTCCTTTATTCTCAGGAATGTATAGTAATGATATTGTTTTCATGTTGTAATTGAATCTATCGACAAGCCCACAATTCACAGCTACACTTACATTCTACCTGCCGTGCACACCTGCACTGTAATGATTTACTTTGCTTGAGGGCTCTATAGGCTGAGGTCCAGAATCACATCGGTGCTCATAACATCATCTAATGGGCTCACCACCATGCGAATAATTACTGCGCTCTTAATGAGTGCCATGATTTCATCAAGATGCTGTTGACTCTGTGGAAAAAAATGTAAAGCCGGTAAAGAGATTACGTACGGCATGGAACTTGTAGAAAGAAAAAGAGAAAACTTTTCTACCAGCATACAGTTCTCGGCAGAAGGTATCAAGGGGACAGCTGAGTTCGCAAGAAACTAGATTTCTTTTTCCTTCCATCAGTCTTGTAATGGTTTTTCTCAATATAAATTGAATTTGGTCCTTTTTTAGCAACTTTATTGTAGTTCTATTTTATGCAATATACAAGGCTGTAACGAGCAAGCCATGATGTCATAATGCTACGGCTCATCATTTGGCGGGAGTCCACATTCACCTGTCAGGCGAAAGAAGGAAATGAGGTCCCGTTCTCTGACATCACTTCCTGCTGTACATCTATTGGCTGATGCTCTTCTGTACAGACTTCCTGTTCTTCCCACCCCTTGAAACTACACTACAAACAATGGTGGCAATACTAGGAGCCCAAAATTGTCGTTGTCACGACATTGTCATTTTGTTCCAAAGAGTTAGTGGAAATGTCCTTGTTGCTTCATAGAGCTCATGCACAAATTGGCAAAAAGAGCAATGGAGGCAGCGATTCACAAGGGAAACATCCAGTTTTATTCAGGTGACCCCAGCCAACCCAATCTATCAGCTGTGGGGCTAAGTTGATATGTGGGATTCTGGTGACACACTCCCTTTAACACATCTTATTGTGAAGGTTGTCATTTTAAGTGGAACAAACCATTCAGGCTTAAGTTGAGTAGATGGTAAAGCCCTTCACCTAAGCTAACATAGTTAGGGGATTTCTTCTTCTTCTTAAGTGCTGTTAAGGGTGTTCCATGTCCTGGAATATATCATTTTGATGTCACTTTTGTGACCTAGAATAAAGCATAAGTTTCTCCACCATTAATCATTCCATATCCTGAACTTACATCAAGGGCGCTCCAACCAACATCAGGCTCAGAGAGTCTTACTACACAGTATACTATTACCACCAGTGGCGTGACAAGGAATGGCGGGGCCCCGTAGCGAACTTTTGACATGCCCCCCCCCCTCCCTTCCTGACCGACACCGAAGACCTCAACCGACCAACACCACCCGCCACATTCCTGCGTGCCCTATTATGCCCCATAGTGGCCCCTTCACACAGTATTATGCCCCATAGTGGTCCCTGTACACAGTATTATGCCCCATAGTGGCCCCTGCACACACTATTATGCCCCATAGTGGCCCCTTCACACAGTATTATGCCCCATAGTGGCCCCAGTACACAGTATTATGCCCCATAGTGGCCCCTGCACACAGTATTATGCCCCATAGTGTCCCTGCACACAGTATTATGTCTCATAGTGGCCCCTGCACACATTATTATGTCTCATAGTGGCCCCTGCACACATTATTATGTCTCATAGTGGCCCCTGCACACAGTATTATGTCTCATAGTGGCCCCTGCACACAGTATTATGCCCCATAGTGGCCCCTGCATACATTATTATGCCCCATAGTGTCCCTGCACACAGTATTATGTCTCATAGTGGCAGGGGTTAACCTGCTCCTTTCGCCGCCCGAGGCTAACTGCAGAAAGCCGCCCCCCCTGCCGGGAGGAGGGGGTGGATCGGGGGCGTGGCCGGGCGGATCGGGGGCGTGGTCTGGCGGATCGGGGCGTGGCCGAGTGAAGGGGGCGGGGCTTAACCCCGTTCGCCGGCAGAGAGTAGGCCCGGAGACTGCCTGCTCTCTGCCTGAGCGTGAGGGGAGGCTGCTGGAGCTACGCTGCTCCAGCGGCCTCCCCAAACCACCGCTCGGTGATAAGCCAGTTCAGGACAGCTTGTCCTGGACTGGCTTAGGTTAGCAAAAATGCCGCCCTCCCTGAGGCCCTGGCATAGTGCCGCCTGAAGCGCTCGCTTCAGGTCGCCTCATGGGAGGTGCGGCACTGCATAGTGGCCCCTGCGCACAGTATTATGTCTCATAGTGGCCCCTGCACACAGTATTATGCCCTATAGTGGCCCCTGCACACAGTATTATCCCCCATAGTCGCCCCTGCACACAGTATTATCCCCCATAGTCGCCCCTGCACACAGTATTATGTCTCATAGTGGCACCTGCACACAGTATTATGCCCTATAGTGGCCCCTGCACACAGTATTATGTCTCATAGTGGCCCCTGCACACAATATTATGTCTCATAGTGGCCCCTGCACATACTATTATACCCCATTGTGCCCCTTGCACACGGTATTATGCCCATAATTAACACTAATGAACAATTATTATACTCTGGGGTCTTTTCAGATCCCAGAGTATAATAATCGGAGACCCGGGGGGATACAAACATAAGAAAACCTACTGTTACATACCTATCTCTGGCTCCACTGCAGTCTTCGGTGGTGTCAGCCATCTTTAATGACCTACTGACGTCACATGACCCAGGACACAGGCCCCGGTCATGTGATATCAGGGACGTCACAAAAGTAGGCCCGAAGCCTGCCAGGAGCCTGGAAAGGTAAGTACCACGTTAATTATGTTCCTTTCCTTTTCAGGGCCTCCGATCATTATATTCGAGAGTCTGAAAAGACCCCCAAGTATAATAATAGGGCCCGTTACCAGCTGGAGTAACACCAGCCGGTAACAGCCTATTAAGAAAATAAATGCAGGGGTAGCGGCTGTCGCCGGGCCCCTAATGTCCCGAGTCTTGTGGCAGCCTCTACCCCTTCTACCCCGGTAGTTACGCCACTGATTACCACCATCTTCTATGCTGCAGACCCTCACTCCACCATCCTTGAGGAGTGCTGGAGGTTGGGTTGAACAGATTACAACCACCATGAGCCTGACCATGATCAGCTACTAATCCTATCCTCCCTACATTCGTCTCCTGGGTTGTTGCATGTACCAATTCACTCCTTCACCATTCTAGTGCCATTGTTCTGAAGGTGCGAGTCGGTTTCTATTTATTTGTCCTGCAATAATGAAGTCATCTCTGCAGGAACGTAGACAGAGCCCAGCGGGGACCAGCAGGATGTAGATGTGTGAGTGGCATTGGATTGCATGTTTTTTTTATAACATTCCCTAGTTTTTGACAATGTTCTGAAATCTCTGACTACATCTTTGCCGGTCCCTCGATGCTATGTGATGCTAGTAGGATCATGAAATTCTCCAAACCTGCCATGTCATTATATTGTAGTTCTTCTTGCCTCAGTTTCCACATCCTGGAGTTACTTGGGATTTTCTTGTACTTTTTTCCTACACATCTTGGACTGATCCTTCCCATCTCCCGTCTGATCCGCAGCTGTAATTACTGCCCCTCGTCTTCCTCACTGTCTTCTTAACAATGCTGGAGGTGACACCATCATGAGCTGCGGATCCAGAACTGCAACGTATTATGCTGTCACTCACGCGGGTCCCATTGTTTACTGATTCATGACATGTTGTAGTCCTTCATGTTCATTACCACGATGTCAGGTGAATTATTCATGCTAGGTGCCTATTTTTCTCAAACTTTGTATGGCTGTGGATGAGTCCATCAATATATCATGCCTGTTTCTGTCCTGTTGCTAAGATACCACATACAATGACTCTGCGTTGCAACATTGTTTATCTTTCACACTCTGTGATACTTTCAGCAAAATATTTCAACCACAAACCTTCCCTTTAATAGAGCACCATGAACAGAGGTATCCTTGCAGCTGAAAACAAGGAATTTGCTGGTTTTTTCCAATTGTGTTATCCTATGTCACAGATTTGTGACTTGGAGGCGCTGTTGCATTGATTTCTATGGGAAATATTTGCTTATGGAAATGGAGGAATGTGGTACTGCAACTGAATGTGTCATAAGAAGAGTGAACCCTCCAGAAATATGTAGATTATGCATAATTAATTTACTTATCATGAATTTTCTGCATAATTACATTAATGTGACACATATAGAGGTCGTCAGAGACTCATTGAGCTGCTGGTGTATAGCGGCTGTTCTGAGCGTCTTGTCTAGGTCTGTTCCTCCTGAGATTTCTTGCCTGACCATCCCTGCCCTTGGATTTCCTAAATAAACCTGGACTTAGAATCTCCTCCTTGACAGATCATTGTGTCCCCTGCCTTTATTTTAGATTATAAACTCAGCTTGTTTCATTGCAGATTGTTGCGGTATTTTGAGCCATAGCCCAGAATGGTTACAAAACAAAAGGTGCAACAAAAAAGCAGCAATGGGGGCTCAGCCTTCAACAGAGTTAATCGGAACCTCTGCAATTGGTTAAACTGCTGCGGCCTGATATCTTATCACAGAAGACAACAAAACCAATGAAAAGTCATTGAAAAAAATGTTTTTCCTAAAAGTTTTCATTGTTTCTTATCACGAGGCAACAGTTTAACGAATTGCAGAAGTTAAAGCTAAGTCATCTTCTGGGTCGGGGTCAGCACCCAACGTACCCAAGCATGTGTCGGGGCCCCAAGATCCTGAGGGGGTCCACTCGGCAGTGTCGTAGGGTACAGGGCCCACAGCCAGCTGGAGATGGCTAGGGCTTGAACCACCATGATAGCAGTTGGAGAAGGACTGGTTCCCCGAATACTATACATACTGCTAATGGAGAGGCGACCTGGCGATCACCAGGCCCCTTTCCATTAGATGTCATCCCAGGGGAGATTATTAAAAATAAAATTACTTATACTCACCTGTCCTGGGCTCAGCATCCACTCTGGAGCTCTTCCGACCAGTGACTGAGTTTCTGCTTCCAAGGCCTCACTGCTGGGGCCTCTGATCGGACCCCAGCGGTCACATGGAGAGCGCCGGCGTAATGACGTCATCATACCGCACATGACCACTGAGGCCCAATCACAGGCCCCAACAGTGTTGTCTGAGGAGCAGAACCTCAGTCACAAGGAAGAAGAGGAGAGAGGCAGGAGCGAGGATTCTGAGTAGAGGTGAGGTAAGGTGAGTATAAGTGTTTGTTATTCTTAATCACTTCTCCTGAGCCTCTAAGGAGACCCCAGAGTATAATAATAATAGCACCAGCCCTGGGAGGTGGGGGTTTTGGGAGCATATAATACTGTGTGGGGGTCGCTGTGGATATATAATACTGTGTGTGGGCCACTGTGAGCATATAATACTGTGTGTGGGCCACTGCGGAGCATATAATACTGTGTAGGGGCCAGTGTAGGCTTAGAATACTGCATGAGGATCACTGTGCAGCATGTAATACTGTGGGGGGGGGGCACTGTGGATATATAATGCTGTCTGTGGGCATATAATACTGTGTGGGGGCCACTGTGAAGCATATAATACTGTGTGTGGGCCACTGTGAGCATATAATACTGTGTGGGGGCCACTGTGGAACATATAATACTGTGTGGGGGCCACTGTGAGCATATAATACTGTGTAGGGGCCAGTGTAGGCTTAGAGTACTGCATGGGGATCACTGTGCAGCATGCAATACTGTGTGGAGGCCACTGTGGATGTATAATGCTGTCTGTGGGCATATAATACTGTGTGGGGGACACTGTGTGCATATAATACTGTGTGGGGGCCACTGTGGAGCATATAATACTGTGTGGGGGCCAGTGTAGGCTTAGAGTACTGCATGGGGATCACTGTGCAGCATGCAATACTGTGTGGAGGCCACTGTGGATGTATAATGCTGTCTATGGGCATATAATACTGTGTGGGGGACACTGTGTGCATATAATACTGTGTGGGGGCCACTGTGGAGCATATAATACTGTGTGGGGGCCAGTGTAGGCTTATAATACTGTGTGTGGACCACAGTGGACATATAATGCTCTGTGGAGGCCACTATGGACATATAATGCTGTGTGGAGGCCATTATTATTTACAGAAAATAGTTTAAAAATCTCTTCAGTAATTCAGTAACAGATCTGGGGTAAAGGGGTCTACGAAAAACTGAACATTTCATTGGCCTGCCAAGAACATTCCTTTTCACATTTTTTTTACACCGTTTTATATCCTCAAAGGAACTTTTTAAATATCAATATTTAGATGTAAATTGGCGAATGTCTCATCTGAGAGTTCAGAAACATGTGCTCAGGTATCTCCATTCATTTTAGGACAGCAGCGTTTCGACGACGTTAAACTGTTTAATGTCTTTGGCGCCGCACGCTACAGTTAAATGAAAATACATTTTTGCAACATACATAATGTTATACATTAAGTCCTGCTATTTACATGCAAAATTCCAGATATTTTAGCTGGTTGCCTGGAGACTGGGTAATGCCTAATGTATATTCTTATGATGCAAATACCCTGTGAAAGGCTCTACAATAAAAGCTTAAATTATCATAAAAACCTACCAGCAAATTGAAAACTAAAATTACGTGGCTGTAAACATTCATTTATCTTCAAAATATCACCTTTTTCTGGATTGAACGTTTTTACTAAAGCCGGCAAAATAGAATTTACTCCATGATAGCACCCAGAATAGTCCTAGTCTGAGCCATCGAGTACATTTTGTCACCAATGTTGGGCTTGAAGGGGTTAAACGGTTTAAATTTTCCTAAAGGAGTTCTCTGGATATGTAAAAAGTTACATGTGGGCAAATTATTTGGGGAACCCTGACAATTCCCTGACCAGGATGTACAGTGTTATGATCTGGATCAACTTTGACTGTAAGAGATTTTGGTAAATTATAACGTCCACCACTATTCTTCTTCATAAGCCTCGTTGACGTCAAGGATAAGGTCCCACGTAGTGAGCCACAGTGAAAAAGCGCCGTGCTTCTTCCTGTAGTGCTTTTCACAGAGTCTTCAGAGTTTTCCTCTGCAGACTTTCTGCTTCAATTATACCTATAGGCAAATTGCAAGTGTTTCCGTAGGTATAATTGACATGCTTCAATTTCCAAAAGTGAGAAAACTTTGGAAATTGCAGCATGTCGGTGGTGTGTATTTTTCTGCAATGCATGGGAATCCCATTCACTTTGCAGGGACAGTAAAATACCATGTGGGGCTACAGCCTCAAGGAGTAAAGTATTTCATCCTGGTGGTCTATTCTGTAAAGTACTGCTGTTATTTGCCTGTTCCCTGTTGGCAGGATGCCATTTGATCCTGGTGGTCTATTCTATAAAGTAATGCTGTTATTTGCCCGTTCCCTGTTGGCAAGATGCCATGTGATTCTGGTGGTCTATTCTGTAAAGTAGTGCTATTATTTGCCTTTTCCCTGTTGGCAGGATGCCATTTGATCCTGGTGGTCTATTCTGTAAAGTAGTTCTATTATTTGCCTTTTTCCTGTTGGCAGGATGCCATTTGATCCTGGTGGTCTATTCTGTAAAGTATTGCTATTATTTGCCTGTTCCCTGTTGGCAGGATGCCATTTGATCCTGGTGCTCTATTCTGTAAAGTATTGTGATTATTTGCCTGTTCCCTGTTGGCAGGATGCCATTTGATCCTGGTGGTCTATACTGTAAAGTAGTTCTATTATTTGCCTTTTCCCTCTTGGCAGGATGCCATTTCATCCTGGTAGTCTATTCTGTAAAGTAGTTCTATTATTTGCCTTTTCCCTCTTGGCAGGATGCCATTTGATCCTGGTAGTCTATTCTGTAAAGTAGTGCTATTATTTGCCCATTCCCTGTTGTGAGGATGCCATTTGATCCTGGTAGTCTATTTTGCGGTTTGTGTGCTGTCCAGCTCTGCTATATTTCTGTGTTCTTTCTGAACTTTTCTGCCACACCCTGCTTCTAGAAGGCCTCCCCTCCCCCCCAACAACAACTACAAAAAATTATCAGAAAATAGTGGCAATAAAAACTGAAAACCCTCACGTAGTTTTGTCTACAAAAACATCAAAAAGTTAAGGACTTAGGTATACGATGTCCCAGGCAAATTGTTTATTTTGGCAAGAGGTTATATACGTGGCTTCGATCAACGGTTCAGCAGAATTCAGGAAGATATCTGTGAGAAGACGTCGGAGCAAAAGGAATGGACTGTGCTGGGAGGACACCAGAGCACCGGAACAGGTAAGTAGGATTTTTTTAATTTTTCACCTCCCTGACATATTTAATATAAACTAAATGTGCCTGGACAACCTCTATAATGCCTAAACTAGTCAGTTCTTAAAGGGTTAAAAGCCACGTACGCATCCCTGGAAATTTGGGGGAACAGTGAGCAAATGAATTCACCTGATAGAAAAGGGAAAGTTCGTCCAGTGCCACCGATTGGCAAATAATAAGTCAACAAATGGCTTTTAAAAAGGTTATATTTTTGTGTTGCACCCATTGAAATCAGCGGCAGCGGTGGGGGCCATCTGCCGCTATTCACTTCCCACCTCGTTGACCCCATAGCATTAATAAATGCATTTTTTCAATGGACGGATCTCTCAGCCAACAATGTTTAGATGTCAGTGGAGCAACGCTTTGTAAGTCATGTAGAACAGCATGAGATAGATAAAGGGTTCAGCAAATGGCAAACTCGAGTTTTGTTGTAACTAATTGAAAAACTCTGATGCATTTGACGGTAAAAAAGGATTTTTTTTTACACCCATGTTCAACCTTATACCGGGATGTGTAAACAAGTAATTTGGCTAAATCACAGAACATTATATTCTGCACATTGTACCTAAGAGCGGCATTGTCTCTGCCGTTCAGGAGTCACAAAGCCGCTAGACGGCCGCGTGGTTTGCACTCAAGACTAATATACACAAGTCCGAATTCATCATCATTTCCATGGAAACCGGAGACATTTGTGCTTGTGTAATAGGCAGCGATTACCTGCATTCATGTGACTTTTCTCATGTAGGACTTTTGTATACAATGGACTAGTGTCACACATTAGCTTTTGTATAGTATGCTGCTCCATGTTTTACTGTATAATATAAAAAGCAAACAATGAGCATTGAGTGTATACAAGTAGTAGGAGAGCGACCGCAACAAGTCTTCAAAAACACCGCCATACATGATTCAAGGGTCAAAAAGATCAATACATAAATCAATGATTCTAGTGCCTTGGTACAATGAGAAGACTTTAAGCAGGTCGGAACTTTTTGTTAATTTTGAGCCCCCAATTTTTTAGTGTTTCATCGTCCAATTCGTAAGACTTATTGTAAGAGAAGACCTGCATGCAACTGTGGGCATTCTCAGAAAAGGGTTAGAGAACTTGTAGCAGCCCATCGCATACTAGTCAGAGAAGCTAGCAGTGGTACAACAGTCCATGAATCTATGCATCTGGTTGGCATAGGTCCTTTGACGTTTAAGTGACCCCGGGCCACAGAATTTTGAGGTCTGGTTTGGATTACAGTTGAGTTGGATTTTGTCCTATAGTCTCCATTTAATAGGTATATACAGAGATAGGTGACAAATAGTTATACCTAACAAGAATTTTGAGAACTCTGCTCCTCCCTTGACCTGGTTCCAGTCCCCCTGGTATCCATGATGCTTCCCCTGCTTCTTTTTCAACCGCAGGTGGTGGCATCTTGCTTTGTCTATTGAGCAGGGTCAACCTGGCCAGGCATATAGCTAAGAAAGGAGAATCTTCCAGAATCACGTTGACTTGTGTTTAAGGGTCTTCCTTCTTCTCTCCTTCGATTCTTATGTTGTAGCTTCTGTTCCTGACCTCAGCATTGTCTCCCAAATATAAGCCTGCCTAGATGCTTGGCTTGGACACCCTGGTTGGTACTTGTGGTACTACTAGGGTCCATTTCCACATGGATATTCAGCGCCAAAATCCTCGCCAAAAAACTGGACTCTTAGCATGACTAGGAAATCAGCCTGGCTAGTATTTTGACTGACAGATTGGTAGCAATATCTTTTTTTACTGGTCTCATTGAATTAAAGGGATTCCATCATTATACTGCTATTTTTTCTCCCTAACACATAGGAATAGCCTTAAGGAAGGCTATTCTTCTCCTACCTTTAGATGGTTTCTCCGTGCCACCGTTTGGAAGAAATCCCAATTTTCTTCTGTATGCAAATGATTTCTCTTGCAGCACTGGGAGCGGTCCTCAGGACTCAAACAGCACTGGGGGCATCCCAAATGCTGTGAGAGAACTCTCCAGCGCCGCCTCTATCTTCGCTTGGAATGGCGTCTCCCTGCGTATTCTTCGGGCGCTGGCTTCAATTTTCTAGGCATGCGCAGTCGGCTCTGCCGTTGGGCCTTGGGCAGAGTCGACTGCGCACGCCCGCAGCCATTTTCTTGTGGTTGCTTACTTCCACAAGAAATTGGCTGCGTACACGTTTTATTAATAATAGCACGAAAAATAAATGGCCAAACTTGACTTATTATTGAAGCAAGTAAAGACATCTTAATCCCTGTAATAAGTGTTAATTATGGATTTTCTAAACACATAAATTACTTTGTAAATCGGATAAAAGCATCAAATACAACACAGCACAGATTTAGGCAAGAAATACTTTTTTTCTGACACAAATGAAGATTCTACATTTAATGATTTTTTTAAACTTTTTTTTAAATTGACTTTGTTTTTGCTCTTTTTTAATGAAATAAAAAGCTAATTCTCCTCTTCTCGGGGCCGTCAGCTTGAGAGATGTGCTGGTGTAAAAGAATAAAACATCACAGCTGTAATATGAAAGCATCTGCCTTACAAAACAACATTTTTTTTCCAATAGGAAAAAAAACTATTGATTTTCTTTCACTGCACCTTAAGTATGATTTTCTAAAAGGTCATCTAGTAACCAAAAAAGAGCAAAAACGTAACAAGAGTTTGACACATTGTTGGGGAATCTGTTTTAGCTAGATGTGACTTGGAAAAAAACACTAATAATGCTGAATCCATGTCCAGAAATACTCAAAGGATGCGTACAAAGTGAAGTTTTAATGCTATATAATAACAAGGTGGCATGGCAACTGTTGAACCTGATGAAAATCAGATGTAGAGGGCGCCATTTATGGAATAACATGTTTTGATCAGCTGACTTATTTGTACCTATGTACAGGAATATAACTACTATAATACTGCTCCTACGTACAAGAATATAACTACTATAATACTGCCCCCTATGTACTAGAATATAACTACTATAATACTGCTCCTATGTACAAGAATATAATTACTATAATACTTCTCCTATGTACTAGAATATAACTACTATAATACTGCTCCTATATACACGAATATAACTACTATAATACTGCTCCTATGTACCAGAATATAACTACTATAATACTACCTCCTATGTACAAGAATATAACTCCTATAATACTGCTCCTATGTACAAGAATATAACTACTATAATACTGCTCCTATGTACAAGAATATAACTACGATAATACTGCCAATATTTACAAGAATATAACTACTATAATACTGCTCCTATGTACAAGAATATAACTACTATAATACTTCTCCTATGTACAAGAATATAACTACTATAATACTGTTCCTATATACAAGAATATAACTACTATGATACTGTTCCTATATACAAGAATATAACTACTATAATACTGCTCCTATGTACAAGAATATAACTACTATAATACGTCTCCTATGTACTAGAATATAACTACTATAATACTGCTCCTATGTACAAGAATATAACTACTATAATACTGCCCCTATGTACAAGAATATAACTACTATAATACTGCTCCTATGTACAAGAATATAACTACTATAATACTACCTCCTATGTACAAGAATATAACTACTATAATACTGCTCCTATGTACAAGAATATAACTACTATAATACTACCTCCTATGTACAAGAATATAACTACTATAATACTGCTCCTATGTACAAGAATATAACTACTATAATACTGCTCCTATGTACAAGAATATAACTACTATAATACTGCTCCTATGTACAAGAATATAACTACTATAATACTGCCTCCTATGTACAAGAATATAACTACTATAATACTGTTCCTATGTACAAGAATATAACTACTATAATACTGTTCCTATATACAAGAATATAACTACTATGATACTGTTCCTATATACAAGAATATAACTACTATAATACTACTCCTATATACAAGAATATAACTACTATGATACTGTTCCTATATACAAGAATATAACTACTATAATACTACTCCTATGTACAAGAATATAACTACTATAATACTGCTCCTATGTACAAGAATATAACTACTATAATACTGCATCTATGTACAAGAATATAACTACTATAATACTGCTCCTATGTACAAGAATATAACTACTATAATACTGCTCCTATGTACAAGAATATAACTACTATGATACTGTTCCTATATACAAGAATATAACTACTATAATACTGCTCCTATGTACAAGAATATAACTACTATAATACTTCTCCTATGTACTAGAATATAACTACTATAATACTGCCCCTATGTACAAGAATATAACTACTATAATACTGCCTCCTATGTACAAGAATATAACTACTATAATACTGCTCCTATGTACAAGAATATAACTACTATAATACTCTTCCTATATACAAGAATATAACTACTATAATACTGCTCCTATGTACAAGAATATAACTACTATAATACTGCTCTTATGTACAAGAATATAACTACTATAATACTGCTCCTATGTACAAGAATATAACTACTATAATACTGCTCCTATGTACAAGAATATAACTACTATAATACTACTCCTATGTACAAGAATATAACTACTATAATACTGCTCTTATGTACAAGAATATAACTACTATAATACTGCTCCTATGTACAAGAATATAACTACTATAATACTACTCCTATGTACAAGAATATAACTACTTTAATACTGCCCTCTATGTTTAAGAATATAACTACTATAATACTACTCCTATGTACAAGAATATAACTACTATAATACTACCTCCTATGTACAAGAATATTACTACTATAATACTGCCCCCTATGTACAAGAATATAACTACTATAATTCTGCTCCTATGTACAAGAATATAACTACTATAATACTACTTCCTATGTACAAGAATATAACTACTATAATACTGCTCCTATGTACAAGAATATAACTACTATAATACTACCTCCTATGTACAAGAATATAACTACTATAATACTGCTCATAAAGTGGATTTGTGGAGTTCATTGTCATACATGCTAATTTACAACCTACAGAATTTCCGCACTTCTATTTGAGGTTTATTGTTAAACCGTCTTGAATATTGCGCTCTGTATGACTCTAAGACAATGTTCACACTTACAATACCCTAGGGCTTACCATCAATTTTGACAGAAGGAATAACACTGCAATTCGCAATTCCGTGTAACAATAGAAATTTAGACAGAAATCTCCGACATTCTATCAATAGGGGATTGTTGTTTGCTATAAGGATCTATTGCATGGTATACAAAGCCCGCCTAATGCCTGTGTGAATAGAGCCTAATATATTAATTATACGAGTCTCATACTCTTCTAGTCGTCGGTTACCTGCTCTGAGTCAGTGACAATATCGAGTGGCCTCGTAGTCCGATCACACCCTACTTACATGAAAAATGACAATGTTAAGATCCATTTAGCAGAATGATTAATTCCGGGCGCCATCATATTTGCTCCTCCTGCCCTCTCCATATATTTTTATATATTGGACAAGAAGGGAAGAATGAATAAATGGCTCTGCTGTGAATTGCCAGATTGAAGTTTCCACGGCACACTTGAAATAATGGTTCCTCTGGGTATATATATATTTCACTCTCTGAGTCGAGGTTGACTTAAGCACTGAGAGTCGGATGCAAGTTCAGCTCCAGCCCGTAACTCATTGGGCCTTTTCTTCACCACTTTAAGTGATATACAGGTCAAGTGCAGTAATATCAGATGATGGAAGGTGGGACCGGGACGCGTTCGCTGCTGTTCTTTTCTTCTGGGGTTTTCTGGATTGTAGGAAAAAATAATGAAAACTTATAACTCAAGGGAGATGAAAAGAGAAGAATATTCTGAGTCCACCGACGAGGTCGAAACGTATTATGTGCAAGAAGAATCAAATTATATATATACAGGTATAGGGAGGGAGAGAGGTAGGGGGTGAAAGGATTGGGATTGTAGGTAATGATTCCTCACTTAAAGGGGTTTTGTGGACCCAAATGGAGTTTTGCTACTAATGAACTATTCACAAGACCCCGCACAGATCAGCCGCTGCAGCAGCCTCTTAGTACTGGAAGTTGCTAATGGCCTGGGAGGGTGTGCGGTACTACTACTATACAAGTCACAGGACAGGGACTGCAGTTCACCAGAACCACCATTGTGTATGAGATGGGGCCGCTCACTGATCCTATTTATTGTATAGCACAACTCATTCGATAGCAGCTTCCAGCACCCAAAGGCTCTTGCAATAGCTGATCTGCGCGGGGTCTGGGTGTTAGACTTCAACAAATCAAATAATAAGAGCTAGTCCTGTGGATAGGATAGAAAACTGTATTTGCCACCTGAAGCCTCTTTAAAGGGGCTCTATCAGCAAAATGTTGCCGTATGAGCCCCACATGTGCATGAATAGCCTTTAATAAGGCTATTCAGGCACCGCTAATGTTATTTTAACCCCCCTCTCCCGTTTTAAAATAGAACCCTAAAAACATATATGTAAATTATACTTATCGTGCATGCTGGGCAGTCGTGCATGATCCGACGTCATCTTCTGGCACGCCTTCATCTTCTTTCTTCTTCTTTCGGCGACGCTCTCCGGTCCTGGCTCTTCCCCGACGTCATCGTCCTCTACTTCCGGCGGTTCAAATCGGATTGGTTCAAATCCGGCGCGTGCGCAGTAGCGCTCCCACCGGAGTTACTGCGCACACTCCGGCGCCATTTTGCTCAATGGCAGTGCACATGCACCGGATTTGAACCAATCGGATTTGAAGTGCCGGAAGAAGATGACACCAAGGCCCTTAAGCCTTTAGTTACACCACTGGGGACACTGGAACTGTAAACAGCTCTATAGAGCCCATATAGATCACTGGTTAAAGTGGAGCGGCGTATATTCGTGTTTTCACTTTATACAGTATGCAGGAGAATATGAGCAGCTGAGAAAACGATTTCAATATTCTCCGGTCCTAACCCTTCAGATAACCCAAGGGTTATAAAAACCCCACAATTGGTATCACCGCATGTGCAGCGACCCTAAAATACAATTACTATGTTATTTAGTTGACATGATAACTGCCTTAAATCTTCACATTCAGAAGCCAGAACTGATGTTTTCTGATCAACTCACCTCTCAAAAAGTAATAGAAATGGATCAAAAAGTCTTATGTACCAAATACAAGGGGTCATGAAGCTACATTGAAATAAAATGAGAAAGTTATGAACACGGGAATGCAGAGGAGGATGAGATGTTACTGGTCTAAGGGTAAATGCGTTTGAAGGGTTAAAATAAGGTACGTAAGGCGGCGGAGTTATGTGCCAGGAATATTTATTGGAGCCATAAATTCTGCAATAAAAAAGTGACAAATTTGGGAGGGATTGAGCAATTTGTATGTGACTGTTAGGGGGTTAAATGCCCTAGAGCTGTAACATGATGTGCCCTGCCAATGTGTAGTCTGAGATCCAGCGCCGCACCTCCCATGAGGCGACCTGAAGCGACCACTTCAGGAGGCGCTATGCCAGGGCCCCGGGGAGAGCGGCATTTTTGCTCACCTGAGCCAGTCCAGGACAAGCTGTCCTGGACTTGCTTAGCGTCACTGAGCGGTGGATTGGGGAGGCCGCTGGAGGGGGGGGGGCGGCTTTCTGTCGTCCACCTCGGGTGGCGAAAAAAGCAGGTTCACCCCTGCGGAGATCAATATGTTTTTCCTGGCCAGCATATTGTTACGGTCATTTTTCGATATGTATATCACTTATTTTTTTCTTACATATCTTCAGGTTTGTATAGTTAGATGTGACTATGGTCTCACAGATCTTTTAGCTCTATAAATCCCGTTATACCTTTAATTGGTGATTTTGTAGTATGATGTTATATGTGTGAGGACCTGTATTGCCAAAGGACCTTTATATGACATCAGCCACCTGTGAAGGTCCTCACAACTATAAGAATGCTTTGTTGTTTAGATCATTTATTGTAGGACTATGGGGGTTCTCTGATTCAATGCCCAACCAACATGATGCTGGGGTAAGTTCAGCTCCAGATGCCATGATTTGTGGTGTTCTACAGAGTAATTAGTCCACATTAGTCCAATGAAATGATAGATGTGCTGCATTAACACATGTCTTGTTATACATATGTTTATTTCCTTTGTGTTTATTGGAACAACATGACAGCACAGAGAGAAAAGGGAAAGTTGGACATAATGTCACACAAAACTCCAAAAATGGAATGAACAAAAAGTTGTGGGTAAATAACTAAATCACTTTGTTTCAGGCATCTGATGCTTGTTCAAACTCACCTGTGGCAAGTAACAGGTGTTGGCAATATAAAAATCTGTCTGACAGCTTGAGAACTAAAATTGTGGAAAAGTATGAGGAAATATCAAGGTTACAAGTTCATCTCCAGAGATCTTGATGTTGCTTTGTCTACCATATGCAACATTATCGAGAAGTTTACAACCCATGCCACTTTAGATAATCTCCTTGGATGTGGAGCAAAATTGAGGATAAGTGGTAAAGCAGGATAGTCTGGATGGTAAATAAATAGCCCCATAGTAATCCAAAATTGTTCTGGAAAAACGTCTTGTTGACAGACAAGACCAAGATTGAGCGTTTTGGTTAAGTTCATCATTCTACTGTTTACCAAAAATGGAGTGAGGCCTACAAAGAAAAGAACACAGTACCAACAGTCACATATGGTGGAAGGTCAAAGATGTGTTGGGGTTGTTTTGCTGTGTCTGGCACTGGGTACTTTGACTGTGTACAAGGCATCATACAATCTGAAGATTACTAAAGTATTTTGGGTTACAATGTTTGGCCCAGTATCAGAAATTTGGGTTTGTGTCCTGGGTCATGGGTCTTCCAGCAGGACAATGACCCCAAATATACTTTAACAAGCCCCCAGAACTGGATGGAAACAAAGGGCTAGATAGTTCTGAAGTGGCAGCAATGAGTCCGGATCTAAATCTCATTGAGCACCTGAGGAGAGATGTTAAAATTGGGAGAAGAGAGCAGTCTACAAAAGAAGAGGGGTCCAAAATTCCAGTTGAGAGGTGTAGGACACTTGTTGATGGTCATACGATTGAGGAAGTGGTTGATTCCAGTTATTTTTTTTCCAAAGGGTGTGCAACCAAATATTAAGATGAGATTGTTTGGCCCATTGTAGAGGTTTTCCATGAAATTTTATATATTTATTTTTTTTTCTCAGTTGTTTTGCGTTGTTCCAATACACACAAAGGAAATATACATGTGTATAACAAAACGTGTGTTATTGCAATCATTTTCTGGGAGAAATGAGTAATTTTTTGGAAAAATTTCAGGGGCGTCAACATCTACAGCCAGGACTGTATTCAAGAGTTAAAGTAAGAAAGAAAACAAGATTCCTCCAGGAGCTCAGTATCAAGGAGACGTCTGGTCCCATATAAATGAATCATAAAGTAGATGGAGATGAGCAGCACCAGGCGCTCGAGATTATCAGTATGCAAAGCCTGTGTGTACGTCGACTTGATTGGGAGTAAAGCAAATGAAATATTAAAGATCAGACTTTTATGGTGCGATTTAATCCAAAAATCCGGAGTCTAAAGGAAAGGAAAGAAGTTGAAAATCAGTCACGGACCATAAAGAGTTGTATATATCTATAGGATACAGCCCTCATGGTCATATATTATCATACATATACATTATATTATCATTAGATGAAAAGGCTCTTGCTTGTTAAAGGGATTTGCATCCGTGGCCTTCTCCTTTAATATACCATATATTCTGCCCAACAGGAATTTTACTTATCCTAAGATGGGGGTTTCCATTCCATGAAATGTTATCCCACAAGACTGTGCATAAAAAGGCGACGTGTTTCAACACCACCCTGGTGTCTTCATCAGGCCAACCACGTAGAGTCAAGTGGTTGTAAACGTTGAATTATTACTTCATAAATCAATAGTGCAGGTGATATTTTTACACTTTGCCATATTAAACGGCTTGTTTCTTTGAATAGAATGCCATTTTCCTCCTTCCTCCATATACAAAGTATAGCCACTGAAGTCTATGGAGAGAGGAGGAAAGAGCAGACAGAGTAGGGATATTACCGCCACTACTGTAGTAGCGAGGGTCTGCTCACAGAGCTGGGCTGTGATGTAATATAATATCCAGTTCTGTATAAGATTAGACCCTGACTTATCTCTGTGCAAATCCTTCTCCTCTCTCCATAGTCTTCAATAGGCTACACATTCCTAAACATTCAGATACAGAAAGAGAAATAGCAGGAGAAAGAAGTATTATTCTTTTATAGCACAGATGGCAGACTGTTCTATAATTACTGGCGCTGTGGATTTATGAAATAATAGAAAGATGTTCTATTTCAGAAGCGTCTGGTGACTATTATATGGATATAAAGGACTCATGGTGTTCCCTTCCTTGTGGCAATGATTCAGGCGGGTGATGTGTAATGTGCAGGTAAGGACACAAGAACGAAAACCAGGTACTGATGGGATTTACTGAAGTCCTTAATGTGACTTAATAAAACCTTGTGAAGCAGAACAAGAACAACCCCGAGTCTTCAAGCGTCTGACCTGTACAAGGGAAGTCTCCCTCTCCTTCACACAGAATGTGATGATACTTCCAGCAGGACAAATCCTTTGTTATAGCAGCCATGTCACTGTCTCCTCTATGTAGCTGTTAAAAGGGCTGTTATGCCTAGTATGGAGCCATTTACCCCCTTTCCTTGGTTGCCTTAGGCTTCGCTGGTCAGATCAATCCATCTATCTCCACTACCCGCACAGATCCCCAGTCTTGAAACTCCATCCCTACTCAACCTTACCTCATGTTGCCCTTGTCTTTCCAGCTTGAGAAATGCCCGTGAACTTCCCAGTGATCAAGTGCGATCATTCTTGGGCCTGCCCTCCATAGGGTCCAACTGGGTTGTCCTAACCTGCGAGACCACCAGCCTCCTCTAGGGCAAGAACTCTCTGTCTTATAATGGGATGGCAATGAGTCCTACTAATATTATAAATGTGAAAGTTTGTATGTTTCTATGTTTGGATGTTTGTTAGTTAATCGCGAAAAAACGCTGAACGGATTTGAATGAAATTTGGCACATAGATAGTTTGTAACCTCCGTTAAGACATAGGCTACTTTTTATCCCTGTAAATGACATGGCTTCACAACTAGAGATAAGTGAGTAGTACTCGATCGAGTAGGTATTTGATCGAATACTACGGTATTCGAAATACTCGTACTCGATCAAGTACCACTCGCTATTCGAATAGAAAAGTCTGATGCAGAACCAGCATTGATTGGCCGAATGCTATACAGTCGGCCAATCAACGCTGGTTCTTCTCCTACCTTTAGAAGTCTTCTCCGTGCAGCTTCCCCGCGGCGTCTTCCGGCTCTGAATTCACTCTGCCAGGCATCGGCCTGGGCAGAGCCGACTGCGCATGTCTGCTTGTAGTGCGGACATGCGCAGTCGGCTCTGCCCAGGCCCGATGCCTGGCAGAGTGAATTCAGAGCCGGAAGATGCCGCGGGGACGCTGCACGGAGAAGACTTCTCGGATGATCCAGCCCGACCCTCACTCGTGGACTTGGTAAGTATAATTTGATTGAATGTTGCCTACCCTTGAAACGAGCATTTTCCCCCCATAGACTATAATAGGGTTCAATATTCGATTCAAGTGGTCGAATATTGAGGGGCTACTCGAAATGAATATCGAACCTCGAACATTTTACTGTTTGCTCATCTCTATTCACAACTGTTATGGATTTATATTCACATATTATATTACACTGCTCTTGCAGCAGTTTATCTCAGGTCCCAGGTCTGTTATTTCTCTGTGTAAACACATGCTAACCTCAGTGGATTGTACATGCATTTGCATATTATCTGATCTGCTCCAGACACTGCTAACAAACTGACATGGGCAAACACCTTTAATCCAAATTGGCAGTTTGCCAATTTTAAACATGCCTGGAAGAAAAAATCTAATTTGTTGCAAACAATGAGAACTACGAAGGAAGTCAGAAGTCACAGAGTTCTCCTTAAATAGAGCTGAGGGGGATCATCGATGCCAACAACACATTCATTATATGGCGTCCCAGCAAGCTGCTGAGATGCCGGAACCATCACAGGCACAGCACAAAGAACGAGTTCAGCGGCATGCCAGCTTGACAGCTTCCAGAACACCGGAGCAGGCGGATCATCAACGCCAACAACACACTCATTATATGATGTCCCATCAAGCTGCTTAGATGCCAAAACAATCACAGGCAGAGTGCTGAGAAAACAGGCCAGCTCCGAGCTATAACTTTTTACTTTTTACATATTGTTGTCTGGTCAACATCAATGAACATCAATCATTCTGTGATCCTTGTTAGTAATTTTATAAAAAAAAATAGCAGCAAGGGCATGGTATTGGTTTATTTCGGGAGTTCCTCCTCTATGGAACAGAAACTTGCACTGCAAGTAAGAAACATTTCCTAATCTATATCTCTATCTATCTATCTATCTATCTATCTATCTATCTATCTATCTATCTATCTATCTATCTATCTATCTATCCTTCATATATTACACAAGTAACCCTTGCGGTAAGGTAGAGAGGCAATGTACTCCCACATTGCCTTCCTAAGTCTCCTTCACTGACCCTCGGGACACTGTGAAGTGAGTTTTTCTGTTCTCTTTGTTATGGCGGTTTGATTTCCTATTTCTAGATGCTGTGATGTTTCTTAGCAACCCAGAAACTAAATCTAGATGAAACCGTCGTAATCAGTCTGAAATGTGCTGACTCTTGAGAAGAGAGCCCCATGCACGACACAACCTCATGCATTCTACATTTTCCATATAATAAATCAAATGCCTATGAAACTTCTCGAGGGGAAAAAAATGTAACAAACAAATTCGGAATTTTAACAAACAGAAAATCTATAAAATGTTCTTCCAAAAAAATAAACCGGTGGGGACGGACGAGACTTCCGAAGACTCCTCATCCAACCCCGCACCGTAGATATTGTAAATTCGCTCTTACGTCCTGCAAGATATTCCAAGCATTAGACTGTAAATAAGCAGGATATCCGAGCACGCTGACATAATACCGTCCGCAATTATTTGTGGCCGCAGAAGGGAGAAAATCTGATCAGAGAAATGGAAAGTAAAATATTTATTGGGACTTGATTGCCTTTTTTAAACCCCAGAATTACAGATTGTATGATATCTCATCACAAGCGGCATCAATAAAACAGATTTATCGGGGACATAAAAGTATCTGCTTCCAGGATCGCTCCGGAGGAAGGAGACGCTGTTTGTCATCGGCTTCTAAAACTGTTTGCAACGGGAAACATTTTATTCCATGAACCATATTAACTCAGCTTGTCACAAGGTCGAAACTCTCGGGAGGCTCGTAACAGCCTGGGCTTAGCTGAGAATGTAGAGCCACCAACTACAGGACTCAATGGCCATCACGAGAAATAAATGAGATGTATCTTAACACTGTATGCAAATATAGTGGACGGAACGTTGTATTCCCTATGTCCCGGGTCACCAGTAACTGTAGATTATCCAAAGTTCAGCCACTTACAGCCAATACCAGTGGGCCAGATATGATGCCCACTGCATCAGGGTGGTATTCCAAGATTAGCATACTAGTAGCCTATGCTTAAAGGAGTTATCCAGGGAATTTTTTTTTTTTTTTTTTTTTAAATAGGTCAGGGAAAGTGGAAAAAAAATGCAAAAAAAAAAAAAAAAAAAATCATACTAATCTGTACCCGGTTCTACGGTGCCTTGCAACTTGGGTTGATCCTGTTGGTCCATTGTTGTCATCTGGCGGAAGTCTCCACTGGACGTGACCGCTGAGCAGAGAGCTGATCAGCAGGACCACACTGCGCTTGGAGGACACCAGAGCACCAGGAACAGGTGAGTATGATTTTTTACATTTTTTTCATCTCTGCCTATTTAAATAACAGCATTTTTGCCCAGGCAACCTCCTTACAGTGAAGGCCCCATGGTGTGAAAATGCAGGTTTTTGTTGCAGATACAAACAAACCAGGTGACTGATGAATGTGATGTGGCCTGTGGAGTGGAAGCAATGCTCAGGGAGTTAGTCTTCCACAAGGACCCCACTAAGGATAGTCCATTAAAAAAAAAATAATTCATGGACATTCTGCTTAATGGAAAAAGTCAGGATTCAGTTTTTACTAAACCGATAGGAGGTAGTTTTCTGGATGCTTCTCCCTACTTTGGGCATTGTCTAGATGACCAGGCAAGCAGTGATGCTGCCATTAGAACTACTAGGGATAGACAGGATCACAACCACCAGGATCACATTATAGGAGGGTGCATAGAACATGCAAATCACAGTTTACACCACCTTAGCTCCTACTTTCATGGGCCTACAAGTTCTCCACCATTCACTCTTCATACCCAAGGTGGTACCAGTCTTGGGATGAGCAGAACTGGTAGATCAGTAGGTGCAAAGTAGCTGCAATTCTATATTGTCAAACACCCCTTTCCAAGTAGACAATGATGACATCATTAGAGATGAGCGAGTAGTACTCGATCGAGTAGGTATTCGATCAAATACTACGGTATTTGAAATACTCGTACTCGATCGAGTACCACTCGCTATTCGAATGGAAAAGTTTGACGCTTGTAGTGCGGGCCATGTGCAGTCGGCTCTGAATTCACTCTGCCAGGCATCGGGCCTGGGCAGAGCCAACTGCGCATGCGGACTGCGCTTGTATGTGGACATGTGCAGTCGGCTCTGCCCAGGCCCGATGCCTGGCAGAGTGAATTCAGAGCCAGAAGATGCCGCAGGAACGCTGCATGGAGAAGACTTCTCAGAGGATCCAGCCCGACCCTCACTCGTGGACTTGGTAAGTATAATTTGATCTAATGTTGCCTACCCCTGAAACGAGCATTTTCCCTCCATAGACTATAATAGGGTTCGATATTTGATTCGAGTAGTCGAATATTGAGGGGCTACTAGAAACAAATATTGAATCTTGAACATTTTACTGTTCGCTTATCTCTAGTCATCATACATGCTGACTTGCAGGACCAGAAGCTCAAGTAGACCTGTAACTTTCACCCCTGGATGAATGGTCCAGGAATCGGGTACAAGTAAGTAGTACCGTAGCAATGGCGTAGATTTTTACCAGTGGACATCTGCTGAAAGTGGGTTCCCCGGAGAGAGTTTGGAGGACCCCACCTTCACATATCTTAAGTCCAGGGGCGTAACTACCATAGAGGCAGCGGAGGCGGCTGCCACAGGGCCCGGGTCATTAGGGGGCCCAGTGACAGCCACTACCGCTGCGTTTTTTTTTTAAATTGGCCATTATGGGCCCTATTTACTTGACGATCCAGGCCATAATACTGTTTGCAGGGGCCACTATTGGGTATAATACTGTGTGCAGGGGCCACTAAGGGACATAATACTGTATGCAGGGACCACTAAGGGACATAATACTGTATGCAGGGGCCACTATGGGGTATAATACTGTGTGCAGGGGCCACTATGGGGATAATACTGTGTGCAGAGGCCACTAATGGACATAATACTGTGTGCAGGGCTTACTAAGGGACATAATAGATTGCGGAGGAGGGGGTCGGTCGAGGTCTTCGGCGTCGGTGTCGGTTGGGGGGGGCCATGTCAAAAGTTCGCCACGGGGCCCCGCCATTTCTAGTTACGCCACTGCTTAAGTCTGGTCCTGACCACATCAATAAACAAAACTTCCATTTATATTTTCCGTAAGACCACGAGAAGGAATTTTGTCTGATTGCTATGGGCGCCGGCGCTATTTATATTGGAATTACTCTCTGCATTGGTTCTTTTCAATAATCTTCGGTGAGTGCCCCTTTAAGTGTGACCTTTCTTTTGATTACGAAAAGTTTATTACGGTTTAATAAATCACCATTAGTTGAAAATTACCAGAACCTGTTCAGTCTAATAACATAAAATGAGAAAATGAATGATCAGAGGTAACCATCCCAGCTGGTTAATCCCAATGTTCACTGAGTCATGGTGGAAAAAATTACATCTTTAACCATTGCAGGTGTTCAATTCCCTACGAGATCGCTCTTTAAATTAAAAACATAGTGTAAGCGCCATAATAAAATGAGACGGAACGTTTATAGAGAGAAGAAAGAAGTTACTATAAGCGTAAGAAACACAAAGAACAAGGAGGTAAAACCTTTAATGGCTTGTTTCACGCCCGAGTTAATTCAATGCAAGGGTGAAGTGGGAAAAGTGTCTCTCTATGGCATGTGATGAGACATGAGCGCTCCATTCAGGGGTTAAAAGCGTTATTTTGACTAACCTACAGAGAAAAGATATATGAGCCCTTTGTCCATAATGTCCTTTGTGGCACAAACCAAATTAAGTGATCTTAGAATTCTTTGCGTTGGTGCAGAATTGATATTTGTGATCATAGACAAGTTGGCCAACCAAAGTGAAAAAGAAATCCAGGGACCCGTGGCTACGATTGCAACGCAATTGCAAAAACAAAAAGTTGCACCATTTCTCTGCTTGCAAAAAAAGCAAATCGCTAATGTATATAAGGATGTTTAAAGATGAGGTTCTTGGTACTTTGCATTTTGATAAAACTGTAATTGTAAGCCCATCTACCAAGGCAACCTCTGTTAGGTGGATCCCTAAATTGACTCAACTCTTATAGGGTCTTGGTCTCCAATGAATTAAGGGCAAATGTGTTTTTCAGCCATATTATGGCCTGCATACACCACAAAATCTCCTCTCTCTGGAACTGTGGCCCCTGAATAACTAGGGATGTGTAATTCACCCATATTAAAATCAGTCTTGGACAAGCAGGTGGCGTGCACAAACCAAAATGGAGGTCAGCTACACTTCCTAAAAAAGCACAATGGTCATCATTGCCAAACAATGTGAACAAGAAATACAGGTGTATGCTGCTGTGGCTGCAATACAAATGTGAACACAAAAAGTTGACTCATCACCAAGAGCAGATGGGTGAACTACAATTCCTAATTCAATCAGAAGGGTACTAGATCTTGTTCAGGACAAATTGATCCTGGGTTTTATTCTGACGGCCATATTGGAGTTGGGAAGGAATTTTTTCCCTGGAAATGTGGCAATTGGCATAAAATTCATGAGTTTTTTTGCCTTCCTCTGGATCAACACTGTAGGGTACTGTAGACTTATTGGACCGGTGTCTTCATCCAACCTCATCTACTATGGACAGGGTAACAACAGTCTCTACCTTGGGCATCCAAGATTTCTGCCAAGATATGGTTTTATTGTGCTAAACCCACCTATATCGACGTCAATAGAAAATTAACTCATCAATGATTTTGTCACTGAAGGGTAATTTTTCTATTAGAGGGGAGAACAAGTTTTTCTTCTCTTCGACTAGGACATCTTACATTTCTATCCTCCAGGATGAGTAGGACAGTCATTAGCACATGGTACATTAATATCTAAAGCCTGACTGGTATTTGGTGGTTACTAGAGATGAGCGAGTAGTACTCGATCGAGTAAGTATTCGATCGAATACTACGGTATTCGAAATACTCGTACTCGATCGAGTACCACTCGCTATTCGAATGGAAAAGTTCGATGCAGAACCAGCATTGATTGGCCGAATGCTATACAGTCGGCCAATCAACGCTTGTTCTTCTCCTACCTTTAGAAGTCTTCTCCGTGCAGCTTCCCCGTGGCGTCTTCCGGCTCTGAATTCACTCTGCCAGGCATCGGCCTGGGCAGAGCCGACTGCGCATGTCCGCTTGTAGTGCGGGCATGCACAGTCGGCTCTGCCCAGGCCCGATGCCTGGCAGAGTGAATGAAGAGCCAGAAGATGCCGCGGGGACGCTGCAAGGAGAAGACTGCACAGAGGATCCAGCCCGACCCTCACTCGTGGACTTGGTAAGTATAATTTGATCGAATGTTGACTACCCCTGAAACGAGCATTTTTTCCCCCCATAAACTATAATAGGGTTCGATATTCGATTCGAGTAGTCGAATATTGAGGGGCTACTCGAAACGATTATCGAACCTCGAACATTTTACTGTTCGCTCATCTCTAGTGGTTACTGGGCTCAGCTGTGCCCGCTACTGCTTCCAACCATGGGTAACCGTTCAAGTGGCCGATGTCCCTTTATGCAATATCTCAATCTTCTAGAAAGACACTTCAGAGCTTCTCAGCAGATGTTGACCATCAAGGTGGAGGTCAACTTTCCAAAGCTTCATTTAATTGTAGCTGAACGATCACCGTATGAGAATTTCTACCGATAAATTGATTACGAAAAATCTCAAATATAAAAGAACATAATAGAAAAATAATGAAGTAAAAACAAAGAAATGAAGAAAATGCGTGTTTCTTACCGTCTTCTCTTAATCAAATAGCCAATGTCCTTCTTACTACTATACAAACAATTACCTGCTTCTAATTTAATATCATTCATTACCGGGATAATTCCTCGCTTTATGGTTTTGCTCTCGGCTATTTTTACACGACTCGGATTCTTTCGTAATTAATTGATTAATATTGATGGCATGAAATAAAAAATAAAAAAAAGCTAAAAAAAACCCTAAAAAAACAAGACGGGAAAATCTTTCAATATAGAAACAGACGCAACGCAGAAGGAGACCTTCATAAAGTCAAAAAGACGGCGTCGTTCCATTCCCCACTCCTCGAAATAATACGTCTTCTCTGCTTAACGCTCACGATTCTGGCTGAGCCAAACGGAGAAAGATGAGTTGCGGAAATAAAATTCTGCAGAATTTATGGAGCGTTTTTGACTTTTATATGGATTTGCAAATAAACATGTTGCACAAAATTTTATCATACAGATATATTTATGCTGTATACTTTTTTTTTTTTTTTTCTAGCAATGACTTTTAGAAAACCTCCACTTGAAATTTACTCCGTTGTAAATTTTGGAAGATGGGTATGAAAATGAATACTTTGGCGCGCTATGAATGTTTCCACATTAACCCTTTCTTTGGAAGGGTTACCAAATTAAAGGGAATCTCTACCTTTTAATACCTTTTTTTTTTTTTTTTTAGATTTCCAACATTTTGTTCCCGGGTAATTTCTTAAAGGGATTTTCCAGGATTGTAATATAAGAGGGGTTTTCTCATCCCACTCTCTAAGGCTAGATTTGCTTCTGCTTTGAGATTTCCATTCTTCGGGTCCACTTGGGGACTCAAAAAAAATAGGAATTCTGGGGTCATACGGTGGCTCAGTGGTTAGCACTGCAGCCCTGCAGCACTGGATTGGGATTGGATGGGTTCAAATCCTGCCAACGGCAAAAAAACATCTGCAAGGAGTTTGTATGGTCTCCCCATGTTTGCATGGATTTCCATCCCATACTCCAAAGATGTACTGATAGGGGAAAAAATGTACATTGTGAGCTCTATGTGGGCTCACAATCTACATTTTAAAAAAATGGAAACCCAATTTGCTTAAAAAGCAGCTTACCCGCGGTGACCTGCAGACCCCCATAGACCATAATGGGGTCCCCCGGGTTTCAAACCACTTGTAGGACTTTTCTTTCTGCATTTTCCAGTGAAATGAGGAACAGAATCCCTGAACATAAACTGGTGGAGGGTACCAAGCACACTACCGTACTCCGTTTATGAGAGTCTTTGGAGTGTTGGATGATGAATGAAGAAGGAGTGGGGGGTATTCAGCAGCCGGGGCCTTTAACATGCACAAGGGACAAAATTACAGATGACGCTGGGTTCACACCTGCTCCCAGTTTCCGTTCTCAGGTTTCCGTCTTCTGCAGACAGAAGACGGAAACCTGTAAGACCATGTCTGGCCATTAGTGCCGGTGAGAATTTTGTGCTCTCTGCAGCGAAACCGTTTTTTTTTAAACCGGACACAAAGTCCTGCATGTCCGACTTTGTGTCTGGTTAAAAAAAAACGGCTTCGCCGCAGAGAGCACAAAACGCTCACCAGCGCTCACAGCCTGACACGTTTGTAAAATGCCTGCAGGTTTCCATTTCCTGCCCAGTTTTGGGCAGGAAATGGAAACCTGCAAAACGAAGACCGGGCGCAGAAGTGAACGAGTCCTTAGAAACCAATATGAAGGCACCACGCTAACTCACGAGTTTTGATAATACACGTAGCTTTATTGTGATCAGTAAAAACACTGATCGCGGTGCCTTCATACTGGTCTCTCATCGGAATCCCTGAACAGTCACACAACACAAGTGTGAACCTAGACTGAGCAGGTTGCCTGCTGTCTCTTCTTCTCACTTCCTATATTCTTCAACATGCTAGAGGGCGGCTTTGACTGTTTGATGGATAGGACACGATAAAGTATTTCACTAGAATAGACATTACCTTTACCATGAGTGATTATTTGTTATCATTATAAATGTATAATAATGCAGATCAACTAATGTGCACAGCAAATATATATTCCATTACCCAGGGTTGTACAGAAGTTGCGCTGACAATGGCCTTGCAGTAAACTCAGTGTTATCCTTGTGTTTACATAGAGAGGTAAATGACACTGTCCGAGCCTCTATCTGCAAACTGTAATTAGATGACAATATTGTCCTGGATGGTAGAGCAGGAGATAAATGCTCTGAAAGTAATACATAGAACTCAGCCCCCCTCACCTCCAGAGAGCAGTGAATTACATAATTTTTCCTGGATCAGACAACAGGCCAAGTGCCTTGTCAACGATGCGTAAATGATGGGAAAAATAATCTAACATTGCCGGCAAATGGAGCAGCATTGATAATTTACATTAGCTAGCAGTTTAGATAGGATCTTTGAGATGACCTATCCTTTAATGACCTATCCTTAGAATAGGTGATAAATATCAGATTGGTGGGTTCAGATACCTTGGACATCCATAAATCAGATGTTCGAAGAGACTGAAGCAGGCGGGTGAGCACTGTGGCCTCTTCACTACTTACCAAGCACAACACCATACAATGTGGAGTGTCTGTACTTATTAGAGATGAGCGAGTAGTATTCGATCGAGTAGGTATTCGATCGAATACTACGGTATTCAAAATACTCGTACTCGATCGAGTACCACTCGCTATTCGAATGTAAAAGTTCGATGCAGAACCAGCATTGATTGGCTGAATGCTATACAGTCGGCCAATCAACGCTGGTTCTTCTCCTACCTTTAGAAGTCTTCTCCGTGCAGCTTCCCCACGGCGTCTTCCGGCTCTGAATTCACTCTGCCAGGCATCGGGCCTGGGCAGAGCTGACTGCGCATGTCTGCTTGTAGTGCGGACATGTGCAGTCAGCTCTGCCCAGGCCCGTTGCCTGGCAGAGTGAATTCAGAGCCGGAAGATGCCGCGGGGACGCTGCAAGGAGAAGACTTCTCGGAGGATCCAGCCCGACCCTCACTCGTGGACTTGGTAAGTATAATTTGATCGAACGTTGCCTACCCCTGAAACGAGCATTTTCCCCCCATAGACTATAATAGGGTTCGATATTCGATATTCGATTCGAGTAGTCGAATATTGAGGGGCTACTCGAATCGAATATCGAACCTCGAACATTTTTACTGTTCGCTCATTTCTAGTACTTATATTACAGTGTAGCCTCATTCACTCATTCATCTGAGTTGCAAACAGGCCATGTGGCGAATTAATGTGACTCACTGGAAGTGGCGCTCACCTAAGCATCATGCCATTGTAAGAAGCTGATCTCCTTCAGATTCAACATGATATGAACATCTACTGTGGTCAGTCCCTCTAAGTAAATGCCAGGTTATCATGTTTTGAGAAGGACCAAAGGAAGGAGGATTATCCAGTCAGAGGTAGGAAAAAAGGGATCATTTATCAAAATCCCCAAGTATCGACTGATATCAGTAATAGAGATGAGCGAACACTAAAATGTTCGAGGTTCGAAATCCGATTCGAACAGCCGCTCACTGTTCGAGTGTTCGAACGGGTTTCGAACCCCATTATAGTCTATGGGGAACATATACTCGTTAAGGGGGAAACCCAAATCCGTCTCAGGAGGGTCACCAAGTCCACTATGACACCCCAGGAAATGATACCAACACCCTGAAATGACACTGGGACAACAGGGGAAGCATGTCTGGGGGCATAAAAGTCACTTTATTTCATGGAAATCCCTGTCAGCTTGCGATTTTCGCAAGCTAACTTTTCCCCATAGGAATGCATTGGACAGCGCTGATTGGCCAGAGTACGGAATTCGACCAATCAGCGCTGGCTCTGCTGGAGGAGGCGGAGTCTAAGATCGCACCAGTCTCCATTCAGGTCCGACCTTAGACTCCGCCTCCTCTGGCAGAGCCAGCGCTGATTGGCCGAAGGCTGGCCAATGCATTCCTATGGGTATGCAGAGACTCAGCAGTGTTGAGCCAGTTCTGCTCAACTATACCATGTGCCGGTCAGCCCATCAGATGTAGCAGAGCCGAGGGTGCACTAGAACCCTTGTGCACACTCGGCTCTGCTACATCAGAGCCGAGGGTGCACTAGAACCCTTGTGCACACTCGGCTCTGCTACATCAGAGCCGAGGGTGCACTAGTACCCTTGTGCACACTCGGCTCTGCTACATCAGATGTAGCAGAGCCAAGGGCGCACTAGAACCCTTGTGCACACTCGGCTCTGCTACATCAGATGTAGCAGAGCCAAGGGTGCACTAGAACCCTTATGCACACTTGGCTCTGCTACATCAGATGTAGCAGAGCTGAGGGTGCACTAGAACCCTTGTGCACACTCGGCTCTGCTACATCAGATGTAGCAGAGCCGAGGGTGCACTAGAACCCTTATGCACACTCGGCTCTGCTACATCTGATGTAGCAGAGCCGAGGGTGCACTAGAACGCTTGTGCACACTCGGCTCTGCTACATCAGAGCCAAGGGTGCACTGGAACCCTTGTGCACACTCAGCTCACGCTAATATAATGCATTGGCCAGCACTGATTGGCCAATGCATTCTATTAGCCTGATGAAGCAGAGTTGTATGTGTGTGCTTAGCTCAACTACTCCACCGGCGTAGTTGAGCTAAGCACACACATTAAGCTCTACTTCATCATGCTAATAGAATGCATTGGCCAGCGCTGATTGGACAGAGTACGGAATTCGACCAATCAGCGCTGGCTCTGCTGGAGGCAGAGTCTAACTTCGGACCAGAATGGAGACTGGTGTGGAGCGATCTTAGACTCCGCCTCCTCCAGCAGAGCCAGCACTGATTGGTCGAATTCCATACTCTGGCCAATCAGCGCTGTCCAATGCATTCCTATGGGAAAAAGTTTATCTCACAAAAATCACAATTACACACCCGATAGAGCCCCAAAAAGTTATTTTTAATAACATTCCTACCTAAATAAATGTTATCCCTAGCTATCCCTGCCTGTACAGCTATCCCTGTCTCACAGTCACAAAGTTCACATTCTCATATGACCCGGATTTGAAATCCACTGTTCGTCTAAAATGGAGGTCACCTGATTTCGGCAGCCAATGAAAAAAAACATTGCAAATAACAAGGGTAAAGAGTGTCCGGGATTGTATGAGATGCATGAATACTGTATAAGCAATGCCGCCCCTGCTACCTCTTGTGTCACCCCCTCTACCTCATAGATTGTAAGCTCTTGTGAGCAGGGCCCTCAGTCCCAGTGTGTGAAATGACTTTTCTTGTAATGTATCTTTCTGTCTGTATTTGAACCCTACTAATTGTACAGCGCTGCGGAATATGTTGGCGCTATGTAAATAAAACATTATTATTATTATCATTATAAAAAGTTGTCAGGAAATGGAAAAAACATTCTTGTTCCTATTTCCTAAGGTCTTGCAAACGTCAAGCAATTCCTAGCATTCCTAGCACTTTCACACTTGCCTAAAACTTTTGAACATGACTCTACATAGTGTATTGAGGATATAGTTTAAAAAAAAAGTGTGAACTTATACATATCTATGTAAAATTTGGTAAATTTTGCAAGGAATTTCATAAGTACCTCAACAAACGAACAAAAATTGTGGCAAATATAAAATGGCGAAGATAAAACTCAACTTTTATTGACTATAAATATTAAAACCTCAAATTGAATCTAGAATTGTGTGTCAACCGTAAAAAACGTTACACATGTCGTCTCACATACACTACTACTTTCTCTAATAAAGTTTCTCAAGAAAGCTTGTATGGTGAGGACATTGACAGCACTCATTCACTAGCACACTGAGTGTGACATTAATTAACTTCTAACTTGTCCAAACACTCAGTCAGACTTCTTGTGCCTTATATGGTGTCTGTCTATTAGCAAGTGATAATTGCTATGGTGGAGATATTGTTGGTAGAATATCCACCCCAGGATAAGCCCAATGATAAGTCTATGTCCTGAGTGGTTAAATATACATGCACCACCCAGGGATAATATGGGATTAGAGATGAGTGAACAGTAAAATGTTCGATATTAGTTTCGAGTAGCCCCTCAATATTCGACTACTCGAATCGAATATCGAATCCTATTATAGTCTATGCTCGTTTCAGGGGTAGGCAACGTTCGATCAAATTACACTTACCAAGTCCACGAGTGAGGGTTGGGCTGGATCCTCCTAGAAGTCTTCTCCATGCAGCGAACCCGTGGCGTCTTCCGGCTCTGAATTAACTCTGCCAGGCATCGGGCCTGGGCAGAGCCGACTGCGCAAGCCCGCACTACAAGAAAATGGCCGCTTACAGTCAAAGCGGCCATTTTCTTGTAGCGCGGGCATGCGCAGTTGGCTCTGCCCAGGGCCGATGCCTGGCAGAGTGAATTCAGAGCCGGAAGATGCCGCGGGGACACTGCACGGAGAAGACTTCTAAAGGTAGGAGAAGAACGTTGAACGTTGAAAAGAGCGTTGATTGGCCGACTGTATAGTATTCGGCCAATCAATGCTGGTTCTGTATCAAACTTTTCTATTCAAATAGCGAGTGGTACTCGATCGAGTACGAGTATTTCAAATACCGCAGTATTCAATCGAATACCTACTCGATCGAATACTACTTGCTCATCTCTAGTAATTAACCCCCGATTGCACTACCAGCTTGTACACGCTGAGCTAAGCAACTTGGAGAAGGGTAGATAGTAGTATGATGCCTGATGCCTGGCAGAATTAATTCAGAGCCAGAAGATGCCGTGGGGAAAATGCACGGAGAAGACTTCTCGGAGGATCCAGCCCAACCCTCACTCGTGGACTTGGTAAGTATAATTTGATCGAATGTTGCCTACCCCTGAAACGAGCATTTTCCCCCCATAGACTATAATAGGGTTCGATATTCGATTCGAGTAGTCGAATATTGAGGGACTACTCGAAACGCATATCGAATCTCGAACATTTTACTGTTCGCTCATCTCTATTAATTACCCCTGTGTGTGAATAGACTTTGCTATGAGTGGTATGTCACTTCTCATTAGTCCATGTATGTAAATGCACCATGTTATTATTCCAGATCATACCAGTGGCAGAGTGTTATTCTAACCTCTAAATGTTTGAACCATATGTTCAAGTGCAAAAAGAGCCAGATCCATTCTGGAGAATAACCAGACAGCAGTTCCATATCACAGAAAAGATTTAAAAATAGAGGAGCAATTTCATAAGTAACCTTAGAATGTTTCTTCGTTGTTAGTCTGCGATTGTATAACATTGCGGAATAAGGAAAAAGTTTTTAAAAAGTAGAATCGGAATTGCATTGAAGCCCCAGAGCTCCGTTCGCCAAGTCTAGACGTAAGCTTTACGTTCCACAATGAGATCCGATTTGGATTATTTGATTTTTCTTGTAACATTAGAAATTCTAGATCGCCCACAAGACGAAAGCTTCGGAATTGCAGAGACGGATTTTTAAGGCATTGGCATCATTGTATCCCTACTGAGTGCAGTAATACCTGCGAAGCTCCTCGCTGTATCCATCACTCTCTGCCCGGCCGCCATATGTTTTGTGGCATTTTGAATAGATTTCAGTGTCTTAAGTACATCTGGAAGAAAGGATTTATTCGCAAGACAGGAAGTTTTCTTTGATGTTCTTTCAGTCAATATCCTATGTGTTCACCTATTATTGGTCTCACAGCTCCTGTTACCATATAATAAAGGTCAGGCCTGGTGGTTACCAGAGCGTCGGCAGATTAGTACATCATCATGACGAGATGTAAGGACTCTCAGGAGCTTGTGCAACAGACTCCATAGAAATGAGGCATTGCAATACATGTATGCTCAGCGGAAACTTTATTCATGTAACTATCTAAGCAGACGGTCACGTGGCAACTATTCCATGCATTAAATCTGCAGCTCCGGGGGACAAAAGCAACCTGCGCCCTCCTGGAATGATTGGTGGTCCTGTATGGGATGTTTTATGGTCTGCGACTAATGCACAAAGCACAATATATATACTGAAGACAAGGGCTGACAATGGCAGATCTCAGATAAGAATAGCCAGGCTGGTTCAGTGTGTCAAGGAGGGAACAGAAACAAATTATCTGCAAAAATTCTGGGAATACCTTGGGTGACTTGCTTCGAACCACACAACAAGGCAGGAGATAGTTGTGGGTCTGTGTGCAATAAAAAAATACACCCTCCTGCCTCCATTATACCCCATCTTCTTTAAGGTAGGGTCATACTACAGTTGCTAATGTCCGTTGCTCTCATCTATAACAAAATGAAAACAGCAGACCTTAAGTGACAAATGCAGATAGAGTCTCCTCTGTTGGGTGTCATCTGTTTTCAACCCAATGTAAGGAACATGCTTTCTGTCATCAGGATTTTTACTTTTATGACAGAAGGAAAAGTCGTCTGTGTTGGATGTTTTCATTATAAAAGTAAGCAAACATGACTGAAGAAAGAAGAAATAAGATAGAAGACAGAAGATGGAAGAGAAGAGATAAGGGCGGGATAGAAAAGAGAGAGGAAATAAGATAGAAAAAAATGAGAGAAGAAAGAAGGTGGAAGAAAGAAGAGAAAGAAGGTGGAAAAAAGAAGAAAGAAGGTGGAAGAAAGAAGAAAGAAGGTGAAAGAAAGAAGAGAAAGAAGAAAGAAGAAAAAGGAAAGAAGGTGGAAGAAAGAAGAAATAAGGAAGAAGGTGGAAGAAAGAAGAAAGAAGGTGGAAGACAGTATACAAATACTAGAAATCCCTATCGTGTCATAATCAGCATCATAACTACACTCACCAGCCACTTTATTAGGTACACCATGCTAGTAACGGGTTGGACCCCCTTTTGCCTTCAGAACTGCCTCAATTCTTCGTGGCATAGATTCAACAAGGTGCTGGAAGCATTCCTCAGAGATTTTGGTCCATATTGACATGATGGCATCACACAGTTGCCGCAGATTTGTTGGCTGCACATCCATGATGCGAATCTCCCGTTCCACCACATCCCAAAGATGCTCTATTGGATTGAGATCTGGTGACTGTGGAGGCCATTGGAGTACAGTGAACTCATTGTCATGTTCAAGAAACCAGTCTGAGATGATTCCAGCTTTATGACATGGCGCATTATCCTGCTGAAAGTAGCCATCAGATGTTGGGTACATTGTGGTCATAAAGGGATGGACATGGTCAGCAACAATACTCAGGTAGGCTTTGGCGTTGCAACGATGCTCAATTGGTACCAAGGGGCCCAAAGAGTGCCAAGAAAATATTCCCCACACCATGACACCACCACCACCAGCCTGAACCGTTGATACAAGGCAGGATGGATCCATGCTTTCATGTTGTTGATGCCAAATTCTGACCCTACCATCCGAATGTCGCAGCAGAAATCAAGACTCATCAGACCAGCCAACGTTTTTCCAATCTTCAATTGTCCAATTTCGATGAGCTTGTGCAAATTGTAGCCTCAGTTTCCTGTTCTTAGCTGAAAGGAGTGGCACCCGGTGTGGTCTTCTGCTGCTGTAGCCCATCTGCCTCAAAGTTCGACGTACTGTGCGTTCAGAGATGCTCTTCTGGCTACCTTGGTTGTAACGGGTGGCTATTTGAGTCACTGTTGCCTTTCTATCAGCTCGAACCAGTCTGGCCATTCTCCTCTGACCTCTGGCATCAACAACGTATTTCCGCCCACAGAACTGCCGCTCACTGGATGTTTTTTCTTTTTCGGACCATTCTCTGTAAACCATAGAGATGGTTGTGCGTGAAAATCCCAGTAGATCAGCAGTTTCTGAAATACTCAGACCAGCCCTTCTGGCACCAACAACCATGCCACGTTCAAAGGCACTCAAATCACCTTTCTTCCCCATACTGATGCTCGGTTTGAACTGCAGGAGATTGTCTTGACCATGTCTATATGCCTAAATGCACTGAGTTGCCGCCATGTGATTGGCTGATTAGAAATTAAGTGTTAACGAGCAGTTGGACAGGTGTACCTAATAAAGTGGCCGGTGAGTGTATATCTTCAGGGTCTCCATGATCATCATCATTTCATAAGTCTCGTTACATAGAAAAGTAAATGTTTAACAATAATCACAGAATTACAAAAACACAGTGATCTGATAACTTCATAAAAAGATCCAAATGTATTTATTTAACGAAAGATCGCTCACCAACAGAGGCACCATGTATTATGACCAGGGCGGCATTCACAAGCATAATAGTAATAACATCCCTGGATAGATAGATAGATAGATAGATAGATAGATAGATAGATAGACAGATAATTCCTAAAACATGAAGGTAAATAGGTATGATATAGATGGATAGATGATAGATAGATAGATAGATAGATAGATAGATAGATAGGAGATAGATAGATAGATAGATAGATAGATAGATAGATAGATAGATAGATAGGAGATAGATAGATAGATAGATAGATAGATAGATAGATAGATAGATAGATAGATAGATAGGAGATAGATAGATAGATAGATAGATAGATAGATAGATAGATAGGAGATAGATAGATAGATAGATAGATAGATAGGAGATAGATAGATAGATAGATAGATAGATAGATAGATAGATAGGAGATAGATAGATAGATAGATAGGAGATAGATAGATAGATAGATAGATAGATAGATAGATAGATTATCTAAGTACTGTACACGGACGCCATTATAAGGTATAAGTCATACATGTATATAAGCCTTTCTTCCCACATCGGTAGATGTAACGCTATCTGTTTATTATGTATGGAGGACTATAGAGTTGCTGACTGCTTCCCTCACAGCCGCGGCATACAGTGTATTGTTTGTTTCCTTCTATAGAATACACAGTAATTCGGCTTGTGCGGTGAATAGATGGGCTTATTGTATAGCTCTTTACAAATACTCATATAGAGGAGCCTGAGAATGCTAAGAGCCGGCGTCTGTAAGAAGAAAACCACAATGAAAGTGGGCAGAAGAAAGCATGTTATCCCCAAGGCAAGACTGAGGAGTGGAAACGTAACAGGCTCTTATCTCCAGGTTATTCTGCTTGTGCTGGACTCACACTACATTACATATGCTAAATGGTCCAGCTACATGTCCATGTGGTTACTGTATAAAACCCATTTACTGAAGATTCTGAGTTTATGGAAGGGGTGGGGTCATGATCTTCAGGTCTGGTAGAGAAGCTTTCATAAAGAGTATTTCACGTTCTGGAGGACTGTCCTACTGACGTGAATGGACACAGTGTAATGCTTCATTACCACCTGTGGTGGTGGTGCTGCAGGAAAACGAAACGGAGACCCTCTGTTGGATCACTGGTGGAATGGAGAGGTGAGTATGCTCAGTTTAAGTCTCTGCAGGGTTGACGCCTGACGTAGAATACCTCTTTAATGTGGCTCTTGACCCGTATTTAATGTCGAATATGGCTCACAATTTGCAAAAAGGTCAGAGACCTCATCTCTGTACAAAACTTATAGGGTCTCTATACAAAATAAGTGAATAAGTCTTTCCGATAAAATTTACCGCCAAGTATTCAGCCATCATCATTTAGTCATCATCGGAGCATGGGATAATTTAGCAAATGTTAAAACCTACTTCAATTATTTCCAATGACATTCTGCACTTGTCCGTTCTCCTCCATATTTTACATATAAATGCAGAAATATAACTTAAGAACCTTGACCATCCCCTTCCCCGCTGGAGAATTCATTCCGGCAGTTCAAAACTCAAAAAAAAAGGTTACGGAACAAAACGAACATGAAAATGCATTAAAGTGATTAATTTAAATCTCCCATAAAATGCACTTCACATCTAAAAGAAGGGAACGGCTGCATTCTCCCTCTATTATCTCAATTGTAATACATTTTCCATTAACATTTGTCCATATTTTGTAATCTCTTTATAAAGATGATGATAAGAGCTTGTTCAAAATAGAGAAGAGACGCCGGAATAAAAATCAACCAAATTAAACTCCTCGTGAACTCATTTCATTGGTAAATTAAAGACAAAGTAAAATGATTTCTATATTGTTTAGTTACCAAAATGGCTCGGGGCAAAGAGTGGGCAATTTAGTCAAATATTAAACCTGATGCATCATTTGTGAACATTTCTAGGCCACTGTATTAACAGTAAAGCGGGATTCAGGATTGTGCAGGGCTCGCTCTGAATAATAGGGAGCTTGTTACAAATCGGAAGATGGAGACGTTCCATAGATTCCAGATTTGTTATATTGGATACATGTTAGAAGCCAAGTGATGTCAACATCACCGACCACCTCAGATTGCTTAGGCTCGGTTCATATCTGCATTTGGGTTTCAGCAGCTCTTTTCTTTCCAGATGTTTTGTGCGGAAGCCACATGGACCCTATTACAGTCTATAAGGTCCGCCGCTTTCCTTAGGTAACCACTTTTTAATGCATATAGGTTTCCGTTCGGGAAACGGAACGCAGATGTGGAGTTGTGCCTTTACAGACAGTGATCCCCTATACACAGGATCAGGAGAACAGGGCACTCCTAAAGCCTCCTTGTCAATGAAGCGATGGTGTGCTTGTGCGGCTGACACAATGGGAAGGCCAATACCACAAACTTTGAAGAAGGGATTGGTGTCTGTGATGGAGGGAAGAAAGCAGGTAAGGAAGAAAACAAGAAAAGAAAGAGGCACTCGAAGGTGGAAGGGACAATGGAATGGAATTGAAACAAATGAAACAAATGGAAAGAAAAGAATCAATAAAAGGAGGAAGAGTAAGACAATGAAAAAAACAGAAGACAAAACAAACGGGAAAAAAATCGAAGGAAAGGATGGTTAGAAAACAATGAATCGGTAGGTGCCCCGGTGAATAGCTATCGGTGCCGGTACCGTAGCCCTTCACTGTCAGAGTACTATCAGGAGGGGAGGGGGCATTCCTCACCGCTCTCACAGTACAGTACTATAGGCAATGACAGTGAGTTAGGAACGCCCTTCTGCCTGTGAAGAGCTACGGTACCGGCACGATAGCTCTTCACCAAGGACGCAGATCGTGAAAGCCGGCAGTGCGCTGAATTCAGCGCACTGTCGGCTTTCTAGCGGTATATAAAACTGAGTGTGCCCCAGATGGTGAAAGGTCCTCTTTAAAGGAAAGGATAAAGAAAACAAATGAAAGAGAAGACAAGACAGTAGGAAGATGGGAGACAAAAGGAAATGATAGAAAAAGAATAAGAGTAAAGAAAGGAAGAGATGTAGGAAAGAAGAGGCTGGTAGGAACTAAGAGAAAAGACAAAAGAAAGCCCGGAGGAAAGGAAAGAAACAGGGATGGAAAGTAGAGATGAGGGACATAGAAGAAAAGCAGAAGGAACAATAAGAAAAGTCAAAGGAAGTAGACAAGTAGAATAGATAAGGATGGATTAGAAGAAAGAGAAAAAATAAGTAAGAAGAAACTAGAAGAAACAAGAAAACTGGAATAAAAGGAATATAACACGGAGGAAAATGAAAAGAGAAAGGGAAGAATTGTATCAAAGGAAAAAAAGAATAAGGAAGAGCTTGAGGAAACAGAGGGAACGTGAAGATATTTGAAAGGGATGAGGAGGAAAACTGGAGAAATATGAAGGAAGTTGACAAATCTGAAGGGAAATGAAAGAAAAAAGAAAAGAAATATTAGAAAGTACATGAAAGAAAGATAGGGATGAGAAAGGAATCAACTAAGGCAATAAGGGAAGAAAAGTAGGGATGAGAAGAATGTGGAGAATATTAATGATCCAGGGAAGAAGGAAGACAAGAGGACAGAGAGAAAGGAGAGAATAAAAGAAGGAGACAAGATGGAAGGGACAGGAACAGATGAAGGCAGAAAAGCTTTTTGATTGTTTTTCATCAAAACATTGACAACATTTGTTGATTTAACCCAAAAATCTGTAGTAGGAATGTGAGAAACAGCAGAATACAGAATTCTGACAAAAATGTTCTGGAATTGTTATATTTTGATGCACAAAATCGATACATAAACAGACAAAGATCTGACCAATCCTCTATAATCAATGATGGGCTATAGTCTGCCATTTTGCAGGAACATGTGGGTGGAGGAATGGACAATGTCATGACTAATGTCCTTCTGTCCTGTCGTGAGTCCCAGCACTGGATGGCCCCTGTCGGAGGTGGCTCTTGGGAATCTGAAGGAGCCCTTATTCTCAAGGAGTCTTTACAATAGAAAACTAATTTTTTTCTCCCTTTAACAATTCTCTTAACAATCCATCTTGAATCTTGACACTTCCCTTGAAAAATATCTATTCAGCTATAGCATGAGGCACAGTCGTACCTTGAGCAGCTGTCACCTGCCGGGTCCTTGAGTGCACATACAATTATAGAAAAAAATATCAAATAAATCTCAAGTCAAATCTGCATCAAAAGTCTGAAAGCCAAAAATACATTCCTCGAGGTATATTCGGGCTCCCATTGCCATTAGCAGCGCTCGATGTTACATACTGGTTCTTTCAGTCTGACATTTTATATAATTGCTTGTTTGATCCTACAAGGGTCATTAAGGTGTCACAGACTCACAGAAGAAAAGAACAATTGAAAAGGGAAGGTTACTGAATGGTGGTATTACCGCAACCTACACAAGGCTGGATACATTTCTACTAGCCCAACTACATACCACTAGCTTCAGAATGGAGCCGCACTTTGCATTTCCTTTGCATGGTTGATCCACAGGGACGAAATGGAAAAGAACAACATGCGCGCCATTAGTTCTTTGTATTTAGTTATTTTACTTCTTACCTTTCATAAGGTTTACTAAAGTGCAAATAAAGTCTGTTGTTTGTTACTTAGATGTCATGTGTGGATACACATTTGTTCTTTCTTAGCTTTCCTTCTTGGTGAACATATCCAGTAATGTCATGGGATGACCAGCTTTTCGAGACAACGCGATTTTTGTAATTTGTTTCAACAATATTTATGAGGTTTGCTGACAAGTTTAATCTATTATTATACTCTGAGATTTCTTCAAACCTCACTTTTCCTCATCTTCATAGACATCCAGTCTTCTTTCCCAATGTTGGGTCTTCATCTGTGGACTTGTGGTCTCTCATAATGTCTTCCAGAATCTACTCTGAAGTCTCATGGCCCAGGGTCACTACTGGAACCTGTGATTGGGTTACGCTTTGGTCAAAGTGTCATGACATTGGACTGTCCCACCTTACCATTGAGGCCCAATGACTGGCCTCTGTGGTGACCGCCTGGTGTATGACACTGGAGAAGTCATTGGAAGAGATTGGATAGAGAGGAGGATATAACGCTAAATGTTGCCAGAATCTTGTTTTCTTAATTCTTTCTTAAGTGTTAATTTACTTATCAAATAATTTTGCCTGCTAGGTCTCTCCCAGAGGTGTGGATTCTCTAAGTCACAGCTGGTTTAGCGCTGGTTAAGCTGTGGTGAAGTCTACAGAATCTTCCTGTTCTTCACCTTTAACATTGCAAAAAGAAGAAGTTTCACAGATCGGGGGCAAGAGCAATGAAAAGCAGTAGCGTATTTAAGAATGGAGTCTCCAGCAGTAGAATGGCCAAGATGTGATAGAGGACTAAAGAGGAGAATAGTCAGGAAAGGTATTTAGCGTCAGAACTGGGAGAAGAACAGATAGCAGAGAAATAATTCCAAGGAAAAAGCAGGAGCGATGTCCAGAAACAAAACTGAGTTCAGGTTCAGTATCAATCAAAAGTCAAGATCAAAACCATAAGGATAAGAACAAGAGCCAAGTAAAGGTATAAATCTCAATATGCAGGGAAGGTGGGGCATGGTGAATCTCCCAGAGGTGTAAGCGGCCCGAGGCCTAGAAGTTTGACCGCCAGCGCCAGAAGAAGAAGAAACGTGAAGAGGCCTTTCCTGAAGAAGATGGAGGATGGAGGCATTGCTGGAGAGTTCTCTCGCAGCATTGGGAATGCCCCTATTGCTGTTTGAGCACTGGGGACCGCCCCCGGTGCTGCGAGAGAACTAATTTGCATACCGACGAAAATCGGGATTTATACCGAACATCGGCACGGAGAAGACATCTAAAGGTAGGAGAAGAATAGCCTTTCTTAAGTCTATTCCTACGTGTTATTGAGAAAAAAATTGATTTTAATGTTAGAATCCCTTTATATGAGTGAGCACCCTCTTATAGTTCAAGGTCATGTTTTGGTTTTAAGGATATATCTGTTTCAAATCCTTGTAAAGATCTAATAATAAATAAATAAATTTTGATACATATATTTAAAAAATTGCTTTGACCAAGTCTGATCGCACTTTAAATAAATAAAATAAGTAGAAATCCTTGTGAAGAAATATATATATTCTCCGGCCATTCTATTTTATTTGGTGCTAGAACATGAAAGATTTCCACATAAAATACCGTGATAATAAAAAGCACTTTTGTAAGGTTACAAGACGATATAAGTAGCGTTTCAAGGTCTTTCCCTAATCAATCCTCTTAGATACGACAGGTTTTATATAATTGAAGATCAAGTAAACTAAGTGGTACCAGTATAAATTCTCTTGATCTTCTGGAAATGATCAGACATTCTCTGTTTGAAGGCTTAGTGCTTAAAAAGAAGGGAAAAAATCAAAAGGATTCTCACTTATATTTAAGAAAAAAAAAATACAATGGAATCTCGGAGCCGCGGCTCGGGTTGTATTTTGTGCAGGTGACTCTTTGATGTCTACTTTAAATGGAACATTCAGGGTTTTATTGACTGAAGAGATTGGAAAGAATTAAGAAATCCTAAAGGACAATGGTCATTACAAAAAAATCTGAATGTTTTATAATAATTGGTAACAGCCCCCTCGCTGCCAGCGCAATAGGGTCAACTGCATTGTGCGCATCAAAGAGGGTCAGCTGATGGGAGAGGATGTTACAATGAAAAGTTTTGGAGAGATGGAAATACGATAAGTAATTACCTTGTAGAAAGGATATTCTGAAGATAATGTGCAGGTGGATGGCCAGGGATGAACCGCTGTTAGTTGCTATCATAGCGCACAGTGCCACCTGCGGGTCAGTCTAACCATTCAGCTTTCACCTTACTGAGCATGCTCAGACGTATTGGAGCTGCTCACAAGCTAAGTGCCATTTCTCCCCTACTGAGCATGAGTGGTGACGTCATGGCCACCGCCCCTATTGGGTGGGGACTTCCCTTTAAATAGTGTGAGCCGACACCCACCGGTTGCTCACACTTTGACTTAAATCTCCTCTAAGTCCACGGAGTGAATGACAGTAGTTTGCAGGGATAGGCTCCAGTATTCAGGCATGTTTCAGACTAGGCCTCTGTGTGGGGTTCCTCTGCTTCTCCTGGGTGCTGTTAGGTAGGACCTATAAACCCTGAACTGTTAGGGTGCATTCACACTGAGTAAACGCTAGCTTATTCTGAACGTAAAACACGTTCAGAATAAGCGGCGTCTAAAGCAGCGCCATTCATTTCTATGGGAGCGGGGATACGAGCGCTCCCCATAGAAATGAATGGGCTGCTTCTTTCACTCCGTGCAGTCCCATTGAAGTGAATGGGGAGTGCCGGCGTATACGGCAAGCTCTGCTCATGCCGGAGCGTACACGCCGGCACTCCCCATTCACTTCAATGGGACTGCACGGAGTGAAAGAAGCAGCCCATTCATTTCTATGGGGAGCGCTCGTATCCCCGCTCCCATAGAAATGAATGGAGCTGCTTTAGACGCCGCTTATTCTGAACGTGTTTTACGTTCAGAATAAGCTAGCGTTTAATCAGTGTGAATTCACCCTTAGATCTACTCCAGGGCTAGGAGCGGTAGACACCTTTCCAGCTTGTAGTTCTGCAGCAGGTATGGTCTCTGAGATAGCCTATGTGTACTGTCTGACCTCATGTATGGCTCCTAGCTGTGTGCGGGAGCATGGGTGTTTGGCTCCAAGCTGTGTGCCGGACCATTCAAACTCCCCTGGTAACTCCAAGCTGTGTGCAGGAGAATGTTCTAAATATCCGTGGTGGCCCCTAGCTGTCGCAGGGGTAAGTGTGTGTGTTTGCTGGTCTGGGGTGAGTGTTAACCCTTGGCAGCCGTGTGTGTTTCACTTGTACTTGTGCACCTGACCAGTGAGCTAAACTGGCAGGGTTTTAGTTGCACCTTGTTCACATGGAGTGTCGCACAGTACACACTGTTCACGTTGAGTTCAGGCTGCAGTGTCTTTGCAGCTGTTCACATTAAGTACCGCGCTGCAGTGTCTTTGCAGTAGTTCACATTGAGTTCAGACATACAGCCGTCCACCATTGGGCCTTTGGACCTCGCTGCAGTGTCTTGCAGCTAAGAGGTTCTGTAGTTTAAAAATTTTTTTTATATATATATATATACACAGAACCGTAACAACTGGGTAGATCTCCCGGCAATCATATGTGGATTACTGGGGCTCAACCAACTAGTAGTCCCGGCAATCTCATGTGGATTACTAGGGTTCAAGTAACTAGATGTCCCGACAATCATATGGATTACTAGGGCTCAAGCAACTAGATGTCCCGACAATCACATATGGATAACTGGGGCTCAGCCATCTAGATGACCCGGCAACCACATGTGGACTACTAGGACTCAAGCAGCTAGATGTCCCAGCAATCACATGTGGATTACTAAGGTTTAAGCAACTAGATATCCCGGCAATCACATGTGGATTACCAGGGCTCAGGCAACTAGATTTCCAAGCAATTACATGTGAACTACTAGGGCAAAAAGATGTGGACCACCATGGTTCAGGCAACTGGAACATACTGCAATCACATACAGATCACCAGAACTCAGGCAACTACATATTCCATCAGTACAACTAGGACTCAGGCAACTAAATGTCCCACAAACTACCAGATACAGTGAAAAACAAGTTGGGGTATAACTGTCCGTGGAGTCTCATCTTCCTCTTGTTTGGTGACAGCTGGACACATATTGGGCAGTGATCTCCACAGTGGCCTCTTCTTCTCCCAGTAGGATGTAGAGTTTCCTTTTCTTGTCTGGGATGTGGGCAGAGAGTCTTTGGTAGTAGACGACCCTCACAGCTGAGTATTTGGTGCAGTGTAGCAGGAAGTGGGTCTCGTCTTCTAGGGCCCCCTGGTCACAGTTCTGGCACAGTCTGTTCTCCCGTGGCTTGTACGTCTGCCTGTATCGCCCCGTCTCTATCTCTAGGTTGTGGGCGCTCAGTCTGTACCGGCTCAGGGTCTGTCTGTGTTTGGGGTGGCGTATTCTCTCCAGGTAGGTGGCCATGGTGTAGTCCCTTTGTAGGGATTGGTACACGGTGAGTTTCTTGGAGTTATTTATTTTGTTTCTCCATTCTTCAATGTACCGCTCTCTTTGCCTCTGTGGTCGCCTTTATTTTGGCCTTGGTTATCATCTATTGGTATTTTTGGTTTGGTGGTTGACTGCTGTTTGGTTGGGGGGTGTCTGGTTTGCTCAGGTGGCTTAGCCATGCTTGGATGGTGGTAGGAGTCGGGCTTGCTCCCCTGGATATGTGCCTGGAAAGCTAGCGCCCTCTTCTGTATGGTGAGCCATAGGGGGAGTCTGCCTAGCTCTGCCCTGCAGGCCATGTTCCAGGTGTTGCGATGGACATGGAGCAGGTATTTGCAGAACTCCAGGTGGATGTTCTCTGTTGCGCTGAAATCCCACTTTGACTGGTCTACGTAGGTGGCTGGGCCCCAAACCTCACTGCCATAGAGAAGGATCGGGGAGATGACTGCGTAAAGTATTGTATGTACACAGTGACTGTACCAGCAGAATAGTGAGTGCAGCTCTGGAGTATAATACAGGATGTAACTCAGGATCAGTACAGGATAAGTAATGTAATGTATGTACACAGTGACTGCACCAGCAGAATAGTGAGCGCAGCGCTGGAGTATAATACAGGATGTAACTCAGGATCAGTACAGGATAAGTAATGTAATGTATGTACACAGTGACTGCACCAGCAGAATAGTGAGCGCAGCGCTGGAGTATAATACAGGATGTAACTCAGGATCAGTACAGGATAAGTAATGTAATGTATGTACACAGTGACTACACCAGCAGAATAGTGAGTGCAGCTCTGGAGTATAATACAGGATGTAACTCAGGATCAGTACAGGATAAGTAATGTAATGTATGTACACAGTGACTGCACCAGCAGAATAGTGAGCGCAGCTCTGGAGTATAATACAGGATGTAACTCAGGATCAGTACAGGATAAGTAATGTAATATATGTACACAGTGACTGTACCAGCAGAGTAGTGAGCGCAGCTCTGGAGTATAATACAGGATGTAACTCAGGATCAGTACAGGATAAGTAATGTAATGTATGTACACAGTGACTGTACCAGCAGAATAGTGAGTGCAGCTCTGGAGTATAATACAGGATGTAACTCAGGATCAGTAATGTAATGTATGTACACAGTGACTGCACCAGCAGAATAGTGAGCGCAGCTCTGGAGTATAATACAGGATGTAACTCAGGATCAGTACAGGATAAGTAATGTAATGTATGTACGCAGTGACTGTACCAGCAGAATAGTGAGTGCAGCTCTGGAGTATAATACAGGATGTAACTCAGGATCAGTACAGGATAAGTAATGTAATGTATGTACACAGTGACTGTACCAGCAGAATATTGAGTGCAGCTCTGGAGTATAATAGAGGCTGTAACTCAGGATCAGTACAGGATAAGTAATGTAATGTATGTAAACAGTGACTGTACCAGCAGAATAGTGAGTGCAGCTCTGGAGTATAATACAGGATGTAACTCAGGATCAGTACAGGATAAGTAATGTAATGTATGTACACAGTGACTGTACCAGCAGAATAGTGAGTACAGCTCTGGAGTATAATACAGGATGTAACTCAGGATCAGTACAGGATAAGTAATGTAATGTATGTACATAGTGACTGTACCAGCAGAATAGTGAGTGCAGCTCTGGAGTATAATACAGGATGTAACTCAGGATCAGTACAGGATAAGTAATGTAATGTATGTACACAGTGACTGTACCAGCAGAATAGTGAGTGCAGCTCTGGAGTGTAATACAGGATGTAACTCAGGATCAGTACAGGATAAGTAATGTATGTACACAGTGACTGTACCAGCAGAATATTGAGTGCAGCTCTGGAGTATAATAGAGGCTGTAACTCAGGATCAGTACAGGATAAGTAATGTAATGTATGTACATAGTGACTGTACCAGCAGAATAGCGAGCGCAGCTCTGGAGTATTATACAGGATGTAATTCAGGATCAGTACAGGATAAGTAATGTATGTACATAGTGACTGTACCAGCAGAATAGCGAGCACAGCTCTGGAGTATAATACAGGATGTAACTCAGGATCAGTACAGGATAAGTAATGTAATGTATGTACGCAGTGACTGTACCAGCAGAATAGTGAGTGCAGCTCTGGAGTATAATACAGGATGTAACTCAGGATCAGTACAGGATAAGTAATGTAATGTATGTACACAGTGACTGTACCAGCAGAATATTGAGTGCAGCTCTGGAGTATAATAGAGGCTGTAACTCAGGATCAGTACAGGATAAGTAATGTAATGTATGTAAACAGTGACTGTACCAGCAGAATAGTGAGTGCAGCTCTGGAGTATAATACAGGATGTAACTCAGGATCAGTACAGGATAAGTAATGTAATGTATGTACACAGTGACTGTACCAGCAGAATAGTGAGTACAGCTCTGGAGTATAATACAGGATGTAACTCAGGATCAGTACAGGATAAGTAATGTAATGTATGTACATAGTGACTGTACCAGCAGAATAGTGAGTGCAGCTCTGGAGTATAATACAGGATGTAACTCAGGATCAGTACAGGATAAGTAATGTAATGTATGTACACAGTGACTGTACCAGCAGAATAGTGAGTGCAGCTCTGGAGTGTAATACAGGATGTAACTCAGGATCAGTACAGGATAAGTAATGTATGTACACAGTGACTGTACCAGCAGAATATTGAGTGCAGCTCTGGAGTATAATAGAGGCTGTAACTCAGGATCAGTACAGGATAAGTAATGTAATGTATGTACATAGTGACTGTACCAGCAGAATAGCGAGCGCAGCTCTGGAGTATTATACAGGATGTAATTCAGGATCAGTACAGGATAAGTAATGTATGTACATAGTGACTGTACCAGCAGAATAGCGAGCACAGCTCTGGAGTATTATACAGGATGTAACTCAGGATCAGTACAGAATAAGTAATGTATGTAAACAGTGACTGTACCAGCAGAATATTGAGTGCAGCTCTGAAGTACAGAATGTAACTCAGGATCAGTACTCAGGATCCCGTTCGCTCAACCCTAGTTACTTTATGTTTATGGAGTGGGGTTGAGCTGATCTTGAGATTTCAGGATTGCTTTTAAAATCTGATTTTCGATCATTTTCCAGCTGGTCCTGATCGCTCAACCCTAGCTCTGGAATATAATACTGGATGTAACTCAGGATCAGAATAGGGATAAATTATACTGAGTGACAACTTTTTATGTAGATTCAGTGTACACCTATTAAAACATTTGACATTAAACAGTAGTTTAGCGGCTATTTGGTCTGTAATATCTTAGATCGGATACTACACATGTACCAAAGTTTAATTTGACACCTCACACATTTAGAACAGTGTGGCACGGAGTGATAACTCAGCTCTTCTAATGGCTTTTGTTGTCTTCTATGATTAGATACAGTATTACTCTGCAGAAAGTGAAGTTACATTTTGTTTCATCCGTGTATAGTATATACTGCACCTGTGTCCTGACATCCTCAGTATATAGTACAAGGTCATCTGACATTATCTAGTTGAGGCGATGAATATGTGCTGAGCTCTGGAGACGCGTCTCATCTGCGGGGCTGATCACCAGGATAATGACAGAGCGAGTAATTATTAGTGCCGGCTCCGATAATCCGTAAAGCAGCATAACTTGTCTCCTTGTCCTGTAAGTAACAGGATGATCTGCAGATCACAGTAATTAGATCCATCTACCTTGAAGTCTCTCTTCTCCTTAAACCTGTTTTAAGACGATGTGTGGCAGATTTACAAGTTAGAGGACATCACACTTTAATGTTTTCTTCTAGACATAAAGCTGTAATGTGATAGCGGGAGCAGCCGGCAGCATCCAGCTCTGCAGACTAGTGCACAACCATCAAAGTACATAGCTCTGCATAGGCGCTGCGTACACAAAGCTATAGGAGATTTATCATCCATATTATAAGTGAAGTTGCTTTTATTTTTATATTAGATATATTGGAGTAGTAGTAGGTCAGTATATGGTCACAGTCAGGATTACAGAATCAATTCAAACAAGCTTTATTGAAACGTCCGAATAGATATTTGGCATTGCCAAAGCTAGTAAAATGCAGTATTCTGCATGTTAGTTGGATTAGTATAAAGTCAATCAAGGGGAGGCTGTGGAGCAGAAAGGGTTACAGTAATCTCCTGTGAACTCTGCAGGTATAGATGTAAGTAGAGGTAAGTGCACCATTGTTATACAGGTAAGTGCACCATTATTATACATGTAAATAGAGGTAAGTGCACCATTGTTATACATGTAGGTAGAGGTAAGTGCACCATTGTTATACATGTATGTAGAGGTAAGTGCACCATTGTTATACATGTAAATAGAGGTAAGTGCACCATTGTTATACATGTACGTAGAGGTAAGTGCACCATTGTTATACATGTAGGTACAGTGTTAGCCAAAAGTATTGGCCCCCCTGCAATTCTGTCAGATAATACTGTTTCTTCCAGACAATGATTGCAAGCACAAACTCTTTGGTAATATCTTTATTTATTTTGCTTGCAATGAAATAACACAAAGGAGAATGAAAAAAAAGTAAAATCATTGATCATTTTACACAAAACTCCAAAAATGGGCCGGACAGAAGTATTAGCACCCTCAGCCTAATACTTGGTAGCACAACCTTTAGACACAATAACTGCGCACAACCGCTTCCGGTAACCAGCAATGAGTTTCTTACAAGGCTCTGCTGGAATTTTAGACCATTCTTCTTTGGCAAACTGCTCCAGGTCCCCCCTGAGATGTGAAGGGGGCCTTCTCCGAACTGCCATCAAGAGATCTCTCCCCCACAGGTGCTCTATGGGGATTCAGGTCTGGACTCATTGCTGCCACTTTACAAGTCTCCAGCGCTTTCTCTCACCACCATTTTCTAGTGCTGACCTGAAGTGTGTTTTGGGTCATTGTCCTGCTGGAAGCCCCATGACCTCTGAGGGAGACCCAGCTTTCTCACACTGGGCCCTACATTATGCTGCACAATGTGTTGGTCGTCTTCAGACTTCATAATGCCATGCACAGGGTCAAGCAGTCCAGTGCCAGAGGCAGCAAAGCAACCCCAAAACATCAGGGAACCTCTGCCATGTCTGACTGTAGGGACCGTGTTCTTTTCTTTGAAGGCCTCTTTTTTTTCCTGTAAACTCTACGTTGAGGCCTTTTCCTACTTTTGTCTCATCTGACCAGAGAACATTCTTCCAAAACGTTTTTGGCTTTCTCAGGTAAGTTTTGGCAAACTCCAGCCTGGCTTTTTTCTGTCTCTGGGTAAGAAGTGGGGTCTTCCTGGGTCTCCTACCATACAGTCCCTTTTCATTCAGACGCCGACGGATAGTACGGGGTGACACTGTTGTACCCTCGGACTGCAGGGCAGCTTGAACTTGTTTGGATGTTAGTCCAGGTTCTTTATCCACCTTCTGCACAATCTTATGTTGAAATCTCTCGTCAATTTTTCTTTTCCGTCCACATCTAGGGAGGTTAGCCACAGTGCCATGGGCTGTACACTTCTTGATGAGACTGCGCACGGTAGACACCGGAACATTCAGGTCTTTGGAGATGGACTTGTAGCCTTGAGATTGCTCATGCTTCCTCACAATTTTGCTTCTCAAGTCCTCAGACAGTTCTTTGGTCTTCTTTCTTTTCTCCGTGCTCAATGTGGTGCACAGAAGGACACAGGACAGAGGTTGAGTCAACTTTAATCCATTTCAACTGGCTGCAAGTGTGATTTAATTATTGCCACCACCTGTTAGGTGCCTCAGGTAAGTAACAGGTGCTGTTAATTACACAAATTAGAGAAGCATCACATGATTTTTCAAACAGTGCCAATACTTTTGTCCACCCCCTTTTTTATGTTTGCTGTGGAATTATTTCCAATTTGGCTTTTTGACAATTCTTTTTGTGGTTTTCCATTGAAGACAAATTAAATGAAGATAATAATACCAAAGAATTTGTGATTGCAATCATTTTCTGGAAGAACATGAGTATTATCTGACAGAATTGCAGGGGTGCCAATACTTTTGGCCAACACTGTATACATGTAAATAGAGGTAAGTGCACCACTGTTATACATGTAGGTAGAGGTAAGTGCACCATTGTTATACATGAAGGTAGAGGTAAGTGCACCATTGTTATATATGTAAATAGATGTAAGTGCACCATTGTTATACATGAAGGTAGATGTAAGTGCACCATTGTTATATATGTAAATAGATGTAAGTGCACCATTGTTATACATGAAGGTAGAGGTTAGTGCACCATTGTTATACATGAAGGTAGATGAAGTGCACCAGTGTTATACATGTAGGTAGAGGTAAGTGCACCACTGTTATACATGTAGGTAGAGGTAAGTGCACCACTGTTATACATGTAGGTAGAGGTAAGTGCACCATTATACATGAAGGTAGATGTAAGTGCACCATTGTTATACATGTAGGTAGAGGTAAGTGCACCACTGTTATACATGTAGGTAGAGGTTAGTGCACCATTGTTATACATGAAGGTAGATGAAGTGCACCATTGTTATACATGTAGGTAGAGGTAAGTGCACCACTGTTATACATGAAGGTAGAGGTAAGTGCACCATTGTTATACATGAAGGTAGAGGTAAGTGCACCATTGTTATACATGAAGGTAGAGGTAAGTGCACCATTGTTATACATGTAGGTAGAGGTAAGTGCACCATTGTTATATATGTAGGTAGAGGTAAGTGCACCATTGTTAAACATGTAGGTAGAGTTAAGCACACCAGTGTTATAATTGTTCTTCAAGCATATTTAGGTAGAATATCCAGTGTACATTTCCTCATTCCTATCACCACTGCTTTCTTGACCTCCACATGGGGCTGCACAATTTGCCGTCACGTCTGCACAGTTCTCTCTCTGCACTAACTTTCTCACTTTTCTCCTTATTTCTCATTGCTTTACCTTCTCTCCGATGCTGATAAATGACACCGGCAGCGTCTTCTGTGCAGACAGTCGGGCAGAGGATCGTGTCGCTGCAGCTGGTGTCCTAGTTCTACCTGCTTCTGCTTTTATTAATATCTCTCAGGTGGGAGACGCCATTTTTGGGTTATTACAATTAAACAACTAAACCAGTGATGTGATGACGGAGCTGACGGCTACTTTACATTGTATTTTCTACATAACAATTTTAAAGGAGTTACCCCGGGTCTAAGTGTTACATATGAGGTTCTTCAAGTGCTAGACATTGAATGTTTGGTGATGAGAGCCGGCCCCCACGCTGATCAGCTACACTGGATCATTGTAATAGTAAATGTCTGTAGCACAGGTTAGTACCTGCGAACACCCCAGAAAGGAGGCAAATCAACAATGGTGTTAACCAGGAATCAGATCCAGCCCGGACACCTGATGTGCAGCACAAGTACCCAACCCCGTTATAGGGGAAATTTAGTCCCCATACCTGACCATTGCAAATAATGAAATGATCCGGTTTTGTCACCTTTGTTTCAGAGACGACGTAATGTGAGGGCCAGGTAGTCACAATGGTTAATGGTGCAGAGCTCCCTGGCTCAGCTCTAGCACATTGCGGGCTATTAATGTGCACCAATGCCGTATAAAAGACATAGGAAAGGGCACACTGCCACCTATTGGCCTTTAGGAAAACTGCAAGTAGACAAAAATTGGTCAATAAATTTGAGTTCTATTGTACTTTGCAATCCTCGAGCATCGCTCACACACCTTTATGCTCATTGCAGATACGTCACTGGATGCGGCTTGCCTGTGACAGGCTGGGGCTCAGCATTACATGTTAATTACTTGCAGAAGAATTGTGGCATGTGCTGATACCCAGGATGCATTGGGAGCGACGGTTACCATTGTGCGCCCTGTAATTTATTCTGCATGCTACTAATTAATCTGCCATTATATTGGAGGGATCGGGCCTGCAGGACTCTGAAATATGACATTCCCCTTATGTGAGCGGCGGTGGTCTATGTGTCATGCGAAGCTATTACAAAATGCTAATAACCTCGGCCTGCGATGCCTGTACTCGCCCCGACATGGTAGTAAATATTGTATTGTGCTAATATATATTGTCTCCATCAAGGCCGTATACATCAGTCTTTACATAATTATCATGATGTCCACAGTATGGATGAAGTAGCATTCACCCCCAAGGCTGGTAGGTATTACCTATATATAATATATATGTATATTAAATATTTCAGTGCTAACAGGTCCAATACGCAAAAGAGACATAAGGAAACAGATGTCTTCCTGGATCTATGTAGCAGTGCTGAATTCGTCCTTAAAGGGGGACTCCTCTGCTCTCCTGATATGTTTGTTGTTGTAAATATTTGCATTCTCCATGAAATGACAATTCTGGAGCTTCCTCTCTAATAACTCTGCTCTGTGCCGTTCCTCTGTTATTCCTCCTACAAATTCCTAAACTTGTTGAGAGCGGGATGTTACCAGTTAGGGTTGGCCGTGTCAGTTTACACCCATACCAATTGCCCATCAGTTTCCTACAACTCCTTCACAACCTCTTTAAGTACTCCAACCTCTCTTAAAAACAATGCGACACAACATTGAGGCATACTAGGAAAATACTTGCAAGGCTGCAATCTACAAGACAATCACTAGGTGGCCACACATATATTGGTGGTGATATACTGTATATAGAGCGAGTATATGGGATAGACATCTCCAGACAGAGTATCACAAAGTTATAGCCTGACATAAAATGTTAATGGATCAGGATTATAGTTTGATACAGACAGCTCAGCAGAACTGACGGATCCTAATTTACAGGTATGTTCACACACTGCAGAGTTGTTGCAGAAATCTCAATCACCTGAATGGAGTTTTTGGTGGCAAGGACATTGATTTTTGCAAACCCTGTTAAGAGGAACAGGCAAAAAAAAAAAAAAAATCCATACCAAACATGTCACATGTCAGTATCCAAGAGGGTTGGATTCATTGAAAGTCTTAAAACTGAGATATGCTGGTTCTAGTGACACTAACCTATCTATCTGCAGGGCTGGGGTGATATGCTGTTCTGGTGACAGTAACCTATCTATCTGCAGGGCTGGGGTGATATGCTGTTCTGGTGACAGTAACCTATCTATCTGCAGGGCTGGGTTGATGTGTTGGTTCTGGTGACAGTAACCTATCTATCTGCAGGGCTGGAGTGATATGCTGGTTCTGGTGACACTAACCTATCTGCAGGGCTGGGGTGATATGCTGGTTCTGGTGACACTAACCTATCTATCTGCAGGGCTGGGGTGATATGCTGGGTCTGGTGACAGTAACCTATCTATCTGCAGGGCTGGGGTGATATGCTGTTCTGGTGACAGTAACCTATCTATCTGCAGGGCTGGGGTGATATGCTGTTCTGGTGACAGTAACCTATCTATCTGCAGGGCTGGGTTGATGTGTTGGTTCTGGTGACAGTAACCTATATATCTGCAGGGCTGGAGTGATATGCTGGTTCTGGTGACACTAACCTATCTGCAGGGCTGGGGTGATATGCTGGTTCTGGTGACAGTAACCTATCTATCTGCAGGGCTGGGGTGACATGCTGGTTCTGGTGACAGTAACCTATCTATCTGCAGGACTGGGGTGATATGCTGGTCCTGGTGACAGTAACCTATCTGCAGGGCTGGGGTGATATGCTGGTTCTGGTGACACTAACCTATCTATCTGCAGGGCTGGGGTGATATGCTGGGTCTGGTGACACTAACCTATCTATCTGCAGGGCTGGGGTGATATGCTGTTCTGGTGACAGTAACCTATCTATCTGCAGGGCTGGGGTGATATGCTGTTCTGGTGACAGTAACCTATCTATCTGCAGGGCTGGGTTGATGTGTTGGTTCTGGTGACAGTAACCTATATATCTGCAGGGCTGGAGTGATATGCTGGTTCTGGTGACACTAACCTATCTGCAGGGCTGGGGTGATATGCTGGTTCTGGTGACAGTAACCTATCTATCTGCAGGGCTGGGGTGACATGCTGGTTCTGGTGACAGTAACCTATCTATCTGCAGGGCTGGGGTGATATGCTGGTTCTGGTGACACTAACCTATCTATCTGCAGGGCTGGAGTGATATGCTGGTTCTGGTGACAGTAACCTATCTGCAGGACTGGAGTGATATGCTGGTTCTGGTGACAGTAACCTATCTATCTGCAGGGCTGGAGTGATATGCTGGTTCTGGTGACAGTAACCTATCTATCTGCAGGGCTGGGGTGATATGTGGGGTCTGATGACACTAACCTATCTGTCTGCAGGGCTGAGCTGATATGCTGGTTCTGGTGACAGTAACCTATCTATCTGCAGGGCTGGGTGCCTGGGTTCTGGAGTCAGTAACCTATCTATCCACAGGCTTGATGTCATATGCTGGTCCTGGTGACAGTAACCTATCTATCTGCAGGGCTGGGGTGATATGTGGGTTCTGGTGACACTAACCTATATATCTGCAGGGCTGAGCTGATATGCTGGTTCTGGTGACAGTAACCTATCGATCTGCAGGGCTGGGGTGATATGCTGATTCTGGTGACCAGGGCCGCCGATAGGCCAGTACTACTGCTACTGGCGTCAGGGGCCCGGCCAAATTTAAAAATGGGGGGGGGGCCCAGGCCCCCTGGCGCCGGCAGCAGTCATTGTATGTCCTGTTTGTTTCAACTCAGATCTGCGTCCAGAGGACGCAGATCTGAGTTGGACACACACGCGGCTGAAGCAAGGAGCTGACACAGGTCAGCTCCTCACTTCGCCGCTGCGCGCCTCTCTCTCGCTCACACATGCAGCTGAAGCGAGGAGCTGACCTGTGTCAGCTCCTCGCTTTGCCGCTGCCGCCTCTCTCACTGACATCGCATCTACACTGCCGGGTAGCCGGCGGCAGCGGCGACGCGAGGGGCTGACACAGGTCAGCTCCTCGCTTCAGCTGCATATGTGTCAGCTCCTCACTTCGCCGCTGCGGCCTCTCTCGCTGACACATATGCGGCTGAAGCGAGGAGCTGACCTGTGTCAGCCCCTCGCTTCGCCGCTGCCGCCGGCTACCTGTAGACGCGATGTGATGACGTCACATCGTGTCTACAACTGTGCGCCAGTAAGAGAGAGAGGCGCGCAGAGAGCAGCGGGGGAACGAAGGAGAAGGTAAGTGTGATGTGGAACGTGAAACTGGGGGCAGATGAAGGAGAGGACGGCATGACACTGGGGGCAGAGATGCAGGGACATGAATCTGGGGGCAGAGATGGAGGGGACATGAATCTGGGGGCAGAGATGTGGGGACATGAATCTGTGGGCAGAAATGGAGGGGACATGAATCTGGGGGCAGAGATGGAGGGGACATGAATCTGGGGACAGAGATGGGGGGACATGAATCTGGGGGCAGAGATGGAGGGGACATGAATCTGGGGACAGAGATGGGGGGACATGAATCTGGGGGCAGAGATGGAGGGACATGAATCTGGGGGCAGAGATGGAGGGACATGAATCTGGGGGCAGAGATGGAGGGGACATGAATCTGGGAGCAGATGAAGGGTGTATATGAAGCTGGAGGAGAGATGGAGGGGGGACACATAATTTACGGGTGACTGTAGGAGGATTATACTGTGTGCGGGCACATGAAAAATGTATGAGTGGGTGGAGTCAACATAACAGTGGGTGGGGCTAAATTTCCCACAGCGCGCAAAGCGCACCGCACATTTTGTCCCTCTTTTGGTTCTTCAAAAGTTGGGAGGTATGGGTACAGGGGGCAATGGAAAGATGTTAGAGGGTGGACGGGGGGGATTGTTGGGACATTGGGTGTACGGCACTGCGGAGAGGGAACTGGGGCAATAATATATAATATATAAGTTTTTAGCTGGAGAATAATAATGATGTAGGCTATGTTACTAGCATAGCAGCCTGTTTGGGGGTGGGACTTTCACTTTGAAGGAGTATTCACGTTGCGTTTTTGGCCTCCCTTCCTGGGATACGTTGGTAACCAGTCACAATCAGCTCCCCACTTATCCCTGCACGGAGAACTGCAGGCCCCCCTTTTTTTTTAATGGCCAGTTCTTCATGCAGGGATAAGTTGACAGCTGATTCTGACTGGTTACCAACGTATCCCGGCAAGGGAAGCCAAAAACGCAACGTGAAAAAGCCCTGAGGATTTATTAGGAGGGCTCTTATAGATGGTGTTGGCTCTCTATAGGCGCATTCACACGTAGCAGATTTTACCTGCAAATAGAATCTGATTAAGCCTTGTAATGCTGCTAAATAAAGGGAAATGTAATACAGAACTGGTATGACGCAAAATAAGGGAGTTTTAAAATGGCGGGGGGGGGGGGAGGGGGGGCCAGACACTTAGGCTGTATGGGGCCCCAAAATTCCTGATGGTGGCCCTGCTGGTGACAGTAACCTATCTATCTGCAGGGCTGGGGTGATATGCTGGATCTGGTGACAGTAACCTATCTATCTGCAGGGCTGGGGTGATATGCTGGTTCTTGTGACAGTAACCTATCTATCTGCAGGGCTGGGGTGATATACTGGGTCTGGTGACACTAACCTATCTATCTGCAGGGCTGGGGTGATATGCTGGTTCTGGTGACACTAACCTATCTATCTGCAGGACTGGGGTGATATGCTGGTTCTGGTGACACTAACCTATCTATCTGCAGGGCTGGGGTGATATACTGGGTCTGGTGACACTAACCTATCTATCTGCAGGGCTGGGGTGATATGCTGGTTCTGGTGACAGTAACCTATCTATCTGCATGGCTGAGCTGATATGCTGGTTCTGGTGACACTAACCTATGTAGCTGCATGGCTGGGGTGATATGCTGGTTCTGGTGACACTAACCTATGTAGCTGCATGGCTGGGGTGATATGCTGGTTCTGGTGACAGTAACCTATCTATCTGCATGGCTGGGGTGATATGCTTGTTCTGGTGACAGTAACCTATCTATCTGCAGGGTTGGGGTGATATCCTGGGGTCTGATGACAGTAACCTATCTATCTGCAGGACTGGTGTGATATGCTGGTTCTGGTGACACTAACCTATCTATCTACAGGGCTGGGGTGATATACTGGTTCTGGTGACAGTAACCTATCTATCTGCAGGGCTGGGGTGATATCCTGGGGTCTGATGACAGACTCCCTTTAAATTCAACAACATTTGTTAACTGTGGACCATCTACCTTTACTAAGCAAAATGCATCATAATGTGTATACATGTGTTGTGCTTCATTTGACAAGGGGGTGTGACTTATCAGGAATAGGGTTTGTCTTATATGAAAGGAGCATGGTTTGGGATGTACCAACACGCACAACAAGCTCTAGCAGATCAGTATGGTCGAGATTCTGAAATAATACAAGTGGACTTCCTATGACAATGTAAAGCCTTGTGTAGTAATCTTAGTTGTCAGACTGTAGGGCCGGGTGTAGTTGTCACTCTCCTTTCACCACGTTTTTACCGATTTGGGAACATATGTGTTTTAGGCAAAGGTAATAATAGGCTGCGACTCTCAGACTCCAGGAATAAAACCCGTGAACGGTCCTGATGTATGATGGGGACGTTCTACTTCTCTTACCCATCTATAGTATGTGAATAGCAGCTGTGAATGGAACCGGCCTTAAAAAGGAACCACAGAGTGATACAGAGGCCAGGGAGCGACTATAAATTCTGCTGCAGAGGGAAAAATTTTGTTTTACCAAGGTCACGAGATATTATCAGAGCGGCTCTGGACAATGTGGCTGATATCCCAGAAAGACGGAGATGGAGAATTAAGCCGGACACAGCAGTGATCTAAAGGGGTAATTTCCTGCACCACTAGACCCTACACAGAGAGCCTCACATCACAGCAGCCGCCACAGCACACAATTATACCGCAACACAAACAAAAACAGCAGTGTCTCCCCCCATGTCTATTACACAAGTATTATAGCACTTCTATACCCTTCTATAGGGGGCAGTGATGTATAGTGATATTGTAGTAGCTATATTCTTGTACATAGGAGTAGTATTATAGTAGTTATATTCTTGTATATAGGAGCAGTATTATAGTAGTTATATTCTTATACATAGGAGGTAGTATTATAGTAGATATATTCTTGTACATAGGAGTAGTATTATAGTAGTTATATTCTTATACATAGGAGTAGTATTATAGTAGTTATATTCTTGTACATAGGAGCAGTATTATAGTAGTTATATTCTTGTACATACGAGCAGTATTATTGTAGTTATATTCTTGTACATAGGAGCAGTATTATAGTAGTTATATTTTTGTACATAGGAGCAGCATTATAGTAGTTATATTCTTGTACATAGGAGCAGTATTATAGTAGTTATATTTTGTACATAGGAGCAGTATTATAGTAGTTATATTTTGTACATAGGAGCAGTATTATAGTAGTTATATTTTGTACATAGGAGCAGTATTATAGTAGTTATATTTTGTACATAGGAGCAGTATTATAGTAGTTATATTCTTGTACATAGGAGCAGTATTATAGTAGTTATATTCTTGTACATAGGAGCAGTATTATAGTAGTTATATTCTTGTATATAGGAGTAATATTATAGTAGTTATATTCTTGTACATAGGAGTAGTATTATAGTAGTTATATTCTTGTACATAGGAGCAGTATTATAGTAGTTATATTCTTGTACATAGGAGTAGTATTATAGTAGTTATATTCTTGTACATAGGAGCAGTAGTATAGTAGTTATATTCCTGTACATAGGAGCAGTATTATCGTAGTTATATTCTTGTACATAAGGGCAGTATTATAGTAGTTATATTCTTGTACATAGGAGCAGTATTATAGTAGTTATATTCTTGTACATAGGAGCAGTATTATAGTAGTTATATTCTTGTACATAGGAGCAGTATTATAGTAGTTATATTCTTGTACATACGGGCAGTATTATTGTAGTTATATTCTTGTACATAGGAGCAGTATTATAGTAGTTATATTCTTGTACATAGGAGCAGCATTATAGTAGTTATATTCTTGTACATAGGAGCAGTATTATAGTAGTTATATTCTTGTACATAGGAGCAGCATTATAGTAGTTATATTCTTGTACATAGGAGCAGTATTATAGTAGTTATATTCTTGTACATAGGAGCAGTATTATACTGTAGTAGTTGTATTATTGTGCATGTGAACAGTACTATAGTAGTTATATTCTTATGCATGAGACATTTGGAGTAATGTAATAGTATGTATTACATAAGTCTTACATTTATCGTGAGTACATTATATATTTTCTGTCTGACGTTCTCAGTATTGTCTGTATAGCTCACTATGTCACTCTCGGTATATTGCATGTTGATGCCTGATCTCTGTATTTGTTGATAGTGCTGCATTCTTACTTGCTTTGCATTGTAAATAATCACATTTTATTCATCTTTAGGGATTTTCTTGAAGAGGGTGAAATTTCTCTTGGTTTTGAGAATGGGCCAATGCGGCGCGGCCTGTGTCACATTGTGAAATTAAGCAAAGCAGCATTAGAGCTGAAATGTCAATATTGGAATTGATGGTAAGTAAGGCTTGTGCTGCGATTCTTGGAAAGATGCTTGTGTGGCATCAACTGTACCCACTGGCAATCGCTCCTTCAACAGCTGTGGCCTCTGTATAAGTCAATGAGAGCCGCTGTAATCCCAAGGCTGTTCAGCAGTAACGAAGTAAATGAATGTTGTGTCTGCGCAGGGATAAAATTCACCATGCATTTCAATGACGACTCAAATTCCGTAATGTAGATACGCCGTGCTGTGCGACATAGCTCCAACCTCAAGAGGAAAATCTATATGTTAACTTCCTGCGGTAAGCATTAGTGATCAGTGAGCAATGAAATATTTATCTCTATACAAAATTAATACACATCTATATGGATAAACAGACATGAAATAAATAGATAAATGTATAGAAATACAGCGATAGATAGATAGATAGATAAGAGAGATAGATAGATAGATTGATAGATAGATATTTGCAATATACAGTATCTAAAACAACACGCCATTTGTATGTAACATATCACAGTCTATCTAAAACAATGTGACACAGAAAACATCCCAGCTAGACAATGTCACATACATGACAACCTGCCACAAACAATATAACACATGACAGGCCACCTGAAACATTGTAACATATATCACGTACTGCCATAAAAGCCGACATAACCACCTGATACAATGTAATATAATCGCACATTCTTTACATTAATGTATAATTAAAAATAGAAGATTGCAGCATTATTTTTTATTATTTTTTATTTATTTATTTATTTTGCAACAAGTCAAATGGACATTAGGAAGTGTTGGAGGGGCAGTCGCTGATGACGAGCAGCTGTTTCTCTGGATAAATGGACAGCCAGATGGAGCCGTTCCATATCATTGCACATTACTGAGGTTCAGCGGCTCTGCTGGCGATGGCCAGTTCGCCTAGGGAAGCCTGGAGCAAACTGGAAGCTCTTGAAAACTTGGAATGAAAGTCTCTGCACAGTATTTCACACTCGGAGAAGTTGCTGAGTTTCAGACATTAAGAGCCTGAGCCGGGATCAGGATGGAGGAGCAAGAAGAGGGGGGAGATATGCTGTATATTTTAGAGATAAAATGTCCAATTTTCACAGCAATAAAGTGCAAGAGAGTGAGAATAAAATACAGCCATTTTCTGTGATTTGTTTGAAAGTATACAGTGCCGAGGAAGACGTGTTATTATGGCAACATTTCTTGGTGATCATTCTGTAGCCTGGAAAAGTCACTTAACCCCTTTGTGTTCTGGGAGAGGAGATGGAGAGATGATTGGAGCCGAGGACCCCAGGCTAGTCTGCACAATGGTGGTGGAGAATGACCAGGGACGACGTTACAGAGATCTCATTGATTTCATCATCACAATGGATCCATTTCTGGTAAAAAAAAAAAAAAAAAAAAGAAAAATGTTGCATCTAATGGTCTTCTAACTGGACTAAATGATGTCTCTTGCAGTAAACAATAAGTCTTATTAATGGCATATGTACCGCGCCACTGCTATGGCACCTGCATCAATCTATAAATAAGTGAAATGATAAAATTCTATTTACTTCCCGTCGCCACAAGGGGGAGCTCATTATGTATATATTAATACAGCTCCCAATCACATCTACTGGTGCTTTATATGCAGTGGACTTGTCCCCCTTGTCAATGTCACCTACATCATCGGAGTACAGAGGCGTCCTCCATCCACCATACGGCCACTGATCTACCCCCGCATTGCTCTTCCCTGGCCATGGGTTGAATAAGTGTTCTGGCTGCTAATTTGTTAATGGGCCAGTGCATGCCAAATTCCCCTGACATTGATCAGTGTATTATCTACTATCTCAGTGTTCTGAATCTGAGCAGTTTGGTTTTTCCCCATTGTTTCCTATCTGCATTGGTGTTATTTTGTTTCGGCTATCTATGGTTACGGCTTTAATCCTGGTTACATTCTCCTGTCTGCTTCCAGCCCTGACCTCTGCCTGCTCTCCGCTCATGACCTTACTCTTCCAACCTCAACCTTTTCACCATCCAACTCCTCCAATAGTTATGACCTCCCACTGCCCGGCCGTAGTATCAGTTACCTCCTGGTTTAGCCCTGCGCCAAATTATCCAGTGACCCAGCTGATCCATGTGTCTAGTTGGACTGAAGGATAAACCCACTGACATACCATTGCATTAGCCAATTGTAGATGCTACATATAGAATATCTTTGGTAACAATCATCCTTAAAGGGGTTGTTCAAGATCAGATATCTTTAGAATAGGTCCTCAATCTCAGAACACCGGGGATCTGACACTCACCAGCCCATCCATAGCTCTTTTAATATTCACGTCAAGCTTTAAACGTTCTTCAAAACAAAATTTGGACATTCTCAAACAACTTTCACTTTTTATATGATAAAAGGGCATATTGGGTTTTATTTATTCATTTTTTTTTTAATACTTGAGCTTTTTACCATTTTTGTCTGTTTAGTAGTATACACTGCAATACACTTGTATATACAGGATGTTACACAGGGGGCTGTATACATTGAACTCCTTAGATACCACAGTCATGTTTAACCGAATAATGGGTTAAGACTTGTAATACAGGGTGTCAGCTGTATGTAACAATGGCGCTTGGTGGAAAGGGGTTAGGGTTTCTATGCCTACCAGTCAAACTTTGGCTGGGACTGTTCAGCTAGTCTGAAGTTTGAGGTGTAGAATCAATCCAGGGCTGAGACAGGGTGTTATAACCTGACACTTTCCTTACTCAGGTGCCTGTGAGTGCATTAGTGTTCTAGGCTCTGTGTTTTCATAACTCACTACCAGTATCTTTCCCTGTTTGCTGCAGATTCCATGTTTTTGGCTTACTCTCCTGGTTTACGCTACACTTCCTAATTTGGCTTTAACTGTTACCTCCTGAACTTAGCCCTGCCCTGGATATTTAGTTTTTCTCTGGTTTGGATTTGACAATTCCCGTACTCTCATACTGGTTTTGACCTACCATAGAATTTCTAGTTTGGTCCTCAGCTTTCAAGTGCAGCTATGTTCTGGTTTGATTCATGGGGCGGCTTTACAAGACACATTTCTAACCCTTTCCCTTGAGCGGTAATGATGGCCAGTGAAATCTGTAGATTTGGCATTGTGACTTACCTCTCTGAAGAAACATCAACGCCCTCAAATAAAGCACAATATACAGCAACAGAGGCCCTGAGGGGAAAACACTGAATCTGGTGACAGTAACCTCTCTATCTGCAGGGTTGGGGTGATATGCTGGGTCTGGTGACACTAACCTATCTATCTGCAGGGCTGGGGTGATATGCTGGATCTGGTGACAGTAACCTATCTATCTGCAGGGCTGGGGTGATATGCTGGTTCTTGTGACAGTAACCTATCTATCTGCAGGGCTGGGGTGATATACTGGGTCTGGTGACACTAACCTATCTATCTGCAGGGCTGGGGTGATATGCTGGTTCTGGTGACACTAACCTATCTATCTGCAGGACTGGGGTGATATGCTGGTTCTGGTGACACTAACCTATCTATCTGCAGGGCTGGGGTGATATACTGGGTCTGGTGACACTAACCTATCTATCTGCAGGGCTGGGGTGATATGCTGGTTCTGGTGACAGTAACCTATCTATCTGCATGGCTGAGCTGATATGCTGGTTCTGGTGACACTAACCTATGTAGCTGCATGGCTGGGGTGATATGCTGGTTCTGGTGACACTAACCTATGTAGCTGCATGGCTGGGGTGATATGCTGGTTCTGGTGACAGTAACCTATCTATCTGCATGGCTGGGGTGATATGCTTGTTCTGGTGACAGTAACCTATCTATCTGCAGGGTTGGGGTGATATCCTGGGGTCTGATGACAGTAACCTATCTATCTGCAGGACTGGTGTGATATGCTGGTTCTGGTGACACTAACCTATCTATCTACAGGGCTGGGGTGATATACTGGTTCTGGTGACAGTAACCTATCTATCTGCAGGGCTGGGGTGATATCCTGGGGTCTGATGACAGACTCCCTTTAAATTCAACAACATTTGTTAACTGTGGACCATCTACCTTTACTAAGCAAAATGCATCATAATGTGTATACATGTGTTGTGCTTCATTTGACAAGGGGGTGTGACTTATCAGGAATAGGGTTTGTCTTATATGAAAGGAGCATGGTTTGGGATGTACCAACACGCACAACAAGCTCTAGCAGATCAGTATGGTCGAGATTCTGAAATAATACAAGTGGACTTCCTATGACAATGTAAAGCCTTGTGTAGTAATCTTAGTTGTCAGACTGTAGGGCCGGGTGTAGTTGTCACTCTCCTTTCACCACGTTTTTACCGATTTGGGAACATATGTGTTTTAGGCAAAGGTAATAATAGGCTGCGACTCTCAGACTCCAGGAATAAAACCCGTGAACGGTCCTGATGTATGATGGGGACGTTCTACTTCTCTTACCCATCTATAGTATGTGAATAGCAGCTGTGAATGGAACCGGCCTTAAAAAGGAACCACAGAGTGATACAGAGGCCAGGGAGCGACTATAAATTCTGCTGCAGAGGGAAAAATTTTGTTTTACCAAGGTCACGAGATATTATCAGAGCGGCTCTGGACAATGTGGCTGATATCCCAGAAAGACGGAGATGGAGAATTAAGCCGGACACAGCAGTGATCTAAAGGGGTAATTTCCTGCACCACTAGACCCTACACAGAGAGCCTCACATCACAGCAGCCGCCACAGCACACAATTATACCGCAACACAAACAAAAACAGCAGTGTCTCCCCCCATGTCTATTACACAAGTATTATAGCACTTCTATACCCTTCTATAGGGGGCAGTGATGTATAGTGATATTGTAGTAGCTATATTCTTGTACATAGGAGTAGTATTATAGTAGTTATATTCTTGTATATAGGAGCAGTATTATAGTAGTTATATTCTTATACATAGGAGGTAGTATTATAGTAGATATATTCTTGTACATAGGAGTAGTATTATAGTAGTTATATTCTTATACATAGGAGTAGTATTATAGTAGTTATATTCTTGTACATAGGAGCAGTATTATAGTAGTTATATTCTTGTACATACGAGCAGTATTATTGTAGTTATATTCTTGTACATAGGAGCAGTATTATAGTAGTTATATTTTTGTACATAGGAGCAGCATTATAGTAGTTATATTCTTGTACATAGGAGCAGTATTATAGTAGTTATATTTTGTACATAGGAGCAGTATTATAGTAGTTATATTTTGTACATAGGAGCAGTATTATAGTAGTTATATTTTGTACATAGGAGCAGTATTATAGTAGTTATATTTTGTACATAGGAGCAGTATTATAGTAGTTATATTCTTGTACATAGGAGCAGTATTATAGTAGTTATATTCTTGTACATAGGAGCAGTATTATAGTAGTTATATTCTTGTATATAGGAGTAATATTATAGTAGTTATATTCTTGTACATAGGAGTAGTATTATAGTAGTTATATTCTTGTACATAGGAGCAGTATTATAGTAGTTATATTCTTGTACATAGGAGTAGTATTATAGTAGTTATATTCTTGTACATAGGAGCAGTAGTATAGTAGTTATATTCCTGTACATAGGAGCAGTATTATCGTAGTTATATTCTTGTACATAAGGGCAGTATTATAGTAGTTATATTCTTGTACATAGGAGCAGTATTATAGTAGTTATATTCTTGTACATAGGAGCAGTATTATAGTAGTTATATTCTTGTACATAGGAGCAGTATTATAGTAGTTATATTCTTGTACATACGGGCAGTATTATTGTAGTTATATTCTTGTACATAGGAGCAGTATTATAGTAGTTATATTCTTGTACATAGGAGCAGCATTATAGTAGTTATATTCTTGTACATAGGAGCAGTATTATAGTAGTTATATTCTTGTACATAGGAGCAGCATTATAGTAGTTATATTCTTGTACATAGGAGCAGTATTATAGTAGTTATATTCTTGTACATAGGAGCAGTATTATACTGTAGTAGTTGTATTATTGTGCATGTGAACAGTACTATAGTAGTTATATTCTTATGCATGAGACATTTGGAGTAATGTAATAGTATGTATTACATAAGTCTTACATTTATCGTGAGTACATTATATATTTTCTGTCTGACGTTCTCAGTATTGTCTGTATAGCTCACTATGTCACTCTCGGTATATTGCATGTTGATGCCTGATCTCTGTATTTGTTGATAGTGCTGCATTCTTACTTGCTTTGCATTGTAAATAATCACATTTTATTCATCTTTAGGGATTTTCTTGAAGAGGGTGAAATTTCTCTTGGTTTTGAGAATGGGCCAATGCGGCGCGGCCTGTGTCACATTGTGAAATTAAGCAAAGCAGCATTAGAGCTGAAATGTCAATATTGGAATTGATGGTAAGTAAGGCTTGTGCTGCGATTCTTGGAAAGATGCTTGTGTGGCATCAACTGTACCCACTGGCAATCGCTCCTTCAACAGCTGTGGCCTCTGTATAAGTCAATGAGAGCCGCTGTAATCCCAAGGCTGTTCAGCAGTAACGAAGTAAATGAATGTTGTGTCTGCGCAGGGATAAAATTCACCATGCATTTCAATGACGACTCAAATTCCGTAATGTAGATACGCCGTGCTGTGCGACATAGCTCCAACCTCAAGAGGAAAATCTATATGTTAACTTCCTGCGGTAAGCATTAGTGATCAGTGAGCAATGAAATATTTATCTCTATACAAAATTAATACACATCTATATGGATAAACAGACATGAAATAAATAGATAAATGTATAGAAATACAGCGATAGATAGATAGATAGATAAGAGAGATAGATAGATAGATTGATAGATAGATATTTGCAATATACAGTATCTAAAACAACACGCCATTTGTATGTAACATATCACAGTCTATCTAAAACAATGTGACACAGAAAACATCCCAGCTAGACAATGTCACATACATGACAACCTGCCACAAACAATATAACACATGACAGGCCACCTGAAACATTGTAACATATATCACGTACTGCCATAAAAGCCGACATAACCACCTGATACAATGTAATATAATCGCACATTCTTTACATTAATGTATAATTAAAAATAGAAGATTGCAGCATTATTTTTTATTATTTTTTATTTATTTATTTATTTTGCAACAAGTCAAATGGACATTAGGAAGTGTTGGAGGGGCAGTCGCTGATGACGAGCAGCTGTTTCTCTGGATAAATGGACAGCCAGATGGAGCCGTTCCATATCATTGCACATTACTGAGGTTCAGCGGCTCTGCTGGCGATGGCCAGTTCGCCTAGGGAAGCCTGGAGCAAACTGGAAGCTCTTGAAAACTTGGAATGAAAGTCTCTGCACAGTATTTCACACTCGGAGAAGTTGCTGAGTTTCAGACATTAAGAGCCTGAGCCGGGATCAGGATGGAGGAGCAAGAAGAGGGGGGAGATATGCTGTATATTTTAGAGATAAAATGTCCAATTTTCACAGCAATAAAGTGCAAGAGAGTGAGAATAAAATACAGCCATTTTCTGTGATTTGTTTGAAAGTATACAGTGCCGAGGAAGACGTGTTATTATGGCAACATTTCTTGGTGATCATTCTGTAGCCTGGAAAAGTCACTTAACCCCTTTGTGTTCTGGGAGAGGAGATGGAGAGATGATTGGAGCCGAGGACCCCAGGCTAGTCTGCACAATGGTGGTGGAGAATGACCAGGGACGACGTTACAGAGATCTCATTGATTTCATCATCACAATGGATCCATTTCTGGTAAAAAAAAAAAAAAAAAAAAGAAAAATGTTGCATCTAATGGTCTTCTAACTGGACTAAATGATGTCTCTTGCAGTAAACAATAAGTCTTATTAATGGCATATGTACCGCGCCACTGCTATGGCACCTGCATCAATCTATAAATAAGTGAAATGATAAAATTCTATTTACTTCCCGTCGCCACAAGGGGGAGCTCATTATGTATATATTAATACAGCTCCCAATCACATCTACTGGTGCTTTATATGCAGTGGACTTGTCCCCCTTGTCAATGTCACCTACATCATCGGAGTACAGAGGCGTCCTCCATCCACCATACGGCCACTGATCTACCCCCGCATTGCTCTTCCCTGGCCATGGGTTGAATAAGTGTTCTGGCTGCTAATTTGTTAATGGGCCAGTGCATGCCAAATTCCCCTGACATTGATCAGTGTATTATCTACTATCTCAGTGTTCTGAATCTGAGCAGTTTGGTTTTTCCCCATTGTTTCCTATCTGCATTGGTGTTATTTTGTTTCGGCTATCTATGGTTACGGCTTTAATCCTGGTTACATTCTCCTGTCTGCTTCCAGCCCTGACCTCTGCCTGCTCTCCGCTCATGACCTTACTCTTCCAACCTCAACCTTTTCACCATCCAACTCCTCCAATAGTTATGACCTCCCACTGCCCGGCCGTAGTATCAGTTACCTCCTGGTTTAGCCCTGCGCCAAATTATCCAGTGACCCAGCTGATCCATGTGTCTAGTTGGACTGAAGGATAAACCCACTGACATACCATTGCATTAGCCAATTGTAGATGCTACATATAGAATATCTTTGGTAACAATCATCCTTAAAGGGGTTGTTCAAGATCAGATATCTTTAGAATAGGTCCTCAATCTCAGAACACCGGGGATCTGACACTCACCAGCCCATCCATAGCTCTTTTAATATTCACGTCAAGCTTTAAACGTTCTTCAAAACAAAATTTGGACATTCTCAAACAACTTTCACTTTTTATATGATAAAAGGGCATATTGGGTTTTATTTATTCATTTTTTTTTTAATACTTGAGCTTTTTACCATTTTTGTCTGTTTAGTAGTATACACTGCAATACACTTGTATATACAGGATGTTACACAGGGGGCTGTATACATTGAACTCCTTAGATACCACAGTCATGTTTAACCGAATAATGGGTTAAGACTTGTAATACAGGGTGTCAGCTGTATGTAACAATGGCGCTTGGTGGAAAGGGGTTAGGGTTTCTATGCCTACCAGTCAAACTTTGGCTGGGACTGTTCAGCTAGTCTGAAGTTTGAGGTGTAGAATCAATCCAGGGCTGAGACAGGGTGTTATAACCTGACACTTTCCTTACTCAGGTGCCTGTGAGTGCATTAGTGTTCTAGGCTCTGTGTTTTCATAACTCACTACCAGTATCTTTCCCTGTTTGCTGCAGATTCCATGTTTTTGGCTTACTCTCCTGGTTTACGCTACACTTCCTAATTTGGCTTTAACTGTTACCTCCTGAACTTAGCCCTGCCCTGGATATTTAGTTTTTCTCTGGTTTGGATTTGACAATTCCCGTACTCTCATACTGGTTTTGACCTACCATAGAATTTCTAGTTTGGTCCTCAGCTTTCAAGTGCAGCTATGTTCTGGTTTGAGACCTTGGGTTTCGAGCAGCCAAGTCTATCCTGCTTTGCAGTGGGCGCCGGTGAATACTTCAGAATGAGCTTAGACTTGTTTGTTGGCTGTCTCCAGGTCCAATCTGCTTTATATTAGGAAGATTGCCTAAATAGCAACTCCATTAGATTTTGGGAATTTATTAAGCATCACGTCCCATGACAATTACACTAGATGGTCTTTCTGGTGCCTTAGCAGGCTTATGTACATAGGCAACATCCTGCGGACTCGAGAAGACTAACTAAAATTTACTGAAAAGGGGGGAAGATGACGATGATAAGAAATATCAGTTTATTCAATAATATATGATCTTGCTAAGCTTGCTTTAAATTGGACTTTTTAGATTTTGTAGCCCAGAAAACACATGTGTAGTCTCAGACTTAACCTGCAGGTACTAAAGTAATGGGAATTCTACCCATAATTGGTTCTTGGAGTTAATAGATGACTTTGTCACGGGTAACTCCGAGCCTGAAGTGTGTTGCACATAAGTTTCCCAAGTTATATAGATGCTCCAAGAACATGCTGTTTTTAAGCCTTGTATAAAACTCTTGTCATTGTTTTGTGCGAGGCTCACAGTGTGAAACATATCAAGGGTTCTACTACCTGTCCTCGGATGACATTACTGTGACTCACAGAACAGCATTTTAAACATTTCTGCTCTATTATATGTCAAGATACAAGAATTCTGCAGGCATAATAGAACATACTTTTATTAAAGGGGTATTCCCATGATTATACATTAGCGTTACATTGTGTCAGCCCTGGATAATGTACAATTCTGCAAAATTCTGAGATCTGGATCCCCTGCAGTCTGCAGGCTCAGTAGTTTGTTCTTTATGGTCTACAATGGAGACGACCACCAGGATGCAGAGGTTGGGCATGCTCAGTGTACGGCTGCCTTAGCGGGAGCTCATAGAGGTGTGCTATGACCTGTATATATCATTTCATAGGTAATGACTGCAGGAAAGCTAAATCAAGGAATATAGGCTGGTCCATGACATGAAACACTGATGAAAAATAATTGACATTGGTTAGCATAAAGCGCTGCTGTTGTTTCATTCAGGTTTTCATGATACATTGCTATATGTAAAGTGTTGGCCAAAAGTATTGGCCCCCCTGCAATTCTGTCAGATAATACTCGTGTTCTTCCAGAAAATGATTACAAGCACAAACTCTTTGGTATTAATATCTTCATTTATTTTGCTTGCAATGAAAAAACACAAAAGAGAATGAAAAAAAAAAGTCAAATCATTGATCATTTTACACAAAACTCCAAAAATGGGCCAGACAAAAGTATTGACACCCTCAGCCTAATACTTGGTAGCACAACCTTTAGACACAATAACTGCGCACAACCGCTTCCGGTAACCAGCAATGAGTTTCTTACAAGGCTCTGCTGGAATTTTGGACCATTCTTCTTTGGCAAACTGCTCCAGGTCCCCCCTGAGATGTGAAGGGGGCCTTCTCCAAACTGCCATCAAGAGATCTCTCCACAGGTGTTCTATGGGATTCAGGTCTGGACTCATTGCTGCCACTTTACAAGTCTCCAGTGCTTTCTCTCACCACCATTTTCTAGTGCTGACCTGAAGTGTGTTTTGGGTCATTGTCCTGCTGGAAGACACATGACTTCTGAGGGAGCTTTCTCACACTGGGCCCTACATTATGCTGCACAATGTGTTGGTAATACAAAACTCAAGAAAATTGTGAAGGGTCGCTCTCACTGTAACTTGAAAATATACAAAAATGGTGCGTGTAAGCTAAAATATAACTTTTATTAAATAATAAACATTAAAATCCTGAAAAAACGTGTGATGAATAGATGTCCTGGATCCTATTTTCTCTAGCGCCTGGATGATAACTTTACATCCCTAAACGCCCTTACACATGTTGTTGCTGATCCATTGCATCTATACTCAATTAAAAATTGTGACGGCTCTGGTATATATGTCAGACCAGTAGGCCACCCTCTAACCACTGAAGATCCTTTGTCGTGCAATAATCACCACATATTTATGGACCCATCTACTGCTTATATGTTCCTCCAAGTAATTCTTAAGAGGCTATTTATGCTGCCATTCTGACTACCACACCTTTAGTTGTTACCACACCTATTGTTCCAGGTATCCTAACCTCTCTCTGAGGTGTATAGGTAATCGTTGGTGTGTGTGCTGGGGTCATATAGTTCACTACTGGCGTTTATATGGGTAACCACAAAGCTGTACTTTCAGTAGTTTCCCCTATTCCCACTCTGGCTGACTGGGGCTATACACAGAGTGGGAATATTAACGCCAGTAGTGAACTATATGACCCCAGCAAACACACCAACGATTACCTATACACCTCAGAGAGAGGTTAGGATACCTGGAACAATAGGTGTGGTAACAACTAAAGGTGTGGTAGTCAGAATGGCAGCATAAATAGCCTCTTAAGAATTACTTGGAGGAACATATAAGCAGTAGATGGGTCCATAAATATGTGGTGATTACTGCACAACAAAGGATCTTCAGTGGTTAGAGGGTGGCCTACTGGTCTGACATATATACCAGAGCCGTCACAATTTTTAATTGAGTATAGATGCAATGGATCAGCAACAACATGTGTAAGGGCGTTTAGGGATGTAAAGTTATCATCCAGGCGCTAGAGAAAATAGGATCCAGGACATCTATTCATCACACGTTTTTTCAGGATTTTAATGTTTATTATTTAATAAAAGTTATATTTTAGCTCACACGCACCATTTTTGTACAATGTGTTGGTAGTCTTCAGACTTCATAATGCCATGCACACGGTCAAGCAGTCCAGTGCCAGAGGCAGCAAAGCAACCCCAAAACATCAGGGAACCTCCGCCATGTCTGACTGTAGGGACCATGTTCTTTTCTTTGAAGGCCTCTTTTTTCCTGTAAACTCTATGTTGATGCCTTTTCCTACTTTTGTCTCATCTGACCAGAGAACATTCTTCCAAAACGTTTTTGGCTTTCTCAGGTAAGTTTTGGTAAACTCCAGCATGGCTTTTTTATGTCTCTGGGTAAGAAGTGGGGTCCTCCTGGGTCTCCTACCATACAGTCCCTTCTCATTCAGACGCTGACGGATAGTACGGGGTGACACTGTTGTACCCTCGGACTGCAGGGCAGCTTGAACTTGTTTGGATATTAGTCGAGGTTCTTTATCCACCATTCGCACAATCTTGCATCGAAATCTCTCATCAATTTTTCTTTTCTGTCCACATCTATGGAGGTTAGCCACAGTGCCATGGGCTTTACACTTCTTGATGACTCTGCGCACGGTAGACACAGGAACATTCAGGTCTTTGGAGATGCACTTGCAGCCTTGAGATTGCTCATGCTTCCTCACAATTTTCTTCTCAAGTCCTCAGACAGTTCTTTGGTCTTCTTTCTTTTCTCGATGCTCAATGTGGTACACACAAGGACACAGGACAGAGGTTGAGTCAACTTTAATCCATTTCAACTGGCTGCAAGTGTGATTTAGTTATTGCCACCACCTGTTAGGTGCCTCAGGTAAGTAACAGGTGCTGTTAATTACACAAATTAGAGAAGCATCACATGATTTCTCAAACAGTGCTAATACTTTTGTCCACCCCCTTTTTTATGTTTGGTGTGGAATTATATCCAATTTGGCTTTTTGACAATTCTTTTTGTGGTTTTCCATTGAAGACAAATTAAATTAAGATAATAATACCAAAGAATTTGTGATTGCAATCATTTTCTGGAAGAAAATGAGTATTATCTGACAGAATTGCAGAGGTGCCAATACTTTTGGCCAACACTGTATACATGAGAAGTTACACAAAAAAATTCTGCTTATTATATGGCTTGCATTTTGCATTTTTAGCTGTTTTCCTGTGTTCAGGCTCTGTCTGTAGTTTTCGGTTCTCTCGGAGCTGGTAAAGACTAGCTGACATAATCTATAAACAGTACGTAGAGGAGAATCTGCTCCATAATATTCTCCATAACATTCAGTAAAAACCCCAGGATCATAAAGATCTACATGTAGAGAAGGCCTGAGGGTGACCCATACTGATGCCAAGAAAGTACTTTGATTGTAACAGAAATCTCTTATTTAGCTCCTTTGCTGTCCCCGCCTCTCTCCATAGAACACTATAGTAATGTGTAACGTATAATATATAGAATACAACAGAATTAGTGAAAATTATTCAGTTGAGAAGGAGTGGAGAAGGGAGCATTATTCTCTGATAAAATATGTTACAAAATGTTTCATATTTCCCTGAACTCATGATTTGTGCACGGTTTGTCAAAATGGCAGTGACCATAAGGTATAGGCACCATATTGGCATATGAAAATCTGTTCCATTCATCTGAATAAAATTACATAGGCAGTAAGCACATGGATTTCTACAACCCTCAATGCAGAAGACTTGTAGGTGCAAATGAGTTCATCACCAGGATGAAGAAGACTATTAAAACACAAGTTAGTCAATGTTCAGCCCATAAAAGGGCCTTGAAACATGTCTAAGGCTGGGTTCACATCTGCACTGGAGTCCCCCCTAGGCACAACAACTATCCCACCTTCAATTTTGCTCCCAAACAATATTCAACACAATGCATTATCAATGAGTAACACAGTAGGTCAGAACATTGGCAAATCAAAAACAAGCATAACACCAAATATATACCGACACATAGGAGCTGCCACCCTGTCTTGGGCAAGGACTAGAGATGAGTGAGTAGTACTCGATCGAGTAGGTATTCGATCGAATACTACAGTATTCGAAATACTCGTACTCGATCGAGTACCACTCGCTATTCGAATGGAAAAGTTTGATGCAGAACCAGCACTGATTGGCCGAATGCTATACAGTCGGCCAATCAACGCAGGTTCTTCTCCTACCTTTAGAAGTCTTCTCCGTGCAGCTTCCCCGCGGTGTCTTCTGGCTCTGAATTCACTCTGCCAGGCATTGGGCCTGGGCAGAGCCTACTGCGCATGCCCGCTTGTAGTGCGGACATGCGCAGTCGGCTCTGCCCAGGCCCCAGGAACGCTGCATGGAGAAGACTTCTCGGAGGATCCAGCCCGACCCTCACTCGTGGACTTGGTAAGTATAATTTGATCGAACGTTGCCCACCACTGAAACGAGCATTTTCCCCCCATAGACTATAATATGGTTCGATATTCGATTCGAGTAGTCGAATATTGAGGGGTAACTCGAAACAAATATCGAATCTCGAACATTTTACTGTTCGCTCATCTCTAGCAAGGACGCTTTATGTGGCCATCTACACTTTCCCACCTAAGGTTCCTATCTAGAGAGAGTGACCTTCAAACATCAATGTGGTCAAATCGTCCACCATCAGTTTTCTAGATTGGGACATGCCAATGCTACTTTTTGGGACATTCTCAATGCCAGGTGGCAGGGTAAAGCCCAAACTCTTTATAAGTGCTTCGTTAAAGTGTCTGAAAAACATACTAATAATAGACAGGGCAAGATTATATTTGTTCTTCCCATGTGGCCCCATTGTTCTTGCCCATGACCCTTTGCCATATCCACCCTCAAGCTAACAAGCCCAATTCGATGCAATATGACCTCAAGAATCCCGGTAATGTAAATGTTTTCAGTCTAATTTCCATATATTAATAATCGCTTTGCAGGTGACTCATCTGTGGGAGTGCTGTGATCGTCTCCTATAACAACACAACTTGCATATTCAAGATTTATTCCATTTACTTAGAAACCATTAAGTTTTTTTTTTTCTGACAACCGCAACAACAAATCACATTTTCTAGCAGGGAGCAGGCGGTTGTGGAGTTTATGTTCATTCTAAGTTTAGAAAAATGTATTTTACATTAAATAGAAAATTGCTTCTTATTTTCACAACACGGCTCAGGACAATGATGTCTCGGGTTTTCCAGAAATTACACGAGCACTTTAGACTATTAACTGGCGGAATTTTCCGATGTGTCTGCAGCATGACTGTGAAATCTGCACGTACGATATGTAGATGTTCCAGGTCGCGGAGTATGTTCTAAGTGAACTATGTATCATAATTTAATTCCTTTCATTTACTGTCATGCGGCATAATAACAGAAATAAATCAAGCGTTAATACGGCTTCACCTTTGGAGGTTTGCAGTTGGATTCGATGGTTACAGTAATTGCCTCGAAATAAGAATCTGAAAACATCTAAATAACATTATCATAGGAGAAATGGTCCTTCCCAAAAGATGCATGAAGAACATATTGATTCCAGAGGTGAGACATTCAGATTTCATAATCTACAGCCCATTCGTCGCTCCCGACACACACGTTAATGGAAAACCTGGAGTTTAGGATTTCATTGTTCCGTACTTCAAAAACACAGATTATTTTTCCAATAAAATAATATAAATCACTCGTCCTTAAGGCGTTCAAAATTCTATCCAACCCCTTCTTGTTTATACCCCTGCCTGAGAAATTTCTCTTACCTATCATAGATCTTGACATGGGTTCTATACTTTGGACAATCCCTATTTTTTAGAAAGTTCCTGTTAGGAGTAGGGCTGGAGCCTTCGCCACACTGCATGGAGGTTGCCGGCCCTCTTCTCTCGGCACTCCCAAGTTCCCTACTTCCGGGTCTCAGGAGGAAGGCTGAAACCTCTGCAGCGATGTGTGGGGGGTGCCGATCTCCTCTTGAGCCAGACGGGGAACTTCCGGTTTTTCAGGCCTAGCAGCGGCACGGGGCTTTTTTATGGAGGGCTTTGACTTTGGACCGCCGCTGGCTATTCAGTGTACCTCCTAGTTCCTGATAGTAAGCTTTCTCTCTCCTATTGTCTGTTGTCTCGTTTTCTGACCCGTCACCTTGACCTCTGACCTTGCCTTCATCTCCTGATTTGTGTACCGTGCCTGCTCCTATTTATGACCCTGGCTTGCTTTTAGGCCTCTGCTTCTTGATCCCAAGTTTGTACTGCTCTACCACTCCTGTTACTGACTCGGCCTGCATGACCTTCCCTCTGGATTACCTTTTTGACGACTCGGACTGAACAACTATGCTTTGACTCTCTGCTGCCACCTACCACTGCCTTATGGTTTAATGGGGCCTGCACTGCACCCTGAAGAGTTGCTGGTAAGAGTTCCCAGGTTCTGCTTCTGCTGTGATTTATGGTGCGCTGTGTGTTTGGCGTTTCCCGACCCGCTCCGCCTAACAGTGCCGCTAAGTCCATCCCCTCCGTCTGGTGATCACCACTGTGGGTTTGGAGCTGGTGTGGTCCAGAAGTCGCTGGACACTCAGCCCCGTATTAACCATATTGATCAGTTTGTCTAGTACTGGTCCTCACTATTGGCTCCGATCTGCATCTGTTATCCTGACAGTTCCCTTGATTGATAAGCTGATTAAAAAGTCTCACCATGCTGGGATCCCGAATGCTCAAGGGTATCTTGTGAGGAACCTAGACAGTAATTGGTTAATTCCCTGCACTGCTATCATGAGAGAAATGAAGAATAACATGTCTGCATAATATAGGACAGAAAATACATGAATATTATGTCTGCATAATATAGGACAGAAAATCCTCTACGTGCTCTTCACTGAGCCCAAGTTATGAGGATCCTAAACAAAGGATCGATCTGTCTCCTTCTGCATTATAACTGGAGCCTGTATATACATCAGCAGTGACTGTGATAGGAGTTTGTGTCACCCTTGTGGAGAGTAATAATGTAACTGCAGAGCATGAACACCGTGAAAGCAGCAAAAGTCAACATTAGACTTTGAAAAAGTTTGATTAAAAATATTATGTGACGGCCAATGTTTCTGCAAAAAAGAATTCACAATTTGTTGTAAGGTGCAGCATTAACATTTCGGGAACTCGTCCCTTCATTGGGCATTGGTCCAGAGATGGTTAAACTAATAAGGTGATGTCATACGGTAGACTGGGAAGAACCGCTAGTGATTAGTGAGAACTTTAGGCTCGGAGTCAATATGGTCGAGTTCAGTGGCGTAACTAGGAATGGCGGGGCCCCGTGGCAAACTTTTGACATGCCCCCCCCCCCCCCCCCACCGACACCAACGTCGAAGACCTCGACCGACCCCCTCCTCCACCACACTCTATTATGTCCCTTAGTAAGCCGTTCACATGGTATTATGTCCATTAGTGGCCCCTGCACACAGTATTATGTCTATTAGTGGCCCCTGCACACAGTATTATAGCCCATAGTGGCCCCTGCACACAGTATTATCCCCCATAGTGGCCCCTGCACACAGTATTATAGCCCATAGTGGCCCCTGCACACAGTATTATGTCCATTAGTGGCCCCTGCACACAGTATTATGTCTATTAGTGGCCCCTGCACACAGTATTATCCCCCATAGTGACCCCTGCACACAGTATTATGTCCATTAGTGGCCCCTGCACACAGTATTATGTCCCTTAGTGGCCCCTGCACACACTATTATGCCCCATAGTGGCCCCTACACACAGTATTATCTCCCATAGTGGCCCCTGCACACAGTATTATCCCCCATAGTGGCCCCTGCACACAGTATTATGTCCCATAGTGGCCCCTGCACACAGTATTATGTCCCATAGTGGACACCCATAAACAATTATTATACTCTGGGGTCTGAAAAGACCCCAGAGTATAATTATAGGAGACCCGGGGGAATAAATTACTGTTTCTTACCTGTCCCCGGCTCCTACGCTGTTTTCTCCGCTGCCGTCCTTCTTCTATGACGTCGGACGTCACATGACCCCGGAAGCAGGCTGGGTTCATGTGACGTCAGAGACGTCAGACAAGTAGGAAAGAGGCCTGGCAGGATCGTGGAGAGGTAAGTAACTGTGTTTGTTACGTTCTCTTACTTCTCCCAGTCCGCCGATCATTATACTCGGGGGTCTGCAAAGACCCCTGAGTATAATGATAGCAGTGGTAGCGGCTGTCACCGGACCCCTATTGTCCCGGGCCCTGTGGCAGCTGCCTCCACTGCTATGGCAGTAGTTAAGCCCCTGGACGAGTTCCCGAAATGTTAACGTTGCACCTTATAACGAATTGTGAATAAATACTGTTTGCAGAAAGAATCGGAGTGCCGTCACATAATTTTTTTTACATGGTTTCAATTTAGGAGTTGGTCAGTTCCCCAGTGAACGTGCATTATTTTAGGAGTCGAGTGCCGCCCTGTACCCCTTTTCTGCAAGTTTGTAAATGTATGATGTCACTACCTCCAGTACAGAGGCCAGTAAGGGACAAAAAACCATCTGATACATGTTCTTACTGTATGTGTTACTGCATCTTCAGGGGAGGGCTACCTGTACCGCACCTTCACAAGAACAGGCACTCCATGTTACCAAGTCACATCATATTTGCAATTTTTAGGGAGGACTTCGGATTACAGTCTGCCCCTTTTACCCAGCAATCTATTCTCCTCAATATCATTTGCTTACTTGCTATATTTTTAGCAAAACTAATCCTATTTGTGGGTCATTTCTGCATTCTACCTTCTTTAATTAAAATGTGTTTCTCTTCTTTTCCACCACAGCTTTATTTTATCATTCCAGTTATTCAATTTATCTCTCAGAAAATGAAAAAGTATGAAAATGGAATAAATTATCGCCATGCCAAGTGCGGGAAATGATGGGTAAGTGAGTTTTTAAATACCGCAATAACACACATACTGTAATAATAGAATCACAATTAAAGGTAAATTGGGAAAAAAAATAACCTTGCCTTCTGCATGATTAGTATTCTAATGTCGTCGCTAGCAACAAAGGGGGAAGCCAATTAGGCAAAACTTTAATTACGCCCCACATAATGGCCTTTATTCACAGCAAAGAACAATTCCCTCCTATTATACAATGTAATTAACGCTCAGCGATCAAAGACCTTTACGAACACATCTGTAAATTCAGATTACTCTTTAGTCATCAACCCGTGGATCTTGGAAATTTTTTTCTTCACGTTCATGGGCCTGTCTATTTTTATAACCAAACCTTGTGATGTCCATCCTATAACCAATATTGGTAGAGTTCTTAAACCCACTGGATGATCTTGTGATCGCCACTCCAATGCTATGACGCCCAACTAGGTTTCCCAGCCTACTTTTGTACTATCTCCTACGGGACAACTGTTTGGAAAAAATGGCATTGAGGTTAGGGGTGTCTCTACAAAGCCCAGAGGTAAGCCCAGTAGGAACAACAACAAATTGGGACACCCCAGTGACAATGTTAGGAGCCAAGTGTGGTTTGAATTTTCCCAAAAATCTTGTGTTAGGCTAAGATGAAATTTTTGGGCTCACCACCAAGGAATCAATACTATACTCTTGGGTAAAATTGGCAGTGGCCCAATGAAAGGTACTGGAATATAATAAACACGGGTAGTCACCTTCCCTCATTTCCCCTTCGCAGCTTCTAGGGCTTCTTTGTGGGTATCTTCAGTTCTCTTCCAGCTTCTCCCAACTTTCCGGGTGATGTCAATGGTTCTGGAAGACCACTAAGTCCTATCATTGGCCCTCAGCAGTCACATGAAGTGTGTTGACCTTCCCCACCTAACCAATGAGGCTTGGTTATAATAATGGCAATTCTGGTTTGGACCAAACAAGTTTGGTCACAAACTAAACTGGCAAGAGAATCTCGCAAACATGAAGCAAATTTTGCAAGGTTCACCCATTTGTAGCTATATGCCCTCATGTTACAATATAGACATACTGCTTTGCTAACTAAATCCATCTGAAGAATATGCAAATCTGTCTTCCATGAAGTAAATAGGAAGACAGTGCCTCAGTCATGCAGCCCAGCTTAATAAGACAACTACATGGTGGTTTCTCCCTAAGGAGTGACGATATCCCCTTAACCCTGTCTAGAAACCTCTCACCTCTGCGAAGTCAGTCTTCTCTACGCCAGGCTGAAGAGATCCAAATAGATGGAAACAGCTGTCCTCGGCTGAGAGACTGTACTTGGTAAAATCCCACATCCTTGCAGCAAAAGCCTCTGGGAAGGTCGAGCATGATGTTAAAGGGAGCGCCCCCTAGTGGGCTGCATGACTGAGGCACTGTCTTCCTATTTACATAATGAAAGACAAATTTGCATATTCTTCCCATGATCCCTCACAGTGGAGCGTCTACGGCTTAATAAGATTCCACACCCCTCCATGGTGGTTTCTGTCTAAGGAGTGACGATATCCCCTTAAATCCATCTGTTCTACAAACCAAATTACTCTCTAAGTATTGGAGCAAACGTTGGATTGACATTCACCATAAACATTCACATTAATAATTCCAGACTCACTTTTTACAGATGTTTGTTACTATGAAAATCAATGGGACTCAGGACTTTGCTACTTTACTTGTTAAAACTAAGTAAATTTGATAAAATAAATTAAATTTTTGTCAATTAAACTCATTTCTACAAGCCAATTCCATTTTCCTTATTTTGCATAAACTTGAAAAATAAAAAAGTGAAAGAGACAAGTTCAGCAGGACACCGGAGCATCAGGGACAGGTGACCGTGAATTTTTCTTATTTTTTCACTGCCCCCGGATGATTTAAAAGTTAAAGGGCTTGTCTTTTATTGCCCGGACAACGACTTTAATAGTAGTTTAGACATGACGGCCACCCCCATGATCCTACATATAAAACAGAGTTTGGAAACAATTAGAAAATAAAAATAGAACATAAAAAAATAATAATATGTATCAGTATCTGGCTTAAATGAGTGAAAACATATACTTGATAAGCAGAACCAGCATTGATTGGCCGAATGCTATACAGTCGGCCAATCAATGCTGGTTCTTCTCCTACCTTTAGAAGTGTTCTCCGTGCAGCTTCCCCGCGGCGTCTTCCGGCTCTGAATTCACTCTGCCAGGCATCGGGCCTGGGCAGAGCCGACTGCGCATGTCCGCTTGTAGTGCAGGCATGCGCAGTCGGCTCTGCCCACGCCCGATGCCTGGCAGAGTGAATGAAGAGACGGAAGATGCCGCAGGGACGCTGCAAGGAGAAGACTGCACGGAGGATCCAGCCCGACCCTCACTCATGGACTTGGTAAGTATAATTTGATCGAACGTTGCCTACCCCTGAAACGAGCATTTTCCCCCCATATACTATAATAGGGTTCGATATTCGATTCGAGTAGTCGAATATTGAGGGGCTACTCGAAACGAATATCGAACCTCGAACATTTTACTGTTCGCTTATCTCTAATAAATTCCCATTAACTTAGAATAAAAAAGATTAAGTTTGATGAAACACAAAAATAATGGGAATTAAAACTAAAAATTGTTTCTATGAGCTAATTTTAAAAAAAAATTTGTGTAAAAAAATATAGTATGGGGTCACACGGTGGCTCAGTGGTTAGCAGTATAACTGCTAACTAGTATAACTAGTATAACTTTAGTTACAATCAAACCCCCCAAAATGTTGTTGATTCAATTGGGAAATGGGACCATTGTGGGATCCTCGAGCAGGTGACGGTTTATTGAATAAAGGCGAATAAATATCTTTTTTAATTAAACTGAAGAAAAAAAAGACGTTAATGAAGCGGAAATGATTGAGTTAGTTTTTGAGGCTTCCAGCTTAGGTATAATTACGACAAAATAAGAAAATATTATTATGCAGATTCCGGGGGAGTCGAGGCCTCATTAACCGCATTAATTTTACAGCTATAATATCAGGGCAGGAGAAAGGGGGCAAATACTTTCTGCTACCAGCAATTACTATAAGTCATGTGTAGGCAGTGATATCACAGGAGCTGTTTGGATGTGTTTTGGTATAAATTTCAGTTTTACTTGTTTTTCCTATTAGGTATTCACGTAGATGTTCCATCCTTAAATTAAAGGGATTCTATCATTAAAACCCTTTCATTTGTGGATAAGACGTCGGAATAGCCTTTAGAAAGGATATTCGTCTCTTACCTTTAGATGTGATCTCCGCCGCACCATTCCTTAGAAATACTGTTTTTTACTGGTATGCAAATGAGTTGTCTCGCAGCGATGGGGCGGGCCCCAGTGCTGGAAATGCGATGGGAGCGTCCCCACTGCTGCTCGAGAACAGGCTCCAGCGACGCCTCTATCTTCGGCTGGATCCTCCCCTTCTTTCGTCTTCTTTCTTTGGTGTCACCTCCGACGCCTGCGCAGTTGGCTCTGCCAGTGAGACACTAGTAGAGCCGACTGCGCATGCGCGCAATTGCGGCCTTGGAACTATGGTCGCCGGCCAGCATGCGCAGTCGGCTCTATTAGTGTCTCACTGGCAGAGCCAACTGCGCAGGCATCGGAGGTGACGCCGAAGAAAGACGAGGAAAGAAAGGGAGGATCCAGCCGTAGATAGAGGCATCGCTGGAGCCTGTTCTCGAGCAGCAGTGGGGACGCCCCCATCGCTGCGAGAGAACTAATTTGCATACCGGTAAAACCGGTATTTCTAAGGAACGGCGCGGCGGAGATCACATCTAAAGGTAAGAGACGAATAGCCTTTCTAAAGGCTATTCCGACGTCTCATCTACAAAAAAAAAGGGTTTTAATGGTAGAATCCCTTTAAATCATATTTGGTTCAGGACTCTAATTCTCATTAAACAAATTTGATACAACAATGCAACATTGTAACAAACCCTGTAATAGTCTGCAACACAACTACTGTGGGGACACACATGTAGCATATCACCCTGTGGCAGGTTATCAGAAAATCCTATTGTTTTGAAAAACTGGTCATCTTGTGACACACCTATATGTACAAGTCCAGTTAAGAGGTTGGTGTGGCCCTTTGCTTGGTGCTGGGTCATTCCTCCTGTGGGCGCTGTGTTGTATTGGCACACCCAGTCTATAGAGGTTACTATAAAGAAGCTTAAACTTATTCAACTTGATGTTATTCTTCATTTGAGCTTCGCTTTTGAAGTTTTTGCTTAGAAGAATAGATAAATGCATAATATTTGGGTTTACGGGTACTGTTTTTTCTGTCACCCCCATTCTTAGCTTTTGTAGAACATGGGGGGGGGGTAGATTGGAGTTTTCGTTCCTCTGCCTCCCCTGCTGGCGATCTGACTCTCAGGCACTTGACTAACTCTGCTTTACCGTAGGTATAAGGAGCTGGCGTAAAATGAAGTTGTCACATGACTAAGAGTCAGAGCAACACTAGGGGAGGCAGAGAAACAAGACTTCCACCCCATCCACACTGCAAGCCTAAGAGTGATGGAAACAGGGGACCAACACACATATGTATACGAGTATATATATATATATATATATATATATATATATATATATATATATCTATATTAATAAGCAGGCTTATTCTCTGCAATGAATGCACTGAGAAGCGTTTTAGCTCCCCATATAACCCCTTTCATAAAGCTTTACCAGCCTTACAACTCAATCCTCTGCAATTCACCTGACCCGTTCCCCGCCCTTTGCCGCTGTATGGTGACAGCCTTCTTCCTAAACCTTATTCCAGGTCATTAACGCTACAAGTCTGCACTATGGTAGACGGCCACAAATTAATTACTTTCAATGGGATTGTTAGCTCTGTCTAAGTATCCGGCCTGTAAAGGAATCAGGATTTCAAAGGCTGCAGCATTTCCCTGTGATTTGTATAGGCATTGAAGTGTGAGCTGTAATCTCTGCAGCCAGGAAGCTTTATATTCCTCCAATATCCTCACTGATGAAAGCTGGAGGTGCTCACGTCTGTCTGATGATTCCCAGCGATGGTCATTACTGTGATATAGACGTGGCCGTTCATTACTATAAAGCAACTCCCTGAGTCTGATATCGCTATTTTATTAATCAGAGGTCATTGAGGTCGCTGCCCCGCCATTGATGAACAGCCGAGTCTGGCAATCAAAGAACGACTTCAAGGACGAGTCCATCAAATCTGATTGAGACAAGCACAAGGCTAAACAGAAACTTTTGCATTGTATTATTTCATGTATCTAGATATTGCTGTTCCATACTTGTTATGGCGCCCCCTGTTGTTCTTTCTATTTCATCTTAGAACTTCCATCAAATATGTCCATTTTTTGTGGTCACACAAGCTCTGTCGCCCATCCCCTTTGTCCAATTTCTCTTCCACGTGAGTAATTCTTGATATGAAAGGGAGTCTAACATCTCCTTTAAGAATATTCAGCAGCCACCACCAATACACTGATACCTTTGTTACGTCACTTTTGGAGATTTGGTGGCAGTGGGTGGACTGTATCAGAACAACAGGCCTTCCCCCAGTCCACCAACTGCCACCAAATCTCCAAAAGTGATGTCATAGAAGTGGGAGCATCCATTCTCACTGTATGGGGGGGGAGGGGGGTATGGCTCTGAGATTTTCATTGGTCAAAGTTGCCTCTACTTTAGTTAGCAACGACCAACATCACACAGTAGCCTGCCAAAAAATAATGAGGCTGTTGGGCGCCCATTGGGACAGAGAAACATTAACTAAAGTTACAGAACTGAAATTGGGTCTATATATTTTTGCCTTTATTAAAATACAGTTTTGTTCATTTTTAATCTATTTTGATTGATTTTTCTTTGTCTTTCATACATTCTAATTTCTCCAAGTCTAAGGAATCTCAGTCGTCTCAGAATTATAAAAACAGAACAGATGAAATCATTTTTGTTCCAGGGTTTCCGAAATTAATATTAAAAAATAACGCTTGATTGCAGATATTGCAGCGACTAATAGTGTACATTTAATTAAGAATATTTGATGAAGCCAGTTCATACATTATACATTAAAATCATGTCTTAACTCCGCAACCATGACTCTACAGACTCAGCAAAGAAAGCAAAAGAAGCAACTTCTAGGGGTTGAAACAGAACGGAATCAAAGATAGAAAAGATATGAGCAAATATGGGATCGTCTTTAGGTTTCAGTAGACCCCAACATCACCAACACCATAGGACCATCAAGTTAGTTTCGTCTTCTCTGACCAAGTATCTGGTGGTTCTCCATGGATCTTGTCATTCGTTTTGGATCTCCAGATTTCCCATTGATATTTAGGATTGCTTTGTCTACCTCTATCTTTTTATTGTTGGTTGTCCTCCTCTACTTTTGGTCTTCAAGTCAATTGTCTTCAAATTCATACCAAAAATATGGAACCCATGTACAAAATGGTAAAGTAATTGATCTTACGTATTAAATAGTCAGATATTATATTGACAGTGATATAAAAAAGACTCTGACAGTGCCCAGAAGATGTTTGATGTATCCTTTGGGATCACTGAGAATTAGGGTTGAGCCGATCTTGACTTTTCAGGATCGATTTTGAAATCCAATTTCCGATCATTTTTCATTCGATCCCGATCTCGATCCCAATTCCGATCCCAATGCAAGTCAATGGGATTTTTTTACTAATCGGAGATCGGATTTTAAAAACAATCCTATTCACTATACAGCATGGAATCTAACAATTGAACGCTTTAATTGTTAGAATCCACACTTTGTAGTGATTTTTTTTAAATCACTAAGTAGTCAAAAGATTTTTTTTAATCCTCTGGCTACTTAGTCCTCCCTGGTATCCACTTACCTGCAGAGATGGCTGGTCTGGTGCCCGGTGTTCTCGTTCTTCTTCACCTTGCTGCCCCCTGCCTCCCAAGTTAGGAGAGTGTGAGCGGGTACAGGGCGGGGAGATGCCACATCTCCCCGCCCTGTACCCGCCCACACTCTCCTAAGCCACAAGCCCTGCCTTCTTCCTAGCTCTTTAAACACTAACCTGGGAGGCGGGGGCAGTGAGGTGAAGAAGAACGAGAACACCGGGCACCGGACCAGCCATCTCTGCAGGTAAGTAGCTACTAGAGATGTTAGCTAGTCTCCCATTAGAGTGAATGGATGCAGCCGGCGCGCAGGGGGTTAAGGCTGTGTGCCAGCTGCTTCCATTCATTCCTATAGAACCGCAGCGGTGCCTTCACACTGAGTATACATATACTCAGTGTGAAGGGTAACATTGTTAGCTTTTCCCACAATGCTTGGCCAGTAGCAAAGCATTGTGGGAAATAATCACCGATCTCGATCCCACCTAAAAAGATCGTGTTTGGAATTCCAATCGCGATCGTGAAATTTTCTCGATCGCCGATCGGAATCCGATCTTTTCCGAACACGATCGCTCAACCCTACTGAGAATGCAAAAATTTCTTAGTCAAGAACCCAGAACAGGTCAAACAACAATCACGAAAAGTATTACCCCATTGTCATGGGGCAATGCAAAGTTCTGGGATGTGTCTCCAGCCTGTTTCATACACTCAAATAATATAAATATCTCTACAAAGATCAAAGTTATTCGATATTTTAATTTTTTTTATATTTTCAATGTTTTCGAATGTAACACAACCAACAGGAGATATGGATCTTGAACAGAGTGGCAAGCCTAAGAGTCTGAGTTGGGTGGAGTGCCAGAAAAGTAAAACCCCAGTAAACTCAAGACAGTTGGCACATAAAGGACCAATACCAATAGAGTGCCTATTTAGATGAAGAAGTCAAGTGAGGAGAAGTTGGACTACAGAACTACAAGGAGACTAGAATGGAGTCCAAGACGGGGAAGAGTGTGGAAAAGCATATCAGAAACTGTCGAAAGATCAGTGTGTTTCGGCTAATGGAAGCAGCCCTAGAAGTATTGCCCCATGTTTTGCCTGAACAATATGGAGATTCCCATTCTATTGGTCACGTGGTTGAAGACCTTCCAAACCTAGTAAACTTGGTATTAGTTTCCAAGCTTATCAACTGTTGTGTTCTTTCCTAGTTGCAGTAAAGGACCCATCAGACTCTATGTAGATGTCACTACTGTGTCCATCACCTGCATGTTACACGTTTTACATGAACAATATGGAGATTCCAATTCTATTTGTCAGGTGGTTGAAGACCTTCACAACCTAGTAAATTTAGGATTAGTTTGACTTGAGGTCTACCTGTCTACCTTGAGTTGAACATGAGCTTCATTGTTCACAATGGAAAGGACCACCAATATTCTCATTGTTTTGTATCCTGAGACTCTTAACACCTCTTACTCTACAGGAGACAGCATTGCAAGTTTCTTCCCTCAAGCTTATTGGATTTAAAGAGTCTTTCAATGCTCAAGATGCTCATTATATAATTATATAATGGGGGCTGATGTGCTAATTATCTGAAAAGCATCTTGCTTCATTAACCCTGTGGTTTTTGATGAATCTCTGTCTTTACACAATTTTATTTTTTTTCTCGAGCACAACGTTAAAACATGCAATGCCCACGAGGAATTTAAGAAGGAGTATTCCAGTGACAGCATATTAAACAAATACAATGTAGCAAGTAATTATTGTGTATACCGCTAATCATGGCGCTAATGTCTGTATCACAACACTGTTCTGTGCTCTTCATTTAGACAGCGAGAAGGCAACAGGGAGCGCAACCCTGCCCGATACCGTTATATCAAATGCAGGCATGAAACTCAGATTCCTATTCACACCGAGCTAATGATTCATTTGGCGTTCACAAGAAAGGCAAATTAATCGGTTTTAACCACTAGCCCCCTACCTCATTAACCCTCTGTATTATTTCATTGCTTTATAGACTACTCAGACCTTATTGTCTAATTGCTCTCTTAGGAAGCAATTAACTTATTTATTGCGTTGCGTACACAGTCCATGTCGAATGTACTCCTTGACTTGTCATTTTTGAGTGTTCAGAACACTTGAAGTGCACGGTTCAAGAATGCGCAATTATTTCTGGATTGTATTCAAGAAAACAGAATGGCGGTGTTATGAAAAAAACATTCAAGTTTTGTGTTCATTTCCTTAACTTTACTCAATTGTCGGAAAATTTTACACAAAATAACTAGAGATGAGCGAGTAGTATTCGATCGAGTAGGTATTCGATCGAATACTACGGTATTCGAAATATTCGTACTTGATCGAATTCTACTCGCTATTCGAATGGAAAAATTCGATGCAGAACCAGCGTTGATTGGCCAAATGCTATACAGTCGGCCAATCAACGCTGGTTCTTCTCCTACCATTAGAAGTCTTCTCCGCTCAGCGTCCCCACAGTGTCTTCTGGCTCTGAATTCACTCTGCCAGGCATCGGGCCTGGGCAGAGCCGACTGCACATGCCTGCGCAACAAGAAAATGGCCGATTTGACTGTAAGCGGCCATTTTCTTTTAGTGCGGACATGCGCAGTCGGCTCTGCCCAGGCCCGGTGCCTGGCAGAGTGAATTCAGAGCCAGAAGATGCCACGGGGACGCTGCATGGAGAAGACTTCTCGGAGAATCCAGCCCGACCCTTACTTGTGGACTTGGTAAGTTCTATTTGATTGAATGTTGCCTACCCTTGAAACGAGCATTTTTCCCCCATAGAGTATAATATGATTCAATATTCGATGCGAGTAGTCGAATATTTGTGGGGATACTCGAAACAAATATCGAATATCGAACATTTTGTCAAAAACCCCCCACAAAGATCTGAATTTCCCAGACCGTGGATGTCCCTGTGGATCATTTTGGAAGGATAGGTTGGTCAGTCAAGAAGAACAAGAAATACTGCATATTGATACCTTGATGAAGACCTTTGAGAATTCCCTGGATGCCAAGGTACAGGAAATATTTGACCGGATTAAAATGAATCTTAAAGTTGATTTAGATAAACCTGACTGAAGCTTTATCTTCTCTACACAAGAACACAGACATTATCTCATAGGAAGAACTTGAACCACTTCCAACAACAAGAGAGATGAGAATAACTGAGAAATCTTGCAGATGGAAGACTGAAAGAGAGGGCATTTTGGAGGAACATGTCACTTGGCCTCCAGTAGTCAACTTGACCACATTTGTAGGACTCTACATATCTTCAAATCAGAACTTGATCAGTCGAAAATTTTTATGTATCTAAAGCTGTAAGTATATAACATCTGGTCTTTATGAGTCCACTTTTGGGATCACCAAGAGAGGACAAGAGATGTTAGGCTAGATCATTATCTTCTCAGGACTGTACTGTACCTAGAAATGGTTTAAAAACATCTTACAACAATAAAAAAAATAACATAAGAAGTAATACTTTATCACTTTACCAGTCCACTGTCTATCTGGCGCAGTGTTTCTTTGGTCTTCCACCAGTCTTTGTTCTTTCTGCCCCAGCAATGATGTGTCCTTAGGACATGTGACTGCTCCAACCAATGTCTTGCAGTAACAGAGCCATGGTGAAACCCCTGAGGTCAGAGTTGTATGTTATGTTTTTGTATGTTCTCAGTTACATTTCGGAGTAACGCACCTTTCAAAGGACCTTCCCTATAGGGGTCAATGTGTGCAGTAGACCTGACCCCTTGGGTAAAAGATGGAGTTTTTTAGTAATTTTTTTGTAGATAGCAACTTGTTGAAGTGTAGACCCATGCTTATACTGTTGTACTCTACAAATTTTGTCTTTGTGTTTTGTCTATGAGCACAAAGACTGACAGAGGACCAGGAAAGTGCTGATGCTTCATGGGAGTGGTACGGAGATTATCACTCCTTTTTTTCTTTTGCACTCAATAGGTGTCTGGACAGGGAAACCACATCCTTGTTCCGGTGTACGTAACACTTAGGGCAGAACTTCTCAAACTTTTTAACCTCAGTTAATCCATGGTGATGCTTGGACCTCACCAATGTTGGACACTGCCGGAAGAATATAAGAGATGAGACTATTGCCACGGCTTCGTATTACTCTGATGGCATCACTTTTTATCAGACCTGACCATTTGGGTTGGAATATAAGCTTCACTTACTGTATACCTTCACCAGGTTGATGTTTGATACTGTGAGTGAAGCGATGTACCCACACTCTTTCCCTAAATCTGACCTGAGTGTATACCTGGGACAGAAACCCGCTCCTGTGCGCCTTGGCCACAGTATGAGAAGTAAGTTTTATCTAACCCTTGTACAATGGAATGAAATAATTTTACTACAACAGAATTTTTGTGATTCTCCTACTTTTCATCTTATGCCAATCCAATCCATGAGGACAGGGAAGCTACATAGATCCATAAGCACACACAAGACTCTTCTTTCCTCTACAGCAGTGTTCTCCAACCTTTTTTCCACCAGGGACCAGTTTCAGCAAGACAATTTTTCTATGGCCTGGTGGGGGTGGAAGGGGTGTGGTTGGGGTGTGGGATTAAGCATGGGGGTGTAGAAAAGCAACTTCAGTACGACCGGAAGTAGCGCATGTGTTCCACAGTGGAACGTATGGCAGAGAGATGCATAGAGAACTGCGACAGTGATAGGATTAAGACATCAAAGGATGTCAAGGGGATAGTATGGAGGCAGGAAGTAAGTGTAAAACAGAAGAAGAAGTTGCGCAAAAGTTTGGAGTGCGGGGTGGAGCCAAGACCCGCTGCATGTCCTGCCTAGTACTAGAATCCCGGACATACAGCTGGTCCCGGCTCATCCCCGCACTTTGCTCACCTTATCCCAATGAGAAACAACCAAGCTGCTGACTTGTCACGGACTGATGCAACATGCCCTGCGGCGGTACTGGTCTGTGGACCGGCGGTTGGGGACCCTTGCTCTACACAACAGTCACCCATAGTGTGCAAGGACTGAATTTTAACCTAGTAACAACTTTTATTAAATTCCCATCCTAAAATAAATACATTGTATGTTAGGACAAGTCTTTACTTCTAGTTTACTTAGATTTGTATCCGGTGCAAAACTTCTGGGTAAAACACCAGACTATAGTTAGTTTCTTTAGTTAGCCCCCCAAAAATCTAGCTGGCTTCAATGTCTAGAATATGAAACCTAGAAAAGCCACATGTAGTCATAAGGACTAATATTCCATCAAAGTCTTAATTAATTCCACATTCCTGCATATAAAATTGATGTCGGGGCCAATTAAAAGCCATTGTTTACACAGTATCAACAGAAACATAAACACAATTATGTAAATGTAATCATGCAGCTTGTTGTCACTTCCATAGGCCAATCATTGGGATCTGATTATTATTGTGTTTCCGTAGCAGGTGGTTTGGGGTAAGAGCCGCGGCTTCTTCTTGATGCAACAATTGTTCTGTTTTCTATGGATTTTTTTTTCTTACGATTCTAAATATCATCTCTTTGGAAAAGTTCAGACTTTGTTTTTCAAGGGAACAGTCTGTTCTATGAGTGGGAAGGTGTGATTTTATTTTCCTATCTATGCTTCACTGATTCAGTGCCGTGAGACGGGAAGCTCGCAAATAATCAAACTACTAATAGACATACATAGAGATTTGTGATTATTCTATTTTCTTTATATTGTAATCATTTTTAGCTCTTTGTTTCCAAGAAAGTATTACTCATGGCTCACTTTCTGCACTTGTTTGCTATCGGCATTCCTATAAAGTCAATTTACCAAAATATATGCAATACTGTATTACTTTGTAGCCCCAATGACTACATTTACCTTATGGACTCCTGATACCGTATGGCCAGGTGCCTTGGGTTTACAGTATTGGTCATTGGGCTGGGATCAGTGATAGATTACTTCTGCCTGACAGGGATTATATCAGATTACAGATTTCACAGGAAGTGGCGCTATATATAATTAGCTCCGATTGGCTGTTGCCATATAAGTGTAAGATCCCGGGCCGGATCCTCCACTGTGATGTACAGAGGCTGCCAGCATGCTTTGCTTCCAGCACCGTGTCCGGTACTTCTGGTCCCTGTTGGGGGAGGACCGGAACCTCTGCAATAGTCTGCAGTGGTTTCTAGTCTCCTCCTGGGACCAGAACCAGCACTCTGGGGTCAGGGGGCCAGCGGTGGGCCAGAGGCTATTTAGGCCTCATTCTGGCTTCGGTTATTCAGTTCTCTGGGGATCAGCTCATCCTGCGCTCCTGTTCCTGCTTGTCTTGCCTTTCCCTGCCTTCCAGTCATGTTTCTGTTTCTGGCCTCTGTGTATGACCCTTCTTGCCTCCTAGACCACCTCTTCTTGACCTGTGATTCTGATACCTCATGACCTACAGTGTATGACCCGGACTCCGTGAAGACTACCTCTCCTTGACTTGCGACTCTGTACCTTGTGTCTTCCAGTGTATGATTACTCTTCTGTTGTACCCTCTGATACCTCGGGACCTCCAGTGTATGACCCGGCTTGTTCCACCACATCCTGACTATCCCTGGATACTGCGTGACATTCTTAATACTGACCTAGCCTGTACGACTATCCTGCAGTGCTTCCGCCATCTCCTGGCGAACATCCGTTAATGCATTCAACCCTGAGGTGAATGGTTTTCGGGTTTTCTGGCTTCTCTGTAACTTGGGGAGCACTGTGCATGTGACACTCTCTAGGCAGCTGCAGTTCTGAGTCCCAGAATTTACCAGTCCATCTCCACCATCAGGAGCTCTGACGAAGACATCTGGGGCCTGGTTCTGCTCCTGTTTGGAGAACGTCGAATGCACAGTGCTGTTTTGCCTCGGCAAACAGGGGAGTCTGGTTGCCCACAACTTTTTTGAAAATGAGAAAAAAAATACTTGTACGTTATATCTATAGAGACCTGACTGAGGGGCAAGACTAAACTATTGAGAAACAGCACACCCATTGGTCCTGAGGGGTACTGCATCGATTTATTTTTTCTTCTTTCGTTTAGCCCATATTTTAAATTTATTGGCTATTAAACATCTGGATCTTTTGGACTTCAGGGCTTGTAAATAAAAGGCCAATGAGTATATAATAAAAACGTAGACCTCAGGTTTAGTCAGATAAGTCAAAGGACCAACAAAATAAGATTATGTGCAAAACATAATTGTAGTGACTCAGCTCCCGGAATCTCCTGTTAAATTCTGTATAAAACAGCGTAAAAACAACAAAGATAAGAAGATGTCTCATGAGCCTGTGTTTGTACACTTATAATATCCAAAGATTAATTCTCTCTCCTGTCTCTGAGTGTTATGAGTCACATATCACAGTGGGTGAAGCTATACGTAGGTGATGGATTCTCTAAGTGGAGGAAGACATTGGGTTCCTTTGTGTTGTATCTTATGCATCATCTACAAAAGCAAAATGATAAAACAGATCACTATTAGAGCCCTTACCATAATATTTTGATGTTTGCAACAAAATAAATGGGAAAATGCAATCTGGGGGTTGTTGTTGTTTTAAATGGTTCATCTTAAAGTGGATAAGCAACAACCTGCAAGAAGAAGCAGTACAGCATACAGAGGCAGTGTTTCCCGTTTTACATCCTGGGAAACATATTTGCATATTCTTGTGTTCACTCTTCATCCACATGACAGATGTTGCTAGCAGAACCTACGTGAGAGATATTGAGATTCCTTTTTGGACAGTTTATACTTCCTTGAGGGGGTTAGGGTGCATGACCTGGCACGCTGTGTGAGATTTTGAGCGCTGTATACGCTTCCATTGATTGGATCGTATACGCCGCAAAATCACGGCCGCAAAATAACGCGGTGTATACGAGACTAACTCCCATTGAAATCAATGGGAGCGTATACGGCGCTCAAAATCTCGCACGGCGTATACATGCCAGGTCACGCGGCACGTTACTCCGTGTGAACGCACCCTTAAAGGGGAAGACTTGACAAATCTTTAAACTCTACTGATGCAAACTTCAAATGCATTAGCAACCCAGAGGGTCCGCATCTTCTGTTGGCCTTTTACAATACCAGGAATGATACTGTGGCCAAAAACAAGAGTCATCTAGATAAGAAACCAAGAAAAGGGAGTAGCTATAATCAGAAATCACCATAAGGTCGGGGCTCCACATGGCGACGGCAGAAACACTGTGGAAAAACACACTGTTTTAGCGAATCCCATCCACACCTTCTGTAAAAAAAAATGCGTGGTGTACCATTGCAGTTTTGGAAATCGCAGCATGTCAATTATACCATTGGAAACCCCAGCGGTTTTCCTATTTCCCTATAGGTGTAATGGAAGCAGACAGTTCTTTGAAAAGCGCTGCGGGAAAAACATCAATGTATTGCCGCCACAGTTTTTACTGCAGGGCTTTGTTGCTGTGTCCCACTACATAGGACCTTAGGGTGCACCTGACTGCTTTTGTCATTTAAGGCTTGGTTCACACCAGTGCTTGATCTCTGTTTAGGGTTTCCATTCCCAAACCCGATTAAAAAATGCGGAAGAATCCTGCAAGCAGGACTTTTTCACCCATTTTTTCCCACATTTTCCAAGTTGGAATTCGGTGGACCTCATGAAATCTATGGGGCCTGCGGATGGGTAACCGTTTTATAAGAGGGTTAGCTTTCCATTAATCGGGTCCCAAAGCAGATCCGAAGAACAGAAAGACGAACACTAGTGTGAATCTAACGTAAGTACCTTCCATATTTTTTTAGCAGGCAGTACTTTGATAGCACTAGAATCAAAACTTTGCTAAGGGTCATGTCAGATTCGTAGTTGCCATGTGACTGCTGAGGCCCATCACAGACATGACATCAGCCAGAGGCCGAAAGAGGTCTTAGGGCTAGTTCACACGGGAACAGAGGGGGCAGATTATGGCGCGTAATCCAAGTCATAATCCGCCCCCTCACAATGGTGGTCTATGGAGCCCGCCAGGCTACTTTTTTCCGGTGATGTTGCCGCTCACGGAAAAAAAGCAAGCTGCCCTTTCTTCGTTGAGCCGCGGCATCTGCCTCACGGCAGCAATCTATGGAGCCAGCCCATTCATTTGAGCCCACTCCAGAGGGGGAAGCCATGACTGTCGGAAGCCGCGACAGTCGTGGCAGGCGGGTTTTGACCAGAGCTGAACCATGGGTTTCTGCCGCCTGAGGAGGACGTCAGAAAGCCGCCCCCTCCCCCAGGAGGAGGGGGCGGAGCAGAGGGGGCCAAGCAGAAGGGGGTGGGGCCGAGCGGAGGGGGCCGGGCCGAGTGGAGCGAGCGTCTTTAGCATGCAGAGAGCAGGCAGGGAGAGGATCTGCTCTCTGCTTGAGTGTGATGGGCAGCTGCTGAAGCAGCGCTGCTCCAGCGGCCTCCCCAATCCCCTGCTCAGTGACAGTGACCCTAAGCCAGTCCAGGACAGCTTGTCCTGGACTGGCTTAGGTCAGCAAAAATGCCGCCCTTCCCGGGGCCCTGGCATAGCGCCGCCTGAAGTGGTTGCTTCAGGTCGCCTCATGGGAGGTGCGGCGCTGGTTTTGACACTCTCGGTGCCAAAAATCTGCCTTAACGCTCCCTGTGTGAACCTACCCTTAAGAGGACACCAGGGGACAATGTATGGTAAGGGATTTGTCCAAGAGATAGCAACTTAACCCAAAAATAGTGAAATAGTTAAAAAAAAAGTAACCATCTTAATCAAGAAAATAAAATCAAATATGTTTTCTAATTTCATGCTTAAAAATGTTGAAGTGATCCCGGGTGCTTAGCGCTAATTGCCGGCACTTAATGGTTTAATCTAAATGTATGCTTCCTGTCTGTTTGTTTAATGCCCTAATTCTTAATTGACAAACTAGGAGATACAGTTATCATCTCCATCCTGGTAATTAAACTGTCAGATGCTCAGAAAAAATACCATGTATCATCTCTGTGGGAGTTAATCATTTGTATAAGTAGCTGGCTCCTTGGAGAATAGGACACTGGTTTTGGGATATGAAATACAGGAGATTTAGTTAATAGGATAAAGTTGTTTTTGAAAAAAAAAAAAAAGGGGGAAAATAAATAGGAAAATGGTTTCGATGAGAGGACGGAAGAGAAAAAAGAAGTTCACGAGCAACAAGAAATCTCTCTATGGGGTGAGCCGGAGTCCTAGAGTCAATGTCCATCCAGAAATATTTGGCTTCTAAATTACCCAAAATATTTGTTTTTGTGAAATAGAATTTGAAATTCTCTGCATTCCCAGTTGGTCGACTACAAGTGTTCACGACATACTGTTATTCACAAGATAGGGCATGACTTGTAGGGTCCAATGCTCAGACCTTCAAGGATCAAGAGAATATCCTTCATTCTGAATGGAGCGGTGGACGAAACACTCAGCCGGCTCACATTCGGTACCTTAAAGGGATCCTATCATTAGAATCCCTTTTTTTTCTAACTAACATGTAGGAATAGCCTTAAGAAAAGCTATTCTTCTCCTACCTTTAGATGTCTTCTCCGCGCCGCCATTCGGTAGATATTCCGTTTTCCATCTTTATGCAAATTAGTTCTCTCGCAGCACTGGGGGCGGTCCTCAGTGCTCAAACAACATTGGATGCGTCCCCAGAGAACTCTCAGCGCCACCTCCATCTTCTTCAGGAACCGGCCTCTACTCATCATCTTCCAGCCTGGCTTTCAATCTTATACGCATGCGCAATAGAGAGCCGACTGCACCTGCGCGTGGCCATTTTTTTGTGCCCACTTACGCAAGTTCTTGTAGTAAGCGGCCACAAAAAAATGCCTGCTGGCAGAGACGATTGTGCATGCGTAGAAGATTGAAAGTCAGGCCGGAAGACGACGCATACAGGCCGGTTCCTGAAGAAGATGGAGGCGGCGCTGGAGAGTTCTTTAGCAGCATTGGGGATACCCCCAGTGCTGCGAGAGAACTCATTTGCATAAAGACAGAAACGGAATATCTACCAAACGGCAGCGCGGAGAAGACATCTAAAGGTAGGAGAAGAATAGCCCTTCTTAAGGCTATTCTTACATGTTAGTTAGTAACAAAGGGATTCTAATGATAGGATCCCTTTAAAGCGCACACATACCTTGTTGTGGTGTCACAGAAAGAACATGTTTACCTTTTATATGGACAACCTAATGAAAGTTTTATATGTAAAAAATATATAGCCGCAAAAAAAGCCTTTCATTCACACGTATCAACAACAAAAATCCTAAAAAAAAAGTAAAAAATAATATAAATATAAGAGTGTCTGTGATCACACTAAGGTTGTGTTTGTAGACGCCATTTTTCTTATTGTTAAATCATCGGATTTATTGCTATTTTATAGCTTTTCTATCATTTATGTGATATTTGGACAGATTTCTGTAAACCACATGGTTATTTTTATTTTTCTCAACATCCCGATAATCATTTGGTCGTATAACAGTAAAAAAACCTCACACACCATATGGCCAGTGGTGTGTCTGGCATTGGGTAGCTCTGCATGTGCCAAGAGTCAAGTACAACAACATGGAGATGTGTTCTTTGGTCTTGGCAAATCAATGTTAATTTAATCCGACTGGGTGACCATGGCTGGGTACACGCAAGGGTGATAAAGATGGGATCATGGTGGTCAATGCAATCACTTTGATGGATGAAATGTGATATAATGGATAGCAGAGCTATAGGGGGGGTCACATATGGCCAGAACAAAGATCAACTCTAGCCCTGGTGGTCGGTGGGCTCAATTGAGACAGATAAACTAATAATGCACCACAATTCTGGTGTACAATTCTTGTGCAAAATAAAATACAGAATACGAGTATGTATGATGTTAGGGGTCCCAGCCCTCAGTGCCATACTGATTATAGTACAGGATATTATATTGCTGGGAGATACTTGTATTCTAGGACTCCCTCTCCTGACATGGTGTTCAGGCCGGTAAATCCGCCAATGCACAAACCAAATTTCACAGCTGAAATTCAACATTGTGAATGCAGGGTGTGAGAAGGTGACAGGCAGGGTGCTGGAATCCCTCTATATCTCCCCCAGGTTTTTAACTTATGTGTGGTCCAGTGTGGGTCTTGAGGAGGCCTCAGTTCCGGGTGTAGATCTTTGGCTCATTACTGGGCCAGTAAAGACTGCAGATCCTACACTCCAATGCAGATTCAGGGAGTGAGAGAAGATGTTGGGGTCTGTCCTGTAACCCTGAGTCCAGTGAGACTGTATCTTGCTTGTTTTGTTCATGTAGCTGGTAGTAAGCCACATGTATAGTTCGGTTTTGATTTCTGTTTAGTTATTGCTCCGACGAGCAGGATTTTGTTTTATTTTGTGCCTGAAGTGAAGGTTTATTTTCCTGGTGGGTTTTTTTTTCAAATAAACCTGTTTGTTGCATATTTCGTGTCCCTGACTTTGACTGTTTGGGTCCCACCTTTGTTGCTAAGGAGCTACCTCCACCACAAGGGTTACACTGTTCACACCTTGTCAGCCTTGTTATATTGGTTAGCGTTTTCAATGAAATGGAAAGACGGCGCTCTCAGGTCACAACAGGATTTTATTCAAAAAGACAATGATGCACTTGCATCATTGTCTTTTTGAATAAAATCCTGTTGTGACCTGAGAGCGCCGTCTTTCCATTTCATTGAAAACGCTATCTTCCCCGGCCTTGGCTGGTGTCCATCAGACGTGCTGCCTCCTCCACCTGACGGTAAACCCCAAACGTAGTTGTGAGTGATTGTCACAACCTCATCAGGTGAGAGGCCATTTGGTCCTTTTAAATCTTCTGGTTATTTCCACCAAAATTTATCAGACATTCTACACTATATAGTGTGCTCGGTGTCTCTTTTGTTTTTTGTTATATTGGTTAGAGCTTTATATATAAAACGGTGCAGCAGACAATGCACCTAAATTTTGGAACAAGAGTCAGAATTCTGGACAATGCAACAAAATTTTTTTGGAAACTAAGCCATCTAATAATTGGTGTAATGTTAGATGTGACAGTGTATAAGTGAGCCAGACTTCTTGGGGTAGATTTCTTTTATGTTGATTGTTAACCCCACATAGAGCTCACAATGTACATTTGTTCCTTATCAGTATGTCTTTGGAATATGGGATAGAAATCCATGCAACCATGGGGAGAACATACAAACTCCTTGCAGATGTTTTTTTTGCTCTTGGCGGGATTTGAACACCAGGACTCCAGCGCTGCAGGGCTGCGGTGCTAACCACTGAGCCACCATGTGGCTCCTCCTGGGGTAGATTTATTATGCCTTGTATGTCAGTTTTCTGGTACCGTAGTGGGCCTGGATGAGGGTGTGCAGGGGTGAGGCATAGATCCTACTAGATTTATTATCATTTACCCCAGAAATCTGCCATAAATGATGGAGCACATGTAGGTCGACTTGTCTGAGAATAGTAAGGGCTAGAGAAAAAATTCCAACTGTGTCAGAAGATATTGGTGGACTTGGTGAAGGTGAAAGTAGAGAAGTACGACATCCACACTATACAGTACACTGATTATTGGTTCCTATTCACAATTCTGACCAATACAGCGCTAATTCTTCGGCATCGGTCACATGACAAAGAATTGTAACAATGCATCAACCACGGTTAGTTATTTCTTCTACTGTTATTTCTTATTGTGGGTTCCTTACAAGGCTGGAATTCTATTAGACCCTTCAGATTTAGAACCGAAAATAAGGCTTAGCCCTCACGGACTGAAATCTCCAATTAATTGGCTGCTTAGCATTTAGGAAATGGCTGACTTGTGAAAGCACCAATGTGAGGGAACCTGTGCATGCAATTTCCAAATATCATTCAATCAATATAATACAGAGCGCCTGACGTCTCCCTGCCATAGACTCAATGACATAATTGCTCTCCCAGGGGGAATAAAGGAATCTGAGGCCTCATTAAGAAGTTTTTGGCTGATGCCTGCTGCGCATTGTATTGTAGCAACGTACACATTTCACGGACAAGGCGCCGAGTTCTGCCTTAAGCAAAAAATTTGCTTTTTTATTTTGAAACGTTGGACTTGATTCATTGCACAGCTCTGACGGGAATCACATTGTAGTCAACAGTCATCTGTAGGAAAGAAGAATCCAGTAGTTGGGTGGATATAGTATTATTGGACAACGCTACTGGATCAACATCCCAAAATTGGCTTCCACTAATCTGGAACTGCTTATAGGGAGTCTGTCTAGTTCCAGCTCCATTCCATATGTATCAACTATTGATGTATGGGGGTGCAGGCAGTCGGATCCCTCCAATCTGATATCAATGTCTATTCTTAGGTTAGGTCACCAATATTTTTAGTCAACTAAACCCCTCTAATAGCAATGGAAAAATATAATTAAAATAAATGATCACACTTGTGATTAAGTTCATTGTCAGTCTATATGAGGTTGAAATTTTTATGGGCATTTGCATAATATAAAAATATATATAATAAACTCAGAAAATCAAGCTCTAAATAACTACAAGCATAGTAAATGGAAAAACTAGAATGGAACAAACCCTCCCCGGAGATCTGCGGGTTATTAGAGCTGTTCCATCCGGTAGTCATCTAGGGATTTTTTTATTACATGTATATATGCATGTCTACAGTATGTATATTTATATTCATCAGTCTCTACAGTCACCTGCGGATCCAAAGTACTGGAAAGAGGTGGATCACGTAGATGAAGCCATTAAAGCGGCAGTAATTGTCCCTATGTAGCACCACTTGCTGTCTTTACTTAATGACTTGTTGGTTAATGTAGGATAGGAGAATCACATTAACTACTCCCCAGAGCATAGTCTACATAATATACATAATGTAGTTGTTAACTGGAGAAATGGAGATAAATATCCTCCCCTGGTGCAATGATAATCAGACCATTATACACGGAAATTCCAGGCAGTCCCGGTTTGGCACAGTCCACTTTGCAGCCGAGGTCTTCGGCCTTATCCCTTGGATACATCATACATTGAATATCCACCACCCAGGAACTCCATGGTTCAGCTGTTTGAAGAAACTCCCTTGGCACTCCCTGAGCATTGCTTCCACTTCATAGACCCATTTATTGGTCACATTGTTTGGAGCTCAGTCCCTTTCAAGCTGATGGGCTGAGCTGCAATACCAAGCACAGCCACTATATAAATGTATTTGTCATGGCAGGACCAATTTCAACATGGAAGCAGAGGAACCACATTACCTCAGGTCTCTTCTAAAGACAACTTTATTCCAAACACACAATATGTTTCGGGGTGATAATACCCCTTTCTCAAGTGCCAAAATGGAAATCCACTGTTGGTATTGATCATGCCATTACAATTGCTCTGATGTCCTTCCAGGTGATGTGGATTCTGTTGCTTCCATATACACGTCAAGGTGGTTGGGTCCTAGACCACAACCATGTATGGTGAGAGGCCACCCTTCTAACCTTTGTTATCTCTATTGTGTTATCAATGGTGTTACACTAGGCCATGCATGGGGCTATCTGTTTTTTTGCTATATCGTATAGCTATACAAATATGTAAGCATCAATGCTTGGTCAGTAGTGAAGAGGTTGCAAGGGTGCCGATCTACAAACAAAAGGAAATGTGCCGAATGTTTGCTATTAGAGATGAGCGAATAGTATTCGAAACTCTAGTTTCAAATACCTCGCTCCATAGGATTGAATGGGAGTGGCTGGTGCTCTGCAGGCGCCGTTGGCCAGCGCTTAACCCCTTCGCGATCGGCTGCTCCCATTCATTCCTATGGGAGCAGAGGTAATCGAATCTAGGATACTATTCACTAATCTCTATTTGCTATAATTTTTATACAGTCCAAGTTGACCATATCCACTAAAAACAGGGTGAATTTAACCCCCCCAGACCCACTCTTATAGGGCCTACCCTAAAATATATGGGAAGGGGTGGATATGATCAAACATTGATACCTCTTGGTCTTTGATGTGATGGTGGTCGTATACCAAAATGGCAGAGGAACGTTTTGGGCTACAATTTTTTTAAAGAAGACCTTTCACCACTTTTACCAACTCTAGCTCTTTCCTTTCTTTCATAGGCTTTGCTCCACAGAATTTTTTTTCTCTAACCATCACAATTTTGGAGCAATCGTTCTTGTTTTGTTTCAACACCCAAGTTGGGTGTTGAAACAAAGCCCAACTGCTAGTTGGGCTCTCTCTCACTGTCTGGTGGGTGGTCTTTGATTATCTGTTCCAGTCTAGGACCACTCACCTAACAGAAGAGAGTCTATTAGCATGTTGAGTATTAATCCTAACAACATCGATTGCTCAGAGAACAAAAAATTCCACCTGCGCCAACATCATTGGAAGCTGTGCCTATTGAAGGACGCATAGACATGGAAACGATGGAGGTAGTAAAAGGTCCTTTTATGTTATGGCCATAGTAACATAGTAGATTGGGTTGGATAAAAACACAAGCTCATCAAGTGCAACCTATAAATCTAACAAGAAGAAGAACAAAAAAGCCAACGAGGCTGACTCCAACTGCGCCATCGGAGGAAAAAAATCCATCCCCACTCCCAAGTATGCCAAATGGATCATTTAGAGTAGAACCTCCTTATTAGGACTCTGGGACCCAATAATAATCAAGAAATGTATCATTCACCTAGATAACATTGGAAAAGTAAGCAGAATTTAAGTAATTTGTTTTCCTTCGAGAAAATTCTAGCTTTCTCTGTCTCTTATCCACCCACACAAATCCCTATCAGAAACATCTGCTCAGATACATGTGGAATTGTGTAGACCTTCTCATATATCCAAATAAAAGCATCTATTTTCTAATAACTCTCAAACTCTGAAAAATAGATCCCACACACCATTACCGTAGAACCGCCACATCGTCAAATTCCTAATCGTTTCCTCCACGTAACCAGACACTTGTGCTAAGTCTTCAGTTTTTAACCAAAGTTTTCTTCTGATCTCATTTGTTTGATGCTTCCTAATTCAGAAAATACAAGACATTAAGATGTAGAAGAAGGTAAACAAATCATTCGCTAACATGGGAACGTTCCTAAGCGGGTTAAAGAGTCGTTAAATATGATTTATGTCATGGAGACATCACAGTGTATAAAAATTAAGGAAGAAATTATATCTAGAACCCAATGTGAATTTAGATATTAAAAATAAGTAGTTTAATTGAAACTGTGTTAAATGTCTTCAGATTGAGGTCTACTTTTTGAAACTTTTTGGTTGTCCAGGATTAGAGGAGCATGGCTGCTTTTTTTCAGTGCCATCCCTACTCAAAGGTTGAGTTTTGTGTCTTAATTATGGACACAAGTCTAGGTGTAATAAGACCATTAGATAAGTTTCTGCCTTGTGCTTTATATATTTCTACATCGTAATGGAGTTATAGGATAGTTCTCTTATTATGGTTGGCCACCAGGGGTAGCAGAAAGATGGAGGAAACATTGGCGGACCAGGTAACAGAACACTAAAGGGATCCTATCATTCAGATGGAATTTGTTGTCCCTAACACATTGGAATAGTCTTAAGAAAAGCTATTTGTCTCCTACCTTTAGATGTCTTCTCCGCGCCGCCGTTCCGTAAAAATCCTGGTTTCCGCCCGTATGCAAATGAGTTCACTCGCAGCACTGGGGGCGGGCCCCAGCGGTCAAGCAGAACTGGGGGTGTCCTCAATGCTGTGAGAGACCTCTCCAGCGACGCCTCCATCTTTTTCAGGAAAGTCCTCTTCCTGTGTCTTCTTCCGGCGCAGGCAGTGAAACTTGTAGGCCTCGGGCAGAGCCAACTGCACATGCCCACAGGTCACAAGAAAATGGCCGCTTACTTAATGTGTAAGCGGCCATTTTTCTTGTGGCCGTGGGCGTGCGCAGTAGACTCTGCCTGAGTCCCGAGGCTTACAAGTTTCACCACCTGCGCCGGAAGAAGACACAGGAAGAGGACGTTCCTTAAGAAGATGGAGGCGTTGCTGGAGAGTTCTCTCGCAGCATTGGGGATGCCCCCAGTGCTGTGAGAGAACTAATTTGCATACCGGCGAAAACCGGGATTTCTACAGAACGGCGGTGAGGAGAAGACATCTAAAGGTAGGAGAAGAATAGCCTTTCTTCAGACTATTCCAACGTGTTAGGGACAAAAAATTCCATTTGAATGATAGGATCCCTTTAAGAAATAAGAGATCTGATATGAATATAAGGAAATAGCGCAGACATCTCCCAAAGTGGCCAAGCATTTGGCATGTCCTGTGCACCTATTTTTTGTCTCAATTGGCCACAATTCTGGTACATTGTGATTAGTAAATTTCCCCTATTATCTCCAACCCATGAGAATCCGATTGCTAACCATTGCAAATATTCCCTGCAAATAAATTCTATTACTTTTCAACATCTTTCCATTGGATTTCTCTATTTTTCTGGTGACTTTTATAGGTTTCCAAATCCAGGGACGTCAGTGCAGACAATGCTTTTGACGTAAAAATAACCAGGTAGCATAGTGTGATTATGTGATGCATCGGAAAGCAATTCAAGGGACTGTGTCGCACTCACTCCCATCTTATACAAATATATTCATTGAGACATCACTGCTGTCTAAACCGCGGCTCCTACGGATAAGATTGCTGCAAAATAAACCACTTTAGTGAAAACGAAAGAAAAAAAAAGTTTTAGTTAATAGCAGATGTAGAGCTAGAAAGGTAAAAATGTTGAAAAAATCCCAGGTTTTAAGATTGGGCGATGATGGATTTCTGGGACAATATTGAAGCTGTATCACTTTTATTTTCGTATTCTTAAAGTAACACCAAATTGATACAAATACGTCTTAAGTTATTCCCCTGCTGGTGGCCGATGCATCTGAATTAATAAGAAAATCTGTACTAGGGTTGAGATGATGTTGAGATTTCAGGATCGATTATAAAATCTGATTTCCGATCATTTTCCAGCCAAACGCCATCGTGGAATCTGCTCGATCGCTGATCGGGATCCGATCTTTCCTGATCCCGATTGCTCAACCCTAGTCAATGGTTCTCTATGGGAAAAGTCACTTTTAGAGTTGAGCCGATCTTGAGATTTCAAAATCTGATTTCCGATCATTTTCCAGCCAATCGCGATCATGGAATCTGCTCGATCGCCGATCGGGATCCGATCTTTTCCGATCCCGATTGCTCAACCCTAGTCAATGCTTCTCTATCGGAAAAGTCACTTTTTGGGTTGAACTGATCTTGAAATTTCAAAATCCGATTTCCGATCATTTTTCAGCCAATCCTAATCCTGATCACGATCATGAAATTTGCTCGATCGCCAATCGGGATCTGATCTTTTCCGATCCCGATCGCTCAACCCTAGTCAATGCATCTCTATGGGAAAAGTCATTTTTAGGATTGAACCGATCTTGAGATTTCAAAATTTGATTTCCGATCATTTTCCAGCCGATCCCAATTCTGATCGCAATCGTGAAATTTGCTCGATTGCGTATCAGGATCCGATCTTTTCCGATCCTGATCGCTCAACCCTAGTCAATGCATCTCTATGGGAAAAGTGACTTTTAGGGTTGAGCCAATCTTGAGATTTCAAAATCCGATTTCCGATCATTTTCCAGCCAATCCCAATCCTGATCGCGATCATGAAATTTACTCGATCGCCAATCGGGATCTGATCTTTCCCGATCCCGATTGCTCAACCCTAGTCAATGCATCTCTATGGGAAAAGTCATTTTTAGGATTGAACTGATCTTGAGATTTCAAAATCCGATTTCCGATCATTTTCCAGCCGATCCCAATCCTGATCGCGATCATGAAATTTGCTTGATTGCCGATCGGGATATGATCTTTTCTGATCCCGATCGCTCAACCCTATTCAATGCTTCTCTATGGGAAAAGTAATTTTTAGGGTTGAACCGATCTTGAGATTTCAAAATCCGATTTCCGATCATTTTCCAGCTCATCCCAATCCTGATCGCGATCATGAAATTTGCTCGATTGCCGATCGGGATCCGATCTTTTCCGATCCCGATCGCTCAACCCTATTAATAATACCGCCATATTTTGCGAGGTCCCGTGTGCCAAAATTGACATCTTGTCCCTGAAAATTCAGGTTAGAAATCTGTTTGGTCAGGGCATCCCCTTGACTGTATACTACCCATGAAGACACACAAATTATCACCTAAATCGTATAAAGATAATAGGAGATTTTTAGTCAATACGATTTGTAAAGCTGATTTTTTTTTCTTCTTTTTTTATATTTTAGATGAATTAAAAAAATGAAGCTAAAAATTCATTTTTTTTTTAAATAGAAATGATAGATTTTATTCTTAGCCCTAATTAATAATACAAAGAAAAGCAGAAGAATAAAAGTTACGCCAGTCATCTCATCATACAACGTTAGATGGAACGTATTCTCTATGATAGACGTTGTAGCGGAGGTTCTCTGTAACCATGGGGACTGTATGGATTACAAGGAGTGATGGCTCAGCCTGATCTTAATACCTTTATCAAGGACAAGTGCATATTCTGTAAGACGGCTAATTGATGCATGGCAGAACATCTGGTCAGGGAAGGTCATGGGATCTCCATCTGGCAGTAGCGGGAAGTCTCACACCTTCTGTATACGGTACATCGCAGCAAACTATTAGCGCCTGAGAACTCATAAGTGTAAGTGAAGCTCATGATCTTTCCCAGAGATCTTCCAAGAATCAACCATTTGGGGTCAAAGCCATAAAATGTGTGAGAAGGTGCAAGGCCCTCTTCATCTACAGAGATTCAAGCAAGAAAATAATTTGCTCAGATGACCCCAAGGTTTGGACCGGGAATAGTAGTAATAGAAGCGTAACTTGGAAGTTATAAAAGGAATGACATGGAAGAAGTAGCAGGAACAACTTACAAGAACTAATTGGAATTTAGAAGTGGTAGGAATTATTTATAACAAGTAGCTGGAAAACCTGAGAAGAGTCAGGAACTACTGGAAGGTGATGGGAGGAAAAACATAGAAACAGTTTAGGAATCTCTTACCGGGTTTCTACGAAAATAAGACAGGGTATTATAATATTTTTTGCTCCAAAAGATGGGTTAGGGCTTATTTTCAGGGGATGTTTTATGTTTTTCACACTCACCAGACCCCCGTACACCCAAAACCATTAGAGTCTGCAAGTGCCAATGGTGAATGGGTCTCACACACAGATCGGTGTCACTCCGGTCAACGTTTCACTTAGATATAGTAGTAGGAATCACTTAGACATAGTAGTAGGAGTTACTTAGATATAGTAGTAGGAATCACTTAGACATAGTAGTAGGAGTTACTTAGACATAGCAGTAGGAATCACTTAGACATAGTAATGGGAATCATTTAGACATAGTAGTAGGAATCACTTAGACATAGTAGTAGGAGTTACTTAGACATAGCAGTAGGAATCACTTAGACATAGTAATGGGAATCACTTAGACATAGCAGTAGGAATCACTTAGACATAGTAGTAGGAATCACTTAGACATAGCAGTAGGAATCACTTAGACATAGTAGTAGGAATCACTTAGACATAGCAGTAGGAATCACTTAGATATAGTAGTAGGAATCACTTAAACATAGTAGTAGGAGTTACTTAGACATAGTAGTAGGAATCACTTAGATATAGTAGTAGGAATCACTTAGACATAGTAGTAGGAGTTACTTAGACATAGCAGTAGGAATCACTTAGACATAGTAATGGGAATCATTTAGACATAGTAGTAGGAATCACTTAGACATAGTAGTGGGAATCACTTAGACATAGTAGTAGGAATTAGAGATGAGCGAACAGTGAAATATTCGAGATTCGATATTCGTTTCGAGTAGAGCCTCAATAGTCGACTACTCAATCGAATATCGAATCCCATTATAGTCTATGGGAAAAAATGCTCATTTCAGGGGAAACCACTATTCTACTAAAGGAGAGTCACCAAGTCCAGGAGTAGCAGGAGGAGAGTGTTTAGGAGGAGCGCTGTGCAGTTAAAGCGCACCGACCCTATTATAGTCTACGGGGTTCGTGCACTATAACTGCACAGCGCTTGCAGTTGCGCTGATAAAAAGTAAGCTCCCTCATAACCGCAAGCTGCCAGCTCTCCCGACTAGCAAAGACGAGTTTGCAGCAAATCAACGCTGGTTCTGCCACAGGCTCATCCTTGCTAGTCAGGAGAGCTGGCAGCTTGCTGTTACGAGGGAGATTATTTTTTCTCATAGGAATGAATTCACCAGCGTTGATTGGCCAATGTACAGCATTCGGCCAATCAACGCTGGTTCTGCTGGAGGCTCGTCTGTGAGGAGGCGGAGTCTTATATCGGACCACAGCAGTCTCCACTGTGGTCCAATCTTAGACTCCGCCTCCTCACAGACGAGCCTCTGGCAGAACCAGCGTTGATTGGCCGAATGCTGTATACTGGCCAATCAACGCTAGTCAATTCATTCCTATGAGAAAAAGTCAGCTCCCGCATAACCGCAAGCTGCCAGCTCTCCTGACTAGCAAGGACAAGCCTGCTGCAGAACCAGCGTTGATTGGCCGAATGCTATACACCAGGGGTGCTCACACTTTGTCAGCATGTGAGCTACTTCTTTAAATGACCAAGCCCTAAGATCGACTACCCACTTCTTGTGGGTGGGGTTGGGGCTGGCCCATGGGCGGTGCTGGGCTTGTGGGCGTGGCCAGGCGGATCGTGAGAGGTGGCCACCCAGGCATCCCCGCTGTCTGCTTCTTCACAGCACAGGCTGAGAGTTATCTCTGGACACTGACAGGCTGGGGCTGCAGCAGCCCCACCTGCCAGTGTCCATAGATGACTCTCAGCCTGCGCTGTGAAGAAGAAGCAGCACCCCGGCCCCCTCCATCCTTAAGAGCGGCCTGCAAGTGCTTGTTCACATCGCAGGCTGAGAGTCATCTACGGACACTGGCAGGTGGGGCTGCCGCAGTGACGGTGACCCTAAGCCAGTCCAGGACAGCTTGTCCTGGACTGGCTTAGGTCAGCAAAAATGCCGCCCTCCCTGGGGCCCTGGCACAGCGCCGCCCGAAGCGGTCGCTTCAGGTCGCCTCATGGGAGGTGCGGCACTGGATAGATAGATAGATAGATAGATAGATAGATAGATAGATAAAAGGTTTACACTAAACAGATCTAAATAAACTTTTTGTGGTTACGGATCTGCCAAAAACGCTGATCTGTTTTGTAACTTTTTTAGTCAGAATATTTTTGGCCTCTTCGTCTCACAGTCAAAGTCAATTTATTTATCTAATTAAAATAGCGTTGCTGATGAAATCTCGCTGCCAAGGCCGACTCTATGAATCAAATATCAATTCCCTGGTTTATAAACTGGAATCTCAGGCTGCCACAGACTACAGCTGCAGAACTGGGCACAGCTGAACTTCCTGCACTCCAATCCTCTGACTACCGCGGCTGCCGCCGTCCTCATCTTCATGGAAATCAGCGGTGAGACAACATCTTATACCAGTGCAGGGATGTGACGCCAGAATTATATTAAGCTTTCACATTTGCCAGAAGATCTCTCGATAGATAGATAGATAGATAGATAGATAGATAGATAGATAGATAATAGATAAATGGATGGATGGATAGATAGATAGATAGATAGATAGATAGATAGATAGATTATATACAGTATATGGTATGTTATACAGAGCAACTTCACTATAGTCTATGTACAGTGAAACCTCTTCAAAAGACCATCCCCTCCCCACCCCCCGTTACCCAAACCATGTTTACTGTGATGGATTTTCGGTTTTCTATACTAGCCATCTTCTTTGATCGGCGATATAGACGACTACTTTTTCATGCAATCTTGGATGATCATCTCAAAGAGTTTTCAATCTTTCAGTAAGTTTGCTTTACTTATTATATACTGATTTTATCATCCAGTCGCATCCAAAACTGAATTCAGAATTCTGGTTTCCTGTTACAGCGGTTCTCCGGGCAAAAAAATAATTTTTAAAAGAGGTATTTTGGTGCTATTAATGGGTTAATAAGTGCACCAAAATACCTTTAGCAGTGATTTCTCAGTTTCCCTGGAAGTTCCTGGCATCTTCAGCATTTGTTTACATGAATAGCTTCCTGCTGTCTTAGCTCTCCTTCCCCCTCCCTGTTTCCTAGCTAGCCCACGGACTACCTTACTAACTCATCCCACCCCATCCAATTATACTTACCTGACTTCTGTTCTGTCTTCGGCCCTGTCCACTCCTTTTTCTGTGGACTTCCATGGTGCCTGCACAATAGAGCCAACAGAGCTCTATTGCTTATGTCTGGAAACCTGGCTTCTTCTCTTCCTCTGCCGGTGATTGTGCAATAGGCTCTATTGCGCAGGCGCAGGCAGAGAAGATGGAAGTGACACCTCGTTCCCAGGAGAATAAAGACAGGTAAGTATGATGGGGACGGAGGAGGGATTATTCTTGATGTTCCTTTTCCAAATGGGAGACTGCTACAGCTGCATCCTCTGTAGCTATGACCCTGAAAATCAATAAGAAGTCGAAGAAGTTTAGTCAACCTTAGAGGGAAACCTGTAGGTGTCCTTGGCTTATGGGCCAGGTGGAAGCTGCAACCTGAGCCAGTGCTTATGGGCCCCCCGATGGCTCCTGGGCCCGGGTGTGACGACAACCTCTGCACCTCCTCAAGTTACGCCCCTGGCCCTACATTCAACTTGTAAGGATTGGAGTCAGGGTCAGGCAGTGCAAAGTGACACAGCTGGGAAAGCAACACTGTGCAACTAATGACAAAAGGGGTCGCAGGCCCTGCAGCTATAACTATGCTGTAATATCTGAGATGAGGCAGACCAATGCACTTCCTAATTGAAGTGCGCCTACCACGGCTCCTAACCTTCTATCCGGCGGCTAGGATAAGGGAAGAGGAGGCCCTGAAAGTCCTAGGGACTGGAGTCATGGGGGTCACACCTAAACAGAAAGCACAGTGTAAATGCAATGCAAAACAAAAGGCTAAACAGCATGGAACCAGGGAGGACCACAAGTCCCAGCAAGACACAGAAGAGAAGGCGAGGTCAGACGAGCAAGAGGTCGAGCCAGGAGATATTAAAAGGTACCAAATGAAAAGACAAGGGATAGTCAAAAATACAAGCTGGGTATACAAACCAAGAAACAGACCGAATGCAAACAGACAGGGAATCAGACTGAGCAGGGGAACCAGGAAACACAAAGTGAATGGCTGGCAAGGATCCATGCCTGGGTGGGGTTAAATAGCAGCAGAGAACACACCTGATGGCTAATGACATGGAGACTGAAGGCAAGGATAAGATTAACCCTTAATGACCTAAGCACACCCAATAGAACTCCTAACACGTCTCCCAGGGAGACGCCGCGCAGCAAGGAGACCGCGGCGACTCCGTATCCTGACACAACTATTCTCAATGAGAGGGAACAATTCCATAGTATTTCTACTATTGTTAGGTCATAATATTAGTGTCTTCCTATGTAGTAGTGGAGGCCATTGGGCCCTGTTGTGGGTGCAGCCCCTATAGATAATATATACCGCTCACTCATGTCAGACGCATGTTGGATATTCCTGCTCCAAATGTGCATCTAAAAGAAGAATAAAAGAAGTGAAGAGGTGGAAAGATGAGAAAAATGATCTCAATTAAAGGGAAAACACATGAATAAGTGATATGGAGGGATTAAAGGAGTCGATTCATCACAGATCTGGTAAGATGAATGATCCGTCTCTCTCATGTTCTTCTATTGGCCTCATTAATCAGACGTGAGTATTAAGAACACAGATGAGCGAGCGCTAGATCACTGCGGGAGGCGCTATTTATAACATGCGTGAGATATATGTATGTTACTATGATGGAAGTACAATGTATCCTCACAGTGATCTGAATACGGTATTATATTAATATGATGAAGCCAGGAATCTATCACTCCCACTGTATCTAAATCTCACGTTTTGTGGGATAATGTGTGTTAACACGGTGTATCTAAGTCTGTATTGTGAAAGAGTCACCTCAGCCTACGTATCTTAGCCAATCATATGTGATACAGTCTGCTAGCCTATGTATCCAAGCCTATCATATGTGATACTTTCTAGAGTCTGTATATCTAAGCTTACAATGTGTGATACGTGCTGAGAGATAATCTTATTATTTCGTGATTTTGTCTATTAAACCAATGTATCTAAGCCTATCACGTGTAATACAGTCTGCTAGTCTATGTATCTAAGCCTTTTCATGTGTAATACAGTCTGCTAGTCTATGTATCTAAGCCTATCATTTGTAATACAGTCTGCTAGTCTATGTATCTAAGCCTATCATTTGTAATACAGTCTGCTAACCTACGTATTTCATTCTGACTACTGAAGTGCTGTATCTAAACTTGTCATATGTGATAATTTCCAGAGTCTGTATATATAAGTTTACAGTGTGTGACATAATCCTATTACTTGGTGATTTTTTTTTCTATTAAACCAATGTATCTAAGCCTATCATGTGTGATACAGTCTGCTAGCCTATGTATCTAATCCTTTTTTTTTTTTTTTTTAGGCGCCGCCCCCTGAGAGGCTGGCTGCCTTGGTGCAGTGCTCCAAGCTGGGAGCAAACTTTTCTTTCCTTTTTCACTCTTTTTCTCTGTATCTTCAAGAATCCGGTAACCAAGCAATCTAGCACTATGAATTTAGCAACTATAAATCGAATGGAAGACCCTGTGGAGTTTTTTGTTCCTTTTGTTTCCATTGTAAAGCATGGACTCAAGACCTGGTTCAGCTGGTTTCCACATGTGCCTGTTACCATCCCCCCAGCTAGGACAGCATGGCTCAACATGCAGCATGGAAGAGAAACCTACATGGAAATGCGGACTTCTTCCTCAAGGAGATGATTTTTGGCGTCTATTGCTGATGTGTGAAGATGCTACAGCTGACTGGTATTTCTTTTTATTACTGTGGACACGTGGGACTCTGCTACAGCCTGGGAACCTACCATCACCCACCTACCTCAGGAGTTATGGAAGCTTGGCAAGAGAGCAGCACCCTGTATACCTGGATGGTCTCTGACTTCCTTGGGGCAGTAGAACACTGTGGTAAGGAGGAGGAGGACGGCTTGTGATGAAGGACATTTGGGGCATTTTTTGTGGTTAAAAGGACAATAGTGCTGATGCAAGATACCGAACTATCAGCTGTGAGCAGGAGATCTCATCACCTACCAAAGGAACTACCACATGTTATCATGATAGCTGTATATGTCCCCCACCTCTGCAAAAATTTCTGCTTGTTATATCCACATGCTGTGACCCCCCTCCTCGTGTCCTACAACCAAGTCGGCTGTATTATTATTATTATTATTATTATTATTATTATTATAATAATTATTATTATTAACATCAATCTGCACAGAGAACTAAATGATCCTGCAGTGTGTCTGTGTTTCTTTCTTTTTTAGTTGCTATGATTCCTAGGATTTCTCTATCTGCCATGAGCTTCTATGTGTTTCTCTCTTGTTATATACTACTGTACCATCTATGAAACTGTATCACTGAAATTTCCCCATTGTGGGACTATTAAAGGAATATCTTATCTTATCTCTTATCTCTTATCTTGTGTAATACAGTCTGCTAGCCTATGTATCTAAGCCTATCATGTGTAATACAGTCTTCTAGCCTATGTATCTAAGCCTATCATGTGTAATACAGTCTGCTAGTCTATGTATCTAAGCCTATCACGTGTTATACAGTCTGCTAGCCTTTGTATCCAAACCTATCATGTTGGATACAGTATGTTAGCCTATGTATCTAAGTCTATCATGTGTGATACAGTCTTCTAGTCTATGTATCTAATCCTATCATGTGTTATACAGTCTGCTAGCTTTTGTATCTAATACTATCATGTGTGATACAGTCTGCTAGCCTATGTATCTAAGCCTATCATGTGTGATACTGACTGCTAGCCTGTGTATCTAAGCCGACCATACCTTGTCCTATTCACTTTGCTACTCTACTCTGAAACAAATGGCGTGTGATGTACACAGCAGGGAGGTTGCAGGGTTCTTGCCCCTTACCAAACATCTGCACAGCGGGGGTCCTGGGTGTGACCTCACTGCCCTATGCTGAGAACAGGTTATCAATAAAGTACATGCAGCACTATTAAGTCTATGGCTCAGCTCTGGGGGTGTCTGTCTCTAATACAAAAGGTCCTCGGTTTGAGACCTAGTGGAAAAAATAACCTTTAAATCGCTTGGGGATCCCTTCTGTAACTTTGGGGCTGGAAGAGAACATTAATATTTGTAGGTCACAAAGGTGAATTTGTGTTGGTGAATAATTTTAATATTGCAGTTTGGGGGAACAAATTGGGCACTATTATTTAATGGGGGGCACAATTGTAAGTATTATTACTATGTGGTGACATAAAAGGAGTATTTGGGGCATAGAGGTGCTAATATTACAGTTTGGGACACTAAGAAGAGGATTGCTACTAATTGGGTCATAAAGTGTGAACAATTACTACTACTGGCCTGCTGGGGGCGCTGTGTGAGGTCCAGGCTGCAGCATTATTCTCCTGTGCTTGTGCAGTAAAAATTTGCTGTTCCAAGTTCCCTTACTACACAATATCCGAGTTTTTTTGCAATAAGTTGCAAGCGGAACTTGTTTACAGAATCCAAACTTTGTAACAAACGTCCACAGATGTTTCTCCAGTTGCTAGGCAACGCGTTCCGTCAATGACACCCACAGACCCCGGCTGTATTGTCATGTGAACTCTCCACACTGAGATTGAAAGCCAAAATCTATATGAAGAGCAGATAATGAATGGCCGTGTCGCCTGTCCACAGCTCACCACGCCGCAGCTCGGGGTTAATTAACATATAGCGTAACCCCACCAGTGAAAGTGAAGGTGGCCGAACAAGTATAATAACATGGCGCTGCTTAAAAAGTTTCCTGCTAAAAGTTTCTTTGACTTTCCAAAACCCCCATCAATTATTAACTCGCCTTTTTAAGGAAACTGCACAAGATGACTGTAATTGTGTAAAGAGACAAAACGACAACGATGTCATTATTAAATGTGATGTGATCAGTTTAATTACATTTTATTGAGGACTAGCAGTACCCGCGACTTCGTCCACGGAACCCTGACCCCCTGCGTGACCCACCTGTAGCGCCGCGCAGGCTTCTTCCTTTGCCTTGTGTCCACAGCGGCTCCCTTTTCCTCATCTCCCCCCTGGCGCCCGCCAACCCCCTTTTTTCCTACCCACTCCCTCACGGGCTCGCTTCTTTCTCCTACCCCGTACCCCTTTTCCCCCCTAGATCTGTGTCCCCTTCCCCCCCAACCCCATGCCCCCTTCCCCCGTGTTACCTACCCCGTGCCCCCTTTCCCCCCCCAGACCCTGTGTCACCTTTCCCCCCACCAACCTGTGCCCACGGCCTCACCAAACCCCGGGCTCCCAGTGCACCGATGTTACAGGGGTGCCTATGAGGGCCCCCCTCCCGCGGCAAGCCATGTGTCCCCATTCCATCTGTGGGCGCTGTGGCGGCCCTGTCCCCGTCCCCCTTCCAGGGGCCCCCGGGTTTATCTGCCCAGGCCCCCCCATTCCCGCGTCCCCCACTGGAGCAGCAACCTCCTCACTCCCAACACCCCACCCCTCTCCCTTTGCAAAGTCCCCTAACTCACCTGTCATCACAACCCTTCTCCTGCGGCCGAATGACACTGCAGATAGCCTTGAGCGACATCCCCGACGGACATGCAGAGTCCAGAGGCTGCAGCTGCCATGGGACAGCAGGCCGAACCGGCGTTACAGACCGCGGCGCAGGCGACCCCCTGTCCGGCCGCGGAAGAGCACTGCGGTCCTGTGGTAAGCCCATACAGGCGGGGCAGCGTACGCACTTCTCGCTGCCCCAGAGTATGGGCGCTGGTTCAGGACGCTCTGGACCTCTGAGAGCCGCCATGTTCTTGTGGACGCCGGCCGGCCAATATCTCCGCCCACATAGAGAAGCGGCACCCATCCAGGTGAGCTGCTGATGGGGCTGGGATGACGTCATCCCAGGTCCTACAGCGTCCCAGGTCCTGCAGCGAATTCAAAAGTGAAAAGCACCGGTCACAGGAGTGAATTGCGGTGGTGTACGGGAATTCCATGTAGCCTATCGTTCAATCCGGGACCCAAGGTATGTATGTGCACAATTTCAGCCAAATCCGTTTGCCCGTTTAGGTGTCATTGCGTCCCCTTTCCAACCCCACACACACACACACACACACACACACACACACACACACACACACTGTCCCCTTTGCACCCACCCCCGGCCTCGGCCTCCTCCCCTGCCTGGGGTTAGGAGCTAGGCCCGAGAGGGCAATAGGGAGTTTGTGGCTTGCTATGCTAAAAAGTGTGTGGGATTGCAGAGCTGGTGGTATGAGTTGTGGATTTGTGGTGGTCCTGGCAAAAACGTATGTCTGCGATTGTGATGAAAAGTAGCCTATCGTTCAATCCTGCCTAGGAACTGTGTTTGTTGAAAATTTGAGCCAAATCGGTTGGGCGGTTTTTGCTTGACTGAGGAACAAACATTCAAACACACATACTTTCACATTTATAATATTAGTAGGATTCATTCAGAGCAGTGGCGTAACTACCACCATAGCAGCAGAGGCAGCTGCCACAGGGCCCGGGAAATTAGGGGCCCGGTGACAGCTGCTACCGCTGCTATCATTATTCTCGGAGGTCTTTTCGGACCTCCGAGTTTAGTGATCGGGGCCCCCTGTTGGTGGAATACTTTCCACCAACAGGGGGCCCTGAAACTGCAGCAACAGCTGACACACAGGAGCTGCAGGTCTGGCTCCTCTCAGCGCTTCAGGACGCTCCCCCTCTCTCCCCCCTCCCTTTCTCTGCCTGTCCTCTGCCCACCAATGAGAGGGCTGAGGAGAGCCCAGGAGGTGGGGCTTATCCCTGCCGAGCTGCACACACGAGAAGAAGAAGAAGAAGCTGCTCCAGGAAAATGAAACTAAAGATACACAGGTACATACTGGGGTTACTATACTTATTAATATCAGGTACACAGGTACATACTGGGGTTACTATACTTATTAATATCAGGTAAACAGGTACATACTGGGGTTACTTATTAATATCAGGCATTTGGGGTGATTACTTTTGTTTTAGTAACTCCATGTGCCTCATATTAATAGCAGTTAACCCTATCATGTCCCTCACATTAACCCCTGTGTGCCTCACCATAAGAGTTACTGATATGTGAGACATATGGGGGTAATAATAATGAAGATACTTTCTTATTACCTCCATGTCTCTCACATATCAGTAACTCTTATGTGAGGTACACAAGGGTTAATGTGAGGGACATGATGGGGTTAACTGCTATTAATATGAGGCACATGGAGTTACTAAATTGTAATGCACATGATCAGATTTTTTATCCACAATTGTCCTGGTATAGCGGTCAGCGGGTGACATGACAGTATGTAGTCCTGTAGGGGCCACTATGGGGTATAATACTGTGTGCAGGGGCCACTATGGTGCATAATACTGTGTGCAGTGGCCACTATGGGACATAATACTGTGTGCAGGGGCTACTATGGGGGATAATACTGTGTGCAGGGGTCACTATGGGGTATAATACTGTGTGCAGTGGCCACTATGGGACATAATACTGTGTGCAGGGGCCACTATGGGGGATAATACTGTGTGTAGGGGCCACTATGGGGGATAATACTGTGTGCAGGGGCCACGATGGGGCATAATACTGTGTGCAGGGGCCACTATGGGACATAATACTGCGTGCAGGGGCCACTATGGGGCATAATACTGTGTGCAGGGTCCACTATTGGTCATAATAGAGCGCGTAGGAATGCGTAGGAGGGACTCGGTCGAGATCTTCGTTGTCGGGGGGGGGCCCCATGTCAAAAGTTCGCCACGGGGCCCCGCCATTCCTAGTTACGCCACTGATTCAGAGAAAATAGTGTTTTCACAAGCACAAACCTGGGGGAGTCCTAGTGTGGACTGGGTGCCAAGGAGATAGCAAGAAGCCATTTTGTCTTTAGTAAAGGGGTGACAATGCAAAAAAATAAAATTAAATTAAAGTGTACCTCCAGGTATAAAAGAACTTTCCATAAATGGATAGAGCAATTAAATATAATAAACTTTCTCATATATTTTATTAAGGAGATCTGTTTCCTTCAGCATTTATTAAGCTGTTCTCCTTCTCCTTATCTTCAATCTCACTCCTAGTTACATTATATGGGTCTCTATGTTCAGGCTCACATATACAGTTTGATTTAGCAAGGGTGGGGGCTGAGCAGAATTCTCCTGACGGCTGGTTAGTTGATTTATTTCCTCCTTCTGTGCACTCACAGCCTCTTATCTACAACGATTTCTTAAATAAAATATATTACAAAGTTTCTTTTATTCATCGATACTATTAATTTATGAAAAATTTTTAGAATTGAAAACTGAACACATTAAGGCCAGATTCCAATCTGTGCTGGGTGATTATTGCAACATGGATCATTTATAAATTGCAGGACAGCAAAAAGGGACTGCCCAGTGCCGATGTGAACCGAGCCGAATACTGAATACAGAGCTGTTACTTTACTTTGAGGAAGTTCTTGCCTTAGACAGCACCTGCTTCTTTGAAGAACTCTTTGACAATAAGCTGTCCAGAAAGTGTCCTCCTTCTGGGTCCCCAGTGACCTGCTGTAATCTGCAGAGAAAACTGGCAGGAAGAGTTTATATTCCTGCTGCGCCACCTCAGGGGGAATTAGGCATTACACAGTGTCCATTCACCTCAATAGGTTTTCTTTGCAATGCAGGATAGAGGAGAGAGCTATGACCTATGATGTTCCTCAGCCTAGAGGTTGGAGTGCTGGAAAGGATGGAAAGTATAAAATGTTTTATACTTAATATTGTCTTTCTTTTTGCTAAAGTTGTCAAAAATTGTCATAACCGTTCCCAGTTACCTGCTCTTCTACAATTCTTCCAGTAACACATTGCTCTACAATTCCACAAGTAATAGGCATCTTTACCAGTAACATATTGTTCTACAATACCAGCAGTTACATGTTTTTCTATCATTCCACCAGTAACATATCAAATCAGTGCTGTCTGTACCTACATCAATTATAATGGAGGCCATACTATCTGTACCTATATCATATACACAGTCCAGTCACATTATTGTGACCACCTGTTAAAATCCAGAATAACCTCCTTTGGCAGAGCGGACCGCTGCGAGACGTGCAGGAAGAGAGGGGATGTTGTGATGATGTCACTGGGATGTTGAGCCATGCCGACTCCAGTGCTGTGGCCAGCTGCGCTGGGTTACACGGTTGAGCATCCATGGCACGTACAAACCGATCAAGGTGGTGCCACAGATTCTAGATTGTGTTTAAGTCTGGGGAATTTTCTGGCCAATGGAGTACGGTAAACTCATCCTGGTGCTCCTCCAACCACAAACGTACACTGCGAGCTTTATGACACGTCACATTGTCCTGCTGATAGATGCCATCATCCTGAGGAAAAACAATTCACATGTAGGGGTGAACATGGTCTGCAAGGATAGATGCATACTTGTGTTGATCCATCGTGCCTTCCACAATGATGAGTGCACCCAGATGACTGATGACACGTGCCTTCTGCTATTGGTTATTTAACATTGATGTCAAAAGTAGGCGGTGGTCACATTAATATGACTGGACTGTGTATAATAGAGACCATACTATCTGTACCTACATCATTTATAATAGAGACCATACCATCTCTACCTACAGTGCATCATTTACGAGTAGAGACTGGAAACCAGTACTATATGTACCTACAAAGTAATCCCTGATACCTCTAATAAGACACATTACATGCAATCCTGAGAAGAAATATGGTGGTCACATCCCTGCTGTACAGGCCTCGGACATGTATGTGCATATTACTTAAAATAAGATGAATAATGTGAAGACTTGCAGGTACAGAGAGCTCCGTTTTCTAGACAATTATCAGGTTCCTATGATGAATGATCCGTCCATTACTACATCTGACGATTCCTGGAGCTCCCATGTGATGATGATGACATATGTTCAGTATAGAAGAATATCTACTTTTATATTATTTCCTTAATTTGATCATTTTTGTCTAATATTTGAAACCGAGCTTGTGAACAAAAGGCAATATCACCCTATCAGCACGGTATGGCTTATTAGGAGAATTACATGGCGGCTAATATCTGGATATTACAACCTGGGGAGGATAGCAGCAGATTCTAGGTCATACCAGGGAGAATAGACTTTTAGAAACTTCCTGAAAGAATAAAGACATCTATCTATCTATCTATCTATCTATCTATCTATCTATCTATCTGTCTGTCTGTCTGTCTGTCTATCTATCTATCTCCTATCTATCTATCTATCTATCTATCTATCTATCTATCTATCTATCTATCTCCTATCTATCTATCTATCTATCTCCTATCTATCTATCTATCTCCTATCTATCTATCTATCTATCTATCGATCTATCTATCTATCTATCTATCTATCTATCCATCTATCATCTATCTATCTATCTATCTATCTATCTCCCAATTATCTATCTATCTATCTATCTATCTATCTCCTATCTATCTATCTATCTATCTATCTATCTATCTATCTATCTATCATCTATCTATCTATCTCCTATCTATCTATCTATCTATCTATCGATCTATCTATCTATCTATCTATCTATCTATCTATCTATCCATCTATCATCTATCTATCTATCTATCTATCTATCTCCCAATTATCTATCTATCTATCTATCTATCTATCTCCTATCTATCTATCTATCTCCTATCTATCTATCTATCTATCTATCTATCTATCTATCTATCCATCTATCATCTATCTATCTATCTCCCAATTATCTATCTATCTATCTATCTATCTATCTATCTCCTATCTATCTATCTATCTATCTATCTCCTATCTATCTATCTATCTATCTATCTATCTATCCATCTATCATCTATCTCCCAATTATCTATCTATCTCCTATCTATCTATCTATCTATCTATCTATCTATCTATCTATCTATCTATCTCCTATCTATCTATCTATCTATCTATCTATCTCCTATCTATCTATCTATCTCTCTATCTATCTATCCATCTATCATCTATCTATCTATCTATCTATCTATCATAGATATCCCCTACTCTACTGTTTTGGCCATATCTTCAGTGTTTGAACCCAAATTAAGAATTTATAGACTTTTCTTTAGTTGATCTGCAGCAACTAAGAAAGTAGAGATGGGAGGAAGCAGGATTGTCTTGAAGGGCAGGAGAGATCTTCATCCCTTGTTCTTGGATTTGCCTTTACTTGACATCATTTCTTTTGCATCTACTTAATATTCCACCGCTGGGAAACCTAATCTAAAGCAAATATGTTTTTTCCATTTGCTGCTCATAGAAAACAACATAAATCGCCGGGTTCATAAACTTCTGTTTTATGGATCTGATTGTTTTATTTGTCCAGTGTAAGTAATTTTTGACAAGATTCTTGGTTCACACAAAAGCCTTTATATCCTCAAAGATGTCACTGTCTGAATTTCAAGTACAGTCTGCTGACCTTCCCCAAGATTTTGTCTTTGCCGAGCACAGGGACCTTTTAATCTCTAATTTATTTGTCTTTTCTGATGTGTTTCTGAAGTTTTCCCAAGTTAAGTCTATTTCATCTGCCGCACCTCACCTCCTCCAAGCCTCCCCTGGATAGATCAGAACTTGATGCTTTTCCTCTTGCTACATTCTTTCCACTTTGCCTTTCTTACTTTATATCTTTAAGATATATTGTGCAACCTCCTCAAAACTTAAAGGGATGGTATCATTTTGTTAGATTGATTCCTAAAAGCAAGTTGATCACAGGGATTGCAGCGATCAGAGAACCAGATAACAATTGTTTAGTTTTCCCACAGCGCCACCCCAGGCAAAATGAAGTACTGCAAGGCACCTGAAATAACAGCTGATTAGAGACGGGTTTGCCAGGAACTTTTTTGACTTTTATACTTTTCAGGTTGCAGACTATAATAATCATAGGCCAGTGAAGCTGTGTTAAAAAAAATAAAAAAGAATATATATATATATATATATATATATATATATATATATATATATATATATACATTTGTGAGTTAATTGCCTTTCCTAGGCTCTTCCATGGCATTATAGTCTTCCTAGGCTGTTTGCCATGTCTGCCAGCATATTCCCTGCTCATGCGAGCTTTGCTCTTGATAATAATAATTTCAGGCCTGCATTTGCTCATTTGGCAGCTGTCCAATAATCATGGGCAAGGATTGGGCAAGAGCACTCATTCACTACATGATTGACCTGAGGCATGGACATACCTGTCCACCAGAGAGAAAAAATATTCTTTGGAGTTGGAGTTCTGTCTGTCTAATAGATGAGGATCCCTAGTGAGGATCTCTCCTTTCCCCATTAATTAGAAGTTCCTAATAGGGTCCTTGAACCCCTTTAATGTCACCCAAGTAAGAAGTACATAAAAAAAAATTCTGTGTAGGATGAAGTATGAAGAGGTAGAACTTCCTTTGACCATCACAAGCCATCCAGTACCCTCGTCGGCACATCTGATAAGTAGCAAGAACCCTGAAATAGCAGCTCAGTGACCCACCAGTATTACAGAAGATCCCAGGATCTAATGGTCCCTCAAAGGTCACACAAATCTGATGGGACTATTGTTTATCTCCTAGGAGTTGTTTTTTTCCATCTGGTGGCCCTAGAGAACTTTGGTCTAACACAACTTTGTATATAAAATCAATCAGTAGTGAGATTGGAAGAGCCAAAGAGTTGGAGATGGTGGAACGTCCTGCTTGGACATGACAAAACTCTGACCGTGAAATTCTGTGTATCCGTGTGCCACGTATTTACTGCCTGAAGCTCGAACATGTGAAAGCAGCCATAATAAGAGTTGAGGAATTCTACAGAATCTAAACTCCCTATACATTGGTCGGAGACTTGGAGAATGCAGTTGGTTTGAGCAGCCACTGGGCTGTGACGTGAAGCTTCTGTTTTAGGACCTCGCTCTACTCTATGAGGTAAGATAAAGTCATCTGCATAAGTGCGGTGATTGATCATGTCAAGGCTCTCAAGTGTATGATACAGAGATAAAGGTGTTGCGATGACATGATAAATCACCAGCGCTGAGATACAAGCCAGGGGTTCTCCAAACCGCTGCAAGGCATTCTCATATTTTTACAATTATTCTGCGTCCCGCTGCTTCTGCTGTCAGGGGGCGATTATTATTAGTAATATACAGAAAGGACAGGGTTAAAGATGGAGCTAACGGACTGAAAACAGCCAGAATACTCTCCGAAAACTGTAAATGTTTCCTCCATGTGCTACATGCAGGTTGTTCTGCAGATTTTCTCTTCTCTCACCATTACCACATTGCTGCAAAAATAAATTTCCAAGATGGTGGCAGTCATGTGATTTATCCTCATCAGTGCCCACCAACCCAAGTAAATAGGATTTTGATTTGCAAACTGTATCTCAAAGTTGCACAATCTTTTATGTAATAATTGAGTTTTAATTCCATAAAAGTCAGAAGGCTGCAGAATTTCAGATGCAGAACCTCCTCACCATCCCAGACCACCCTAAACCTCCAACCCATCATATACAATCCAGGGGTGGACAAGGAGAGCAGAGAACTCCATACCTGAAGAACTCCTCACCATCCCAGACCACCAGGCAGGTGCTAGCCTGTAGACCACCCTAAACCTCCAACCCATCACATATAATCCAGGGGTGGTCAAGGAGAGCAGAGGACTCCATACCTGAAGAACCCATCACCATCCCAGACCACCAGGCAGGTGCTAGTCTGTAGACCACCCTAAACCTCCAACCCATCACATATAATCCAGGGGTGGACAAGGACAGCAGAGGACTTCATACCTGAAGACCTCCTAGCTCTCCAAGTAGCTCAGTAGGTCATCTGCCCTCCTGGTCTCTGTAACAATTCACCACTAATGTTCAGCCATGACATTCATTAGCTCATTCATTCAGTCTCTTGTATTGGGGCATTGCTTAGGTCTTAAAAAACCTGGCGCCTAAACACCATGTGCAAAACACCCCCACCCCTGCCAAACACAACCATCCCGATCAGATGCAATCTAAGCCTCTCTGCTGGCTGAGCCAAACTATAGAAAGGAGCACTGCCACCACCCCCCCCCCCACCCCCCAAAAAAAGGAATCCAACCCAGTTTTGGTTGCATGTCACCCTAATTAAAATTATAGGACACGCCCCCCCCACACACACACACACTTGCAGATCAAGAGAATCTCCATATATGGCCTTCACACAATACCCAACCCCTTTTTTTGACCCACACATGGTACACCACCACCTTTTTTTGGCTCCTATATATCATCCCTTTTTTTTGCATCCCCTCTGCCTCCCCACAATTTATGCATAGATGAGTAAAAAGTATCGGCTGCTATCTTCTGCAATAATACAATAAGTAGAAAAAGATATACCGCCCCTCAGATTATTCTCATGGAAGATGTTCCCTGGACAGGTAGCAGATACCTGATGACATCTCCTCTGATTGTAGTCCTTCTCTTTCTTTATCTTCTCCTTTCAGCCCAGACCAACATGAAAACTTCTTCCAGAGTTTTCCATACTGACGTCTTAGATTCCTCAATGTTGCATCATCCTTTCCATCCTGATTCAATCCCTAGTACTGTGCTGCCATACTGTAATGTTAAAATAATAGTTACATTCGTCTACCCCCCTACCAGCTACTAGTACCAAACAGATGGTACTCCCTACAGCTAAACAGTGCCCATATTAAATATACTTCCTCAGTGTGGCCCCTCAGTGCACACAGTGCTCCCCTAGTTTACCCCATTAGTTATAATGCTTCCCCAGAGGGTCCTGTGCTCCATTAGTAATAGTGATCCCCATAGTGCCCACATCAGAAATAGCGCCCACCATAGTGCATTGTTTGTAATAACACACTCCATACCACCTCTATTATCTCCCTATCATGCCCAGCAGTAATAAAGTAATACTCTCCAGTGTGCCCCATTATAAATAACACTCCCCCAGTATGACCCAATTGTAGTAATGCCCCAATAATAACATCCACAAAGTGCTCAGTTTTTAGTAATACCCCCATTAATGTCCAATGCTTCCCCATAGTGCCCACACAGAGCCCGTCTGTGATCATCTGCTCCATAGTGTCTCCATTAGTAACAGCTCCCCCTTGTGCCCCATTACTAATAACCTCCCCGAGTGTGCCCCCATTAGTGCACCCTTATAATGCTCCAAAAGTAATATAACATGTTGACTGTGGGGTTGAGAAACATGGAAAACTATAGAAAAATTACTTGGATCCATACCTGCCTAAAAATTTTGCACATCAATGTATCTCTAACTGCTGTCAGCATTCCTGAGCCCCTTTTACTGACTACACATGGAGCACGTGGTTCCATCCGCAACACAAGGGATCCGACGTCCTGGAGGAAATTAATATCAGAAATTGCAACTGAAAGGTAACTGTTCATTTACAAACAGGAAAGGCAGCCATGTATCTGCGTGATAAATCTGCTGCTTGTGCTTTATGATTGAAGACTTCAACGGTACCACATTGGAAGGACAGGATGACAGCGTTCTGCTGGAACCTACGAGGCCGCGGACCGGCGGCAGAGCGTGCTCAGACTGCAAATTATGAAAATTCTCTTTAAAAAGATGGATTAACAACGTCTGCACAAAGAGATATTTCAGGCGCAGGACATTTGTTTAGTCAAATGAGGCAGGGAATAAATGAGATAATGGAACAATTTGTCAGTCAAATGTTGGAGACAGGAGTTTTGAAGAAGACGAATATATTATATGAGAAGAACAGAAAATCTGTCTGAAATAAATCAAAGGGAAGTCGTTATGTTATCAGGGCACGGAGATTTCCTTCTCTCCCATACAAAGCGACATGACAAGTCTTCTCCTAGGGTAACAAGGGCCTGATTTGTGCCACTTGTGACTAGCGTTGGGCGAAACGCATCGTAACGAGACAAGCTTGCTGCAAATTTTTCTACTAAAACCAGGAATTTTTGGTTCTCACCTTCCATGAATCCAGCAAAGTTGATTGTTATACATTGGGGAATCTTAAGAGTAAGGTAAGGGGCTTGGGAAAGTGTATAAAAATTCAAAAACATTTACCGTACTCACTTTTCTGGGGCTCTGATGTTGGGTTCTCCAACATTCAAGTCTCCTTCCTAGGTCGTCCTCCATATTCACTGGATCTAGGGGCTGGATAAGATGGTAGATGGCTCAGGAAAAGGAACAGAATGGCAGTAGAAGGAGATCCTAGAGTATAAGAAGTAACTTTACTCTGCACTTCTGTTCCAGACCAAACTCCACACAAACCTCTTAAAAGTTCACAAAACAAATCCCTGGAGGTTCACCCATAACTACCTGGGCAGAAGGATGGACATGACATAGAGACCAACTTTCCCCTGTAGTGCCCAGGTAAGCAGTTTTGGAAGAGTAGAACAAGTAACCATTCCATTATTATTGGCACTGCAAAAAGTAAGTTCACCTAATGGAAGTCATGACGATTATGGTCTTTATCATCTTTAGATCTTCTACATTTTGCCCTTTTGGCTATCTCCATTATTCAGTGCCCCATACCCTTTTGCCCAGGGCTTTGATGTTTGGAGACCAAACCATTTACTCCAACAACTCTACTTGTCCACAGTCTGATTCCTACTCCTTCATAAATGGCAGTCATGATCAGATAAGAGTAGTTTCTCTGCTTCTGTAAAAAAAAAAAAAAAAAAAAGCCATTGATTGTGATAGAGCAAGAGAGGAACAGACCACAAAAAGGACACTTCAACGTACCCGAGACAACGAAAGCCCAAGCAAGACTCTCAGGTGACATCTGTTAATATCAATAATTGTATAATATAATATTTAACAATTCAATAGTTTTACTTTGAAGTAAGTTCTACCATAAACTGACCCTGACTATGACAAAAAATTCACACTCCAGGGGCCACATGGTGGCTCAGTGGTTAGCACTGCAGCCTTGCAGCGCTGGTGTCCTCAGTTCAAATCCTGCCAAGGGTATAAAAACCATCTGCAAGGAGTTTGTACGTTCTCCCCGTGTTTGTGTGGATTTCCATCCCATACTCCGAAAGATGTACTGATAGGGAAAAAAATGAACATTGTGAGCTCTATGTGGGGCTCACAATCTACATAAAAAAAAAGCCATACTCTTCCTGTATCTTTTGCACTGAATAGTTTTCCTTGTTTTAGTTCACACCACCATTATTAGTGTCCATTGCTGTCTTTCATCGTAGGATGACAGCAACGGACATTAAATTGTCACAGAGAACGGTCACAGACTCATTCTGTGTCTGTTCCCATTGACTGTAATATAAACAACATGATGACGCTATCTTTCACCATGTTTGTTTAATTTTGTAACAGAACATAAACTATTGCATGCAGAAGTAAAAGAAACAAACATGACGGAGGATTGCAATGGACATTAATAACGGTAGTATGAACTGCCCATAAGTTCCTCTTAATTTCCAGCAGTGCCATATTGATCATTGCCAGCCCCCTCTCATCTGAAACAAGGGCATCAGCATTGTAAACCATACTGGTGCTGGGATTTCCTGCTGTGAGAGGGAGAGAGAGAGCTGTTCTTTTCACAGAGTAGACACTGTGGTTGAAGAAAATACTGTGAATGTGCCTTTAAATGTTTCTGTATGGTGTGAATAAAGACTCACATAGGTACGATGTTTACAGTCAAAGAGACAAAGCCTTATATTCAGCTTTTAGCTCAAGGTTATTAGCTCGGGTACATAGAAATGAATATAATTTCTGTACTGAGAAGCTTATTATTGCAGTATATTCAACACAAAGGACTTTTTGGTTCACTCGAAATGAAATTACGTTGACATTAATCGGTGTTCTATGTTAATTCTGTTAATATGCCGATGATGTCAAGGTGACTTTGTAGCGCGCATTCAATAATCACTTGGAAGCGGAATATTACAAGGTTACTTCATGTGGATAAAATGTTGTTATTTAGATTTGTTGACTAAAAAATCATTAGGAATTTTATTTTTCAAAGAGTCTCCAAAATGTAAAACAATCTAATTTGTGGCAAATCTCAAACCTGGGAAATTGATTCTATCACCGCTAATGCGACAATAATTAATGAGTTTTATCCAGCGTGGGGGGTCGGCAGCCCTGCCGAGGTGAAGGTGAGACACTGTACGTCAGCTCTATAGACACAGGATTCTGGTCTGCAATGCGTATTAAAGGGGACTGACATATTAATAGTCTTGTAATGACCAGAGTCAGATTCTTATGTTGTATAGGTTATATGCCCCCCATAAATGTATGCTATAGACACCCCCATAAGTTTTTGCCTCTTTTGTGTTATGGTACACAGTTGCCTCAGAATACCAGCCTTAAAAGGCCAACTAGTAACAGCATTTCAGACAGATAATTAATATGCCCTTATAAATTACTGCATGAGCTGTTAACTTAAGCAGGGTGGGATTAGAGTAGACTTAAGCAGGGGACTAGAGGAAAACTAAAGCTGGGGTGTAAGTTGTGGATTTTTTACTCTGCTTTGTTATCTTCCCCAACTAAAGTGTCCCTATTCATGAGAATAATACTCACCCTACAACTACCTTGTTGTACGGTACCTTGGTGACTGAAGGGTATGTGGGCATTTCTACAACACCCACAAACAAACTTGTCCTTCCAATGTGTCATGTGCTACTATAGGACTTGTCAATGGTACCCAATGTGTCTGCCATAAATGATCTATGACCCCCTCCCACAGATACCCCCACTTAGTTTTAGGTGTCTTCATAATATTTTCAACAGATGATCTCAAATTCCCCATTTGTCCCAAGTGTGTTTTCAGTTGTCCCGCTGTGTCTGTCACAGTTTTCCCCATATCCTCATTCTAAGGCCCCACATAGCAGACCGCAACCAAAGAGCGCTGTGGAGAAAAACATGGCGGTTTATCACGTTGTGATTTTCACAGAAAATCCACAGCATTCTCCTCTGTCTTGGCACACTGAGGTCTTTCCAACATGGCTACCATGACGGCTTCCATATGGGTTGTTATTCGTGGTATGATAATAGAATTTTCTGGTTTCCTTTGATACAGATATAACTAAATAGAATTACCTTAAACCAATTGGAATCCAGAATTTCTGCTAATCCAGCAGCTAAAATCCCATTGACTCCAGATGAATGCAGGGACTCACATCATAGCAGGCTACAAGTGGAGGAATCACTGGTGGCCAACCTTAAAGGGGTATTCCCACCTCACATACTCATCAGTCTTTACTGCTGTAAAATCTTCTTTCTTCCTGGTTTCTTGCATCATTTGGTGGGCGGGCTTTCACATGCAACTTGCCATTTAGCTCTGCCCCCAAATTTGTGTGTAGCTCCGCCCACCCACATTGGACTGTGAAGTACAGGCAGCAGCAACTCCATTCTGTGTTACATACAGAGACTGCCTGTCTCTGCCATAATGAACACAACTGAATTAGCTAGCCTGATAAGTGGGAGAACAGAAGAAATGAAAGCAGCTCCTCTCCTCTATCTGAGTGCAGGACCTAGGTCACGTGGTCACAGGAATAGCTAGATACACAGGCTTGCTCCCGTGCACTTAGCCCCTCCTCCCTCCCCCCTGAGAGCAGCAGATACATCACTTGACTTTTGACAAGATAAGTCAAGGGCTGTGTCAACAATGCATTGAATAAAGTAAGATAGTGGACAAACAAAGCAGTTTTGCCGAAGCAGTGTATTTAGGAAAAGTCTTACATCTACACTAACAAGCAGTATAGATAGGATCCTTGTGATGGGACAACCCCTTTAAAGGGGCTCTATCAGCAAAATCATGCTGATAGAGCCCCACATATGCGTGAATAGCCTTTAAAAAGGCTATTCAGGCACCGTAAATGTTATATTAAACTACCCCCCCCCCCCCCGTTTTAAAATAAAACCCTAAAAAAGAATGTTATCTACTTATGCATCGTGCACGCTTCATCGTCTTCATCTTCATCCACGCCTCTTCTTCCTCCGATGTCCTCGGGTCCCGTCCTCCTCCGGCGCTCGCGAGCGGACACTGATATAAAAAAAATGGCCTGGGCGCATGTGCAGTAGCATGCGGCTGCTACTACGGCTATTACGCAGGCGCCCAGGCCATTTTTTTATATCAGCGCCGGAGGAGGACGGGACCGGAGGACATCGGAGGAAGAGGAGGCGTGGATGAAGAAGACGGCGCACCCTGAATGCCCGCCCAGTGCGCACGATCCGTAAGTAGATAATATTCTTTTGTAGGGTATTATTTTAAAACTGGGAGGTAGTTTAATATAACATTTACGGTGCCTGAATAACCTTTTTAAAGGCTATTCACGCATATGTGGGGCTCTATCAGCATGATTTTGCTGATAGAGCCCCTTTAAGTAACAATGTAATGGATGGGACTTAAGCAAATTCTATCCAATCACTATAGAAAAACCCACCAAGTATCTTTTGCCGCAGCTTCTAGACCCACAACATGTCAATTTTTGCTGCAGGTCCAGCTGAGGTTTCCAACTTAATGCAATGCAAACATTGAAAGTCAGGCCAGCCACCGGGAAGCAAAGCTTTCAGCTATGGTGAAAAAACACATAAATTTCGCCAATATTTCTGCCAGAGTTGTTGTAGGACGCTGCTGCGGGAGACCCATCCTGTGCCTTAGCCTAAAGGAATTCTTCTGCATTGCAATGAAATACCTCGAACAGCGTTTGGCACATGAAGCAGAATATGGTTACGGTTCACACGGAACGTCTCTGCGGTTGTGACACCTTCATAAAGGCGAAGATGATGGAAGATGAGAAGTAAGAAGTACTTGGACGCTTTCCCATTAATCATATTTAATTATTCCCGGGAAGGACTCGGCCGAGCAGGAGGATTTCTACCATTCACAGCAATTTACTGCACTATTTTTAAGCCAGACCTGAAGGCTTGAGAGAAGTTATTTTTCAGCATCTTTTACTTCTGAACAAATTGTGGGAACATTATGAAAGTTCTTCGGCAGCAGCGAGAGCTGGAGGCATTCTGAGGTTACTGTACAATGAAATTGGTATCTAGAGTAAGAAGATTGACTCCTGGCACACTCATCATTACAGACACAGGAAGCCATTCATAGGTGGGCGCCATTAGCAGCAATACAACGCGCATCTAAAAAGTGTGCTGTATCTAGAATATAACAGATTACAAGGTATCCTCTCCACCCGTCCCTGGAATTCTGCTCTGTACCACCAAATAAATTCACTCACCTTGGAAAACTTCAGTAGGTGCGGAGACCTTAAAACAGAAACTGTCCCTGTAAGCCTTTGGATGATGTTAAATTGTCACCAATGGAAAAAAGTGGTATCATTAACTGACCGTAGGGGGCAGCACTTGTGCAGAAAATTTCAATAACTTCCCTGGCAAGATTAATGTCTCCAGCCTATTTTTGAGGGTTGATCCTTGGCAAGGGGCACATTGACTGTGAATCCTGAGCAGTAGCTGGTGCAACTAAGTAAGTGCAAGGAACAGTACAGGAACTTGGTGGAGACAAGTGACCTAAACATATGGGCCTCAACTGATATTCTTAGGTGGGTTCTGTAGCTACGTAATATGGGTCCATGGACCCACTAATTTCTATAGACCCAGACACATGACCTCAGGACATATCCTATCCCTAGAAGTAGTAATACTTGAACTTGTTTCGATGGCTATGGACCAATTCCTCCAGCTCTCCTCCTGGGTGGTGTTGGTAGTATTTCCCCTGAGGCTGATGGGAGATGTAGTGTTCATGGTAGTCATGTTATAAGACTCAGAAGACATTAGGGTATGTAGGAACATGGTAACTTGCAACATGGGGTCCATGTGCTTTCACTACATGCCACTTGCCAATGCATTTGGTAGTCCATTCAGGAAGGGGGGGGGGAGCTCACTTATGTCTACTGATATTAGTGCAAAATCCCAGCCAAACTGTTCATAGAAGAGAAATAAGCTCATCTCTCTTATGGAGTTAGAAGGTCGGACAGATGGTCCAATGTGCCATCAAAAGGAACGGCCCGCCGGGAATATTCCTGATAAAGTTCGTAGCCCGTCCAATCCTGGTTGCTACAATGTCCAAACCAAACTGTTAAAGCGAAGACGGGACACACACAGCTGTTCCAGGTAAGGGACCCAGGCGAGTGGTCGATAGTCGGAATCTTCTACACATGTAGTCATGTCCCACGCTGTAGAAACCCTCATGAAGCTTCTAGTCACATCTTGCAGATGGCGGTGACATGAGGCGGACATTGTGTATACTCAGCTGCTTATTATTCTCGGCCGTCCAGACATTACAAGGAATAAAACAACACAATGCTTTTCATTTTACGGCGACGCTTCTGATATTAAGATTCCAAGAAAACTTCTCATTCCCCCGACAACGGCGCGTGTTAAACAAATGTAGTGCGATTTCCTTTTTGGTGTAATTATTTATTGACTAGTCCAGCTATAAAATATACATTAAAGAAGATACAGGGGAAAAAAAAATCTCACATAGATTAGCAGGATCCATGGTGAAATATTTATCGCTTCGCACAATATATATATGATGGGAAATGTGGAAATCTGCGCGGTGAACGTGGTTTAAGAAATAATGAATGCTCAATTATGGATGAGATTCTTCAAGAGCCGCCGCAGCTGCCTGGATAAACAAAATAGCTTCAGCCATGATTAATTTAGATGATATTAGGATTTTGATCTTTAGTTCACAACTTTTAATACTGCCACTTCCTCCACTCGCCGTGATGAGGCTGGAGCGAAGGACGATGGATATGGTTGTAGCGGCGGTATTCGATTATATGCAGCATAACCGGCGAGGAACTTTCACAAACCATAAAAATCAGACGCCAAGGAAGGGGCATAAAAATAGATAAATAACGGGCTCACTTGCCTTGGGTTATGCCATGGCGTCCTCCAGTGTACCAGCCATCCGCCATGTCTTCCTGTGGTTAGACCTCAGTGGTCACATGGGGCTGTATATATCACCATCAGTGCCGTAACTACCGCCATAGCAGCAAAGGCAGCTGCCACAGGGCCCAGGACATTAGGGGGCCCAGTGACAGCCGCTACCGCTGCGTTTTGTCAAAAGTTCGTCACGGAGCCCCACCATTCCTAGTTACGCCACTGATCACCATCCTTTGACCCTACAAAGTATAATAGTCAACTTCTCCTTATCCTTCTGGATTGGAACAATTTTTCCCAGTGAAACAAGCTTTCGAGGCTCTAGGCCTCTTCCTCCGGTATATTTCACCTGAGGAAGAGGCCTGGAGCCTCGAAAACTTGTAATCTGTCATCATTATTAGCTAGCCATTAAAAAAGCTATCAACTACTGAAGACTCTCAAGTTTTTTTTTGTTTTAATATTTCACACTACTTGATAGTACATTGGCATAGTCAGAGACTCCGCTTAGTTAGGCTTCATTCACATCTGCACCAGAGTCTCCGTAGGTTTCTCGTAGATTACCTGAAAAATCAGTGGAGAGAAAGTTCTTCATGGAGGACTTCTCTCTCTGCTGGTTTTGGTGGAAACCATCAGACCCCATTATAGTCTATAGGGTCTTCGGGTGTTCGGGTCCCCCGGCAGATCCAAATGACAGTGAGCTCAGTGCAAGAGTGATCCTAACCGTACATTGTATGTTGGAGTCTCATCTAATTGTTTACCTAGTGTCTCTCTTATCTTAGAGCTTCAGGCTGTTGCTCTGACTCTCCTCCATGCTTTATACTGCATTTAGAAGATCAGAGTGATGATAAACTACAGGCAGCTAAAGAAGGATCTCAGAGATCATCCTTATGGTCTGGGCATGAGAATATCTCAGGCAATGTCATGTCACATTTTATGATCAGAAAAGTTTGATTATGTAAAATTTATGGTCAGTTTCCAACTAGTGGTGGTCAAGTTGATTCCTGTCCTGTCCTATAAATGCTACCAGACAACAGGTATTCTGCTACAAATTTCATACTGAACGTGCACTTTTGTTGCAGCCTTCAGATTCTCCTTTCACAATTCCTTTGTTTTGCCCATTGGGTTTTCACCTGGTGTGTTCAGTTCTTATAATTTTGACTTGGCTTACCCTGGACTTTGCTATCTCTCTGCATCCTTATGTTACTGTCTACCTGATGCGGATCTCCACCTGCTTCTGGATTAGGTCTAAGCCATCGGTACACCACCACTTTCCAGGACTGTTCAAGGAAAGGCTGAACCTCCTTGCAGGGGTTTTAGGGTGAAGACCACCTAACACCTTAGACTCTATGCCTCAATTCAGTCTGAATTATTTGGTCGCGGTTTAGAGAATCCACTGCTGCACTCAGTAGCTTAACATTGGATTAGATATACTGGCCTAAATGAAGGACTTGGATACATTGTATTAGGAAAATAAGATGCAAATAATTTCTCCTTGATTAAAAAAAGAAAGCTTGCTCTAGCACCACCTTCTGGAATGTAGCTCCCTACAGATCAATGCCTGGTTTTCAAGAAACCTGGTAACATGGTCTGGAATTAAACCTGAATCAGAATATCTCCTCCAAAAAAGCAAGATACACCCTCAGAGCATCTGTTCTAGGGTCATGGCCCCTCATCTCTTTCTTTTTGGCCCAGATATTCTGTTTTGGTTTTAATCCAAGATCATGTCACTAGGTTTCCTTAAAGCAAGGCATCAAGCTATAGGGAACTAGCTTCCAAAAGGTGGGACTAGAACAAGTTTAGCTTGTTCTGTCAAAGAGAACTCACCTACATATTCTTTCCCCGGAATACTTAGCAGGGCAAGTAAGATCTGTAAGATCTGTAAGATTCTGCACCCAGAAAGGTGGTCTCCTTAAGGAGGTATAGCACTCCTTCTGACATACAATGCCTTAGAGATAGTATTAGCTATTAAGCAATAAATATCAGCCACAACAGATTTAGATGCACCTTCTTAACGTGATACAGGCTATCAGAATACATGGCGCCTATTCGGGTTAGTATATCAGAAAGAATACATTGAATTCACAGCCTTACAAAACCTATCCTGATGGGAATTATGTCATCAATGGCAACAACATCATAGCAACCGCACATCAGGGCCCTGGAAAAAACAATGTTGCTAAGTGTTTCATTAAATGCAAATTACCGTATTGATATAAGGAAGGTTTGTTGATATTAAAATTTCATTCTAACAATTACAAGAGCTGGGCTAACAAGACGGATCAGTAAAGGAGCCAAACATGGGAGCAAGGAACATTGCCATTCCGGAAAGAATCCTCATTACCCATTCTGAAGAGTCTCATCACCGAGCCAATACTAATTCATCCATTACTCCTCATTGTTTTCTGACTGACGTGTCTTGCATGGCTGAAAGGTGCGTTCACATGTGGCAGCAGTGGAAAACTACGGCAAGGACGTGCCATTGATGTGAATACAATCTGTTATGTTGCAGTTAAAAGTTTCTCTGATTTATTAAGAATCTTCCACTAATAGTTACTATGTCATATGTTACATTACGTGTCATTTATGTGTCATCTTTAGCCCCATTGGTTTCAATGGAGAAGAAGTCAACAAAGTAACAGGTGAGGACTGTTCTATACTGTAGATGCTTCTTCTGGCTTCTGTACCAGTCCTGTTTCTATCTTTCACCCCAGTCCTGTTTCTGTTTTCTCCAGTCTTAGCTCTGCCTTCTGTCCCAGTCCCATCTCTGTTTTGTCCAGTCCTGTCTCTGTCTCCTCTGCCAGTCCTGTCTGTGTCTACTGCTCCGGTCCTCTCCCCAGTTTTTCCTCTGTCTTCTGTCCCAGTACTGTCTCTATCTTTTCCCCCTGTCTTTTCCTCCAGTCTTTTGTTCAGTCCTTTCTCTGTCTTCTATTCCAGTCTTGCATCTGCTTCCAGACCTGTCTCTGTCTTCTCCGCCAATCTTCTGCCCTAGTCTTTTCACAGTGTTTTGCACCAGTCCTTTCTTTGTCTTCCCTTCCAGTCTTGTCTCTGCTTTCTGCCCCAGTCCTGTCTTAGTATCCTCTTCCAGTCCTGTCTCTGCTTCCTCTTCCAGTTCTGTCTGTCTTCTCTTCCAGTCTTCTGCCTTCTCCTCCAGTCCTGTCTCTGTCTTCTGCCCCAGTCCTGTCTCTGCCTTCTTCTCCAGCCCTGTCTCTGCCTTCTGCCACAGTCCTTTCTCTTTCTTCTCCTCCAGTCCTGTCTCTGCCTTCTGCCACAGTCATTTCTCTTTCTTCTCCTCCAGTCCTGTTTCTGCCTTCTCCTCCAGTCCTGTCTCTGCCTTCTGCCCCAGTCCTGTCTCTGCCTTCTCCTCCAGTCCTGTCTCTGCCTTCTGCACGAGTCCTTTCTCTGTCTTATCCTCCAGTCTTGTCTCTGCCTTCTGCCTCAGTCCTGTCTCTACCTTCTCCTCCAGTCCTGTCTCTGCCTTCTGCACCAATCCTGTCTCTGTCTTCTCCACCAGTCCGGTCTCTGCCTTCTCCTCCAGTCCTGTCTCTGCCTTCTCCTCCAGTCCTGTCTCTGCCTTCTTCTCCAGTCCTGTCTCTGCCTTCTTCTCCAGTCCTGTCTCTGCCTTCTCCTCTAGTCCTGTCTCTGCCTTCTGCACTAGTCCTTTCTCTGTCTTCTCCTCCAGTCTTGTCTCTGCCTTCTGCCCCAGTCCTGTCTCTACCTTCTCCTCCAGTCCTGGCTCTGCCTTCTGCACCAGTCCTGTCTCTGTCTTCTCCTCCAGTCCTGTCTCTGCCTTCTCCTCCAGTCCTGTCACTGCCTTCTCCTCCAGTCCTGTCTCTGCCTTCTTCTCCAGTCCTGTCTCTGCCTTCTCCTCCAGTCCTGTCTCTGCCTTCTGCCCCAGTCCTTTCTCTGTCTTATCCTCCAGTCTTGTCTCTGCCTTCTGCCCCAGTCCTGTCTCTACCTTCTCCTCCAGTCCTGTCTCTGCCTTCTGCACCAGTCCTGTCTCTGTCTTCTCCTCCAGACCTGTCTCTGCCTTCTCCTCCAGTCCTGTCTCTGCCTTCTGCACGAGTCCTTTCTCTGTCTTATCCTCCAGTCTTGTCTCTGCCTTCTGCCTCAGTCCTGTCTCTACCTTCTCCTCCAGTCCTGTCTCTGCCTTCTGCACCAATCCTGTCTCTGTCTTCTCCACCAGTCCGGTCTCTGCCTTCTCCTCCAGTCCTGTCTCTGCCTTCTTCTCCAGTCCTGTCTCTGCCTTCTTCTCCAGTCCTGTCTCTGCCTTCTCCTCTAGTCCTGTCTCTGCCTTCTGCACTAGTCCTTTCTCTGTCTTCTCCTCCAGTCCTGTCTCTGCCTTCTGCCCCAGTCCTGTCTCTACCTTCTCCTCCAGTCCTGGCTCTGCCTTCTGCACCAGTCCTGTCTCTGTCTTCTCCTCCAGTCCTGTCTCTGCCTTCTCCTCCAGTCCTGTCACTGCCTTCTCCTCCAGTCCTGTCACTGCCTTCTTCTCCAGTCCTGTCTCTGCCTTCTCCTCCAGTCCTGTCTCTGCCTTCTGCACCAGTCCTTTCTCTGTCTTATCCTCCAGTCCTGTCTCTGCCTTCTGCCCCAGTCCTGTCTCTACCTTCTCCTCCAGTCCTGTCTCTGCCTTCTGCACCAGTCCTGTCTCTGTCTTCTCCTCCAGACCTGTCTCTGCCTTCTCCTCCAGTCCTGTCTCTGCCTTCTCCTCCAGTCCTGTATCTGCCTTCTTCTCCAGTCCTGTCTCTGCCTTCTCCTCCAGTCCTGTCTCTGCCTTCTGCACCAGTCCTTTCTCTGTCTTCTCCTCCAGTCCTGTCTCTGCCTTCTCCTCCAGTCCTGTATCTGCCTTCTCCTCCAGTCCTGTCTCTGCCTTCTGCACCAGTCCTTTCTCTGTCTTCTCCTCCAGTCTTGTCTCTGCCTTCTGCCCCAGTCCTGTCTCTGCCTTCTCCTCAAGTCCTGTCTCTGCTTCCTCTTACAGTCCTGTTTTTGTCTTCTTTTCCAGTTCTTTTCTTCCCTCAGTCCTTATACATGCCAGCCACTGTTTACTCAATTTACTCCTGGAAAAGGTCAAAAGTGAAGTTTTTTTATTATCAAAAATTTAAGGCAATGAATTTGATATCAAACCAGTGACAGTACCTTGTAGAGCGGCTTCTAAACTTTCCAAAGGTAACTTTCTTAAACTGCTTTGCAGCTCCATTTTCATGAATATATTTTTATTGTTATGCAAATTATCTGCAATACACTTTTTATTTATTTTTAAATCACATTTTCATGTTAAGCATTTTTTTTGGACAAATCTTGATGATATTTAACAGTAGCAGGACTTTTGTCTCTGCATTTTTCATGTGGAAACCTGGCAGACCCCATTACAGTCTATGGAGTACAAGGGTTTCTGCAGATAACTGCTTTTTAAGTAGATTGGGTTTCCGATTTTCGAAGAACGGACCTAGCGTAAGTTAACAATAGGCTGATTCTTGCCATGGGCTTTCTATGCAGCAGTCACCGGATTAACATGACAAACAGGTTTACAATGAAAGTTAACACCTGTGTAGATAACACCACTGAGCCATCATTGCAGCCGCTACTGACACTAGACGATGTCACAGCTTATGTACTCCCCTCTCCTATAGACATGAATAAGTCATCTCCGGACTATTGCTGCTTATAGATATAAGACTGTTATAAAGCATATCACTAAATAAGACAAGATGGCCGCCTCCATATTCATGTACAGAAAATAGAATTTAAAAAAAAATCTTCAAAAAAATGTAAACAATTTAATAAAAATGTGATGTTTCACTGTCTGATTTTAATAAATTTAAATAAAAAAATAATAATAATAAATTGACTACGCATTCCCTTTAAGTCTGGATTGTGTGAGTTGCGTGTAATTAAGTGAACCCTTGTCTGATAACCTCACCTCCCTCTAACACATTCATCAATTCCTCTCTGTTGTGCTTTTTATGCCACCAAATAATGTCCCGTGCTCAATAAACCATTAACCACCATATTCTAACTGCAAGCTGGCATAAAAGTCAATGGCTTTTTCTGCCGGTGATGTTCTTATTTGAATATTCATAGATTTCCGAATGGATTTTATCTCATTCCTTTTTTTCTTCTCTAGACAAATGTATTAGGCGTACAGCTTCACATCAGTGGATTGTGCTGACCAACGCTTTACAATATGTTCTCAGCAATTTACCTTCAAAAGACATTTTTAAACACTGGAAATTGGATTATAATAGAAAAATATGGCGGCATGAAAGGACGTGTCTGCTCTGAATAAATAGAGATAGATGAGTTATTAGCAAGTCAAATACTATAATGTGGGACGTTTGGGCATTGGGAAAGCAGACAAGAGGACAAGTCAAAATGTAACAGATTTGGCATCCCCTGTTGGATTCATTGTCTTCGTGTAAAATACAGCGACTTACCTGTAGGTAGGTCATTGCATCATCCACTATCTCATATCATGATGTTGTCCACTAACCTATATACAAAAATGGTCTGCTCTGCCAAATAATGGGAACAAGTAGGGGCTAGGTTCACATCACCACTGGGCTCTCCATCGCACAGGTCCCCTGGCCCAAGCTCATCTGGAAAATTGGCGGTTTACCTGCAGACATGGCGGACGCCATAGACTAGGGGTAGGGAGCTTTCGGCTCTCCAGCTGCTTTGAAACTACAACTCCCAACATGTTCCATTCACTTCCATGGGAGTTCCAAGAACAGCAGAGCAAGTATACATGCTGGGAGTTGTAGTTTATCAACAGCTGAAGAGCCGAAGGTTCCCTACTAGAGATGAGCGAACAGTAAAATGTTCGAGGTTCGATATTCGTTTCGAGTAGCCCCTCAATATTCGACTACTCGAATCGAATATGGAACCCTATTATAGTCTATGGGGGGGAAAATACTCATTTCAGGGGTAGGCAACATTCGATCAAATTATACTTACCAAGTCCATGAGTGAGGGTCGGGCTGGATCCTCCGAGAAGTCTTCTCCGTGCAGCATCCCCGCGGCGTCTTCCGGCTCTGAATGCACTCTGCCAGGCATCGGGCCTGGGCAGAGCCGACTGCGCATGCCTGCACTACAAGCGGACATACGCAGTTGGCTCTGCCCAGGCCCAATGCCTGACAGAGTGAATGAAGAGCCGGAAGACGCCGCGGGGAAGCTGCACGGAGAAGACTTAAAAAACAAAAAAAACTTTGCAAGTCTTCAGTAGGTGATACCTTTTTTAATGGCTAACTCATAATGATGACAGAATATGACGTTTCGAAGCTTTCCTCTGAGCTTCTTCTTCAGATATAACTAAAAAACACTCTGTAGAGGCTGCATATTTATAACTGGACACAGGGCTAGAATTACAGGAGGGAGGGGGGAAGAGGCTTATTACTATATACTTATAACAACAAACAATCAATTGCCAGATCCCCCAGTTCTTATCTTAATGGCTGTCTTAATGATGTGTATAAAAAGACATAAACCCACATGAGATGTTCATCCCATTGTCCAACGTCTGGAATAGGGTCATGGCCTTGTACTCATAAATCAGTCGCTGTTTCCTTGATTTAAAGTTCCCTTTTAAGATCAAGATTTTCATGTCATTGATGATGCTGTGGTGTTCCTGGCAAAAATGATTTGGCACGGGAAGTTCCCTGTCGTCCTTACCAGCGGCACAATGTGGGGTATTTCGTGCTGGTAGGACAGGCGGAGTTTTAATTAGCCATGTATTAATTTCACATGGCTCGTTCCCTTTAAGAGGGCACAGATACCTCCCCCCTGTGTGTTTTTTTCTGTCCTGTGTAAAGGATCGGACAGGTGGAGAGGACTCTGTGTCCTCCTAAAGAGAAAGAAGGAAGAAGTTGTAAGTTGCAGGTTCTCACCTGTTCAAATCATCTTCAGTGAAGCACTCTGGCCTGCTGGACTTCTGTGTCAGTCCTGCAGGGAGAAGAGGGGTAAGTTTAAAGGCTCCTTTATCTCTTCATATATCCCTGCCTCCCTCCCACAATGTTTGCCTCATGTATCCCCGGCAGTTCAGTCTTGTTTGGGCTTTGTGGAGCCACGCACCGCTGGCGTGTACGCACGGCTCCAGGAAGGGGAACTTCCGTTTTCGTGGAACCTTCTCTGTCTAGGAGGTTCCCGGCCGGGCGCTCATAGAGGTGACACCGGCACTTCTGGTTTCGGCATCCGCCGCTCCGGGACCACGCAGACAGCGGTGCAGTGCGGCTGTAGAGGCAAGGTATGTGCCAAGGGTCTGTTGGCTAGGGAGGGAGCAACTCATAAGGCCTGAGAGTGCTCTCAGGAGGGCAAGGAACAGAGCTCACATATTTTTTTGTTAAGCCACGCCCCTTTCTGGATACAGGGCTGTAAACAGGGGCATGGCTGCTTCCCTCATTGCCTGCTAGTTTAATCCGCTAGCCGGTTCCGTGTTGTGGCTCGTGTTACTGCTTCAACTACACTTGTTCTAGTGCAAACTCGACAGAAGTTTGGTAAGTTGTCTGACTGAAGCTGGGTGAGTCTCCCTATATGGTTCCTTGAATGTACTCCTTTATGTTCCGTATCCTATGCTTAGGTATCACTGAAAGCTAGTTCTTTGTCATGTCTTCGTCTTCCACCCCTCCCGGGGATCAAGTGAGACGGAAGAAGTCTTCAAAAGGAGACATCTGGCTTGTATTGAATGTGACGTTCTACTACCTGATAGTAAGTGCAGTCTCTTTCGTCTGCTAATTCTCCCAATGGTGGGAGTATCCTGAATGTCATTTTTTGCCTCTAGGCTATGACTGGTCACGCTGCCAGCAATGCAGGGGACCTCTGCGGGAGGAACCCGTTACCAGTGATATGGTAGCATGGGTCAAGGAGTACATGGTGAGTACGTTAGCCGCTAAAAGGGGTAGGGTCCCCTCTGGCTTCTAAGTATCCTTGTTTTTGCAGGATGATTCCTTAAAGGATATCCGTACATCACTGGCTCAGCTCACCAAGAAACAGTGCGTGAGAGGCATTCTGTTTCGCTGCCCTCCCTGGAGTGCCTCCAGGTGGAGGATGAGTCCATATCATCGGACGACCAGTCCTCCTGTTCCAGCAGACCCATTTTTTCATTGTGAGAAGACTAACAAGCTGCTGAAGGCCATCTGGTCGTGGGACCAGATTGGCGAGGGGGAAGCCTCTGCGTCCACCTCTGAAAAGCGGAGGGTTTTTCAAGTGGACGCCTCCATGGCCAGTTTAATGGAACAAGAGTGGATTCAACACTCAAGAAGGCATATTCGTCTGCTTCAGCCCAGATGGCAGTGGGCATCGCCTCCACAGAAGTAGCTGATAAGCTTCAAGCCTGATTGGACCGTCTGGAGCGGGACATCGACTCCGGGGCCAACAGGGACGTCATCCTGGCGTCCATGGGGGAATTCCGTCTCGCTACAGATTTCCTGAGAGAGTCGGCAAGACAGCAGGTGAAACTGGCTTCCAAGGCCATGGCTCTGAATACCGCTGCCAGGAGGCCCTTGTGGCTCAATCCTTGGTGGGCTGATGTCACCTCCAAATTTTCTTTATGCTCCCTCCCCTTTCAACCAGGGAAGGTTTTTGGCCAGGGGCTGGACGACCTGATGGAGGGGCTGGCTGAAGGTAAAGGCAGGTCGCTACCACAAGCGACCAGAGGAAGAAGGCTTTCCCCTTCTAGGGGTCGAGACTCTACATCCCAATACAGGCCTCAGCAAGGTAACCAGAGACGCCCCAGATACCGCCCAAAGGGGCGGGGCGAGGGGTCCCCAAGGAAGACCCTAAGAAGAAGGGGTTTTGAGGAGGCTTCGCTCTCTCTGTGTCCAGCTCTCCCATAGGAGGGCGCCTTTCCAAATTTTTCCGTGGCTTGGCATCTTCACATTTTGGATCCATGGGTCCTTCAAGTCGTTCAGCGGGGGTACGCAATAGAGTTCTCACACCCTCCTGTGGACCGGTTCATCACTACACGGGTTTTACCAGCTCTACAACAGGTCTGCCTGGAGGCTTCCGTGGCAGAATATTTCGCAAAGGGGGAACTGGAAAGGGTCCCTCCCTCAGAAGTGGGATAAGGAGTTTATTCACCCATATTCCTGGTTCCAAAGTCCACAGGAGGGTGGCGGATGATTATAGATCTTCGGTTCCTCAACCTTTTCATAAAGGGAAAGCCATTCTAGATGGAGTCCATAGACTCAGTAACCAACTTTCTATTGCGCGACGAGGTCATGGTCACCCTGGACCTGAAGGATGCCTACTTCCATATCCCCACCTTCCCGCCACACAAGAAGTATCTATGCATAGCCGTTCTTATGGCTAGTCACAGAGAGCACCTACAGTTCACTGCTCTGCCATTCGGCATATCGTCAGCCCCGTACGTATTCACCAAGATGGTTGCACCAGTTACCGCCACCCTCAGACTGCAAGGCCTCTTCGTGGTTCCCTACCTCGACGACTGGCTTATAAAAACTCAGTCTACTTCAATTCTCCATCACCACCTCCGGATAGCCATCTCCTTCCTCCAGGAGTTGGGTTGGCTGATCAATTGGGAGAAGTCAGAAATAGTGCCATCCACCCGGAAGAAATTCCTAGGGTTTATTCTGGATTCCCAGAGCATGCAGATTTTCCTATCCCGTCCAAGGCAAGCAAAAATAGAAGCTTCAGTGCAGGGCCTTTTCAGGACCCGGCGGGTCACCATCCGCACCGCCATGCGGGTCCTAGGCCTAATGTCGTCTTCAGCCAAGGCAGTCCCTTGGGCTTCATGGCATTTGCGTCCCCTTCAGATGGAGGTGTTGAGAGCCTGGAACGGATCTCCACGGGGACTGCACAGGAAGATCTGCCTTTCTCCCGGTACCCGTCTTTCCCTCAGATGGTGGAGACACCTGAAAGACGGAAGGTCCTCGGTCCAACCTCGTTGGACCCTGTTGACAACAGATGCGTCCCATACGGGATGGGGAGCCCACCTAGACGGCGGGACCGTCCAGGGTCTGTGGAGGAATTCAGAGGTAGGAACCTCCAACCTGAAGGAGCTAAAAGCAGTCTATCTGGCGCTGAAGTACCTTGCCCCTTTTCTCGAAGGGAAGGCAGTCAAGGTCCGGTCAGACAACATGACGACGGTAGTATACTTGAACAAGCAAGATGGCACCAGGGTTCCAGCCCTACTGAGAGAGGCGAACTTGATTTTCACGTGGGCAGAGAAGAATCTGTCCCACCTATCCGCTGTTCACATCAAGGGCTCCCTGAACATAGTAGCGGATCAGTTGAGTCGGGGTATCCCTGTATCAGGAAAATGGTCTCTCAATCAAGACAGATTCCAACAGATTGTCCAAGCATGGGGCCTTCCAGATGTCGACCTCATGGCAACCCGACTCAACGCCAAGGTGGAAACCTTCTGTTCTCTGTACCAGGAGGACAATGCCTTGGCAGTGGATGCCCTGTCCATCCCATGGAGGTTCAGGCTGATATACATTTTCCCTCCAGTTTCCATCATACCCAAGGTATTGATGAAAATCAGACAGGACCAAGTCTCGGGAATTGCCATAATCCCGTTCTGGCCGAAAAGGACTTGGTTTGCCCAGCTCATGTGGATGAGTCAAGGCAGGTATTGGAGGCTTCCCCCCTCCCAGATCTGGTGACACAAGGAGAGCTGAGACACCACGATCTGAGGAGATTCAATCTGACAGCCTGGAGGTTGACCAGTCCCTATTAAGGAATAGAGGACTGTCTCAAGGTGTCCTAAGGACTTTAGCCAGCGCCAGGATCAACTCTACCAATAAGAATTACCGTAGGGTCGGTAATATTTTCCAGGCCTGGTGCACGGATCACGAAGTGGACTCCTCCGATCCCCCTGTGAGGGCGATCCTGGATTTCCTTCAGGACGGCCTAGACAGAGGGCTTGCAGCTTCTACCCTGAAGGTACATGTGGCCGCTCTGTCCGCCTATCTGGGGAGGCGGTTGTCTCAAGATCCTTTAGTGAGCACCTTTATCAAAGGGGCAACTAGGCTGAGACCAGCAGTATCTGCTCCTGTCCACCAATGGGACCTCAACATGGTCCTAAAGGCACTTTGTGTTGCTCCATTCGAACCCCTGGAGGAGGTGGATCTAAAGTGGCTAACCTATAAGGTATCTTTTCTCCTCGCTGTCACCTCGGCAAAAAGAGTAGGGGAGCTTCAAGCACTCTCATCGGAAGCTCCTTACATTGCCTTCATTGAAGACCGTGTTCAGTTAAGATTTCTGCCAGGGTTCAGGCCTAAGGTTTCTTCTAGGGCAAATGTGTGTCAGCTCATTTGCCTGCCAACCTTTTTTTCCAGTACCCACTTCCCGTGAGGAGGAGAGGTGGCATACCCTAGATTTAGTCCGGAACCTGCAGATTTATCTTCAGCGCATGCGCGCTTTCAGGAGATCTGAAAACTTATTAATAAATTATGTAGGTGGCCATAAAGGCCGCAAGGCTTCTAAAGCAACCATCTCCCGCTGGGTGAAGGAAGCAATCAAGTTGGCGTTTGTGAAACAGAACTTACATCCGCCCACTGTCCTAAGGGCCCACTCGACACGGGCAGTGTCGACCTCTTGGGCGGAAATCAAGGCTCTTGCCTTGGATCAGATTTGTGCAGCAGCATCCTGGTCTTCAGAATCGACTTTTGTGAAGCACTACCGACTTGATCGGTATAGCTCAGAAGCTACTGCCTTCGGGCGCACTGTATTACATTCTGCTTGTGTTTAATGTCCCACCCTTATGGGGATTACTTGCTATTTCCCCACATTGTGCCACTGGTAAGGACGACAGGGAACGAAGGATTATGTAGATAATCTTGTTTCCCTTAGTCCTAACAGCGGCACAAGGATTTCCCCCCCTATTGTTGTTTATTTGAAATGTATGTATTATTACTTGTTATTTACACACAGGGGGGAGGTATCTGTGCCCTCTTAAAGGGAACGAGCCATGTGAAATTAATACATGGCTAATTAAAACTCCGCCTGTCCTACCAGCACACAGGGGCACGAAATACCCCACATTGTGCCGCTGTTAGGACTAAGGGAAACAAGATTATCTACATAATCCTTCGATCAGTTCTCTGTTGTTTGATTGTATGGCGATATGAATTAATTCTCATTCTGAGTTTCTGACCAGTCTCTCCAACATACAGATTTTCAGTGGAACATTTGGTGCAAATGATCAAATACACCACATTAGGTGTGTTACAGGTGAACGTACCTGGGATTTTATATTCCCTGTTAGAGTTTGGTATCTCTATCTTGTCAGTGGTCAGTATGTGCGGGCAGGTTTTGCACCTCTTCTGTCCACATGGGAATGTTCCTTTGTTAGTTGGAGGTGACAGAGAGCTGCTAATAATCATATTCCTGAGGTTTGGTGGCTGTCTGTAGCATAGGAGAGGGGGGTCAGAAAATATGGATTTTAGACGGTTGTCTTTTTGCAGTAGTGGATGTAATTTGCGTGTGATTCCTCTCAGCGTCTCCAGGTGGGGGTTGTATGTGACAACCAGGGGTACCCGAGTGTTCTCCTGTTTGGTATTGTATTTTAATAACTCCGATCTTGGTATCCTGGTGGCTCTGGTGATTTGGTTATCAACTGTTCTTGGATGGTAACCCTGCCTCAAGAATGTGTTTTTGAGGCCCCCAAGGTGTTCGTCCCTATCTGCAGGGTTTGAACATATGCGATGGTATCTGATGGCCTGGCTGTATACAATGGAGTTCTTTATGTGTTTAGGATGAAAACTATCCCATCTTAGGTACGTAGGGCGGTCAATTGGTTTCCGATACAGCGATGTCTGAATTTTGTTGTCCTGTATCTTGATGACTGCATCCAGGAAGTTTATTTCGGAGAAGGAGTGATTGAGCGTCAGGTTGATGGTGGGATGGAACTGGTTGAACTGTTCATGGAAGGTTTTCAGCTGTTCCTCAGACCCGGTCCAAATGATTAGGATATCATCAATGAAGCGATAGTAGGCCCGAGGCCTAATGGTGCAGGTGGAGAGGAAGTCACTCTCCAGCTTGGCCATGAAGAGATTAGCGTACTGTGGCGCCATTTTGCTCCCCATTGCGGTGCGATGCCTGCCAGTTTTTCATGGAAAAGCGAGGTATGAACGCTGAATCGGTGGTGAAACTGACAAAATTCATCCTCACTCACAATTACTTCTCCTTTGGTGACTGCATCTATTTACAACGGACCGGCACCGCAATGGGGAGCAAAATGGCGCCACAGTACGCTAATCTCTTCATGGCCAAGCTGGAGAGTGACTTCCTCTCCACCTGCACCATTAGGCCTCGGGCCTACTATCTCTTCATTGATGATATCCTAATCATTTGGACCGGGTCTGAGGAACAGCTGAAAACCTTCCATGAACAGTTCAACCAGTTCCATCCCACCATCAACCTGACGCTCAATCACTCCTTCTCCGAAATAAACTTCCTGGATGCAGTCATCAAGATACAGGACAACAAAATTCAGACATCGCTGTATCGGAAACCAATTGACCGCCCTACGTACCTAAGATGGGATAGTTTTCATCCTAAACACATAAAGAACTCCATTGTTTACAGCCAGGCCATCAGATACCATCGCATATGTTCAAACCCTGCAGAACCCCCACCTGGAGACGCTGAGAGGAATCACACGCAAATTACATCCACTACTGCAAAAAGACAACCGTCTAAAATCCATATTTTCTGACCCCCCTCTCCTATGCTACAGACAGCCACCAAACCTCAGGAATATGATTATTAGCAGCTCACTGTCACCTCCAACTAACAAAGGAACATTCCCATGTGGACAGAAGAGGTGCAAAACCTGCCTCCACATACTGACCACTGACAAGATAGAGATACCAAACTCTAACAGGGAATATAAAATCCCAGGTACGTTCACCTGTAACACACCTAATGTGGTGTATTTGATCATTTGCACCAAATGTTCCACTGAAAATCTGTATGTTGGAGAGACTGGTCAGAAACTCAGAATGAGAATTAATTCACATCGCCATACAATCAAACAACAGAGAACTGATCTTCCCGTGCCAAATCATTTTTGCCAGGAACACCACAGCATCATCAATGACATGAAAATCTTGATCTTAAAAGGGAACTTTAAATCAAGGAAACAGCGACTGATTTATGAGTACAAGGCCATGACCCTATTCCAGACGTTGGACAATGGGATGAACATCTCACGTGGGTTTATGTCTTTTTATACACATCATTAAGACAGCCATTAAGATAAGAACTGGGGGATCTGGCAATTGATTGTTTGTTGTTATAAGTATATAGTAATAAGCCTCTTCCCCCCTCCCTCCTGTAATTCTAGCCCTGTGTCCAGTTATAAATATGCAGCCTCTACAGAGTGTTTTTTAGTTATATCTGAAGAAGAAGCTCAGAGGAAAGCTTCGAAACGTCATATTCTGTCATCATTATGAGTTAGCCATTAAAAAAGGTATCACCTACTGAAGACTTGCAAAGTTTTTTTTTTTTTTATATATATATATTTTATAACCACTGGCTAACACGGTACCAAAACAAACATTTTCCTTTTACGGAGAAGACTTCTAAAGGTAGGAGAAGAACCAGCGTTGATTGGCCGACTGTATGGCATTCGGCCAATCAATGCTGGTTCTGCATCGAACTTTTACATTCAAACAGCGAGTGGTACTCGATCAAGTATGAGTATTTCGAATACCGTAGTATTCAATTGAAAACCTACTCGATCGAGTACTACTCGCTCATCTCTATTCCCTACCCCTGCCATAGAATGTAATGGAGTCTGCTGAGCTCTCCATTGCTTTGGTCTCATAGACTATAATGGGGTCGGCTGGTTGTCCGGCGTTTTAGTGCTGACACTCTGCCGTAGATGTGTGCCTAGTCTAATGCAGTTGCCTATTGCCATAGCTGCAATAGAAATGCAAACACACACCAAAAAAGGTTGCACTGCCAATCTGCTAGCACCAAGAGCATTGCTGCAAATACAATGAGATAACTTCTGGTTTATCCCAAACAAGTTGGTCGCTTTATAGGTTGGACTTGATGGACTTTATCTTTACCTAAATAATACAACCTCATGAATATTCATTGAAACCAATCTCAGCTGTGGAATATTCTCATAACATATAAATGCGGAATAGTAAATGAACAACTTGAAGCAATGTGCGGGAGAAGTCGGAGAACAGACTAGACCATATGGTAACATTGAGGATATTTCTAAGAATACAATGTATATCCACAGACTCATTATTACTATTAAGCAGCCATTTGTAGGTATAATCACCACTGAGCTACGGCTGCTGTGTTATCCATATGTCCATACGTGTAATAGAAGTGGTACGGGGTGCAGCTGGCCAGACAGTTATAGTAATGTAGAAAACAGAAGGCGTACCCCAGGTATCTAATCAGCAAACAATGGACGGCGAGGAAACGGCGAGGAGAATGGCGATGCTTCAATTGTCCTCTATTCCAGGGTACATTAAATCACATGTACGCCATTAGTTTATACAACCCAGTTCAGAAAAGCAGTTATATCCGGTGTATTTTCCTCTTCCTAAAATTGTTATACATTAAGTAACTACTAGAGATGAGCGAACAGTGTTCTATCGAACTCATGTTCGATCGGATATTAGGCTGTTCGGCATGTTCGAATCGAATCGAACACCGCATGGTAAAGTGCGCCATTACTCGATTCCCCTCCCACCTTCCCTGGCGCCTTTTTTGCTCCAATAACAGCGCAGGGTAGGTGGGACAGGAACTACGACACCGGTGACGTTGAAAAAAGTAGGCAAAACCCATTGGCTGCCGAAAACATGTGACCTCTAATTTAAAAGAACAGCGACGCCCAGCTTCGCGTCATTCTGAGCTTGCAATTCACCGGGGACGGAGGTTTCCGTCCAGTTAGCTAGGGGTTAGATTCTGGGTAGGCAGGGACAGGCTAGGATAGGAAGGAGAAGACAACCAACAGCTCTTATAAGAGCTAAATTCCAGGGAGAAGCTTGTCAGTGTAACGTGGCACTGACGGGCTCAATCGCCGCAACCCAGCTTTCCCAGGATCCTGAATGGAATACACTGTCAGTGTATTCCCGTATACCCGATATATACCCCCGATACCCGTTCCAACGGTGTGCCCCCCCACCTTCACCCCAGAAATACCCTGCAAGTCCCCTAGCAATAGAATTGGGGCTATATACACCCACTATTTTTGCTACTGCCATATGGTGCCATTGTCTCACTGGGAATTCAAAGAATATATTGGGCTTACATATAACTTCAATTCCAGGGAGAAGCTTGTCAGTGTAACGTGGCACTGACTGGCTCAATCGCCGCAACCCAGCTTTCCCAGGATCCTGAATGGAACACACTGATAGTGTATTCCCGTATACCCCATATATACACCCCAAATCCCCGTTCCAACGGTGTGCCCCCCCACCTTCACCTCAGAAATACCCTGCAAGTCCCCTAGCAATAGAATTGGGGCTATATACACCCACAATTTTTGCTACTGGTATATAGTGCCATTGTCTGACTGGGAATTCAAAGAATATATTGGGGTGACGTGCACCCACAATTTTTGCTACTGCTATACAGTGCCATTGTCTCACTGGGAATTCAAAGAATATATTGGGGTTATGTGCACCCACAATTTTTACTACTGGTATATAGTGCCATTTTCTGACTGGGAATTCAAAGAATATATGGGGGTTACGTGCACCCACAATTTTTGCTACTGCTATACAGTTCCATTGTCTCACTGGGAATTCAAAGAATATATGGGGGTTATGTGCACCCACAATTTTTACTACTGGTATATAGTGCCATTGTCTGACTGGGAATTCAAAGAATATATGGGGGTTCTGTGCACCCACAATTTTTAATACTGGTATACAGTGCCATTGTCTGACTGGGAATTCAAAGAATATATGGGGGTTACGTGCACCCACAATTTTTGCTACTGCTATACAGTGCCATTGTCTGACTGGGAATTCAAAGAATATATTGGGGTTATGTGCACCCACTATTTTTAATACTGGTATACAGTGCCATTGTCTGACTGGGAATTCAAAGAATATATGGGGGTTATGTGCACCCACAATTTTTGCTACTGCTATACAGTGCCATTGTCTGACTGGGAATTCAAAGAATATATTGGGGTTATGTGCACCCACTATTTTTAATACTGGTATACAGTGCCATTGTCTGACTGGGAATTCAAAGAATATATGGGGGTTATGTGCACCCACAATTTTTGCTACTGCTATACAGTGCCATTGTCTGACTGGGAATTCAAAGAATATATTGGGGTTATGTGCACCCACTATTTTTACTACTGGTATACAGTGCCATTGTCTGACTGGGAATTCAAAGAATATATGGGGGTTATGTGCACCCACAATTTTTACTACTGGTATACAGTGCCATTGTCTGACTGGGAATTCAAAGACTATATGGGGGTTACGTGCACCCACAATTTTTGCTACTGCTATACAGTGCCATTGTCTCACTGGGAATTCAAAGAATATATTGGGGTTATGTGCACCCACAATTTTTACTACTGGTATACAGTGCCATTGTCTGACTGGGAATTCAAAGAATATATGGGGGTTACGTGCACCCACAATTTTTGCTACTGCTATACAGTTCCATTGTCTCACTGGGAATTCAAAGAATATATGGGGGTTATGTGCACCCACAATTTTTACTACTGGTATATAGTGCCATTGTCTGACTGGGAATTCAAAGAATATATGGGGGTTATGTGCACCCACAATTTTTACTACTGGTATATAGTGCCATTGTCTGACTGGGAATTCAAAGAATATATGGGGGTTACGTGCACCCACAATTTTTGCTACTGCTATACAGTGCCATTGTCTGACTGGGAATTCAAAGAATATATTGGGGTTATGTGCACCCACTATTTTTAATACTGGTATACAGTGCCATTGTCTGACTGGGAATTCAAAGAATATATGGGGGTTATGTGCACCCACAATTTTTACTACTGGTATACAGTGCCATTGTCTGACTGGGAATTCAAAGAATATATGGGGGTTATGTGCACCCACAATTTTTACTACTGGTATATAGTGCCATTGTCTGACTGGGAATTCAAAGAATATTTGGGGGTTACGTGCACCCACAATTTTTGCTACTGCTATACAGTTCCATTGTCTCACTGGGAATTCAAAGAATATATTGGGGTTATGTGCACCCACTATTTTTAATACTGGTATACAGTGCCATTGTCTGACTGGGAATTCAAAGAATATATGGGGGTTATGTGCACCCACAATTTTTGCTACTGCTATACAGTGCCATTGTCTGACTGGGAATTCAAAGAATATATTGGGGTTATGTGCACCCACTATTTTTACTACTGGTATACAGTGCCATTGTCTGACTGGGAATTCAAAGAATATATGGGGGTTATGTGCACCCACAATTTTTACTACTGGTATATAGTGCCATTGTCTGACTGGGAATTCAAAGAATATATGGGGGTTACGTGCACCCACAATTTTTGCTACTGCTATACAGTTCCATTGTCTCACTGGGAATTCAAAGAATATATTGGGGTTATGTGCACCCACTATTTTTAATACTGGTATACAGTGCCATTGTCTGACTGGGAATTCAAAGAATATATGGGGGTTATGTGCACCCACAATTTTTGCTACTGCTATACAGTGCCATTGTCTGACTGGGAATTCAAAGAATATATGGGGGTTATGTGCACCCACAATTTTTACTACTGGTATACAGTGCCATTGTCTGACTGGGAATTCAAAGAATATATGGGGGTTACGTGCACCCACAATTTTTGCTACTGCTATACAGTGCCATTGTCTCACTGGGAATTCAAAGAATATATTGGGGTTATGTGCACCCACAATTTTTACTACTGGTATACAGTGCCATTGTCTGACTGGGAATTCAAAGAATATATGGGGGTTATGTGCACCCACAATTTTTGCTACTGCTATACAGTTCCATTGTCTCACTGGGAATTCAAAGAATATATGGGGGTTATGTGCACCCACAATTTTTACTACTGGTATACAGTGCCATTGTCTGACTGGGAATTCAAAGAATATATGGGGGTTATGTGCACCCACAATTTTTACTACTGGTATATAGTGCCATTGTCTGACTGGGAATTCAAAGAATATATGGGGGTTATGTGCACCCACTATTTTTAATACTGGTATACAGTGCCATTGTCTGACTGGGAATTCAAAGAATATATGGGGGTTATGTGCACCCACAATTTTTGCTACTGCTATACAGTGCCATTGTCTGACTGGGAATTCAAAGAATATATTGGGGTTATGTGCACCCACTATTTTTACTACTGGTATACAGTGCCATTGTCTGACTGGGAATTCAAAGAATATATGGGGGTTATGTGCACCCACAATTTTTACTACTGGTATACAGTGCCATTGTCTGACTGGGAATTCAAAGACTATATGGGGGTTACGTGCACCCACAATTTTTGCTACTGCTATACAGTGCCATTGTCTCACTGGGAATTCAAAGAATATATTGGGGTTATGTGCACCCACAATTTTTACTACTGGTATACAGTGCCATTGTCTGACTGGGAATTCAAAGAATATATGGGGGTTACGTGCACCCACAATTTTTGCTACTGCTATACAGTTCCATTGTCTCACTGGGAATTCAAAGAATATATGGGGGTTATGTGCACCCACAATTTTTACTACTGGTATATAGTGCCATTGTCTGACTGGGAATTCAAAGAATATATGGGGGTTATGTGCACCCACAATTTTTACTACTGGTATATAGTGCCATTGTCTGACTGGGAATTCAAAGAATATATGGGGGTTACGTGCACCCACAATTTTTGCTACTGCTATACAGTGCCATTGTCTGACTGGGAATTCAAAGAATATATTGGGGTTATGTGCACCCACTATTTTTAATACTGGTATACAGTGCCATTGTCTGACTGGGAATTCAAAGAATATATGGGGGTTATGTGCACCCACAATTTTTACTACTGGTATACAGTGCCATTGTCTGACTGGGAATTCAAAGAATATATGGGGGTTATGTGCACCCACAATTTTTACTACTGGTATATAGTGCCATTGTCTGACTGGGAATTCAAAGAATATTTGGGGGTTACGTGCACCCACAATTTTTGCTACTGCTATACAGTTCCATTGTCTCACTGGGAATTCAAAGAATATATTGGGGTTATGTGCACCCACTATTTTTAATACTGGTATACAGTGCCATTGTCTGACTGGGAATTCAAAGAATATATGGGGGTTATGTGCACCCACAATTTTTGCTACTGCTATACAGTGCCATTGTCTGACTGGGAATTCAAAGAATATATTGGGGTTATGTGCACCCACTATTTTTACTACTGGTATACAGTGCCATTGTCTGACTGGGAATTCAAAGAATATATGGGGGTTATGTGCACCCACAATTTTTACTACTGGTATATAGTGCCATTGTCTGACTGGGAATTCAAAGAATATATGGGGGTTACGTGCACCCACAATTTTTGCTACTGCTATACAGTTCCATTGTCTCACTGGGAATTCAAAGAATATATTGGGGTTATGTGCACCCACTATTTTTAATACTGGTATACAGTGCCATTGTCTGACTGGGAATTCAAAGAATATATGGGGGTTATGTGCACCCACAATTTTTGCTACTGCTATACAGTGCCATTGTCTGACTGGGAATTCAAAGAATATATGGGGGTTATGTGCACCCACAATTTTTACTACTGGTATACAGTGCCATTGTCTGACTGGGAATTCAAAGAATATATGGGGGTTATGTGCACCCACAATTTTTACTACTGGTATATAGTGCCATTGTCTGACTGGGAATTCAAAGAATATATGGGGGTTATGTGCACCCACTATTTTTAATAATGGTATACAGTGCCATTGTCTGACTGGGAATTCAAAGAATATATGGGGGTTATGTGCACCCACAATTTTTACTACTGGTATACAGTGCCATTGTCTGACTGGGAATTCAAAGAATATATGGGGGTTACGTGCACCCACAATTTTTGCTACTGCTATACAGTTCCATTGTCTCACTGGGAATTCAAAGAATATATGGGGGTTATGTGCACCCACAATTTTTACTACTGGTATATAGTGCCATTGTCTGACTGGGAATTCAAAGAATATATGGGGGTTATGTGCACCCACAATTTTTACTACTGGTATACAGTGCCATTGTCTGACTGGGAATTCAAAGAATATATGGGGGTTATGTGCACCCACAATTTTTACTACTGGTATACAGTGCCATTGTCTGACTGGGAATTCAAAGAATATATTGGGGTGACGTGCACCCACTATTTTTACTACTGGTATATAGTGCCATTGTCTGACTGGGAATTCAAAGAATATATGGGGGTTACGTGCACCCACAATTTTTGCTACTGCTATACAGTTCCATTGTCTCACTGGGAATTCAAAGAATATATTGGGGTTATGTGCACCCACTATTTTTACTACTGGTATACAGTGCCATTGTCTGACTGGGAATTCAAAGAATATATGGGGGTTATGTGCACCCACAATTTTTACTACTGGTATACAGTGCCATTGTCTGACTGGGAATTCAAAGAATATATGGGGGTTACGTGCACCCACAATTTTTGCTACTGCTATACAGTTCCATTGTCTGACTGGGAATTCAAAGAATATATGGGGGTTATGTGCACCCACAATTTTTACTACTGGTATACAGTGCCATTGTCTGACTGGGAATTCAAAGAATATATGGGGGATACGTGCACCCACAATTTTTGCTACTGGTATACAGTGCCATTGTCTCACTGGGAATTCCACAAATAATTTGGGGATTCATTCACCCTACATCTCAGGCTCTTGCCATATTCACCCAGGTTGTCAGTGCTGCACCAGCTCGTTCCCAGACAGCTCGGCCCGAAAAACACGTTACCTATATAGAGGATTTGGACAATAAAGACAACATGTTCTAAATCTAATGTCTGCACCTTCTCCAGAATTAAAATAAAGGCAGCGTTTAACTTTCAAATAGCACTGCACAAAGGAAGAGCTTATCAGCTTGTCTCATGACATGCTACTGAAAAGTTTCATTTGTGTATCTTAATGTAAATATAGTTGTATAAGCTTTTTGGGTTTTAGGCACTGCCAAGTTATTTATTACCACCCGCTCCCTTATAATGATGATGACGCCAAAGTCACTGTGGGTGTTCAGAGCTCACAGCTTTGGGTGACATTTGTCTTGCTCTCTGTCGGTACCAGCTGTCTTTTTGGATACCGTAAAGTTATGTTGACTTTATTAACAGCTATAGAAGCTTTAGCCAGGTTGTGACGGTGTGTAACCCTAACAACACTAAGTGGGATACACATTAATAGTCAGTCTATGTACGCTAAACGTATCACTGAAGTAATTTTTTTTCCCTCTCCCCTAATATAAGAAAGGAACAGACATTAGACCTAGACCGGGGTTCGAGGCTTGAAAAAATCCAGTATTATTTGTTCTTCATGATGTGAAATATGTGTTGAAAAGCAACCCAAGATGAAGTCAGCCATGTGTGCCAGTGTGTTACTTGGCATGCCTTTGCTGGCCCCAACTGTAAGGGTCACTCTCCATTTCCTCCATTTTCCACTCCCCTTCACACCATTTGTGGTGAAGCAATGGGATGCACTGAAGTGCACCCTCTAGCCTCGTGTGGGATAGGGACATCAGATGCCACTCCAACCCCCTCGTCTTCCTCCGCCAGCCAACGGTGCGAAGATGAGAGGAGTGTGCTCTGAATGTTTTCTGCCTAGCAGAGGCTAGTTCTCACTTACGAAAATGGCCCCACTTTGACCTGTATATCAGGCACAATGGTGTAGGTTTCAAAGAAACATGGCACCAACAAGTTGGAAAACGTGGGCCATGCGTGGACCGTGTTTGAGTTGGCAAGCTCCAGATCTGCTACCAGGTTCCAGCCATTATCACAGGCGCAAAAATGCCAGGCCCCAGGTGTAGCAGGGAAAAAAAAATGCCATCTCAGCCAGGATGGCATCCCTGACCTCGGAGGCACTGTGCTGTCTGTCCCCCAAGCTGATCAGTTTCAGCACGGCCTGCTGACATCTCCCCATGCCAGTGTTACAGTGTTTTCCGCTAGTAGCTGGGGTGGAGGTTGCAGCTTCGTAGGGTTTCAGTCTACTCCTGCCATGAATTTTGGCCTGGGAGAGGAGATAGGCCACCCCAGTTTGCACCCGGGGAACAGACTCCACCACATTCACCCTGCCTGTCATTAAAGATAAGCACTGCAGCATCCCTGACCACAGGCGCTTGTCCATGTGTCGGTGGTCAAGTGGACCTTGCAGCAAAGCGCAGAGCTCTGGGCCCGACTGATGTTATGGGACACATGCAGGCGCAAGGCAGAGACAGCACACCAAGAGAAGTAGTAACGGCTAGGCCCAGCATAGGGAGGTGCCCCAGCTGCCATCTGCTGACGGAAGGCCTGGGTCTCCAGAAGCATAAACAAACACCAACATCTCCAGGGCCAGCAGTTTATCGATGAGGCTGTTACAGGCTTGGGCATGGGGGTGGGTTGTATTGTACTTCTGCCTGCAATGAAAAGCTTGGGAAATGTGGAGTGGCTGGGAAGAGGCACATGATGGTGCAGGCCAAAAGGGCGCATGAGGGTGAACTCCCCAATGTGTCAGAGATAGGTGTGTAGGTGTCCTTGCATCATATACTTGCACCATATTTGGCTTTGGAAGTTAATTTTGTGCCAAAAAGTGGTTAAGACAGCGATCCCTCAGCTACTCCCGTTACACTGTCTATTGAAGTTACCATCTGTGGAAGTGGACCACCATTTCTAAGATCCCAAAGGAAGCAGGCAAGAGATGTGCAGTTCAGAAAAAAAGATGAGAAAATAAGTTTAGGCTGTAGAGCACAGAGGGATCGGAGAGGACAGAGCTGGTGTCGGCCAGGTATTCCCACAACATGTGCCTATACTTGTCCCTCCTGGTGACATTAGGCCCCTGAGTGGCAGTAATTTGTCCAGGGGGGCCATTAACGTGTTCCAGACCTAGGAATAAATCTTCCAACAGGGTAGAGTTTTGCATGCCTTTGCTTCTACCCACTGTTTTTGCTGCTTAGCTTCCCTCCACATCTACTCTGCTTTCACCCCTAAACATCACCCCAGTTTATGCCTTTGCTTCTACCCAGGTTTTTTGTTGATTTAGCTTCCCTCTACATCTACACTGCTTTAGCCCCTAGACATCACCCCTGTCCATGTGGGGTCGGTGGCCTCGTCATCCACCAACTCCTCTTCCAATTGCGCACTGCCCCCTTACTGCAAACCGCACATGACCACAGCTTGCCTTGATGGCAACTGTGTCTCATGATCCCCACTTAGGTCCAGACAAGTCGGTGGCGGGTCCAAAACCCCAAAATTGGAAGGAAATGGCAGATGCTGCAGTATTTCTAACACCTGTTCCTGGTGCTCGGGCCTGGTCTGTGTTGTACCCTGCACCCTGCTTAACGCATCTGCCATATCCGAAGTTGTGCTGAGCGCATGCTAATGTTTCGTGTCCAGTGCAATGGATGGGATGGGATTTCACATAAGTCTGCCACCCATGGCCACTCATGGTTGAGCAACTGAGGGAGTTGACTTTGACGAACCCGAGGGTTTTGGAGTTGGAACTACATCAAAGGTCTGTGCTGCTCACACACTCTGCTCAACACATGATATGTTTAGTGCCAGCAGTGTGGAGACGTCGCACAACAGCCGTTGTTCCAGCAGGTACAGGCGTTGTAGGAGTGCATAGAGGCTAGCAGCGGCAACTATACACTTTAAAAACTATCCGCACAAGCGCCACACTTTCACCAGTAGCTCAGGAACATTGGGGTACCTTTTTCAAAAGATTAGCAGCAATGAGTTAAAAACGTGGCCCAGGCATGGAATATGTTGCAGGCTGCCAAGCTACAGAGCCAATCCCAGGTTACGGCCATTATCACACATGACAACATGCCTGGGCCCAGGTGCAGTGGCAAAAACCACATTGCCGTCTCATCGAGGATGGCATGACTCACTTTGTAGGCAGTGTGCTGTCTGGCCCCCAAGCTGATGAGCTTCAGCACGGCCCGCTGACGTCTCTCCACACCAGTGTTGCAGCGTTTCCAGCTCGTAGCTGGGGTCAATTTAACAGCGGAGGAGGGTGGTGTTTCAGCCCTCCTCCCAGGAATGTTGTGTGGGGAGACAAGTCAGGCCACCACATTTTGCTTACCCGGTCCACGCCTCAACTACATTCAACCACTGTGCCCAAATTGAAAGGTAGCGTCCCTGTCCGCATGCACTTGTCCATTCGTAACTGGTCACATGGAACTTTAGGGCTAAGCGCTGAATTTAGGGACCGCCTCATGTTTGGGGAAAAGTGCTGGTGTGGACGGCACAGTGCGGTGGCGCAGTAGACACTCTGCCCAAAAAGGGCAGAGTGTCCCCCAGCCGGGATTCCAACATCTCCTGGGCCAGATTTCTTGAGATGAGGCCGTTGAAGCCTTGGGCATGTGGGTGGGTTGCGCTGTACTTTAGCATGAAATGAAAGGCTTGGGAGATGGGGAGTTGCTGGGAAGAGGCGCATGATGGCGCAGGCAAAAGGAGAAATGGCAGGAAAAGGTGAGGATAAGGGTGAACTCCCCAAAGTGTCAGAGGCAGATGTGGAGGTGTCCTGGCTCCTGGTCTGGACTGCAGCGCCAGCCCTGTCAACAGTGGAAGAGGCAGTGGCCGCCAGGCCAAACGACGATTATCCTGCGCTTGCTCTCACCCACTGAGCCCAGGGCTTGCCTTCCAAATGATGGCACCCGCAAGAGGTGGTGAGATTCCTCTCCGCAGATCTCCAAACCATCTTGGACTTGCAAATTGCACTAAATTTGTCATGTAACTGACATGTATATGATGAGTCTATCCATTGTCTGTTCATTTTGGTGAAAGTCAGCCTGTCAGCTGACAGACAGCTGTGCTTGTCAGTGATGATGTCACCGGCTGCTTGTACCCCCAGTTTTTCCTGCTTAGCTTGCCTCCACATCCACACTGCTTTTGCCCCTAGACATCACCCCAGTCCATGCCTTAGCTTGTACCCCCAGTTTTTCCTGCTTAGCTTGCCTCCACATCCACACTGCTTTTGCCCCTAGACATCATCCCTATCCATGCCTCTTCCCCTAGCCATAACTCTGCCACCCCTGGAAACTCATGGTGCAGAAACTTTGGTTGCTGACTTTGAGGAACCCTTGGGTTTTGTAGATGGAACTCCATCAAAGGTCTGTGCAGCTCACACACCCTGCTCAAGATATGGTATTGTAGGGTTTCAGCGTGTGTGAATGACGGACAACAGCCTGTGTTTGGACAGATGTAGGCCTTGCTAGAGTGTTTTTAGGCTAGCAGCGACTCCTGTGCACTTGCAAAAGTGGGCGCACAAGCGCCGCATTTTCAACAGTAGCTTCGGTACATTTGGGTATGTTTTTAAAAAACTTTGCACCACTAGGTTAGACGTGGGCCAAACATGGAACGTGTTGGAGGCTGGCAAGCTCCAGAGCCGCTACCAGGTTCCAGCCATTATCACAGGCGTAAAAATGCCAGGCCCCAGGTGTAGCAGGGAAAAAAAAATGCCATCTCAGCCAGGATGGCATCCCTGACCTCGGAGGCACTGTGCTGTCTGTCCCCCAAGCTGATGAGCTTCAGCACCGCCTGCTGACGTCTCCCCACACCAGTGTTTTAGCGTTTGCCGCTAGTAGCTGTGGTGGAGGTTGCAGCGTCGTAGGGTTTCAGTCTACTCCTGCCATGAATTTTGGCCTGGGAGAGGAGATAGGCCACCCCAGTTTGCACCCGGGGAACAGACTCCACCACATTCACCCTGCCTGTCATTAAAGATAAGCACTGCAGCATCCCTGACCACAGGCGCTTGTCCAAGTGTCGGTGGTCAAGTGGACCTTGCAGCAAAGCGCGGAACTAAGGGCCCACCTGATGTTGAGTGACACGTGCTGGTGCAAGGCGGGGACGCCACACCGGGAGAAGTTGAGACGGCTAGGGACGGCATAGTGAGGTGCCACAGTTGCCATCAGGTCCGGGAAGGCGGGAGTTTCAACAAGCCGGAACGCCAACCTCTCCTGGGCCAGCAGTTTAGCGATGTTGGCGTTCTAGGCTTGCGTGGGTGGGTGGTTAGCGGTGTATTTCTGCCGGCGCTCCAATGTCTGAGAGATGGTGGGTTGTTGTAAAGAAGCGCCTGATGGTGCCTTTGATGGTGCAGGAGAAGGAGATAAGACAGAAACAGGGGAGGATGAGGGAGAAGTCAACAAAGTGGCGGAGGCAGATGAAGTGATGTCCTGGCTCGTCCTCTGGAGTGCATCGCCAGCACTGTGAGCAGAGGCAGTGGCATGAACGGCGGGCGACGTTTGTCCTGCCGTTGCTGCCTGCCACTGATTCCATTGCTTGGATTCCAAATGACGGTGCATTGAAGTGGTGGACAGGTTGCTCTTCTCAGAGCCCCTACTCGATTTCGAGAGGCAAATTGTGTAGACGACACTATATCTGTCCTCGGCGCATTCCTTGAAAAAACTCTACACCTTCAAGAAACGTGCCCTCGATGGGGGAGTTTTTCTGGGCTGGGTACAAAAGGGAACATCTTCGGACATTCCGGGTCTGGCCTGGCTTCGGCAAAGCAGCTGACCTCTGCCTCTGGACATGTCTCTGCCTCTAGCTACCCTTTTTGGTGCTGCACCTGCCTCAACATCCACACTACTTTCCCAGCTTGACATATGCCTTGTCCAGGTGGGGTCGGTGTCCTCGTCGTCCACCACCTCCTCTTCCAACTCCTGTCTCGCCTCCTCCTCCTGCACAATGCGCATGTCAACTGGCTGCCCTGACAGCAACTGCGTCTCATCGTCGTCGATGAGGGTGGGTTGCTGGTCATCCGCCACCAAATCGACCGGAGATGGAATGGAGGAGACTCTAGTGTTTGAGCATCTGGACACAGATACTCGTCTGTTAGGTCCGTGGAATCGCGAAATGGAGGGGCAGGTTGCGGTACAGTCAAAGGAAGGGAGAACAGCTCTGGGGAGCAGGGACAGTTGGGGTTATTGTTCTGGGAAGATTGGGAATTTTGGGTGGAAGGAGGACAAGACTGTTGGGTAAGAGGAGGTAGAGGCTGACTGGCTGGTGGACAATGTGCTTTAAGCGTTATCCGACAGCCATTGCAAGACCTGTTCCTGGTTCTCGGGCCTACTAATCTTTGTACCATTCAGCCTAGTTAATGTGGAACTTTTGTGCAAAGCGCAGAACTTAGGGCCCGCCTGATGTTAAGGGACACACGCTGGTACAAGGCTCAACTCACCCTAAGTGCCAAAAACACTGCTGGTGCAAGGCTCTACTCATGCCAAGGGCCTCAATCTCTGCTGGTAGCTCAGCTTAAGGTCATGTAACTTTGTTTGGAAGGGCTCATGTTAAGGGCTAGAAAAGTGAATTTTGGAAGGTCTTACCACATCACACACACACACACACACACACACACACACACACACACACTCAAAATGACAGTTAAGGGTGAGGGCTTTTGGAATTCCCATTGCCTATTCCATTTGTGGTTGTCATGGGGAACGTGATTTAAAGGGGTGGTTGTTACTGTTTGTTGAGCTTAAATTGGGGTTTGTGTCCATCCATTTGGGGAGTAAAGAAGGTTTCCAGGTATTTTCCCACTTTGATAGAGGTTTTTTTGAATGTGGAAAGTGTGTAGTTGTTAGGCAGTGATGTTGGGGTAATAGAGGGTCTTTGGTGTGTTAGATGCCCCCAGACATGCTTCCCCTGCTGTCCCAGTGTCATTCCAGAGGTGTTGGCATCATTTCCTGGGGTGTCATAGTGGACTTGGTGACCCTCCAGACACGGATTTGGGTTTCCCCCTTAACGAGTATCTGTTCCCCATAGACTATAATGGGGTTCGAAACCTGTTCGAACACACGAACATTGAGCGGCTGTTCGAATCGAATTTCGAACCTCGAACATTTTAGTGTTCGCTCATCTCTAGTAACTACTTAGAATAGATCACCCAGGACCCCCACACAGCTGCCCAAAGCACCAGCAGTGCACACCCCTGTGTCTGGATGGACGTACTCATTGGTTATCAGTGGGGTCAACTGATCAGCTACCACTCTCCCAATGATGATGGTCATTATTTATTAGAGCAGAGGCCAAACATGGTCACCAAAAGGGAAAATGCCACCCCAAAAATAGTGCCGCAGCCTGTGTGCGATTGCACGTCAATAGAGTTGAACCACAATACTGTTAGGATAACAGATGCAGATCTGAGCCAATAGTGAGGAGCAGCACTAGATACACTAATTAAAATGGTAAACAGGGCACCGAGTGTCCAACACCTCCCGGGCCGCACCAACTCCAACCCCACAGTGGTGTTCACCAGAGCCCCAGATGGTGGAGATGGATTTGATGGCACTGATAGGCAGAACAGTATGGAATGGGACATGCCAGACACACAGCGCACCACAAATCACAGCAGAAACGGGGATCTCTTACCAGCAGATCTTCAGAGTAGCAGTGCAGGTCCAAGAAACCAGAAGGCAGCATCAGGCGGTAGTCAGCAGGTGGCAACAGTGAGCCAAAGTGTAGTTGTACAACTCGAGTTATCAACATGAGGTCAGTGCAGTACTGAGAGTAATCTAAAGGGAACGTCAGGCAGGCCAAGTCAGTAACAAGAGAGGCAGAGCAGCACTAAATCGGGTTCAGGAGGAAGAGGTCTAAAGGCAAGCCGGGGCCATAAACAGGAGCAGGCACAGTACACAAATCAGGAGGCAGAGGCAGGGTCAGAGGTCAAAGCAGGGGTCAGAAACAAAGTAATCAGATACAGGAAAGAAAACCGCCTAATAATAGGACACAAGGAGCACTGAATAGCCAGCGGTGGTCTGGAGCAAGAGCCCATCTTTAAACAGGCTCCAGGCAGCCACCAGGCCTAAGAACCCGAAGTCCCTGGTCCAGCTCAGGAGGAGACCGGCAACCCCTACACATCGATGCAGAGGTTCCAGCCTGCCTGCCGAGACCCGGAAACAGGGAACTCAGAACTGCAGAGAGGAGAGGGCCAGCAACCTCCGCATAGTGTTACGGAGGCTCCAGCCCCACTCCTAACAAATACCAGACACAACCTGTGGTCCAATGTGGTGTTGTTTCTAGAAGATAGCAGCCATCTTTTTCTCAGTACAGTCCCTTTAAACCTGTTTCTATGTTCCTGTTAATCGCTCTTAGTATCAAGAAGTTTTGGACATTGGTGGCTAAACTCTCAGCTTGGTGTATCAAAACTCGTAAAAAGAACCTAGTTTAACTAGTGTCACGTCTTTTTATGGCCCCCCCCACACCGTTCATGACCCCTTTTATACCCTTTTATGTCCTCCAGTCCTGTCCTCCTCCGGCGCTCGCGAGCGGACACTGATATAAAAAAATGGCCTGGGCACCTGTGCAGTAGCTGTAGTAGCAGCCGCATGCGACTGCGCATGCGCCCAGGCCATTTTTTATATCAGTGTCCGCTTGCGAGCGCCGGAGGAAGACGGGACCGGAGGACATCGGAGGAAGAAGAGGCATGGATGAAGATGAAGACACACCCTGAATGCCCGCCCACAGTGCACGATGGGTAAGTAGATAATATTCTTTTTTAGGGTATTATTTTAAAATGAGGGGGGGTAGTTTAATATAACATTTACGGTGCCTGAATAGCCTTTTTAAAGGCTATTCATACATATGTAGGGCTCTATCAGCATGATTTTGCTGATAGAACCCCTTTAAATGCCCCAATCAAACATGTTTTCTGCAACTGACAAAAACACAAGAGGTTGATCTGAATGACAGTGGCGACGTCTGGCCGGTGACGGCCACCATTTTGCCTTTTCTCTCCCTCCCCCCTGCCAGTTATTACACATTGTCTGACATATTTTCTCATTCTGCGCTAATTTCACTCCTCGCCAGCGATTACGCGTTCATTTGCGAGCTCCATTGTACGGCAGACATTTCAGAAAAGAATAAGAGAACTTGCAAAGAGTGTGATTAGTATAACAGCTGGATCCAGAAAGTGAATTTCAGCATAAATGAGAATTATTAGAGTCGGCGGCGATTGCCCCCGGATATTTATATTATTCTATTTTTTAGGGAATTATAGCCGTCAGGATGATAGATAATTTATAAAAAAAAAAAGGTTCGGGAAATGAAACGATGGATTAATTATAAAATGAAAAGGTCATGTATTTATCGCCCTGGAATTCATAAAGACTACAAAAATTTTAGAGGAAATGTCAATTCCCAGGGGTTAAGGACTGTTTTAAGTTACTTGACTATTGTCACTGATTGTATTGTAGCAAAGAAAGAAGATACAGAGTAACATAATCTAACGCTGTAGTAATGGGCGGAGATTCCAAATTCTAAAGGAGAAATCCTTATGAAATTGTCTGTAAGCCCATCCCCTCGGTGTAATACTCATCTGTTGACAGTGTCTTCCCTTATCCTGCTTTTTACCTTCTTCAATAAGACCATGATCAGTGTCACCTCTTTTCTAGCATGGGTTGGGGTGTAAACAGGACGTCTCTCTATGGTGCCTGCAGATGCTACCATGTGACCTCAGATTCATCAGTCAAAATGCTTTTCTTCTTCCCCTATACTCTAATCCCTATAGTCTTCCTCTCACAGTATCCATATTGTCCCCCTCTCTATCGTAGTACCATGCCCTCATTACCTTCCTCAGTGTTACCAGCAGCAGTTGGTGCAGACTCTAGAACCTTTGGTCTAGGGTTGAGCCGATCTTGAGAATGGCTGGCGACCATATTTTCGAGGCCGCGGAGTACGCTCCTCGAAGTCTTTGATGAACAGAGCATACTGCACATGCTCAGTAAGGTCTGTACAGACCTTCCGAAGCTGGATGACTTCACTCGCGCTTTGGAGGTCTGTACAGACCTTACTGAGCATGTGCAGTATGCTCTGCTCGTCGAAGACTTCGAGGAGCGTACTGCACGTGCGCGCAATTGCGGCCTCAAAAATATGGCCGCCGGCGTGCGCAGTCGGCTCTACTAGTGTCTCGCTGGCAGAGCCGACTGCGCAGGCGTCGAAGCTGACGCAGAAGGAAGATGACAAAGAAGGGGAGGATACAGCTGAAGAAGGAGATGTCGCTGGAGAGACTTCTCGGGCAGCAGTGGGGACGCCCCCAACGCCGTTTGAGCGCTGGGGCCCGCCCCCATTGCTGCAACAGAACTCATTAGCGTACCGGTAAAAACCGGGATTTCTAAGGAATGGCGCCGCGGAGACCACGTCTAAAGGTAAGAGACCAATAGCCTTTCTAAAGGCTACTTCGACGTCTAAAGCAGAAAAAATAGCTATTTAGTGGTAGAATCCCTTTAAGTTCTGGCAATCTACTGATTTGTGTATTTTCTACTACTATTGTTTTAGTGGCCTGAGGAAGACGTCGGTTCGGTGTCGAAACGCGTAGCCTACTTTTCGGCTACTTTTCTACTGTCAATTGGAATCAATAAAGACTCATTTATTTGATTTTATTTTTGCATGTGTTTGGCTTCTTTTTTTTTACTGCCACTGTATAGATATCCCGGGATTTTATTTTCTTATTCAGAGTCACGAGAAGACAGAGTCAGGACATAAGACGCGCGACCACCACAGTTTTTCCCAGAAAGTCTGACAAATAAAAAGGCATTAGGATTAGATATGGGGTTTTGTTTGTCTCCTAGAGTTGCAGCATTTCATGCATGCTACAAAAATTGTCCACGTCCCATTTGGTAACATTCTTCCCCCTTTGGGGCATAACATGTCCCATTTCTGTTGCCATGTCCTCTCTTTGTGACGGGCAATTGAAGTGTGACCTCTCAAAATATGGTCGATCGGAGGGGGGAGGTATTTTAATAGGTCCAGTAGATTTGCCCACTCTTCCATGATGCTAGTAGGTCACCACTTTTTGCACAAGCTCCTGGGATGTTTCAGAAGGGCTTGGAATTTTGGCTTAATGTCTATGGGTTATATACAAAGACAAGAATGGCAGCCACCACTCAGCTCTACGTTACAGATCTCTAGATAATCCTAGGTCTATAGATATGGTATAAGGCCCGACACGGCCATTGACCTCGATGCATAGGTTGCCTTGCAGGACAGTAAAAGAACATTCCATAAACGTATCTGATCAATGTGTTTGTAATACAGGGGGATTTTTTTTCCTTCTGTATATTTACCATTACCTTTTAAAACAACATGACTTTTCTGATGAAATATTAACAGGGATTTTACGCTTTTGATTATTTCCTACTGTTGCGGAGTTTATGAGAAGCAGCGATCTGGTTGACAGCTTCAAACTTTGTTGAATTACTTAAAGCCGGCGAGGGACTGGTCCGTCATTTCAAAGCGGCGGCTCCTCTGCAGAATTCTCTTTCATGTGTCCTTGTAAATCTTCCATCCTCACACACTTGTGCAATTTGTTCTCCTGGACAGCAGACTCCATTATGACCATCTCCACCAGGTTCTACTAAATGACTTGTTACTTGTATTTTTCAGTTGGTTGTTAGTGCAATGCAGGAAAAACAGAGAGAAAGAACCGGGTGGCATCAAAGCAATGAAGCCCTGTGGATCTCTGCTTTTCACTAGCGACGGATTCAGTCCTCCATTACTGATGAGAACTGTGTCCTAATAAGAAACTGCACTTCTAACTATGAGCCGGGGCTCGAAGGAAATGGTCAAAGAACAGGGACACTGGTAGACAAGTAAGTCAGAGGGTAGCACTCAGTGTCCAGCGGCCATTAACATGGAGCCCTGCTTGTAAGATACCATTAATAATTCTGCTATGGTATTTTTGGACAATATCAAACATTTGAGAGCAATGGGAGTTCACTTCCAAGACCTCAACAGGTCAGTTTAGGCCCCAAGAACATGATCCTCTGGATCTCTTATCATTATACTCTGGGGTCCGAAAAGACCTCAGAATATAATAATTGTTCATGGGTGGTCCACTATGGGACATAATACTGTGTGCAGGGTCCATTATAGGCATAATACTGTGTGGAGCGGCCGCTATGGTGCATAATATTGTGTCCAGGGGCCATATGTGGAACAATACTGTGTGCAGGGGCCACTGTGGTGCATAATAGTGTATGCAGGGGCCACGGTGGGACATTATACTGTATGTATGGGCTGCTATGGGACATTATACTGTTTGGAGGGGATGCTATAAGACATCACTCTGCATGGAGGGGCCTCTATGGAACATTATAATGCCTGGAGGCCACTTTATATTATATTACATTATAGTGTGTGGAAATGGGTCATTATATTGTGAGGAGGCCAGGAAAGGGGGCGCTATGCTGTGGGGAGCCAAAATAAAATGTTTGCTGGAGGGCCCAGTCTTTGCTAGTGATGCCACTGTTCTGGGCTAAACTTCAGTATCCAGGCAAGTGCTGAGGCTGGGTATTGAAACCTGGTTCTGACATATATCACCTGCCTGTGATTGCTTTAGTTTTCTAGGCTCATTGTTCTCAGACCTTACTAACAGTACCTTTACCTATTTCCTGCAGATTACCTCTTTTACTGATTCTGGCTTGCTCTACTGGTTATCTCCTCTCTTGCTGATTTTGTTTTATCTGTGACCTCCTGGACTTTACTGTGGTCCGAACTTCTCATATCCCTCTGCTTTTGTTTTGTCTATTCCCATACTCTTCTGGTTTTGACCCGGCTTGTGTTTTACTCTCTTGTGTTTCTGGTCTGGTCCTTACCCTGCAAGTCCATTTGTTTTTGGCACCTTGTTCTGGGGTTGCATCTTGGGTCCCAACCTGCAAAGTCCATCCCACCTTGTGGCAGGTTTTGGTGAATTCCTTGACTCTGTGAACCAACGTGGCAAAGGATTGGGAAGGGAAAAGCATTTGACAACACCAATAAACAATAAGTCAACTTTTCACACCCAATGTCAAGCAGCTGCTGCTAAAGCCATAGTAATTGTGTCATGCAAAGATATGACAATGAATATGTTGTTGAAATTCTACTACGATAAGTATATTGTGGATGATGTTGAACATTTAAGACCTACAGTATGTAGAACAAGGTAGCCTAATATTTGTACACGACAGGTCAGGTCATCATCCACCCCCAGCACTCATAGTAACTACATTGTCTCGTCTCTCGCCCCTTCTACCTCTTTTATTATATCTATAATTGGTAATGTGTGACTACAATCACTTGCCAAAAATTCAGCCGAGCCTCAAGCAGAAAACTCATCATATTTTTTTACAAAAACCTTAAATGCATTATTTTTTTTTCTTCATTGAGAGCTTCACGTGTAACCATGGCAACAAAATTACTGGCACACAATAGCACAGTTGGGTGGACACGGTAGTAACGCCTTGTATTCGGCTCCGGAGGATGACATTACTGGCAGGTTCTTATAATTTGCTCGGCAGACATAGTTTGCTGTTCCTGTGATGGAATGAGATGTTATTCTCAGCAGTTTCTGTATCGGAGCTTTGTAACTAATTGTGTAAATTGTCGGAATCTTTATAATAAAAAAGATGATAAAATTCCATCTAATGTTCCATCGAGCCATGATATGTTTACAAAGTGAACCGGATTGTACCATATAACATACAAGATATCCATCACTACATCCCTGGGCATTGGCACTCTACTTTCCTCACTATCCACACATTCCCCTTGTAAGGATGTGTAATGGTTGTGACAGACTAGATCCATAACTAGGTGTTTTATGTATTTTTTAAAGTTTTTAAGAACACAAAGAACAAGGTTTGTAGATAATTCTGGCATGACGTAACATGCACAATGCAGAATCCTTGTGTTCAGTGGCAATCCTGTGGGGAGGAAGTCTCCTTCTCCTCTTATGCAGGTCTCCTGGGGGTCTCTGAGGCCTAGTCCGCATAGGGGCCAGCATTAAGTACGGGTGACGTGTAATTGATGTCTCTCTGTAACAGGAAAGCCTCATCTGGGTGAACGAGTTAACTACTGAATGTCCAGGAACACACTTGGAATTGGACAGTTTCTTCCTCTCGAATACCTTTTAAATCTTCAAGCAATGTTCCAGCTATGGCTACCAGTATGAATGACTACAGATCTTATGCTGTATGGAGTTCTCCTCTGCTCTATAGACTTGCAGTCTTCTGAAGCCCAGTTACACTGAAGCAAGATGGCACCTTTCATGTAAGTCCGGGTTCACACGGAGTATTTTGGTTCGTAATGTGGAACGTAGATGCCGCGGGAGCTTTTGCGGGCCGTATACGCTCCCATTGTTTTCAATGGGAGCCGGTACCGTATACGCGGTGCTATTTTGCGGCCGCCGCAAAATCACGGCAACAAGATAGCGCCGCATATACGGTACCGGCTCCCAAGCTCCCGCGGCGTCTACGTTCCACATTACGAACCAAAATACTCCGTGTGAACCCGGCCTTAACCTCTTCACAACCTATCCCTATCCTAACACGCTCACCAACATGAACTTGCTTTACATCTACAGCACCCTGTTGGCATCTCAGGCCCACAGTAACCTAACCCTGTGCTCACTCTCTAGCACCCCCTACCTTTTATGTTTCCAAAACTCATCAGCTTACTCTCTCCTCTGTCTGTATCTCTTAGGGCTCACACGGGCACCAAGGGGGTGGATTATGGCGCGTAATCCATGTTATAATCCGCCCCCTCACAATGGTGGTTTATGTAGACCGCTAGGCTACATTTTTCCGTGAGTGGCAGCAAGAAGTGGGCCGCCCTTTCTTCAGGCTCGTTGAGCCACGGTGTCCACCTGGCGGCAGCAACCTCCGGAATCGGCCCATTCATTTGAGCCTGCTCTGGAGGGGGAAGCCGCAACTGTGGGAAGCCGCAACAGCCGTGGCAGGCGGCTTTTTACCCAAGAGTGACGCGACTCCCCGCAACACGCTCAGTGCCAAAATCCGCCCCACCACCTCCCTGTGTGAACTTAGCCTTAGTCAGTTGAGCACCATGGAATTTGCTCCCCCTGGTGGAAAGGGGCAGAATCTCTGGCACTACAATCTCAAAGAAGCAGGGGCTCTCTCATACATGTATACAAAAGTGTAAAATGTTTCATTTGGGTATCCTTTTATAGGCTGTATCCTTTTTGTGGCCATACATTACATACACTTCAGGTAACTGGCTGACAGCTATTTCACTCAACAGCCTTAAACGTAGATTAAACATAGTTGTCCTTAATGTAGAGAGAGAACTTATGATTGGACACGTTGAAATTCAACATGCCTAACCCTTCTTAACCCTTGATGGCAGGAGAACAGCTGGGTCATCCCATATACATTATAGAATGTGCACGATTAGAGCAATGATAGAGCAATATACACAAGACGCAGCAACTTTGGTTTTTTTGCTCTTTTATATTTGCGATTCCTTTGCCAAGGCCCCTTCACCTCATTACCCTGTATATACACAGCTGCAGCCCCCATAATCTGTTATATACAGAGATTTCACACCCTTGTCTTTAGCCGTGAGTTGCCAGGAATAAAACTGAAGCCGTGCATCAAAAAGCGATGAAAAATAAAATAATTGTTTTCCATGTATCAGGCTGACAGTAAAGCGGCTACAATCTAATTTTCTGACAGCAGCTTCCCTAATGTAACACTTGCTCCTGTCTAAGATACTGTAAAGAAATGATGTGTGAAGGATCCTACACATCTCACAAACCAAAGAAGAAATTAAAAAAGAGAAAAAAAAAGTTGATGTCATTTTGGGTCATTCTTTGAAAAACAGTTCAATACAAAGGAGCTGCCAGGACTCCATTACTGGGGCTGTAAATGTTACCTGTCATAGCAGAAATTAACTTCACCACCGGGAACATTGGCTTTTTTTTGTCTTCATCTTGACAAGGAAAACTTGTTAGAGTTATTTAAACCTTTTTTGGAAGTAGATAAATTCTGATAGGAAGCCGATGTCGTCTCAATACATATGTCATATATCAATAGTCTGCAACAAAATGGCAATGTGATGTGCAACGGCTGCGTCTACAGCTAAGAGTGTGTGCGGGGAGGACAATGTGCAATAGCTGGCACTACATGTATTATCTAATAGTGGGTCATGTCTGACAACTGTAGTATCACCTAATAGTGAGTGATATCTGACAACTGTAGTATCATCTAACAGTGTGTGCGTGGAGGACAATGTGCAATAGCTGCCACTACATGTATTATCTAATAGTGGGTCATGCCTGACAATTGTAGTATCATCTAATAGTGAGTGATATCTGACAATTGTAGTATAATCTAATAGTGTGTGCGTGGAGGACAATGTGCAATAGCTGCCACTACATGTATTATCTAATAGTGGGTCATGCCTGACAACTGTAGTATCATCTAATAGTGAGTGATATTTGACAACTGCTGTATCATCTAATAGTGAGTGATATCTGACAACTGTAGTATCATCTAATAGTGTGTGCGGGGAGAACAATGTGCAATAGCTGGTACTACATGTATTATCTAATAGTGGTTCATGTCTGACAACCGCTGTATCATCTAACAGTATTAGATAAGATGATCATGTATGATAACTGACACCTGTTATATCATCTGTGATCATGTATGATAGCTGACACCTGTTATATCATCTGTGATCATGTATGATAACGTACCTGTTAGGGAATAGCCAGATGATAATTCCTCAGAAGCTGTTGGTGAACCCTGGAGGGAGGGGCACAAGGGACAGTGAGCCCTAAACTGAAGCCCCCCCGCTTGCCCTTCCTATTGCCAGACCCTATCCTAAGTAATAGGCGACAACCACGAAGACAATCCCTCCCTGAATACGTGAAACACAAAACGCAGACAAGACGTACAACAACAAAGGGAGGTCAGCTAGCCAGGGTTCGGTAACAAGAGAGCGATGCAGTGCCAAATCGGAGTCAAGATAATAGTCAGTAGGAAAGCCAGAGGTCAAGGATTAGAGTATAAGTAATATAACAGCAAGAAAAACCAGAAAGCTAGGGCAATAACCGGCACCAGTGTGACTGTGAGCCAAGACTAAATAAGGAAGGAAGAACCCGCCCAGAACCTGACAGGAAGAAAAGCTGTCAATCACAGGCAAGACAGATTAACCACTTAATGAACAGAGGCAACCTTGGCAGAAGACGGGTGTGGTGCAAATCCAATTAAGGACTAGAGCCGTGTTCACACAGTGCAACTAAAAACCTTAAGCAGATTGTCAAACTGCACACGTCTCCGGCGCCGCAGCATGCGAGCAGAGGGTGGCGCAGAGGCCTGAACAGGCAGAGATGTTACAGTACCTCCCCCTTTTATGAGGGGCCACCGGACCCTCACCAGACAAAACAGTTCTAGAGGGATTCTGAGTTTTCCCTGCCTTGTATTTTGGTTCTGCTTGAACCACAGATGCTTGAGAATCAGGCAAACATTTTATATTCACCTGGCGCTTCTGATACCACCAGGTTTTAATACCGGAGGGGCGTTCCCAACTTTTAGTAGCTGAGACCTTCTCTTCACTGACACAATCAACAGACTGTAAAGCAATACAGTGGGATGAGCACTGATCTCCCCACTTTACCAACTCCTTTTTACCCCAATCCAAAATAGGGTTATGGAGCTTCAGCCAGGGGAACCCCAAAATAACATCAGCAGAGAGATTCTCCATAACAAAAAGGCTTATGACCTCTGAATGTGAAGAACCCACTTGCAAAGAGATCAAGGGGGTTTTAAAACTGACTTTACCCCTGGCCAGTGGAGTAGAATCCGCTCCAGCAACAGACATAGGTGTGTCAAGTGGCAAAAGCTCAATGCCCAAAGATTCAACAACTGAATATTTAATAAAATTTGCTGCAGACCCAGAGTCAACTAGGGCCTTGCCAGAAACAGATCTGTCCCCAGAGGACAAAGACACAGATAACATCATCTTATTGTTATTTCCCCCAAATACCTGGTTGCCTGAGTGGTTCTTCTGATTACCACTCAGGCACTGAAGTTTATTCGCAGGTGACAAGGGTCTGATAGAGCAGTCTCGGATGACATGACCAGAGGAACCACAGTACAGGCACAGGTTATTCCTGAGACGATGTTCTCGTCGTGTTCTGGCGTCCACAGCTCCCAGTTGCATGGGTTCCTCACCAGAAGTGACGGGAGGAAAGGTAGGTTTATCAGAGGAGAGAGAGGAAGAGACAGAAAACTTGGAAGCAACAGGCCCTACTCTCTCTTTTAAATTTTCCCGAATCTTACGGTCAATACGGACCGCTAAAGTCATGGCCTTCTCAAGAGTCGGGGGATCTGGGTGACCAACCCAGAGCTCCTTAACACGATCACATAGCCCTTGTTTAAAGTGAGCCTTTAGCGCGGACTCACACCAACCTGCCGATACACTGTACTTACGGAACTCAGAGCAATACTCCTCTGCAGAGCATTTTCCCTGCCGCATAGTGAGGAGTTGCGATTCCGCAAGCGCAATGTGGTCTGGCTCAGCATAGATAGAGCCCAGGGACTTAAAAATTTTTTCCAGATCAACCCACTCCTCAGCCTCAGCAGGGAGTTTAAGGGCCCAAGCTTGTGGGTCCCCCTGTAAAAGAGATAAAACCACTCCCACCATTTGGGCCTGAGTAGCATGTGGATTAACATGGAAGTACAGGCGACAAGACTCCCTGAAAGTTTCAAATTTTGCACGGTCCCCTGAGAAACGGTCCGGGAGTAGCATCTTGACCTTATAAGGTGCCAAAACAGCTGGGGATGGTGCAGCAGCCTCAGTTAGGGTCTGAACCTGTTTAGCAAGCTCAGCTACCAGGCCTGTCAATCCCTCCAACTTTGCTGCAAGGCACTGGATAGGATCCATGCTATCTGTAGGGAAGCAATGGATGTAGGTTTTTTCAGACCGGTTATTCTGTTAGGGAATAGCCAGATGATAATTCCCCAGAAGCTGTTGGTGAACCCTGGAGGGAGGGGCACAAGGGACAGTGAGCCCTAAACTGAAGCCCCCCGCTTTCCCTTCCTATTGCCAGACCCTATCCTAAGTAATAGGCGACAACCACGAAGACAATCCCTCCCTGAATACGTGAAACACAAAACACAGACAAGACGTACAACAACAAAGGGAGGTCAGGTAGCCAGGGTTCGGTAACAAGAGAGCGATGCAGTGCCAAATCGGAGTCAAGAGAATAGTCAGTAGGAAAGCCAGAGGTCAAGGATTAGAGTACAAGTAATATAACAGCAAGAAAAACCAGAAAGCTAGGGCAATAACCGGCACCAGTGTGACTGTGAGCCAAGACTAAATAGGGAAGGAAGAACCCGCCCAGAACCTGACAGGAAGAAAAGCTGTCAATCACAGGCAAGACAGATTAACCACTTAATGAACAGAGGCAACCTTGGCAGAAGACGGGTGTGGTGCAAATCCAATTAAGGACTAGAGCCGTGTTCACACAGTGCAACTAAAAACCTTAAGCAGATTGTCAAACTGCACACGCCTCCGGCGCCGCAGCATGCGAGCAGAGGGTGGCGCAGAGGCCCGAACAGGCAGAGATGTTACAGTACCATAGCTGACAACACCTCTATCATCTAATAATCCTACTAATATTATAAATGTGAAAGTTTGTGTGTTTGGATGTTTGTTCCTTACTCACGGAAAAACGGCTGAACTGATTTGAATGAAATTTGGCACATGGATAGGTTGTAACCTCGATTAAAACATTGTCTACTTTTTATCCCAGTTAATGACATGGCTTCATGACTGTTATGAATTTATGTTCACATACTATATTACACTGCTCTTATCTCAGCTGCCGAAACACCGAAGCAGGCGGATCATCAACGCCAACATCATGCTCATTATATGGCGTCCTTGCGAGCTGCTGAGATACCGGAACAATCACAGGCACAACACGAGGAACGAGTTCAGCAGCAGGTCAGCTTGACCGCTGTCGAAACATCGGAGCAGGCGAATCATCGTCGGCAGTAATTTGCTGAATATATGCAGATCATCAATGCCAAAAACCGTCAGACGAAGTCGCAGACAGAGGCTAGTGTGTAATAAGATAACAATATACAACATCTGACACCTGTTGTATCATCTGATGGAATGGAATAAGAGGACAATGTACAATAGCAGACATGTGCTAATGTATGATGAGCTGATTGTACGGTACAAGAGTATAGACAATAGTTCTTCATGCCAGGAGTGGTTTCGAGCCTTAGTTTCCTGGCATGGCAGCCCGAGTCCTCGCTGAGCTGTTTCGATCAGATCAAACACGTCAGCTTTTATTATACTGTGGGGTCTCTTCTCACCTCCTCTGGACTCCGGAGTGTCTCTGTGCTCTGCAAGTGCTTCTGCCTGACATAAGAGACCGCTGATAGGGCTTCAGGGGACATGGACAGTGTTATTAGGCACAATGATGCCGGATGTGACCCCTACAACCCAATCAGTGGTTGCCGACGATAGGGAGAAGCGCTGAACAGAACACAGCGCTGCGGAGCGCAGGGAAGGTGAGTTACATTGATTTTGTTTGTCACCTCTCTTGGCCCTCCACTTATTAAACTCTGGAGTCTGAACAGATCCCACAGTAATAGTAATAGCTAGTGAGTGGCGAAAATTACAATATTATAAAAGTTGGAATATTACACTGTTTGGAGGGGCCGGTATGGAACATAATACCATGTGCAGGGGCCACTATAGGACACAATACTGTATACAGGGGCCACTATAGGGCATAATACTGTGTGCAGGGGTCACTATAGGACATAATACTGTGTGCAGGGGCCACTATGGGGGATAATACTGTATACAGGGGCCACTATGGGGCATAATACTGTGTACAGGGGCCACTATTAGACATAATACTGTATGTAGGGGCCACTATGGGATATAATACTGTGTGCAGGGGCCACTATGGGGCATAATAATGTGTGTAGGGGTTATCTATCTATCTATCTATCTATCTATCTCCTATCTATCTATCTATCTATCTATCTATCTCTTATCTATCTATCTATCTATCTATCTATCTATCTATCTCCTATCTATCTGTCTATCTATCTATCTATCTATCTATCTATCTATCTCCTATCTATCTATCTATCTATCTATCTATCTATCTATCTATTTATCTCCTATCTATCTATCTCCTATCTATCTATCTATCTATCTATCTATCTATCTATCTCATCTATCTATCTATCTATCTATCTATCTATCTATCTATCTATGATCTATCTATCTCATATATACAGTCCTATGAAAAAGTTTGGGCACCCCTATTAATCTTAATCATTTTTAGTTCTAAATATTTTGGTATTTGCAACAGCCATTTCAGTTTGATATATCTAATAACTGATGGACACAGTAATATTTCAGGATTTAAATGAGGTTTATTGTACTAACAGAAAATGCGCAATATGCATTAAACCAAAATTTGACCGGTGCAAAAGTATGGGCACCTCAACAGAAAAGTGACATTAATATTTAGTACATCCTCCTTTTGCAAAGATAACAGCCTCTAGTCGCTTCCTGTAGCTTTTAATCAGTTCCTGGATCCTGGATAAAGGTATTTTGGACAAACAATTCAAGTTCAGTTAAGTTAGATGGTCGCCGAGCATGGACAGCCCGCTTCAAATCATCCCACAGATGTTCAATGATATTCAGGTCTGGGGACTGGGATGGCCATTCCAGAACATTGTAATTGTTCCTCTGCATGAATGCCTGAGGATTTGGAGCGGTGTTTTGGATCATTGTCTTGCTGAAATATCCATCCCCGGCGTAACTTCAACTTCGTCACTGATTCTTGAACATTATTCTCAAGAATCTGCTGATACTGCGTGGAATCCATGCGACCCTCAACTTTAACAAGATTCCCGATGCCGGCATTGGCCACACAGCCCCAAAGCATGATGGAACCTCCACCAAATTTTACAGTGGGTAGCATGTGTTTTTCTTGGAATGCTGTTTCTTTTTGGACACCATGCATAACGCCTTTTTTTATAACCGAACAACTCAATTTTTGTTTCCAAAATGAAGCTGCCTTGTCCAAATGTGCTTTTTCATACCTCAGGCAACTCTATTTGTGGCGTACGTGCAGAAACGGCTTCTTTCTCATCACTCTCCCATACAGCTTCTATTTGTGCAAAGTGCGCTGTATAGTTGACCGATGCACAGTGACACCATCTGCAGCAAGATGATGCTGCAGCTCTTTGGAGGTTGTCTGTGGATTGTCCTTGACTGTTCTCACCATTCTTCTTCTCTGCCTTTCTGATATTTTTCTTGGCCTGCCACTTCTGGGCTTAACAAGAACTGTCCCTGTGGTCTTCCATTTCCTTACTATGTTCCTCACAGTGGAAACTGACAGGTTAAATCTCTGAGACAACGTTTTGTATCCTTCCGCTGAACAACTATGTTGAACAATCTTTGTTTTCAGATCATTTGAGAGTTGTTTTGAGTAGCCCATGATGCCACTCTTCAGAGGAGATTCAAATAGTAGAACAACTTGCAACTGGCCACCTTAAATCCCTTTTCTCATGATTGGATACACCTGGCTATGAAGTTCAAAGCTCACTGAGGTTACAAAACCAATTTTGTGCTTCAGTAAGTCAGTAAAAAGTAGTTAGGAGTATTCAAATCAATAAAATGATAAGGGTGCCCATACTTTTGCACCGGTCAAATTTTGGTTTAATGCATATTGCGCATTTTCTGTTAGTACAATAAACCTCATTTCAATCCTGAAATATTACTGTGTCCATCAGTTATTAGATATATCAAACTGAAATGGCTGTTGTAAACACCAAAATATTTAGAACTAAAAATGATTAAGATTAATAGGGGTGCACAAACTTTTTCATAGGACTGTATCTATCTATCCATGTACGTATTCATCTATGTCTCTCTTTGGATAAATTGCCACAAACAGATATATTTTATTTCATTGAAGAAATTCTCTTTAGAACCAAACTTTTACTCTTTGGTAAAGTTTCCCAGCTCACTTATTACCAGAACATTCACAATAAATCCTTCCTCACTGTAAGAAATCTGAAAGATCTCAATTATAAAACCATTTTCCAAACCCGTCTGTATGTTTACACAGAAAAGATCAGCATGTGGTGCCCAGGACGTATCTCATCATATCTGGGGGCATCATTCATGTGTCTGCAGAGTCAAGGCGGGGAGAAGGTTCGCTCTCCATCATTACAATGATAATTAATTTGAAATCAAGTTCTGTTTTCAGGAATCAAAGTGAGAAGACTTAATTACCGCTAAGTAAAGCTGTGAAGTCTCCACATTATAGTCTTCAAAAGATTTGGGGTGATGAAGTGTTCAGCTCCGAACCTCTCCTGATGTCACATCATTTATTTACTTGAAACATTAACTCCATTAAATCATAAGACGCCGACACTGAAAGGTTCATGTTATACCGAGAAAGTCACCACCGAGGTGACAGCCAAGAGGAAAACTTTCAGGGAGATTATAACAACTATTAGGAAACCAAGGGAATTGCTGTAGTAATTCATCTCTTACTCACAGGGGGCAGTATTATTAGTACTATTCTTATACATAGGAGCAGTATTATAGTAGTTATATTCTTGTACATAGGAGCAGTATTATAGTAGTTATATTCTTGTACATAGGAGCAGTATTATAGTAGTTATATTCTTGTACATAGGAGCAGTATTATAGTAGTTATATTCTTGTACATAGGAGTAGTATTATAGTAGTTATATTCTTATACATAGGAGGTAGTATTATAGTAGTTATATTCTTGTACATAGGAGCAGTATTATAGTAGTTATATTCTTGTACATAGGAGCAGTATTATAGTAGTTATATTCTTGTACATAGGAGCAGTATTATTATTAAGACGGTGAAAAAAAATGTTTTAAGACTGCTGGCTTGCCTTGGTCACACATCTTTATAAGTGTCTAGCAGGGTGTATAAGAAGCAATGTGCTGCATCTCTGGTCCATAAAAAAGTCACCCCAGAACACTGGCATAGATGGGTTAATTCCGACCAATGTTTTAGAAGAGATGATATGCCCACATAGGTATTTACGCCTAAATCATGCTGACAATTTCCCTTTATGTTTCAGCCTCTGATACAGTCAGTATAAATACAACCATTGTTCATGGGGAAACGATTTCTTTTCTAGCAAAAACGTCTTCAAAATGATAAGACGTTTTAGCTAAATCTACTTTTTTCAATGTCTTCATGTAAGTTTTTGGAATGATTACCCATCAGATAGGAGTGGAGTGGCTGTGAGCCTCCGCGCTGATTGTCTGGTCCTGATCAATGTAATGTGCTGTTACATTGTGTCATTACCAAGTCCCCAAAGCCGGTGCCTGGTTCTGAGCAAAACTTTACAAGTCACTGTACTACAAAAATGTGAATTATTGATATTCTCATGTCACTTGGAAACCCTGGGGATTGGAACGGAAATGGCATTTGACAACTCTGTGCGGCGTGTCACCAGACATCATATGTGAAACGCATGAGAGTCCTCTTTAGCCTCGGGATATGTAGATTATAACACAGCGGTCATAACAGTTTCTGGGAAAGTGGAGGAGGATTTGTGAAACCTGCTTAAAAATGGACTGGCTTAGGAATAAAAAAAAAAGCACCCCAGACCCCAAAACGTCAACACCCGGATCAAAATCTGATTTGTCATATCTGGCATCTTGTACCAATTAGAATACCACCATCGGGATCACATGCATCGATGCTTAAAGGTGGATCCAAAGGCTCATGCAAGAGCAACAATCAAACTGGGGGCCCCATGATGGAGCTTTTCTTCCAGGATGGAAGCGTCTTGTGTCTATTACCCACTTTACATCCTTTATAGGATTCTTGAGCAACTTTGTAAAGAGGTTTTTAAGGACCAAACATAATAAATAATCTACTGGATTCCCAAAAAGAAACTACTTTGCAATTTGCAGATTTCCTGACCATGTCACATTACGTTACCCACCAATGTAGAATTTTATAGCTACTTTCAATGTTGTGTTCAATTACCGCTTATGATTTTTTTCAATCTGTATAGAGTCTACAGGTCGTGTCCAAAGATGGAACCAAAAGGTAGAGATCATGGAGGTGGAGATTGGCACCAGACATGTCTATTCTTTCGCTAGATTCTCCAATGACCCCCATTGGGATATGAGATTAGGTAAGCCTAATGCCACAGTGCAGGCATTAGGCAGTTGAGGCCAGGCCTAAACTAAACTGAGTTGAAGTGAACTAAACTAAAACTGAACCTACCAACCACCAATGTCCATGTGTGACTATCACCATCTGTAAAAAGACTGTGTCTACCTCCATTTGTGGCCATATCTGTATAAATGAGGCCATAACATTCTTGATGCCCATGTTGGAATGACCCAGAGACCTGAGGATCCTTCAATGGGCTCATAGTCTAACATAATAAATATCTGGCAAAAACCAACCAAAGATGAAGGGTGCTATGGTCTTTAATGGTCTTTACCCTAGGGTTGTTGGAGGGTGAGTCCCCAGAATATTGTTGTTAGAAACCTGATGCAACAAATAACTCTGTAAGTCCTGGGCAACCAGGATCCCCAGTTGCTGAGGCAAAAACAATCCTGGGTGTGCAACGCTCTACTAACCGGAGAGGAACCAGGCCCTGGAGTTCTTCTCCAGAGCTCCTGATGGTATAGTTGGACTTGCTAAAAGTTCGAGGCCCAGTTCCGCAACTGCCCAGAGAGCGACACACACCCAGTGAACCCCAAATAAGAGGACCCAGAGGAACCCAGATACTAACTTGAGAGTGAAGTCCAAGAGAGCTGAATGTACTGGAGTGCAGATGAGCAGGATGGTAATCCGGGGGTGTTACGTAGATATCCAAGAAGCAAATACGTGGTCAAACAAGCCAAGTCAATAACTGGAGGTCACGTGGTAGCAGAAGGCAGAGGCAGAAGCGTAGTCAGGGAAGCCGGGTCATACACAGGAGGTCAACAGAGTAGCCAAAAGCAGGATCCAAAAGGGAGGTCAGGTGGAAGCCAAAGGTCATTCGCAAGAGGTCAGGAAAGTACCAAATCAGGATCATGGAGGAGAGGTTTGAAGAGCAAACCAGGTCAGCACATCCAGGGAATCCAAGTTTCAGAGACAGGAGGCAGGAGAGAGGTGAAAGGGAGCAAAGGAGGAAAACGGGAGGGCTTGTTGCTAGGGGAGCTGATGCCGTTGGTAAACGAATAACCAGCTGACCACCCTGACACCGGAAGTGCTGGTCCCAGCGCTAGGGGGAAAACGGAACCTCCGCACACTCAAGTGGAGGCCTCCAGGCTACCACAGTGCCGGAACCAGCAGTGACTCTGGTGCTGGACAGGGATCGGGTCAGGCGCCTCCGTGCAGCACAGTGCCCATCCTAACAATTAATATCTGGTGGGTCCACCGAACCTTAGTCCAACACGTATTCACGCTATTGTTCTAGTAGCACATTATCTATATTAATACTTATAAGTAAATCAGGGCTAAAGTTTTTGGCTACATATGATGATGTACTTTGGGTGAAGTTACCTTTTCAATATTTAGAAGAATTTCACAAAGTCTGGGCTTAGTCATTCAGTCCGGGGACCACACGTCTTCCATTTCAAGACAATTTCTGCTGTTGCCAGCAATTTGGTGTGCACAGGTGAGCCGAAGCTTTCATTACTTGCCACATTACTTCCCAGCTCCCTATAATCGTCTTGTGTATATAATTATGTTCCTTTCTTTGTCTGCTTTCCCTTTTCTCCGTTTTCAAAAGCACCAGAGGTTTTCAGGGTCTCTAAGGCAACTGGGAATCAAAACCGACACAGAAAGCGGTATCTTCCCCATGCTTCTCCTTTGTGTCTGACTAACTTTGCTTGCAATTCAAAAGATCACAAGCATCGGAGACATATACTATAGTGCTGACGGGTAAAGTGTGAGAATTGTGTCCTACACCTGCCTGAAAGCTGAGCGGGATGTATATAAGAGTGTGTTCCTGAATACATGAACTGCCTGATATAATAGTTTTTGAGTATATGAAACAGTCTGCGCTTCTTCGTGAACTTATCTCAGCACCGAATATTCTGAGCAACATGTAATATACCGTAATAAGACAAAATACTTTATCGTCTGACTCTTCTCTCTGTTTTCTGTATCCAGGACAGATCAAGTGCCATACTGAGACTTATCTGTATCATGGACAGGACTATTGAGCAGCTCAGAACAATCAAAGATTGTAACAACTGTTATAGACAGAAAAGTAACAGCTCAAAACACAATTCTGACTCACAAAACTATATCACTTTAGAAGATTATCTGCTCATTGTCCTGAAACAACGGAGAATATCTACTGTAGTAATGTTACTAATGTATCTACTGTAATGTCTATTGTACAAGAATATATATAACTACTATAATACTGCCCCTATGTACAAGAATATAACTACTATAATACTACTCCTATATACAAGAATATAACTACTATAATACTACTCCTATGTACAAGAATATAACTACTATAATACTGCTCCTATGTACAAGAATATAACTACTATAATACTACCTCCTATGTACAAGAATATAACTACTATAATACTGTCTCCTATATACAAGAATATAGCTACTATAATACTACTCCTATGTACAAGAATATAACTACTATAATACTACCTCCTATGTACAAGAATATAACTACTATAATACTGCTCCTATGTACAAGAATATAACTACTATAATACTGTCTCCTATATACAAGAATATAGCTACTATAATACTGCTCCTATGTACAAGAATATAACTACTATAATACTGCCTCCTATGTACAAGAATATAACTACTATAATACTGCTCCTATGTACAAGAATATAACTACTATAATACTGCCCCCTATGTACAAGAATATAACTACTATAATACTACTCCTATGTACAAGAATATAACTACTATAATACTACTCCTATGTACAAGAATATAACTACTATAACACTGCTCCTATGTACAAGAATATGAAAAAATAAAAACAAAGACACCGAGCGCTCTAAGTGTATTACCACCAGATGAATGATATAACTTATAGAATAGATATGCGACCAGTAGGCCTCTCACCTGGCAGGGTTGTGATGAAGTCGCAACACCAATAGCAGCAATAGTCAAATGAGTTAACCAGGTTGAGAGTGGCTGCGGTTCCGTCTGTAAACACCGGGGTCCCGGGTGATAAATAAGAAAGTATCGGGGGTCAGAGATCCGCGCTCCAAAGGTCGTGGAAAAGGAAAATAGCCAAAAAATATTTGCTTGGTTAAACGAAAAGAAATTTAATAAAGATCAAAACACAGTAGGCACAACGCGTTTCGGATTATCCAGAATCCTTTTTCAAGTACGCAATTCACAGATACACGTCGGGCGGGATGCATGCAACAAGCATGTTAACCAAGCAAATATTTTTTGGCTATTTTCCTTTTCCACGACCTTTGGAGCGCGGATCTCTGACCCCCGATACTTTCCTATGTACAAGAATATAACTGCTATAATACTACCTCCTATATACAGGAATATAACTACTATAATACTGTCTCCTATATACAAGAATATAACTACTATAATACTGCTCCTATGTACAAGAATATAACTACTATAATACTGCTCCTATATACAGGAATATAACTACTATAATACTGCTCCTATGTACAAGAATATAACTACTATAATACTGCTCCTATGTACAAGAATATAACTACTATAATACTGCTCCTATGTACAAGAATATAACTACTATAATACTGCTCCTATGTACAAGAATATATCTACTATAATACTACCTCCTATGTACAGGAATATAACTACTATAATACTACTCCTATGTACAAGAATACAACTACTATAATACTACCTCCTATGTACAGGAATATAACTACTATAATACTACTCCTATGTGCAGAATATAACTACTATAATACTACTCCTATGTACAAGAATATAACTACTATAATACTGCTCCTATGTACAAGAATATAACTACTATAATACTGCCCCTATGTACAAGAATATAACTACTATAATACTGCTCCTATGTACAAGAATATAACTACTATAATACTGTGCCTATATATAAGAATATAACTACTATAATACTACTCCTATGTACAAGAATATAACTACTATAATACTGCTCCTATGTACAAGAATATAACTACTATAATACTACCTCCTATGTACAAGAATATAACTACTATAATACTACCTCCTATGTACAAGAATATAACTACTATAATACTGCCCCTATGTACAAGAATATAACTACTATAATACTGCTCCTATGTACAAGAATATAACTACTATAATACTGCTCCTATGTATAAGAATATAACTACTATAATACTACTCCTATGTACAAGAATATAACTACTATAATACTGCTCCTATGTACAAGTATATAACTACTATAATACTACTCCTATGTACAAGAATATAACTACTATAATACTACTCCTATGTACAAGAATATAACTACTGTAATGCTGCTCATATGTAGAAAAATATAACTGCTATAATACTAATCCTATGTACAAGAATACAACTACTGTAATACTGCCCCCTATGTACAAGAATATAACAGCTATAATATTGCTCCTCTGTTCTGTAATATAACTACTATATGACTGCCCACCATGAACATGAATCTTTCTCCTATAATACTGCCTGATATTTACAAGAATACTATTGTACTATTACTGCTCTCAGTGTTTCTTGATGTATTTCACCTCCTCTTGGCTATAGTCGCCTTGCTCCGGCTCTCGGCTCTCCTCTTGTCTCTGATAAGTAGCTGCTTTGGTGCTTTCAGTTACTGCCGGTTGCTAAATAATTATTTCTGTGTTGTCCTTGTGCTGCTGATATGTAATTACAGCCTTGATGTATATCTTATGAAGTGTAAGATGGATCCGGCGTAGTACGACACACAGATGGCGAGTTGTATAACTATTCTATGATGCATTAAATTGGTTGCTCATTACATTTTTATATGGTGATGTGAATATTATGCAGTATCTGTTACCTTTACTCGCCGCCGTTTCGTTCGCATACTCTTAATAAACTCAGTCATTTTTAAGTCTCTGACGATCGTAAAAGTGTTTTCTAGATTCTTTTAAATGGAATTAGCTGTGGCTTTTATATTGTACATCAGTCTCTGCAATGAGCTACGCAGATCCCTACTAGATGCCGCTACGGTAAGACATCTTCATGTTCTCGGGATCCGTGCACGCAGGTAGAATGTATCATAAACCTTGTCAAAATAATATGGAAATTGAGTTTCCATAGTAATGTGAGGATGGCGGTGATTTACCTTGTCATGAGCAGGACTGTGTCCATGACATCCAGAGAATTAAAGGATTTGTAAATTACTTTTATAAAGCATCAGGTTATAATGGGAGAAGTTGAGGCAAAAGGAGAGAAAAAGTCATATCCGGGGGGACTCAAGAGGAAGCCGCCGAACTGCTTATCTACAGTCAATATTAGAGGAGAATTGAAAGCAAGAATTTAACGCTGGAAGACACCTTGGATGTTGAGGAGCCGAGGAGATATCCATTCTGAAGGTTTCTGCTTCATCCAATCTACTGGTTTCCAGGAAGTAGGGTTATGTGTGGAGCCCACTTCCTTATTTTGATTCCTTGGGGGTGGTACCTTAGATTCTAGACTTCATGCCCAGGTCTAAGACAATAGTAATGGAATTCCTTTATTTCCTGATCACATTACACCATATTGGCACATTGGAAGGACAGGCAGCACAGGTCAGGGTTGTTCAGATGCAGAGAAAATTCAATGGCTGGAACCGACTCCATGGAACTGAGTTGGAGAATATTAAAGGAAACTTAAATACAAACCACCTCCAAGGGGTTGAAAAGTCAAGAAGATATCTGAACACTTCTGGTTCATTCAATCAACTATAAACTATAGACAATATTGTGCAGAAGAGCAGTGACATGGATGGAGCCCAATTGCTTATTTTGATTCCTCAGGGGTGGTACCCAAGATTCTGGACTGCACTCCCAAGTCTAAGCCAACAGCAATAGAATCCCTTTATTTCCTGTTTACATTACACCATATTGGCATATTGGAAGAACAGGCAGCAGAGGCCAGGCTTCTTCTAGAACAGGGGCAGGGAACCTGCTGTTGCAAAACTTCAACTCCCAGCATGCATTCTCGCTCTGCTGTTCTTGGAACTCCCATTGAAGTGAATGGAGAATGCTGGGAGTTGTGGTTTCACAGCAGCCTGAGTACCGAAGGGTCCCTACTCCTGTTCCAGAGTGTCCACAGTTGCACTATAAGTTCAGAGGAAATTCAATGGCTCCATGGAATTCAGAATACTAAAGGAAACTTAAACACTAACCACTAGAGATGAGCGAACACTGTTCGGATCAGCCGTTCCAAACAGCACAATCCCATAGAAATGAATGGAAGCAGCTGGCAAGTACACTTTGCCGGCAGCTGGTCGCTTAACCGCGTGCCGGCTACGTCCATTCATTTCTATGGGAGCGTGCTGTTCGGAACGGCTGTGCCAAACAGTGTTCGCTCATCTCTACTAACCACCTCCAATGTGTTGAAAAGCCAAGGAGATATCTGAACGCTTCTGGTTCATTCAATGAACTATAAACTAGAGACATTGGTGTGCAGAAGAGCAGTGACATGGATACAGCCCACTTCCTTATTTTGAGTCCTCGGGGGTGGTACCCAAGACTCTGGGCCGTACAACTAGGACCATGGCTGTACTCGGGTGATTTCTCTTTTTCCTATTTACTTTACACCACATTGCAAACCAGATCCATGGAACAGAGATGATGCAAATTTAAGCAAAATTAAATGCAAATATTTTAAATCTGAAAAGCCCTTTGGAGATGATGAACCAACGATATATAATATCTGGAACTTTCTGGTTCACCCTTTCAACTATTGACTTTAGACAGTGGTGCACAGAAGAGGAAGGTTATGGGTGGAGCCCACTTTGTTATTTTGTGTCCTCAAGCATGGTACCCAATAGTAATGGAATACCTTTCTTTCCTCTAAAGATGACATCTTATTGCGAAAATAGACTGTAGGGGGCGGTCTTCTTTAGCTGCCTGATAAAGAGTGGGTGGATGCATATACTGTGCAGAGGGAATTCAATGGCTGGAGCCATCTCTATGGAACTGAAATGGTGAATAGTAAAGGAAGCGCCAAACATTGTAACTCACCCTGGAACCAAGCAGATCTCATTCCAGGAACTTTCTGGTTCATGTAATCAACTGATAACTTTAGACAATGGTGCGCAGACGTGAAGGGTTATAATTCCTCTTTCTAAGACCTCACAGTGGCACCCCAGATTCAGGACTGCTCGCGCAATAGTAAGGAAAGTCCTTTCTTTCCTCTTTACATTACACAATATCTCAAGAACAGACAGTAGGGGGCAGGCTTTATATGCCTAGTCGAGCGTGATTGGATACCCAAAAATACAAAGAAAATTTAGCGGCTGGAACCAACTCCAAAAGATGAAAATTAAGGGGAAATTAAAAGTAAATATTTTAACTCTCAGTCCTGGATCTTTCTGGTTCAACCAATCAGCTGGTAACTTTAGTCAGTAATATACAGAGGTAGTGGATTTATGGGAGGAGCTCCCTTCCTTATTTGGTATTGCCATCACTGGTTCCTCAGGGGCGGTGCCTAAGATCCTGGATTTCATGCCAAGTACCATGATAGTAATGAGATGTTGCTTCTCTACCCTGACTACTTATATTGCAACGTGTGGAAAGATTATTCTGATACTTTGGAGGCTACACACAGTCATGCTCGGCCGAGCTGAGTTTGTATGAGTATAGGGGTATTGGATAGTCACCAACTCCATAAAGCATGTGGTCAACATTATTCATAGGCGAGAACTATGGAAACATAGACACATAGAAGCCGCAAGGTCAACACAGGAGGAAATTTTTAGTTCATGTTTCTGCTAATTTTTGTTTAAGACAAAACAAAATCGGTTCCAAAAGTTCTCCTACCCCTTGAACATTCTTCTTATCTTCCATACTTGCCCTTGGGGTCTCCTCCATGCTAAATTTTTGAGCATTTGCTCCTTTTTGTGCAATCTGTAATAAATAGGTCGTGTTCCCAAACAGCGTGACTTCTCGCCACTGTTAAATTGCTAAAATGTTCGAGTTTAATGAATCTCCAGGCCCCCCAAAAAACTCGGACCATAAAATGAATAAATAAACTAATAAGATCTGTATGGGGTAAATAAAAGGAGGAGGAAACTTCTCAAGTGTAAAAAAGACAAGAGAATCCCGAAGAATTACGGCCGTGTACATTTTAATGGAAAAATAATGAAATGGATGTTTTTCCTCGTGCGGCGGATATTTATTAATGTTTCCCATTATTACCGCCGGAATCTTTAACAAATCAGATAAAGTTCATAACGCTGTAAAGTTGTAAAAACAATGAGGGGAAGGCGCTCGGAACGTGGGATTAGGACGATTCATTTAGCTCGTTATTCGCTTCCATCTCTGGAGAGGCTTTTTGACCTAGAATTCACATTGCACCGCTGAACGAACGCTTTAACCATAAAAGTTTTATTTCCCAGAGCTGAGAAAAATCATGAAAAGACTATTAAGTCGCATTGTTAATTGTATTATGCGGATGTCTGCGCCCCTTTAACCCCGTAACAGCGGGTGACCTATTTTACATAGGATAGGACACTTGTTTACGGGAATAATGCAAATTTTTTAATCGAAATTTGTCTCAAAATCGGATTCAAAAACTGCTAAAAAAAATTCCATGTGAACTTACCCTTAGAGGACCTGTCCTATGCACTGTAGATAAATAAATATGCTAATAGGTTCTCCTTGATGGAAAGAGGAAAACCTTCTGTAGCGCCACCTATAGATCAATGCCTGGTTTTCATGGAAGCCTGTGACATGATCTGGGATCAAAGCCGAACCAGAATATCTCCTCCAAAAGTAAGAGACATCTATCCGCGAAGCAGTGTGAAGAGGATAGCAGTTGGGTGGGTGGGAGATCATTGTGTCAGGTTCCTGGTGGTCCGGTGGTCTGTTGTACGCCCAGTCCCTGGTGATTAGCTTTGCCTATTGCAAAGGCATATGTGCATAGTACAGTCTATAGGCAGGTATTAGTGACCTAGTGAATACATAATATTTTATTCAATGCCTACTGCTTGGTACATGTTGATCCTGATCCCTTGTCTGACCACTATTGTGTCAGGTTCCTGGTGGTCAGTTGTCTCTTGTGATTAGCTTTGCCTATTTCACAGGTATAAGGAAAGGATATATAGAAAAACCGGGAACTGGCAGAGCGCTAAAGGCAGCAAAATCCGTAATAGACTTGAAAAATAAAAATGACGATATGCAAGGTTATGATGAATTGGTTCTGTTTTATTGCTCCAAGGACATGAACAACAGCTTAAAACGGCTACGCGTTTCAACACCGGGCGAGTGTCTTCTTCAGGCCAGGCAGGAAGTGTCCAGCAATAGCCTTAGAACCAAGTCCAAGGGACTTAAGCGCTTTAGCGCTCTGCCAGTTCCCAGTTTTTCTATATATCCTTTCCATTTTTTCACCACCCACTGCGTGGGACGGTGTCCGGGCAAGAGCTGCAATTGGCCTGGTGGGCTCCTGACTGGAGTCTACTATTTCCACCAGACGGGCGCCAGGTCACCCTTTTTTAACTTCTCTCACAGGTATAAGTCCATAGTACAGTCTATAGTCAGGTGTTAGTGACCCAGCATATACTTAAAGGGATTCTACCATTAAAACCTCTTTTTTTGTGGATAAGACGTCGGAATAGCCTTTAGAAAGGCTATTCGTCTCTTACCTTTAGATGTGATCTCCGCCGCGCCGTTCCTTAGAAATACTGGTTTTTACCGGTATGTAAATTAGTTATCTGGCAGCGATGGGGGTGGGCCCCAGCGCTGGAAATGCGATGGGGGCGTCCCCACTGCTGCTCGAGAACACGATCCTGTGACGCCTCTATCTTCGGCTGGATCCTCCCCTTCTCTGTCGTATTCCTCCTGCGTCACCTCCGACGCCTGCGCAGTTGGCTCTGCCAGTGAGACACTAGTAGAGCTGACTGTGCATGCCGGCCGGTGGCCATTTTTGGGAAGCCGCTCTTGCTCTTGTAGTTCAATGCAGGAGCGGCCTCCCAAAAATGGCCACCGGCCAGCATGCGCAATCGACTCTACCAGTGTCTCACTGGCAGAGCCAACTGCGCAGGCGTCGGAGGTGACGCAGGAGGAAGACGACAGAGAAGGGGAGGATCCAGCCGAAGATAGAGAGATGAATAGCCTTTCTAAAGGCTATTCTGACGTCTTATCCACAAAAAAAAAGAGGTTTTAATGGTAGAATCCCTTTAATATTATATTCTATGCCTACCCCTTGGTACATGGTGATTGCGATCCCTGGTGGTCTGGTGGTCTGTTGTTCACTCTGACCCCATAAACTCATGGATTTTATAATTCAATCCCTAGTGACCCAGTAACATGTATTCTTGTTTGACCACCATTGTGTACCATTCCTAGTGGCCCAGTGGTTACCCACCTAGCCCCAAACTTAATGACCTAAGAACAATTTTGCTCAGTATCACTGGGGTACCTATTATAATTTCTGGAATATTATGTAACAGAGACAGTTCCGAGCAGCTTGTCTCTGACAGTGATGGTTATGTGGAATATGGATTACATACAGTATGGTGTACAGCGCTGTGGAATATGTTGGTGCTATATAAATAAAATGTATTACTATGGTGATCACATGACCCTCTGTGAGCCACCGTATGACATCACTAAATTGATAGTTAATGGATTGCTTCCCTATGGCGTTCTCTGTATTAAGCCTATTTTACGGTGAGGTTAATGCCCAGTAACATCAGCGCTCTGTAATAATCTCCTCTGTAGCCTAACGTCACCTCCACTCACTCATAGGCTTAAATTACATTTTTTTTCCTCCCTTTATTCGGCTGGAGAACCTTGGTTACCGCCAGCTTTAACAATTTTACACCTCCGCATGAATAGAATGCGAGTATAGAAATATATATATATATATATATATATATATGATATTCACAAAGTTCAGAATAAACATGTTTTCAGAAGCCTCCGACTTCAGCTGCTCCTTCTAATTGCAAAATTAATATCTGCAGCTTTAGGCGGCGACGGCGGATTGTTAATCAACATTGCCACCTAGTGGATGGTTGACATAATACAGGTGGAGTAGATGGGACATGGATGTGATCACCAGGTAGAGCAGAGAGAGAGGCAGATATTAGGATATTGCAACCTCATGTCTTTCATAGACAGATATAATACAGTGTTGCACCAAATAGTGCACTGGAATAAAAGATCAATCATATAGGGTGCAAAATGCAAATATTAAAGGTTGTACGGAGCAAAGGATAAGAGGGGGCAAGATATTGACCCCGGGAGGGGGAGAAGATAAAATGTGACGTCATGCTGTGGATGTAATGATTGGTCAATGGTGTTATTTATAGATAAGTTATTGAAATCCTATCTGCGACAAAGGAGCTGACTGCTGCAAAACAATCCTTATAGAATTGGTGTCTATTATTAGGCTTAGTGGTCAGAGTTAAAGCTGTATCTAGTATATAATTTTTTTTAAATATAGATATTGACCTGTAAAAAAAATTTAAAAATGGCAAAAATTCTTTAAAAATAGGGGCCACACGGTGGCTCAGTGGTTAGCACTGCAGCCTTGCAGCGCTGGGTCCTGGTGCTCAAATCCCGCCACGGGCAAAAAACCATCTGCAAGGAGTTTGTATGTTGTCCCCGTGTTTGCATGGATTTCCATCCCAGATTCCGAAAAAAAAGACATACTGATAGGAAAAAAATGTACATTGTGAGCTCTATGTGGGGCTCACAATCTACATTTAAAAAAAAAAAAAAATCTTTAAAAATATGTTATGAAAAAATAGGTCATTTTCAGGTGATACATTCCCTTTAAATAGTGCATGTGACAAGTTAGTGCAGGTTACTCACTACCGTAGGCTGCTTTAAAGGAACGGTCTATAAGAAATATACGCTATAACTATTCAGCATCATATGTATGCCAGGGTGCAGGGGGAGACGGTATGACATACGCCTTGTAATACGTTTGGGGTGTCTGACTCCAGCACTGAGGCTACTAGGTGTGGCATACAATAAATGCCAGTCTTCATATATTTCCAGCATTATGTTGTATAAGTCATATCTGGCTTAATGTATATCTGGTATAAGCTATACTTGGAGCTTTACATATCTTATGTATGCTATACCGGGTATGATCTATATGTGACATATGCTCTATATCCGCGGTATACTTTACTTGGCTTGTCTGCAGTATGCTACCCAGTATAGACAATACCTGGAGCATGTTTTGTCAGGTAAGATCTATATCTGCCATGTATTCTATATCTGATTAATGCTACTTTGGGTTTTCTACATATGTAGTAAAGCATCTGCCACAGCTAAGAGCACAGACAGACGTGTCCTTCCTTATCTTTCTGCTTGGCTGGTTGAACAGCTTTTCAAAACAATATCATTTTGTTATACTGTAATGAGATGTCTCTCCTATATATGTCCATGTGTGGCCACCTTGTGGTGGTGATGTGAATTGCAGCCTGTGAGAATTTTTGCTTCCCTGTTGCATTATTGCTTTGGATTACCCTGGATTTTACCTTCTATATGTGCTGCAAATGTGTCCATGTGTGTCCTAATCCCTAACCCTCACCTCATGCAAAGAGGACATCGCTGCTGACGCAGCTGTACACAGTAGCCATCGCTGCAAAGGACCATGCAGCACACGTAGAAGCTTTAAAAAATTTCTTGGACCATCCCTTTAAGGACAAATTGGAGTCTGTAAGCATATTTCAGCAAGGCTGTAGGTGTAGGGAGAGACAGAAAAACCTTAAGAGTTGCAAAAATAATAACTAAGTGCACCCTTTTAGTGGAAATTCACATTCAAATGATTGCAAACCGTGACAAGAAACAGCGAAACTGTCTGCAGCGCCGCAACGTTTACCCTTCGTAAGCGAGGTCCACGGTGGAGAGTCAGAAATTGTCAGATTTCCAATAGAAAACAGAGTTATCATATCTGCTGTAATAAAAGAAAAGACGAGGCGCAGTAATATATGTTTACTCCTCGGCCGCAGCTTCAAGGGGGAATTGCAAGTTGGCTTAGTGGCTGAGTAAGCGGAAATTCTCCGAGATGGACGATTTGAGGCAAATACCAGAGGAGCCATTGCAGTAAAGCTGGAAAGCAGCGCTCTTTAGCTGAGGACTACACTGGCCCCTGACCGGGGAATTCTCCATTTCCATGACAGCAACACATAAAGTTGTGAAATCCCACATGATAGCGATAACACTTCTACAGAAACGCCGCCAGATCTTAAAGGGATTTTCAAGTTTTGCGAAGCCGAATCCAAGTAGCGTGGCAAGGTTTGCAACTTTAGACTATACATATATAGTATAGTATACTATACTATACTATATTTATTATGAGGGCCATTGTTAGTCAATTCTGCTGGAATCTGTGCTGCCAAATTTATCAAACATCGTGTCGTGTCTTCTGATTTCTGTCCTACACGTTCTATGCCAACCACTTACACGTTACATTCGGATAACCTGGTGACCCCCTAACCATACCAACTTTTTAAACATGAAGGGGAGCAATGCAAAAAATTCCTAAATTTTTTCACAAACAAGCCCAAAAATGTCACACAATCCGATTTTGCAACTTTGTGATGCCAGAATTCTGGAGCGCAGGGTTTGATAAATCTTGATACATTTTTACTAGTATGTATTTGGTGACATTTATCAGAATGCTGGTTCATAAATTTGTTGCAACTCTCTAGGTGGAGGGCGCCAAATGTTCACTAAAGCTTTATGGTCGGCCAAGAGAGAAGTGGACTGTACAAGAACTTCTAAAAAGTTGCATATAGTAAATGTGGTATATTAGGTGCAAAACATTAGCGAATATTCAGGCAAAAAGCAAAGATAATGATAATTCAGCTCCATCTTCTTCATAGATCTCGTGCTGACCATGTCCTGCTGACCCACTTACAGGGCTCCTTATAATGTATCTTAAAGGAACCTGATATAAACCATTCTCACTAGCATGTACAATATGTTAGGGAAACATTTTCCAAGCCTGATACCTATTACTCCCCATTGGCACCACATTCCTCATCAAAGGATTTTAGCAAAAGTCGTGTGCCATGTAGAATTCCAAATTTTGCTGGGCATTCCTAGACCATCTAAATGTCCTCCTGAGCTCGCCACCCGTCTTTTTATGGACATGGATGATGCTTCCTGCTCCATCCACTACAAACTCGTACGCTATGTGGTGCAGAAGAGAACCAACATAGGTGCAGTGTATTTTATATTGTCCAACTATAGACTTCAATTTTGTTCTGTGCACCCAGGAATTAGAGCGGGATCGGCGCATGCACAAAACCAAAATTAATTCTCTGTCCACATAAAGGAAAACTGAACATGTGCCAGTTTACTTCTCCACGGTCCATTGGGTGATAGAGAACTGGAAAACGTGTAGTTTCCTTTGTTTGAATCCAGGTTTGTTTTGCGCATGCGCCAGTCCTGCTCTAACCTCTGGATCATCAGAAGGAGAAAAGACATAGGCATGGAACAAAAATGAAGTTTAAAGCCCACAAGGAATTAAGCAATGCACATGAGAAAGTTCTTTTCTACACTATTCATTGGCTCATTGTAATGAGAACTGGCATATGCGCCATAGGGGTAAGTTCTGTCTGGTCAAGGAAAACACACAGTACACGTGGCATTTCTCTTATCTAATAAGCATTTGATCATTGGACAGAGAGAGCTGGCGCATGCGCAGAACAGGAATTAATTCTATGCTCACATAAGGGAAAACACAATGCACATGGATTCCCTTGTACACAATCCATTGGGTCATCAGAGAGCTAGCACATACCTGGAACAAGAATGATGTCTCTGTGCAGTCTATGTGTCTCTTTTAAACTATGCAATATAATTTGTGGTATTGTTTGGCAATCAAAAAAAAAAAAAGCCAAATGACATCAGATACATCCAAAAAGAGTGAGTTTGGTATCAGCAAATTTTCTGTTCTTGGACTTGGACACAGTGCGGATTGAATTTTAATCCGACTATCAGAATTGTAATTGATTGATGGATTGATGGAGCTCCTGCAGAGATGCATCGACAATACACACACAGACACTGAGTCACAGATACCGTCTGTGCCTGCAGCAGTACTGGCCACTTGTTTTGTGACAGACAGGTCAGACATAAGACAAAGTGACTCCAGTCTTCTAGCCTATCTGTCTATATCTACTTAAATAAATAAAAATATTCTTCTCCATTACTCCTAAGTACACTACAATACAACTAACTACCCCCAGAATCACATCATATAATCCCTGTAGGACCCCAATTCCAAAGAAGTTACAACATTGTTTAAAATGTAAAGAGACACAAGAATGTAATGATTTGTAAATCTCAAACCATATTTTATTCACAGTAGAACAGAAAATGCATAGAAGGTGAAAGTTATACAATAGTACATAGATCACATATCAGAAGGTGAAAGTTATACAATAGAACATAGAAAACATATCAGAAGGTGAAAGTTATACAATAGAATATAGATCACATATCAGAAGGTGAAAGTTACGCAACAGAATATAGAACACATATCAGAAGGTGAAAGTTATACAATAAAACATAGATCACATATCAGAAGGTAAACGTTACGCAGTATAACATAGAAAACAGATCAGAAGGTGAAAGTTACACAATAGAATATAGAACACATATCAGAAGGTGAAAGTTACACCACTAAACATAGATTACATATCATAAGGTGAAAGTGACACAATAGAGTATAGAACACATATTAGAAGGTGAAAGCTACCTGGTAGAACAAAGAACACGTATCAGAAGGTGAAAGTTTGGAGTGTATCTTGTTCTTAAACTTATGTATACTGCTAAGCTCTTTACAAATGTGTGAGCTGACCATGCCATAGGCACTAATGCCATCCCATCCCATCAAAGGTACAGGCACTGATACAAAGGTGGATGGTTTCTCTCCTACTTAAAAAGGACCATTCATGTCCTCATACATGTGCAGTATTACAGTACACAAAGCCAACAGTGCTGATGTGTGCCTTGGTGCTGGAGATATCTGTGCCGTTAGCTTTGGCATGGATATCTCCCCATAGTCAGAAAGGCAGGCATTACAGCTCAGTGTCATCACTATGGCTGACAGTGGAGAGAGATCGGTGCCGGTGCACATACTGGGAAAGCTGACAAGCACGCTGAATTCAGTACAATGTCTGCTTTCTAGTGGTGTATAATACTGCACATCTTTAAGATTATGAAAGGTCTTCCTTAAATCAGCATCTGTGGTTTCCATAAGGGGTTTCAAATGTTGATTTAACTGGAATGCTTTTCCATTTTCCCGCAGTCTATCTTTAATTAGATGTAACCTAGAGAAGACAGTGGCATTTCTGGATTGTGTTGATACATGGCCTCTTCTGTGCATGATACAGATTCAACTTACATTTGTGGATTGCATGGTGAAATGTGTTCACAGGCAATGATTTCTGGAAGTTTTCTTCAGACCATTTATAGGGATAATGTCACTCCTTATTGGAGACTTATACAGCCATATTTGCTCCACTGTAAGGGCTCATGGGAGGAATATGCAAATCTGTCTCCCAAGATATAAATAGGGAGACAGAGCCTCTGTTATGCTGCCCATTATAGAAAGCACCCTGAACATCATGCCCGACTTTCCCAGAAGCCTTTACTGCACAATGTGGGATTTTTACTAAGTCAGTTTCTCAGCTACGGACGGGTGATTTGGTTTGGTTGGACCTCGTCAGCGCAGCGTAGAGAGAACTGACTTGGTAGAAGTGAGAGGCTGAGAGACCAGATTATGGGGATACTTTCACTCCTTATGGAGAGACCACTTATTAGGGGTGTGGAGACTTATACAGCCATAGTCGCTCAGCCTCTCACTTCTACCAAGTCAGTTCTCTCTACGCTATGCTGCAGCCTGTCACAAGGACTCCTTGCAAGGAATTAGGGGTAAACCTACCCAATACCTGCAGTCATGTAATCCCTCTTCTCTGTTTTATTCCTGCTTGTAGCCAATGTTAAAAACTGGAGACACAACCGGTTTGTTCTGAATGGGTTTACTGATGTCTAATTTTCAGAACTTTAATATCCAAAACTTTACATTTCCCATTCTGTGATTTTCTCCCGTCTCCACTATTGGTCTTTCGATGCTTGTTAACATTGAATTTTTTCACATCTGTTCCAGTTGGCATAGCTGGCGGACAAGCACAACGTGCCGATAATTGCTGTACATTTGACACCATTTCGGGATTATTCAAGAATGAAATATTTCATTAGACTCGTGTAAACAATGTAATGTTTTGTTTTGTTTTTACTTTTTTTGGGGAAAAAAAACATTTCTTTAGCCGGTCCAAAAATGGACACGCCGACAGACGTATCCCGCCGAGCTCTCTGACAATGTCAGCCGCTGATCAACGCTACGAGATTGACGCCTCCAATTATTGCGACCACCTTCACAGAGATTTTTCGCTGCATGTAACCTTTTTTTCTGTATAAACTCCACTGCTGTCGACGTCTAATTTGGCTGGAATAAATCTCCACCGCGACTGTCAGAACTTTGCGCTATATCAAATCTTGTATGAGGAAAAGGTCATTTCCTTTGCCTGCACTTTTGTTCCAGTTGTTTTTGTGAACTCTCTTTTTTGTTTCGTAATTGTACCTTTTCTGCTCTTACTTTGTACTGTGTGATCACACCGGCTTGTGCGGAACGGCAGATACATTGTATTGTAGAACTGACATAAAATACACAAGACAAAGAGACTGTAAAGAATACTAGCATGATATCATTTACTGATACTATATGGCAGGTACATTGCAGGGAAGGCAGAGCTCAATAGACAGGGGAGTAGACTGCGGCGAGCGGCGTTATAGGAAGGCGTAACCCATCTACAGGGCACATAAGTATTATTATTGTTTATTTATATAGCACCATTAATTCCATGGTGCGTTACAGTTGGGGGTTACATACAATACACAGAATATACAGGTAGATATAATACTAACAATGACTGACTGGCACAGTGGGGTAGAGGACCCTGCCCGCGAGGGCTCACAATCTATGAGGGAAGTATAAATAGTCTATAGGAGAATATGGAGCATAGGAGCTCAGAGACATAAATACTCACTAAACATATACCTCAGCAACACTAAATACTAACTTGTACATAGAAATATTATACTGCTTCTTGTGAAGAAGGTGCAGTATTATTGTAGTTATATTATTGTGCATAGAGGACAGTATTATAGTAGTTATATTCTTGTACATAGGAGCAGTATTATAGTAGTTATATTCTTGTACATAGGAGAAGTATTATAGTAGTTATATTCTTGTACATAGGAGCAGTATTATAGTAGTTATATTCTTGTACATAGGAGGTAGTATTATAGTAGTTATATTCTTGTACATAGGAGTAGAATTACAGTAGTTATATTCTTGTACATACGAGTAGAATTATAGTAGTTATATTCTTGTACATAGGAGCAGTATTATAGTAGTTATATTCTTGTATATAGGAGTAGTATTATAGTAGTTATATTCTTGTACATAGGAGTAGAATTATAGTAGTTATATTCTTGTACATAGGAGCAGTATTATAGTAGTTATATTCTTGTACATAGGAGGTAGTATTATAGTAGTTATATTCTTGTACATAGGAGCAGTATTATAGTAGTTATATTCTTGTACATAGGAGCAGTACTATAGTAGTTATATTCTTGTACATAGGAGCAGTATCATAGTAGTTATATTCTTGTACATAGGAGAAGTATTATAGTAGTTATATTCTTGTACATAGGAGCAGTATTATAGTAGTTATATTCTTGTACATAGGAGCAGTATTATAGTAGTTATATTCTTGTACATAGGAGCAGTATTATAGTAGTTATATTCTTGTACATAGGAGCAGTATCATAGTAGTTATATTCTTGTACATAGGAGAAGTATTATAGTAGTTATATTCTTGTACATAGGAGCAGTATTATAGTAGTTATATTCTTGTACATAGGAGGTAGTATTATAGTAGTTATATTCTTGTACATAGGAGTAGAATTACAGTAGTTATATTATTGTACATTGGAGCAGTATTATAGTAGTTATATTCTTGAACATAGGAGTAGAATTATAGTAGTTATATTCTTGTACATAGGAGCAGTACTATAATAGTTATATTCTTGTACATAGGAGCAGTATTATAGTAGTTATATTCTTGTACATAGGAGCAGTAGTATAGTAGTTATATTCTTGTACATAGGAGTAGTATTATAGTAGTTATATTCTTGTACATAGGAGCAGTATTATAGTAGTTATATTCTTGTACATAGGAGGTAGTATTATAGTAGTTATATTCTTGTACATAGGAGTAGAATTACAGTAGTTATATTCTTGTACATAGGAGTAGAATTATAGTAGTTATATTCTTGTACATAGGAGCAGTATTATAGTAGTTATATTCTTGTATATAGGAGTAGTATTATAGTAGTTATATTCTTGTACATAGGAGTAGAATTATAGTAGTTATATTCTTGTACATAGGAGCAGTATTATAGTAGTTATATTCTTGTACATAGGAGGTAGTATTATAGTAGTTATATTCTTGTACATAGGAGCAGTATTATAGTAGTTATATTCTTGTACATAGGAGGTAGTATTATAGTAGTTATATTCTTGTACATAGGAGCAGTATTATAGTAGTTATATTCTTGTACATAGGAGCAGTATCATAGTAGTTATATTCTTGTACATAGGAGAAGTATTATAGTAGTTATATTCTTGTACATAGGAGCAGTATTATAGTAGTTATATTCTTGTACATAGGGCAGTATTATAGTAGTTATATTCTTGTACATAGGAGCAGTATTATAGTAGTTATATTCTTGTACATAGGAGGTAGTATTATAGTAGTTATATTCTTGTACATAGGAGTAGAATTACAGTAGTTATATTATTGTACATTGGAGCAGTATTATAGTAGTTATATTCTTGAACATAGGAGTAGAATTATAGTAGTTATATTCTTGTACATAGGAGCAGTACTATAATAGTTATATTCTTGTACATAGGAGGTAGTATTATAGTAGTTATATTCTTGTACATAGGAGCAGTATTATAGTAGTTATATTCTTGTACATAGGAGGTAGTATTATAGTAGTTATATTCTTGTACATAGGAGCAGTATTATAGTAGTTATATTCTTGTACATAGGAGCAGTATCATAGTAGTTATATTCTTGTACATAGGAGAAGTATTATAGTAGTTATATTCTTGTACATAGGAGCAGTATTATAGTAGTTATATTCTTGTACATAGGAGGTAGTATTATAGTAGTTATATTCTTGTACATAGGAGTAGAATTACAGTAGTTATATTATTGTCCATTGGAGCAGTATTATAGTAGTTATATTCTTGAACATAGGAGTAGAATTATAGTAGTTATATTCTTGTACATAGGAGCAGTACTATAATAGTTATATTCTTGTACATAGGAGCAGTATTATAGTAGTTATATTCTTGTACATAGGAGCAGTACTATAGTAGTTATATTCTTGTACATAGGAGTAGAATTACAGTAGTTATATTCTTGTACATAGGAGCAGTATTATAGTAGTTATATTCTTGTACATAGGAGTAGAATTACAGTAGTTATATTCTTGTACATAGGAGTAGAATTATAGTAGTTATATTCTTGTACATAGGAGCAGTATTATAGTAGTTATATTCTTGTATATAGGAGTAGTATTATAGTAGTTATATTCTTGTACATAGGAGTAGAATTATAGTAGTTATTTTCTTGTACATAGGAGCAGTATTATAGTAGTTATATTCTTGTACATAGGAGGTAGTATTATAGTAGTTATATTCTTGTACATAGGAGCAGTATTATAGTAGTTATATTCTTGTACATAGGAGCAGTACTATAGTAGTTATATTCTTGTACATAGGAGCAGTATTATAGTAGTTATATTCTTGTACATAGGAGGTAGTATTATAATAGTTATATTCTTGTACATAGGAGCAGTATTATAGTAGTTATATTCTTGTACATAGGAGGTAGTATTATAGTAGTTATATTCTTGTACATAGGAGCAGTATTATAGTAGTTATATTCTTGTACATAGGAGCAGTATCATAGTAGTTATATTCTTGTACATAGGAGAAGTATTATAGTAGTTATATTCTTGTACATAGGAGAAGTATTATAGTAGTTATATTCTTGTACATAGGAGCAGTATTATAGTAGTTATATTCTTAGATAAGAAAAATAAGCATATAGCTCACCACCTCCAGTTAGCTTGATAAGTCCTTATAATTCCTGGGTGCACGATCCTGGCCTCTGACTAAGGCACTTTGTAGTTGAAGCATATAGAAAAGGATAGTAGGATCCGCTCAACCAGGTAAGTTAAAAAATAACTTTTAATCCGACATGGTTAAAAAACACACAAAAGAAAATAGATGTGAAATGACAAAAAAGAAGAAAAATGGTGATTAAAACCACATTCTGATAGCTCTAGCTGACGCGTTTCAAGACACAAGGTCTCTTACTCATAGCTTTGCTTCTAGATACTGAGGTTGACACTTCCGTTTAAATGCTGAATAACTGGTATACCACACCTATTAACCACATGTTCTTAATTATATCTGTCAACAAAGGGAAAAACAGCACATTTCTATAATATGTAACAATTCACACTCCTATGATTACATTACAATGACGATAACAATCACAAACCCATTAGACTTAGGATACAAAAAGCTATCTTGCTTATAATCAAAAAACAACAAATAGTTGTTTTTTAACCATGTCGGATTAAAAGTTATTTTTTAACTTACCTGGTTGAGCGGATCCTACTATCCTTTTCTATAGTTATATTCTTGTACATAGGAGCAGTATTATAGTAGTTATATTCTTGTACATAGGAGCAGTATTATAGTAGTTATATTCTTGTACATAGGAGCAGTATCATAGTAGTTATATTCTTGTACATAGGAGTAGAATTACAGTAGTTATATTATTGTACATTGGAGCAGTATTATAGTAGTTATATTCTTGAACATAGGAGTAGAATTATAGTAGTTATATTCTTGTACATAGGAGCAGTACTATAATAGTTATATTCTTGTACATAGGAGCAGTATTATAGTAGTTATATTCTTGTACATAGGAGCAGTACTATAGTAGTTATATTCTTGTACATAGGAGCAGTATTATAGTAGTTATATTCTTGTACATAGGAGGTAGTATTATAGTAGTTATATTCTTGTACATAGGAGCAGTATTATAGTAGTTATATTCTTGTACATAGGAGTAGTTTTATAATAGTTATATTCTTGTACATAGGGGCAGTATTATAGTAGTTATATTCTTGTACATAGGAGCAGTATTATAGTAGTTATATTCTTGTACATAGGAGCAGTATTATAGTAGTTATATTCTTGTACATAGGAGCAGTATTATAGTAGTTATATTCTTGTACATAGGAGCAGTATTATAGTAGTTATGTTCTTGTACATAGCAGTATTATAATAGTGATATTCTTGAACATAGGGGCAGTATTATAGTAGTTATATTCTTGTACATAGGAGTAGAATTATAGTAGTTATATTCTTGTACATAGGAGCAGTATTATAGAAGTTATATTCTTGTACACAGGAGCAGTACTATATTAGTTATATTCGTGTATATGGGGCAGTAAAACAGTAGTTATTTTTTAAGGAGCGCCTGTGGAGATCATGTTCTATGGGTGCCTATAATATGCCCATGTAATGTATTTTCATAGTTTCCTACCTGGCTTTGTATAGTTGAAGCTGTCTGAGATCAAGCTAGGCACAAATTATACTAAAACCCTTTCATCCACTACATATTCTAAATCTTCCTACAAGCAGAAGCAGCATATTCGCGCTGCCATAACAGTAAATTATCGGACAAGCGCCATATATTAACAGTCATAGAGAAGAAAAGCAAAGTTAACATAATTTATCCCCTGTAAAAACAACAAAAGCCACCAATAGTAAATTAATAAGGATCTTGTATTATTCACGGCTTTATGGCGGTGCAGGATATATGATCCGGCCGGTTGCTGTATGTCTCCCTCATACATTCCTTTGCCATAAATATGTCTTGATATTACAATATCCATAGTTGTGTCAGCAGCAATACGATGTATGGATTTATGCCTTCAGTATAAATATCTCAATCATTCCTATGATCTGTAAGCTGTCCACCTCTGTACAAACAGCTGATTCCCAGAATTAATAGGGTGTTAGCGGCGAGTGGTTAATACACAAAGCCCTAATGCTATATGGAGTGATTTGTAGAAGTACAATGTGAATAGTAGAAACATGTGTAACAGTCCAAGTTGTCCAATGTATCATCCTGAAATACTCTGTGCCACTATAGAACCTTGCCCTCTTCATTAGGTAATTCTCAGTATGTGACCTCTCACAAGACAGTCCTCTTCTGAAATACTCTGTGCCACTGGAAGATCCTGCTCATTTGGCTATTTTACTTCCCACAAGATAAGCACTCTCTTCTCTTAAAATACAGTACTCTTCCGGAGAGTCCTGCTCCTCAGGGGTGTGGCTATCCTGCTTTTCAGGGGCGTGTCTATCCTGTTCCTCAGAGGCATACACAGGTAATAGTTACAGGCAGATCCTACTGCCTGAAGGGACCCCAATGTTACTCTGCTACAAAATAGGACATGGGATTAACACACTTTTGGGTATTAGAGTAACTATGCAGGACCCCTGGATGTAGCATGAAATACCCCACTTCCATGGTTGTGGAGGGTGCTCTATTCCCCATTCAATGCTATGGGGCTGCAAGGACCACAATCTGCAGCAGTGCCACAGTGCCATAGAAGTGAATAGAGTTTTTATGTGCATCAATGACTAGGAGGATTTTCTGAGGGCTCCCAGCAGAGGAGTAAGCAATAGGGGTGTGTTCATAACGACACAATCCCTTTAAGATCTTCTGGTTCCCCACATCAGATGACATTGCTCTCTTCTACAAGCTCTGCATATGGCTTCCTCACCTTGCCTTACTAGATTTTCTTCCCTACAGGCTTTAGGCTAGTAGCAAGCTGAACACTTTCTCCAACTAGCCATCTCTCTGTCTTCCCAAGGTGTCTCCTTCCCTTCAAGGCATAGACTCTGGCCCTTAAGGGGGTTGTCCAGGATATCTTTTTTTTTTTTTAAATATTTGGCCGAGGAAGGTGAAAAAAATTACAAAAAATACAAAAAAAACATACTCACCTGTCCCTAATGCTCCAGTGTCTTCCAGCACAGTCTGATCCTGCTGTTCCAGTGTTTTCTTCTGGCGGAGTCCCTGTTGCACATGACTGCTGAGGACAATCATCAGCCTAAGGAAAGGGACCTAGCAGGTCACAGTGCAGCGGGGACATCCACTGCAAGAAAACATTGGAACCGCAGAGGGGACTCCGGAGCACCAGGGACAGGTGAGTATGTCTTTTTGTAATATAAAAAAGGGTTATGCCAAACAACCTCTTTAAAGGGGTTGTCCCATCACAAGGATCCTATCTATACTGCTTGTTAATGTGGATGTAAGACTTTTCCTAAATACATTGCTTCAGCAAAACTGCTTTGTTTGTCCACTATCTTACTTTATTCAATTCATTGTTGACACAGCCCTGACTTATCTGGTCAAAAGTCAAGTGATGTATCTGCTGCTCTCAGGGGGAAAGGGAGGAGGGGCTAAGTGCACGGGAGCGAGCCTGTGTTTCTAGCTATTCCTGTGTCTACACCACATGACCTAGCTCCCTGTTAGCAGATAGGGGAGAGCAGCTGCTTTCATTTCTTCTGTTCTCCCAGTTAGAATCAGGCCAGCTAATTCAATTGTGTTCATTATGGCAGAGACAGGCAGTCTCTGTATGTAACACAGAATGGAGTTGCTGCTGCCTGTACTTCATAGTCCAATATGGGTGGGCGGAGCTACACACACATTTGGGGCGGAGCTAAACGGCAGGTTGCATGTGAAACCCCGCCCACCAAATGATGCAAGAAACCAGGAAGCAAGAAGATTTTACAGCAGTAAAGACTGGTAAGTATGCGACGTGGGAATACCCCTTGAAATACTGAGCCAGTTTCCTCTTTGGATAGCTTGGGCAATGCCTGATGTCAGTAGGTCACCCCACAGGAATATAGCAAACATCTCCCCCAATGCAACTCACGTGCACAACTTTTTTCTGTAAAGTCATCGTTCCGGCGCAATAACTCCACTGACCCTCACTCCCAGGTGGGGTTTTATCTCTTCCCTTTGTAACTAACCAGTTGTTCAAGGTGCGTGTTACATGTTTGTATTCATTGGGTGCGGATTCTCAGAAATATTACAATTGATGTGATACTTTACATCAGTATAAATATCCTCCTTCTCCGGGTCCTCAGCACAAGGTCCTTCATTGTATCCTCAGACTTATACTCCGCTTTCATGTAACCTATACTTCTATCGACTTAGGGAAATAACAGCACATATTCAAATGAAATACAAAAATCCCCGCACTAAATACGATAGATGAATAATAGAAAAACATCAATGAGAAATAGAAGAAACTTATTCAAAGAAGGAAAAAAAAATTCCTGGCTGAAAACAATTCAAAATATAACCGGCGTGAGATATAGAAAAATCAACATAACATCGGATTAGAGCAACGTATTATACATAAGGAATTCATCAACCAGATATAGTATGTGTGTTATATGTATGTACTAGATGGACACATGCTCTTCTTTGAGTTGAGAAATCTAATTTTGCCTCCAAGGTTCCTCGGTACCTTGACATCAGTGTTCTTCATAAACATCTTGAACATTTAACTCTTTCAGAAAAAAACATGATCGACATGACAGAGAGGTGTACAGTCATTATAATACACGACCCTAGACACATAACATCTGGTGTGAGATTCTGCGTTACGTTACTGCTCCATAATGGATGGAACATTGCTGTAGCAACTTTGCCTGTTGGTCCTCTGTGCCATCCTCTGCTCGCACGGCCACCATCTGTAAACACCCAACATCTGCTGTACTAGTACGGTGGATGTTGGGAAAGGGTTAAATACCTTTCTAGCCCACTACCTAATGTTTGCTATTTGCCTTGACCAGGATACCCCTATGTCATAAAGGGGTGAAACTACAACACTGCATGGAGTCTGAGAACCGGAGGCAGCTGCAGGAGCCAACGGGTCCCGTGAGGGGCTCCGGGCCCGGGGCCGACGTGATGGGGAGGACACTGAGGAGGCCGGGACTGCCTTGTGGGGCAAGGAGCAGCAGGCGGAGGGGAGTCAGGCAAGGCTGCCAGCAGGGTATCATGCAGCCAAGCCGTCCGGTGCAGAGCCAAGAGGCACCAAGGAGGGTCATGCCAGAAAAAATCCCAGGTGAGGAGTGACAAAGAGGAGAGAGAAAAGAAGTTAAATAACCCCTAAACCATAAATAAAACGCCCACTGGCCTGCAAGTAACCCTAAATAGACCCCGGTTAACCAGAGGACATTAACCATTAAAATGCTGCAGCACTTTGCACATCATGACACGGAAATCCCTGTCATGTCGGGCCTCTGCTGAATTGTTAAGCTCCGGCCCTAACTTTCTGTTCATGCTGGTTCGAAACTGTTACTGTCTGTAGTTACATTTCTGACCTTTGGATTTTCCTGAGACTACCCTCTTGGATTTTGATTCTATATTGCGCTGCTAGACCCCTTGACTAGCTGACCTCCCAATTATTGTTGTTGCTTGCTTTGTCTGTGTTCTGTGTTATCACCAATATTGTAAGAAGGGACTGCCGCCCAGTTGTCCTCTGCCTCCTAGTAAGTAGGGACAGAGTACAGGTTCAGCTTAGGAACCACTGTCTTGTTATTCCCTTCCTTCCAGGTTTCACCAGCAGCTACTGGGGAATTGCTCTTCTAGCAATTCCCTTACAGGTAGATACCTATAGATGGCACTAGTTTTCTTCAATTATTTTTTCCCAGGGAGCATTGCCTATATCAGGAAGGAAATTCAAAGGAATTTCACTCAGCCAAGCCAGACTCTGTTCTATACTGAAGTAGAGCAAATATCCCTGTAATAACAGTCTACAAATGAGTCTCTCTGGTTTAGCTATCCATAGTTATGTCTCAAGGCTCTTTAATGGGTAGGACACTGACTTATAGGAAAGGGACTTGTAGGGAAGTTGAGTATTGGTGTTTGTTATGCTTCAGTGTCAACCCTGGGCCACTTATAATATTATGGTATCTGAAAAGATATAAAAGTGGTTCGTTGGTGGTGAGCAAACAACGTTTTGGGTTCAAGTTGAACCCAAAACTTTTTGAAAATTCAAGACAAATCCAGTTTGATCTGAACCAGATAGCTCATCTGTAGTAGCCACACTTGCTTGGATATTCTCCATTACAGTGAATTATATATCCATAAGATAAGACCAGGCGGAATGTGGTACAACAACAAAAGGGAAACCTCCTCCCACGGCTGTTAACCCCAACATACAATAAAAACTCTGACACGCACTTGGATGGTTAAATAGTGGGGGTCGGCCACAGCTTTATTAAACTATAAACATATCGGCAGGCCCTGCTATCCCCCTCCCCTTTACTCTTGGACCAAGCGCGTCACCAGAATGCCCCGCCACCGCCTGCGGTGTGCATGTGTATGATGTTCAACGGGTGACGCGCTCCATCTTCTACCACCGATGACCAGAAGGGGAAGGGAGGGGAAAGGCGCAAGGTCCCGCCAACATGCAAGCTGTGACACCTGAAAAAATAAACCAGAATAAATAACAAGGCAAAGAAAAACGAAACCAATAAATAATAAACAACCGTAATAATACACAGAGAACCAACAACAGTGGGGAGGGCGGGAGGGAAACACGTCCTGCTCCGACGCTGGCGGGGATCCGAAAGGAAGTCCCCGCCCAGCGCCGGAAGTTACATAGGGCTCGAAACCCCGCCTCCTCCGAAAACCCCGCCCCGGACAGCAACAGCCGCCGGGAGGGGAAAAGGGAGGGGGAGCCACACGCCCGGTCAAGACCCGGACAGCTTAGGCAGCCGTCCGGGTCACAGACCAGGCGGAATGTGGTACAACAACAAAAGGGAAACCTCCTCCCACGGCTGTTAACCCCAACATACAATAAAAACTCTGACACGCACTTGGATGGTTAAATAGTGGGGGTCGGCCACAGCTTTATTAAACTATAAACATATCGGCAGGCCCTGCTATCCCCCTCCCCTTTACTCTTGGACCAAGCGCGTCACCAGAATGCCCCGCCACCGCCTGCGGTGTGCATGTGTATGATGTTCAACGGGTGACGCGCTCCATCTTCTACCACCGATGACCAGAAGGGGAAGGGAGGGGAAAGGCGCAAGGTCCCGCCACCGGACCCCGACGTAAACCTACAAAGGGGTCCGACCCCCCTCCAAGAGCATGAAGAGCGCACGCTCAATGCCATCCTGAAGCCCAGACAAGAAAATGTCTAGGCCGATGTCAGACAGATGGACACCATCCCTCCGGAGCAGCGCCCTGTTATCACCCTCAAGCTGCCTGTGCCGAACCACGACTCCCGATCGGGAGCGCACGTGGCGCGAAACACGCAAATTGAGCAGGCGCCTTGCACGCTCCAAAGCTGCTGGGTCTCGAGCATCACGCCATCTGGCCCGGGGAACAATTTCGGACCATACAATAACAACATCCTGAAAAAAGGCAGGAAAGCGGTCAATATCAGATCTAATCAACGAAATCAATTCGGACAAGCGTATCACGCCCAAATCGTTGCCCCCGGCATGAAACACCAGCACCACTGGGGCCTGGGAGGTCCTTCCAATTTCGACAACTTGAGGCAACATTTCCGACCAACTCATCCCTCTGACTTCATGCCAGCGCAGCTCCGCCTCTTGAAAACCAAGCTGCAAACCTCCAGGCCGGATGGCAGCGCGCCGCGCCGCCCAATAGATGTACGAGTGGCCTAGAATCCAAACCACCGGATATGGACCTAAAATAGAGAACAAAGTTAATGACCCCTTTTTTTTTTTTTTTTTTTTTTTTTTTTATAAGTTATCAAAGAAAAAGAAACACCACAAACCGCAAAAAGGTAAAAAACAAAGCTAAGCCGTGAGGAGACCCGGGCGTACGTAACGCCGATAACAATTAGACCGCCAGCGGCCAATACGCTTAATTTCCTCCTCAGTGAGGCCCGCCGCATCGGCCGCGGTAGCTGCCCCGATGCGAAAAGAGTGGGTGCCAAAATCCTCAGACGGAACCCCTAACGCGGAAAGACAGCGCTTAAACAACGATTCGAACTGGAACCTCGTAAAAAATGAGCCATCAGCATGAACTAAGAACTGGCTAGACAAGGGGCGAACCGCAACAAAACAACGCACTCTATCAACGGGGCATAAGGGGCCGTCTAAACGCGAAATAGTCAACCAAGTACCTTGCCCGTAGGGATCCGTCTTAGACCGTTTAACCCGAACACGAATGGAATCCGGCAACACCACCACATCGTCTGCAGCCAACCCACCCGCTGCGCGCCGAGACGGAGCGACTAATTCACCCACACGCAAGGCACCGAAAAAGGCTAAAACAAAAGCGCAACTCAACAACAACGCCTCAAACGGAGACGAACAAACCGACTCAGATATCCCGACCAGGCGACGCAACAGGAAAAACGAAATCGGTCGACGTTTATCAACCGGGCGGGCCGCCTTCTTCCAACCACGCAAAATCAACTGAAAAGCAAACTCTTTCGTCACATCCGGAAAACCCAACAACTTAAGCCCAAAGGCTACACCCGACAACCGTCTGGCCGCGGTAGCGGCCGACACAGCATCTGACCTCAAACGAGCCAAGTAAGCAAACGTTAAGTCCCTACAGCAGTCAGGATCTAACAATCTCTCCGGGGAACCAAAGGACAGCCACTCATTCCACGCCTTACCATGCGCTGACCACGTCGCCGGCGTAACAGAATCGTGTAATAACGGGCTCAAGACCGCAGAACCAGGTCCCACAGCAAAGGAGGGCACGGGCAGCCCACCAAATCCGCTCTCGGGTGCAGGTCTCTGAAGCGCTCCCACTGAAAACGAGAAAGAGAATCAGCAACAGTATTATCAACACCCGGGACATGGCGAGCCCTGAAAACCAAATTAAACTGTAAACATTTCAAGACTAAACGAGGAAGCAAAGCTAAAACAGGTAAAGAGCTGGAAGAGAGGCTATTAATCACAGATACCACACTCTCATTGTCACACCAAAACAAAACCCGCTGGTTCGCCATGTCCGCGCCCCATAACTCCAAAGCCACAACAATAGGAAACAGCTCCAACAAAGTGAGATTACGGGTAAAACCCTCGGACAACCAGCTTTGAGGCCATGGAGCAGCGGACCAGCGAGAACCAAAAACGGCTCCATAACCAGACGAACCCGCAGCATCAGTGAAAAGCTGAAAGTCGGAATTGCACAACTCCTTCTCGGGGAAACAAGAAACGCCAGTATAATCTAAGAGAAAGGACTTCCAAACCTTCAAGTCCTCCCGCAGGACGCTCGTTATCCGCGCATAATGATGCGGCATGCGGACTCCAGCCGTGGCCAAAGACAGGCGGCGAGAAAAAACACGCCCCATAGGAAAAATCCTACACGCAAAGGCCAGCTGCCCCAGCAACGACTGCAAACGGGACAGCTGGACCTTACGAGCCGACAGGCAAAAATCCACATCCGCACGGAGGCGAGACAACTTGTCCTGCGGGAGCTGAAGGATCATACGGTCTGAGTCAATGAGTATCCCCAAGAAGGAGAGTGACGACACCGGACCCTCAGTCTTGTCAAGCGCGAGGGGAACACCAAAATAACCTGTGAAAAAACGAAACGTATTAAGCAAGTATTCACACAGACGAGAAGAAGCAGGACCAACAAAAAGAAAGTCGTCCAAATAGTGAATTACCGATTGAGACCCCGTCTCCTGCCGAACCACCCACTCTAAAAATGTGCTAAACAACTCAAAATACCGGCAAGAGATGGAGCACCCCATCGGTAAACACATATCATAGTAAAAAGAACCCCCGAACTGACAACCCAAAAGATGATAACAATCGGGATGTACCGGCAACAGGCGAAACGCAGATTCGATATCCGATTTCGCCATGAGGGCACCCCTGCCAGCATTGACCACCAAAGAGACCGTTTTATCAAAAGAAACATAGGACACCACCGTCTCCTCCTTCGGGATACCATCATTCACGGATTCACCCGGAGGAAAGGACAAGTGATGTATCAATCTGTATTTGCCGGCCTCCTTCTTCGGGACCAAACCCAGCGGGGACACCCTGAAATTTGGAAAAGGGGGTTGCGCAAATGGGCCGGCTAAACGGCCCAACTCCACTTCTTTATCAATTTTGGCCTGAGCCACAACTAAATCTTTCTGAACAGACCGTAGATTATCAGTAAACATAACAGAACAACTAGGAACGTGAGGTATATAGAAACCGAACATAAAACCATTAAACAGTAGGTCTGCTTCCTGTCTCTTGGGGTACCTGTCGAGCCAGGGGCGCATCCTTACTGCGCTCACCGGCGTCCTCGGGTTTACCCGCACCAGATTTGGCGGCTCTGCCGCGCTTGGCGCAACGCAGAGCGGAATGTGCTCCTCCGCAAATCGAACATTCATGCTTGAAACGGCATGAGGTGAAGAAACGACAGTGTCCTTCATTAAACATCCAGCAGGCACCTGGCCTGCGAACGGCCGCGGAGGGAGAAGCTGCTCCCCCAGCGGCCGCGGATGGAAAGGGAGAAGAAACCGGCTTCGGCGAGAGCATCAACTGAATCCAAATGTCGGTAGCCTTAGAGGCCCAACCAACTTCCGGCTGAAGCGCCAACCTACGCCGGAACTCCTCGTCGTATCTCCACCATGCCGTTCCACCATAGAGCTTGTGAGCAGTAAAGATAGTTTCCAAATACACGAAAAGATCAGCCGCCAAAGATGGTGCTGACTGACACAATATACAAGCATAAATAGCAAAAGCTTGTAACCAATTAGAAAATGTCTTAGCAACTTTGGGCTTCTTATCTTCACCCCGACCAAACCCTCTCTCCTTATCTACCGTCATCTGATCGGGGGACAACAAGAGCCAGATATCAATATACTCATTAGCCGTGATCTTGTGGCGAAGCTCAGCTGGGACATGGGTACCCAACGGAGCCACCGCGCAAAAATAAGAATCACGGAACCTCAAACCGGAAGGAGGGGGAACCGGCTCAGGCTGTGCACTAGTTGCCCCTGGAGAAGCAAGTGACTGCCCCCTACCTTCCAACTGACTAACCATTGCTTTTAACACATCCAATACATCACCACCAGCCGGTGGTGTTTGCGAAGACCAAGCCTGCGAACAGGACAACTCACCAGCCGGAATCACTGGGATCTGCGACGAAGCGACCAGGGGTGGAGGCAACGGAGCCACAACAGGAGGAGGTTCAGGAACCACAACAGCAGGCACGACTGGAACGCCCTGGGCGGAACCGTATTCTCTCCTCCCACTCCGCCTCCTGGAACTCCTGCTATAATGCGAACGCCGGGACCTACGGGAATCACGTGAGGAGGAGGACGAACGAGACTCCGACCGACGCCGGCTATAGCGAGACCCACGATGCCTCCGGCGACTTCGCGACCTAGAACGACTACGATACCGCCGAGACCGCCCAGAACGCATCGACACATCATCCTCCGGCCCAAAACTCCTGTAGGAGCGGGCCCCAGACCCCGGCGCATGACTAGACAGGGAACGGGAGTGACCAGGCGGCAAAACATGAGGAGTTCCAGGCACATACTCTATATCAAAGAACTCCTCTTCGCTCTCCTGAAATAACACTGGGGAGGCTGCGGCCGGCAACGGAGCCAACGCAGACACAAGATCCAAAGCGCCAGCCGCCGTATCCTGGGCTGGTGCAGCACTGTCAACCCCCGCAGGGGTGGTAGATGCCCTCCCAAACCACCGCGCCAATCTACCCGGCGGCGGTGGGGGTGCCTCAGGAGGAACCGCAGCCGCAGCTGCACTAGGCCCCACAGGGGGCGCTACAACTAAAGCCTCTTGGGAGGCTTCCCTAGGGGGAGCACTCCTTAAAACATGCTGGGAGGAGGGCGGGGGGCCCATCGCCGGCCTAACCGAAGGGGCACTGCCACTGGAGACCGGTGGGGGGGATAGGGGAGGAGGGGGGGCGCCCCCCCCCCGCACTGGCTGCCATAACGGAGACCGGGGGGCGGCGCCCGCGAGCCCGGGTGCCCGCACCCCCAGACAGGGAAGCTGCGCGCCGCCCGGTGCGCGCAGGAGCCCGGGCGGCACGCGATACTGAGCGGGCGACCCCCCGCGCCGGAGCCCTGCTCCGGCTAGAGGGGGCCGCATCAGGGGACAGCCGCACAGGAGGCCTCGCCGTCCTGCTAGGCCGGGTAGAGGCCTCACGCTGCGGCATCGGTGGAGCGGGAGGCAGGCTGGAGCCGCCGCTCGCAGTGAGCAGCGTCTCCAACCACGCCGTCCCCTCGTCCCTTACCCTCTGTTGCAGCAGCTCCATGAGCTGCTGTTGACGAGCCGTCGGGTCCATCGGCGCTGCAGGAAAACACGTCCTGCTCCGACGCTGGCGGGGATCCGAAAGGAAGTCCCCGCCCAGCGCCGGAAGTTACATAGGGCTCGAAACCCCGCCTCCTCCGAAAACCCCGCCCCGGACAGCAACAGCCGCCGGGAGGGGAAAAGAGAGGAGGGAGGGGGAGCCACACGCCCGGTCAAGACCCGGACAGCTTAGGCAGCCGTCCGGGTCACAATACTAGGATACCGATGAGTTGAAATCGGGACATACCTCCGGCCGACCGGGACCGCGGGACAGGACACCGAATTCGTGAATATCCCGTGGAAATCGGGATGGGATTAGCTCAGGTATTATTGTCGCTTCAGACAAATATGGTGCAACTGGTCAATATACATATACATAACATACAGTATACACAATACACAGCAGTATTAACGCGCAAATGGATTTCTAGGAACGCTGAGAGCCGTATACCTGTATACTAACTGTCATTATATACACTCACTTCAGGATACAAGAAATTAACGCCATTCATCCCAAAACCTAAAGTACTAAATGTAATATAGACACAGCCAATACTCCCGACTTCAGCAGCCAGAAGGTAAATCCCTCCAGCAAGGAACCCAGCTTTCCTGCTACGAGCTTTCTCAGCTGCTTTGAAAACATCTATACAGGAACCTGGAAGAAATGTATACTCATTCTACCACTTTTCCCCTTGTCCTGTCACATGAGATAGATATATATATATATATATATATATATATATTGTCAGGGTCTGGGGCCGCTAGGTGGGGTGGCATAGACACAAAAGTCCAGTTTCTTTAGTCCAAAACAAAGGTAGAGTTTATTTTCACTCAAAAAGGTAGTGCAAAAGGTAGTGCAGCAACAAAAGGAAACAATACAAAAATAAATCCCTGCCCGGCTAGGCTCTAACTAAACATAGAATAGGTTAGCTCACCTAGAATCACAGAAATCCAAAAAGTCAGTAGAATCATTCAGGACACAACTCCAAAAATATAACCTCTCTGTCAGCTCTCCAGCCAAGCTCTGCCAAAGTGTTGCTGCTAGAGCTGACTTCTTAAGCCTTCTTGACGAGGAGACTCTCAACTGCTGACTCGCTGCCAGAACATCCCCAAAGTGTGGACTGGAAGGGGGTGGAATGACAGGTCCAACTACCAACCTACCTGCCATTCCTAAAAATCCAGCCCAATGCTGAGCATTTACCAAAATGCTCAGCAGACGAAAGTTGTCTGCTGAGAACAAACCTTCCTTCTGGAGTTTTCTAATCTCACCCACCTTAGTAGCCTGTGTGAGATGTACACCCCCTTCAATACCTGACCAGCCATCGGCTTACAATATACAGTATATAAGCAATTTTTTTTGTTTCTATACTCCTTCAATAGCCGTTTCCTGTCGCTTTCGGTTCCTGTTTTACATCCTCTCTATAGGTGATCTATAAAACAAACTGCAAACACCAAAGTGAAAGGAGATTTTGATAAACATTTGGAGAAAAAAATACAGATTGATTTCGGCTTAAATTCCACATTGAAAACAGGAGGATTAACTCAGTAAGGATGGACCAATATAGACAGATTAATATCCGCAAAGACATTGTCAGAACTTGTCATACATCATTGTTATCCATATAATATCTGCCATGGGTTCTTATGCAGGCCCAGGGGCGTAACTACCGGGGTAGCAGCTGCTACAGGGCCCGGGACATTAGGGGGCCCGGCGACAGCCGCTAGCGCTGCGTTTTTTAGGTTTTTTTCTTAATAGGCCGTTACCTAGGCCGGTAACAGGCCCTATTTACTTACCGATCCTGGCAGGGGCCTGGATCGGTAAGTGACACCGTGGGCCCCACAAACACTATTATTATACTCGATTTTAATGATTAGAGGAAGAGGTAAGGGCTCGTTCACACGTGAACAAAGGGGCGAATTTTGACAGCGCATTTAGCTTCAAAATCCGCCCCTTTACAATGGTGGTCTATGCAGACCGTCGAGCTTCTTTTTTCCGCTAGCAGCAGGCTGCTGTTAGCGGAGAAAAGAAGCAACATGTCCTATCTTCAGGCGGAAACCGCGGCGCGCTGGACCACGGTTTCCGCCTAGCGGCTTTCCCCTCCTATGTCGGCTCATCAGGCTGGTTTTGACCAGAGAGAGACACGGCTCACCGCGGCTCTCTCTGTGTCCAAACCCGCGTGGGACTGCCAATGTGTGAACTAACCCTAAGCGAACATAAAAAACAGTGTTACTTACCTCTCCGGGCTCCAGGCAGGCTTCGGGCCTACTTCTGTAACGTCCCTGACGTCACATGACTGGGCCCTGCATCCCAGGTCATGTGAAGTTCCAGACATCATTGAAGATGGCCGCCATAAGCAAGGAGTGCAGCGGAGCCAGGGTGAAGTATGAGGGTGAGTTTTTTATGTTGGTATTCTCCCTCAGTCTCTGAAAAGACCCCAGAGTATAATAATTGTTCATGGGTGTCCACAATGGAGCATAATACTGTGTGCAGGGGCCACTAAGGGACATAATACTGTGTGCAGGCACCACTAAGGGACATAATACTGTGTGCAGGGGCCACTATGGGGGATAATACTGTGTGCAGGGGCCACTATGGGACATAATACTGTGTGCAGGGGCCACTATGGGGGATAATACTGTGTGCAGGGGCCACTATGGGACATAATACTGTATGCAGGGGCCACTATGGGGCATAATACTGTGTGGAGGGGCCACTATGGGACATAATACTGTGTGCAGGGCCACTATGGGGGATAATACTGTGTACAGGGGACACTAAGGGACATAATACTGTGTGCAGGGGCAACTATGGGGGATAATACTGTGTGCAGGGACCACTATTGGGGATAATACTGTGTGCAGGGACCACTATTGGGGATAATACTGTGTGCAGGGGCCACTATGGGGCATAATACTGTGTGCAGGAGCCACTATGGGGGATAATACTTTGCACAGGGGCCGCTATGGGGCATAATACAGCGCACAGGAACGCAACAGGGGGAGGGCATTGGGGGAGGGCCATGTCTAAGGTTTCCCTTTCCTTTACAGCAATTTTTACAAAGATGACATATTCTTGATTTTTTTGCCTTTCTACATTATACTGCAGATCAGGGTCCTGTGGCATCTCATATAGTTCCCTACCCATGGTGGTCATCTGAGGGGCCAGAAGTGGAGCTGCATCATGGCGGCTCCCATAGTTGCTCTTTGAGCTTTGGGAAGGCAGGAGCAATAATAAACCATCCCTGCCTTCCCAATGGGAAATTCGGCTGTTGCAACAGCCCACATCCTGATCCTACAACTGCAGGATTTTATACAGCTCCTTAACTTTGCAAGAACCTATCTATTAGGACATAGACATAGAATAAACCTCCTTGCAGGGTTAAGTATGGACGGCCTGGATGTTGTTCGGGAGTGTTTAGAATGAATAAGCACAACAGAAATAAAAACAAAGAGGCAAATCAGAGACAATCCGCCTTTTTAGAAGTCACTAGAAGAAGATTCCTTTGTTTAGAAGAGGAATGTTCTAGAAACATCAGCCATACAACTTTAAAAAAAAAACCTAGCAATAGAAAATCTTGTAGGATCCAGTTAGATAACAGCTATTGCGACACAATTGGTTGTGTTTTGTATGGCGGTGAGACCCAGACAAGTGCAGCAAGTTTATATAATATACGGCTACATTGTCTCTTGTCTAGCTTGTGAACTGAGCTGACCAGCCTTACGTCAGACGATAAATTCAATGTATAAAACTCTGATGTATTTCTAACTTCTGTTCTGATTGAATTTAGAATATATTGTATTACAATGTTTACAGCGCTAATCTGCAATGTGACCGCTTCATACTAAGGATTGGTGAGGATCCAAGAATTTGGACAACCCCTCCCCTACCAAATCTTAAAGCATACCTATCATTTCAGGAGATTCTACAGGATAAGCTGCCTTGTACATGAAGAGTAATGCTACGCTAGTCATTCTATAACTTGTATGTTCCTTTATTTAACAGTTTTCCGCTGTTCCTGATCTATCTGTGGTTTGCAGTTCTCTCTGAGCTGGTGGTTGCATACAAGCTACTATACACTGCACACAGTAGGTAGAGGAGAATCTGCTTTATAACTGTCTCTCTCACTCAGAATCTGCTCCAGGACAGTGCAGGACATATACAGAGAAGTACTGAAAGGTACACACTCACTCATGTACATAAACCATACACTGCACACAGTAGGTAGAGGAGAATCAGTTTTATAACTGTCTCTCTCACTCAGAATCTGTTCCGGGACAGTGCAGGACATATATAGAGAATTACTGACTTGTACCCACTCACTCACGTACATATATTGGTTGTGCAGTGATTAACCCCTTCCCTCTGCAGACATTTTTCGATTTTCAACTTTCGATTTTGACTCGCCGCCTTCCAAACCTCATAACTTCTTTATTTTTCCATTCACAGAGCCATACAAGGGCTTAATAAAATAAAAGATATTCTAAGTTAATATTAAAGAAAAAAGGATACAACGCCAATAGTTGTTCCAATATAGAAACCATATGTAACATATACAAGCCGAATATCACAGAATGTTTTTGATTATTTTTCTCAGGGTATGCCTTGATTTATCTAATGGAGTGAAAGGTGATGGTAATACATAATCTGCAATAGAGACCCCAACTGCAATGTATCATTATATTACCGGCGTGTTCTTCACGAATGGTGGGGTCATTGGGCCCCTCTGGCACCTTGGCCCACATACAGTGTTACCTTTACAAGTCTTATTCTCTGCCCTTGTATTGTCAGGGTACATTGTCTAGGTGCGACAACCATGGGATTCTCAGAAAAACTTTTGACTTTCGCCTTAGCCATAGCTACCCCCTATCAGGAACAAATCCTTAGGCCAAGTGATGAATCCAACGTTCTATGTCCTGCTGCCTGTATACAGTAATAGTCTCACATGAGATCACACTTTATTATTGGCTTCAAAACTGGAGCAGCAGGGATCTAATTGCCCCTCTCATGTACCACTGAGCCATCTATGTAGACTTGCATAATGTCTCACAATAAAGCTGCACATTAACTTTTAAAGAACTACACATTAAGCAAGCAGATTCAATTTCCAATTTCCTGAAAGCAATGCAAGTGGTTTCATGTTTATTGGCCCAAAGAGCCAGTTGGACTGAGAAGAAGAAGATGTGCGGATCAGCAAAATGAACACGAGCGAAGATAAAGTGGAGGAGAAACAATAGGAGGCGAGAAAAGGAGCAAATGAAAGTTTATGAAACTTTTATATCAGCTAACTAGGAGAGATACTGATAGACGAAAATAACCCTTATCCCTTAGAGTATGATGTATGTATCCCATATCTACTGGGCCTGCACTACAACACAGGAGCTTCATATGAGAGCGACTGAGGATACAGTCAATGGGGGGTGAGGTTATATATCAGAACTTTATGAAGAAACAGAATATATTCTTGTTCATAGGAGGCAGTATTATAGTAGTTATATTCTTGTACATAGTAGCAGTATGATAGTAGTTATATACTTATACATAGGAGCAGTATTATAGTAATTATATTCTTGTACATATGAGCGGTATTATAGTAGTTATATTCTTGTACATAGGAGCAGTATTATAGTAGTTATATTCTTGTACATAGGAGCAGTATTATAGTAGTTATATTCTTGTACATAGGAGCAGTATTATAGTAGTTATATTCTTGTACATAGGAGCAGTATTATAGTAGTTATATTCTTGTACATAGGAGTAGTATTATAGTAGTTATATTCTTGTACATAGGTGTAGTATTATAGTAGTTATATTCTTGCACATGGGGTCAGTATTATAATAGTTATATTCTTGTACATAGGGGCAGTATTATAGTAGTTATATTCTTGTACATAAGAGGTAGTATTATAGTAGTTATATTCTTGTACATAGGTATTTGTATTATAGTAGTTATATTCTTGTACATAAGAGGTAGTATTATAGTAGTTACATTCTTGTACATAATAGGTAGTATTATAGTAGTTATATTCTTGTACATAAGAGGTAGTATTATAGTAGTTATATTCTTGTACATAGGGGCTTTATTATAGTAGTTATATTCTTGTACATAGGAGCAGTATTATAGTAGTTATATTCTTGTACATAGGAGGTAGTATTATAGTAGTTATATTCTTGTACATAGGAGCAGTATTATAGTAGTTATATTCTTGTACATAGGAGCAGTATTATAGTAGTTATATTCTTGTACATAGGAGGTAGTATTATAGTAGTTATATTCTTGTACATATTAGCAGTATTATAGTAGTTATATTCTTGTACATAGGAGGTAGTATTATAGTAGTTATATTCTTGTACGTAGGAGCAGTATTATAGTAGTTATATTCTTGTACATAGGAGCAGTATTATAGTAGTTATATTCTTGTACATCGTAGCAGTATTATAGTAGTCATATTCTTATACCTAGAAGTAGTATTATAGCAGTTACATTTTTGTATATTGGTGGCAGTATTATAGTAGTCATATTCTTGTCTTGATCTTACATTACAGTCAGTAGATCCTTTCTATCACAAATCCTTCCATAATGTGGTTAAATCTTACATGTTTACTAATAGTAAAACCCTTCAATCATCTTCTATCTCTCATCCCTACCCTATATCACTACTTATGTTCCTCTTTTCTGTACAATACCTGCTCATTAGCAATGGGTCTTGGGGTTTTGCCAGCAAAACTGCTTCACAGGTCAATTAAAACTGCTGGGACAAGCTATAAAAGCTTACATCGGCTGCTAATGGTAAAACATGGGGGAAAATCTAAGATCTGGATGTTTTGCTAATGAACTGCCGGGGAACATAATGTAATTTGTACACCCTTTACACAATTAACAGAGGTAATTTTGATATTCTTCTTGTCTGTGGTTTTGGGTAACTTGGCGTGCAGCATAAGCGAGAGCAGAAAAGGCTGAATATAATCTGTGGGGTATTATAAATTAGATGGTAATCACCCGGCGCTATGAAATAATTATCTATTTCTGACAAAGCCAGTGTGTTTTGAGTTAAATTAGTGACGGTAATGTATTTCTACTCTTCCCCTGAAAGACTTTGCCAATCTCGTAAAGTATGAATCAAGATTAATCACGAACTTAAATCTATAAGACGTACAATTCACTGCAGATTTACTTCTCTTCAGAATTAATGGGACTTTTGCTGTCAAAAAGTTGATGATTTACCTTTGAAAAGAGGACGGCGGTGAATATATTATGTTTAGAGCGTTGTTAGCGGAATCTCGGAGCGGTAAACATGTTATTTCTCCAAAACTATATTGACAATATTGGCTCCAGTTAACGCTATAGGAAAAGGCGCCCTGCAAGAGGAAAAAAATAATACAATTCTAATAAAATATGTTCCCAAGACAAGTTTTGGAATCATAATTCTTGGAAGAGGCTGATGTGGTCACGATGGGAGTCGTTCTCGTAAAGCCTAGAAGTGAAACATAGACTGGAAACAAGAAAATAGTAGCCACTGTCTTATAATGGATACCTAGGTCTTGTCATATTCTGTGTTGGTGGCTTTATAGGTCCTTGACTAGTGTCTTAGTTTGTCTTTTGGACTCTAAGGTCTTATGACACCCTGGTTTGGGGTATGACAGTCCGTGGAGTCTCATCTTCCTCTGGTTTGGTGACAGCTGGACACGTATTGGACAGCGATCTCCACAGTGGCCTCTTCTTCTCCCAGTAGGATGTAGAGTTTCCTCTTCTCGTCTGCAGATGTGAATTCTGGGATATGGGCAGAGAGTCTTTGGTAGTAGACGGCCCTCACAGCTGAGTATTTGGTGCAGTGTAGCAGGAAGTGGGTCTCGTCTTCTAGGGCCCCCTGATCACAGTGCTGGTACAGTCTGTTCTCCCGTGGCTTGTACGTCTGCCTGTGTCGCCCCGTCTCCATCTCCAGGTTGTGGGCACTCAGTCTGTACCGGCTCAGGGTCTGTCTGGGTTTGGGGTGGCGTATTCTCTGCAGGTAGGTGGCCATGGTGTAGTCCCTTTGCAATGACTGGTACACGGTGAGTTTCTTGGAGTTATTTATTGTGCTTCTCCATTCCTCGATGTACCGCTCTTTGTCTCTCTCAATGACTCCTTTTATTTGAGCCTTGTTCAGGGCATGTTGGGGGTTACAATTCTCCATACTCACCAGTCCTCATCCCTTCTGTGCGCTGACATTGCTCCGACCAAGGCGCCAGTACCTGAGAAGGAGCAGAGTCCAAGGAGTGGTATGTATGGAGAATCTTACTTGCTCTTATACAGTAGCGTATGCATACACATATGCATACATACTTGCTCAGCTGTTTTTGGAACTCCCATGGAAGTGAATGGAGAATGCTGGGAGTTGTAGTTTCACAGCAGCTGGAGAGACGAAGGTTCCCTACCCCTGAGCTAGGACATCCACCAATGATACCTCCGGAGATCTACCTATACTGACCTTCAGCTTCTACCTTGAAGATCTCCAAATTCTAAATTGAAACTCTTTTTTACATTAGGTATCTATTCCCCAATATATGTAATTCAGCTAATATTACATTATTTACACATTGTTTCTAATAGAAAACCTCACTGGATCCATCTATTGGGTCATGTGATCTCATTCTGACCTCCTCTGAATTGCACGTCTTTCTGTGCTCTCCAAAACGCCCAATGTCATTTCCTGTAGGATGGACTGTACCACTTTCACACAAACTCCTATCACAGCTACTTCAAATGACTAGACAGTAGGGTTGAGCGATCGGGATTGGAAAAGATCGGATTCCGATCGGCGATTGAGCAGATTTCATGATCACGATCGGAATTCCTATCCCGATCTTTTTAGGTGGGATCGAGGTCTCACATTAGTTCCCACAATACTTGGCTACTGGTCAAGCATTGTGGGTAAAGCTAACATTAGGGTTGAGCGATCGGGATCAGAAAAGATCGGATTCCAATCGGCAATCAAGCAAGTTTCACGATCGCAATCAGGATCGGCTGGAAAATGATCGAAAATCAGATTTTAAAAATGATCCTGAAATTTCAAGATCGGCTCAACCCTAGTATGGTACCTGAATGGGCTATAATATGTGGAACTTGGGGGAACCAGTATTTAGTGTGGCAACTGGGGGCACCCCACAGTATGGGACAGACTAGGGGGGAATATGCTGTGTGGGATTTAGAGGGTACTAAACTGTGTGGGACCTGGGAACATTATACTATGTGTTCTATGTGGTGGTACTTAGGGCCTATTTAGATGTGTGGGAAAGTCCTACCGCAATACACCCTTCCCCAACCACAATATGCACCACCCACTAATTTTAGAATTTAGCAAGCCCCACATACAGCAGGCTTTTATAGAGTTGGTCCCTTTGAATTGATAGCAAAGAGAACTAGTGGGGGAATCGGGGGTACTATGTTACATACCACATGCACCATTCTTGACCCACCTGAACTGCAGGACATATAGTGGGTGTAATTTCACTTACTGACTTCCTTTTATTAGACTAAAGGAGTATTTCACCTTGGACAACTCTCTATTGTGTCATTGGAGACCCAACGGTGAGCTAATGTTTGGTGAATTTCTCAAGTTTCTTTTTGCTTTGGGTTCTGACAATTTGTTCCCAAGATTCATAATTTTGACCGGAATCTACAACTTAGTGGCCCAATGTTTGTGCGGGCTTCTATATACACTGTAGCAATAACAATTATTGGGACCCCCTATACTGTATCTGTATACCAGCTCTAATGATCATTCAGGTTTCTTAATGTCTCTGCTGACGGATCCCCTTTAATTTCATTGTTGCCATCTTGTCGTCACTCATTTTTCGCCCTATTCCTTGGACCATTTTGGTGAATCCAGAACTGGCTAGAATTACATCTTTGTAGAGAATAGGGTTGAGCCAATCTTGACTTTTCAGGATCGATTTTGAAATCCGATTTCCAATCATTTTTCATTCGAACCCGATCTCGATCCCAATTCTGATCCCAATGCAAGTCAATGGGTTTTTTTTACTAATCGGAGATCGGATTTTAAAAGCAATCCTATTCACTATACAGCATGGAATCTAACAATTGAACGCTTTAATTGTTAGAATCCATGCTGTGTAGTAAATTTTTTTTAATCACTAAGTAGCCAGAGGATTTTTTTTTAAACCTCTGGCTACTTAGTCCCCCCTGGAGTCCACTTACCTGAAGAGATGGCTTGTCCGGTGCTCGGTGTTCTCGGTCTTCTTTGCCTCGCTGCCCCCGCCTTCCAGGTTAGTGTTTAAAGAGCTAGGAAGGCGGGGCTTGTAGCTTAGGAGAGTGTGGGTGGGAACAGGGTGGGGAGCCGTGACGTCTCCCTTCCCAGTACCCGCCCACACTCTCCTAACCCGCCCACACTGTCCTAACCTGGGAGGCAGGGGACAGCGAGGCGAAGAAGAACAAGAACACCAGGCACCGGACCAGCCATCTCTGCAGGTAAGTAGCTACTAGAGATGTTAGCTAGTCTCCCATTAGAATGAATGGGAGACTAGCTAGCAAAGCACTGTTGGAAATGATCACCGATCTCGATCCCACCTAAAAAAATCGTTTTCGGGATTCCGATCGCGATCGTGAATTTTTCTCGATCGCCAATCAGAATCCGATTTTTTCGAAACATGGTCGCTCAACCCTAGTAGAGAACCTTCCATTTCTTCAAGGAATTTTTTTTTTCTGTACCTTTTCGGGGGTGTTTTCCCACCTTCTCATTTCCCTTTCTATTAACAAGAAGCTTTGATTAACCCACCGGAAAGTTCTTTTACTTTAAAGCCGTCGGATTCCTTCCTCATTGTAAATAATATTTAGACCAAGTTCACAAGTACAGAATGTATTTCACGCCTGTACTTATAATTATAACTATATTTTTTAAGTTAATACTCATTTTCTTTTCTAAGAGCAGGCGATTCCCCGGTGTGCGCTGTGATTTTTCCTCTCCTTATTCCATAAATGAACACTGCTGAGTGAGCTCCTTGTGTAATTAAACTGTTTCAATAAAATTGAGTAACATGTGCCTGGAGACCACAGACCATTTAAAAGAATTTCTTAATGTTGTCTCCCAGTGTTATTTATACTATTCCCCGGCTCCAAATTATTCCAGGCTTTCATTAAAAAAAATGATTATGTGGAAAATTTTGGAGACTGTTGGGGAGACGTCTTGAGAAGTGAGTATGAAATGATGACAGCGGCTCGCGTGAATCATTTGTGTGTGACATCAATATTAGATGAACTTTCATCTACCCGGGGACCGTATCAATCATAGCAGGGAATGCGGCTTGTGTCTCATCATCGCTGTATGATCTCTCCTGGCTTTGTTGTTGCGATGCGAGGGCTGACGGACCAACCTGAAACATGAACGTTCTACAAGACTTCCCGCGCGGTGCACACTTCTGGTGGCAAAAATAGATACAATATAAATGGCGTACCCCCTGAAATATCAAAAATCGTTACGCAGACTGGTCCCATTTTATGGGGAGAATTCCAGTGTCCCATACATCTTAGATTGGAAATCCAAGGTAGGTATCCTTGGATTTCTGCCATGGATTCCATGTTTCAGATGGAGAAATCCATTATATTAACAGAACAGAAGAACCCAACAATAACAATTTATAGTTCTAATTTATAGTACTAGTCTTCTCATATGAAGCAGAGGAACTTTTAGAGTCCCACCCAATTGTTAGTGGGTGCACTGGTCCTACAGAATACCAGAGGCCCACAATAATAGTCCAGTGGAAGACACCCAAATTTGAAAGATATCATGGCCCTATTTCCTAGGAATTGTTAGAGGTTAGGCCTCCAGACTCACTTGTGGGCCCAAGGAACCTCAATTTGATATTGTCTATACTTCCTATAGTCAATATTTGCCATCCCCCCAAATACATTTGGGAGATTCCCAACAACAGGGGTAACCAAGTGGAGTCCTAGAGAGCTAGCCGTCAGCTTCTAAGTGAAGTTAGCACTTTATGCTCTAGTCATGTCCCAAGGGATGTGGCCAGCACATTGTATGTCCACCTAACAAAGACAGGGCGTTTTGTGTGCCAAAGGATGTCATGGCCCTACCTATTGTGGCATCACCTCACTTTTATTACTCCATAGGCTAACAAAGCTGGTTTTGCCATAGGATAAGCCACCAATTTCAGATGAGTGGGTGGTCCAACCCTTGCACCCACTGATCAGCTGTTTAAAGGGGTCGTGGTGCTCCAGTGAGTCACTGTTTCATTACAGCTTAAAGCAAAGGGGACTCAGCTGTAATACCAGACACAGCCACTGTTAAAAGAAGGGAGGTGTCCTGTAGGGAACAGAATAAGCAATGGAATGAATGCTATAGCATTGTGGTCTTTCCAAACAGCTGATCAGCAGTGGTACCAAGAGTCAACCCCTCCCCAATAGTTTAGTATTAAGAGTCCACCTAAGGACTACACAAGCCCTTTAAAGGGATTCTATCATTAAAATGCTATTTTTTTCTCACTAACACATAGGAATAGCATTCAGAGAGGCTATTCTTCTCCTACCTTTAGATGTCTCCTGCACGCCTCCGTCCGGTAGAAATCCCAGTTCTCTTCTGTATGCAAATTAGTTCTCTTGCAGCACTGGGGGTGGTCCCCATCGCTCAAACAGCACTGGTGACATCCCCAATGCTGCAAGAGAAATCTCCAGCACCGCCTCCATCTTTGTCTGGAATGGCCTCTCTCTGCGTCCTCTTCCGGCACTGGCTTCAAACTCCTCACATGCACAGTCAACTCTGGCCTCGGGCAGTGCTGACTGTACATGACGGTGGCTATTTTTTTGTGGCTTTTTATGCTCCCTATACTCCGTTGAACTACAGGAGCATACTGCGCATGCAGGACATCGAGGACATCGGAGGAAGAGGAGGTGTGGATGAAGAAGACGGCGCACCCTGAATGCCCGCCCAGCGTGCACAATGGGTAAGTAGATCACATTCTTTTTTAGGGTATTATTTTAAAACTGGGGCGTAGTTTAATATAACATTTACGGTGCCTGAATAGCCTTTTTAAAGGCTATTCACGCATATGTGGAGCTCTATCAGCATGATTTTGCTGATAGAGCCCCTTTAAAGTGATCCCACATCTACATTTGTAGATGGTGTACCCCAAAAGTTTCAGGTTTGGGTCAAACCCCAAACATTTGGAAAATTCATGTTAAATCCGATTCCGTGTGAATTCAGTCCAATTCCCTTGTCTCTAGCGCTCCCTGAATCGCATCAGGCAAATAACTCGCTGCTTTTAGGATTATTTAATATCATTTTTTTTTTTCAGTCTATTTCTACTAAACTAAATTTTCTATATTAACGTTTGATCTTCAATTTTTCACTTTGACATGTTTTAAATTACGATCGGGAGAACAACATCCCGTGTTAGGAAAGTCAAAATCCTCTAGATATCTAAAAGTGAATATTTTCAAGAACAATGATAAATTATGTAGGTGCACAATAAATACAACGTAACAGGCTGAGAGGACAGGAGCCGTAAGGAATCGGAACATTAAATTATCAGCGGAGTGCAAAGATAATCCGCCGCCTCGACTGATGTCGTCTCGTAATGTCATTTTGGGTTTATACTCCCAGTTTTAAAAAATACCTATTTTTGTTATACCTTTGACATAATCGGCTTTGTACGTGAATGTACAAATAATCGTAATGTATATCCTATTAGGGGACGTGGCATCCTCACTTTTCAGTAACCTGTTCAAATTTTTCCCTGTCTGTAGGATCTCATGGACCTCCTCAGTCCCCAAAAATCAATCTAGGGTAAAACCAAAGGAGGTAGAGGAGGGGGATGCAACGAGTGATTATGAAGATAATCTTGTTTCCCTTAGTCCTAACAGCGGCACAATGTGGGGTATTTCTGCCCCTGTGTGCTGGTAGGTCAGGCGGATATTTAATTAGCCAATCAAATGCGTGGCAGGCCCTATAAGAGGGCACAAGAACCTCCCCTCTGCGTGTAAATACAAAAGTACCTCCATTACATTTATATACAGTTTTATACATAAGATATGATTCCCAGGGTGGGAAATCTTGTGCCGCTGTTAGGACTAAGGGAAACAAGATTATCTTCATAATCACTCGTTCCCTGTCGTCCTCAACAGCGGCACAATGTGGGGATATAGCAAGCAGGTCCCCAAGATGGGTGGGACAAACCCATGACCGAACTTAAACTGGTCTGGGCAAAGGCAGTGGAATCTGCCACTTGGTCCTTCAGGCGGTAATGCCGAATGAAGGTGGATTCAGATGCCCAAGAGGCAGCTGCATATATTTGGTCCACAGACAAAGCACTTCTTTCTGCCCGTGAAGTGGACACTGCCCTGGTTGAATGGGCATGAAGGAAAGATGGAGCCGACAGCCCTTGGGCGGTATAGGCGACTCTAATAGTCTCGGTAACCCACAGGGATATTGTAGCTTTGGCGGCTTTGGCGCCCTTGTTTTTCCCCGTGTAGCTGACCAACAGGTTTTCAGTCCACCTAAAGGGGCGAGTGCGCTGCAAGTAGATCTGCAGGCATCTAACCACATCCAGCTTGTGCCATCTTTCTTCTTCAGCAGAAGAAGGGAACGGAAAAAATACTGGAAGGGAAATCAGTTGGTTCCTGTTTACAGCAGATGGCACCTTGGGACGAAACCCAGGGAGGAACCTAAGCTGTACATGGTCAGAGAAAAAGGTGGTATATGGCTCCTCAGCGGACAAAGCTTGTAGTTCACTAACGCGTTTGGCAGGTGTGACTGCCAATAGCAGCGCCATTTTGCCGGTTAGCGACTTGAGGGAGACCTCTTCCAGAGGTTCAAATGGCTGGCCACATAGGGCGTTCAGGACCGGAATAAGGTCCCATTGGTGGACAGGGGTGTTTACCACCGGTCTCAGCCTAGTTGCCCCTTTAATAAAGGTGCTCACTAAAGGATCCTGAGACAAACGCCTCCCCAGATAGGCGGACAGGGCCGCTACGTGTACCTTGAGTGTGGCCGCAGCAAGACCTCTGTCTAGTCCGTCTTGAAGGAAGTCCAGGATCGCCTCCGTAGGGGGATCGGTGGAGTCCACTTGATGCTGCAGACACCAGGCATTAAAGATGTTACCTATTCGACGGTAGTTCCTGTTAGTCGAATCTGCTCTGGCGCTGGATAGGGTCTTCAAGACGGCTTGTGACAGTCCTCTATTTCTCAATAGGGACTGGTCAACCTCCAGGCTGTCAGGTTGAGTCTCCTCAGATCCTGGCATCTCAGCTCTCCTTGGGTTACCAGGTCTGGGAGTGGGGGAAGCCTCCAATATATGCCCTGACTCATTTGTATGAGCTGAGCAAACCAAGCCCTTTTTGGCCAGAACGGGATTATGGCTATTCCCGAGGCTTGGTCCTGTCTTATTTTTATCAATACCTTCGGTATGATTGGAATTGGAGGGAATATGTAAAACAGCCTGAACCTCCATGGGATGGACAGGGCATCCACCGCCAAGGGATTGTCCTCCTGGTACAGAGAGCAGAAGGTCCCCACCTTGGCGTTGAGTCGGGTAGCCATAAGATCGACCTCCGGGAGACCCCATCTCTGGACGATCTGTTGAAATACGTCTGGATTGAGAGACCATTCTCCTGATACGGTAATACCCTGACTCAGCTGATCCGCTACTATGTTCAGGGAGCCCTTTATGTGAACAGCGGATAACTGGACCAGATTCTTCTCTGCCTAGGCAAATATGAGATTCGTCTCTCTCAGCAAGGTTGGTGACCTGGTGCCCCCTTGTTTGTTTATATAGACTACCACCGTCATATTGTCTGACCGGTTTTTGACAGACTTGCCTTTCAATTCTGGGGCAAAGTGTACTAGGGCCAGGTACACTGCTCTGAGTTCCTTGAGATTGGATGACCCCAGCTCCGGACATCTCCATCGTCCTTGTACAGTTTTGTCTTGACAATGGGCTCCCCATCCCCACTGGGATGCATCTGTTGTCAACAGGGTCCACACTGTCGGGACCGTGGACCTTCCGTCTTTCAGGTGTATCCACCATCTGAGGGAAAGACGGGTAGCGGGAGAAAGGCAGATCTTCTTGTGCAATCCCCGTGGAGACCTGTTCCAGGTTCTCAACACTTCCATCTGCAGGGGACGCAAATGCCATAAAGTCCAAGGCACCGCCCTGGCCGAGGATGACATCAGGCCCAGGACTCTCATGGCGGTCCGGATGGTTACCTGCCGAGTGCGCAATAGGAATCGTGCACTGGCTTGGATTCTTTCCTTCCTTGGACTGGAGAGGAAGATCTGCATTGCTTCTGAATCCACAATACGCGCAGAGGGGAGGTTCTTGTGCCCTCTTATAGGGCCTGCCACGCATTTGATTGGCTAATTAAATATCCGCCTGACCTACCAGCACACAGGGGCAGAAATACCCCACATTGTGCCGCTGTTGAGGACGACAGGGAACTGCAGTTTTCTAGTAGGCAGTGTACAGAGATGGAGCAGCAGGCATGTTTATTTCACCATATTCTTATATAATTCCAAGAAGTTCCCACCAAACATGCTGAGTCAGAATATTAATTTACTGAGCCCTGTAACCCCTCCACAATAGTGAAATTTGGAAAAAATTGGGAAAAGGAAACCACTTTTGATTTTCTGGCCGCATTTATGGCATTAATATATTTTATATATGTCTTATATATATAAAAGTGAGTTTCTATCTGTCTGTTCTTTATGCGCGACCAAATGAATGGACTTATCCTCACCAAATTTGGCACACAGATAAATAAGGTGTCCTGGAAGGTTTTAGACCAGGTGTTAGCTCTCTAGGACGTACCATTCCTGAGATACAGTATTCGCAAAAAGTGACCTGCATTAGCCAATACAAGCCTTCAATTTTTTTCACTCGTATTCCAACTGCCATACGCACAGTCACATTTCCCTTATCAGCCAATAGAAGCTCTCAGGCACATAGTCTCCACATGCACACAGCTTTACTCCACGTTTTCATAACAACCCAGCCATTTTTCTTCACTGCTGTAGGTCAGCTTTTAAGGGGAAGGGCACTGCAGATGACAGTGTTACACAAGGTCACATACACACAGCTTTACCCCAGGTGTCCATAACAGCTGATTGCAGGCTTTTTACTGATATCCAAACTGAGATACACATAATCACATAATGCTTATGGACCAATGGAAACTCGCAGGTTCTTCAGTCTTCACATACACACAGCTTTACACCAGGTTTCCATAGCGAGCTCTCTGCTGGCAAAGGGGAAAGAATACAAAAGAGGATTTCAGAGCAGGATTTCACAGAAAGTAGCCAAAATCTGTTAATAAAGTATATTACAACATTGATGAATGTCACAAATTCTGCCAGAAAATCAAAAGTTGTTCAGATGCTTAGTTAACGCTTTAAACTATATTGTGATTTTTTTTTTTTATATTGTGATGTTTTTCTTTTAGTCCCCCTTAAGGGGCATGACTATGCCCGTTCACATGTCCAGGAGTTAGGAGGTGACCCCTTGCAGGGACAGCCCTATGTACTTACAATAATATTTTATGGACTTGAAAGCAGTTCTGGAAAATGTCCTAGAAATACACAAGTGAAAAACAAGAGCCGGCTCCGGATTATAACACCCGTGGTCACAATTTTTCTTGTTTTCCTCCTCCCATGATTGTAGGTCTAGAAGAAGAAGATTGTTCACAGCTGAAAAACTGAAAACAACATCTTATTTGTCATGAAGAAAACAAAGTCAGCGACAAGACGGCGGCTGAAATTGGGTCAGCGCAGACTCGTCATCTCCCCGTTATGTAGATTTGTTAAATGGTGACATGGAATCCATCATCCAGCGAGATATTAAAATGCACATTCTGCAATTCTGATTTAATAATGTTAATTTTCACCACAAGCACCTTCCAGGCTGTCATATCGCTTGAAGTGTTAGCGATGCCGCGGGGTAGAGCCTCGAATGACGAACTTACATCATTTTGTCTAATTAAATCATGAATCAATTAACGTTTCAAAATTGTGTGATTATAATGAATGAAAGAAGGATCTGCTCCTATTTGTCAGAGAGAAAGTGGCAGAAATAGGCCTAGATGAGGGTTTTGTCTAAAGAATTAGTAGACTTGTTTTTCTGTTCGGGAGTAGACTTTGCTGCCCGCTATAGGAATGTGTTGGTATTGCAACCAGTCCCAATTTAGGGTCCCTTCTGCAATATCTGTCATGTTATACAGAGGTTTCACCCTTAGCGGTCCACAAATTCTATGAAGAACTCCCTTTTCTCACGATACAAGATGCTAGGAAAACTTTTGAAATACTGCAATGCACATCGCAACCACTAGGTGCCTACACATATAGGGTAGACATCCCCCAACAAAGTATCTCAAAATCCTGCTATTTCATAACTGGTTATCCTAGGAAGCGATGAGTTAAGAGGAAAGCTATGGAAGAACTCCAATGTACCTGGATAAATGATTCCACTGGCAACAGGATTCTCCAAGAATATAATGCACAGGAAGGTGGGACTTGGAAGGGGACTGGGAATGTTCAAGTTTAATAAACCTGAACCCAAAGTGTTCTTTTCAAAACTCCTACGTCTTGTTGGTAGAGACACATTGGAAGTGATCTGGGCATTTTTATCACTTTATTATCTGGCCCTTAGTATTATTATGTTCAAGGTGTCCAATATATGGCAACAAGTAAAACTGACAAGCGTGCGGCATTACATAGTTGTCAAAATCAATGGATATCACAGGCATGTGTCAGGTAGAGTGCAGGTCTCTGCTCCAGAGGGGCTTCGGTGGATGTTGTATGGAGCCTTCTAGTTAACCCAGCTGGGCGCATTATTTCATGTCTGCAGCATTATTATCCCTGTACTGTGACATCACTAAGAGAGGGGGTGGTGGAAGTTTTACCATCACAAATAAACCTAAGGTCTAGAGGTTCAATGGTGCCCGACATATGAGTCTATCAATATTTATCCCTGTACTGTGACATCACTGTGTGTATTATCTCTGTACTGTGACATCACTGTGTGTATTATCCTGTACTGTGACATCACTGTGTGTATTATCTCTGTACTGTGACATCACTGTGTGTATTATCCTGTACTGTGACATCACTGTGTGTATTATCCCTGTACTGTGACATCACTGTGTGTATAATCCCTGTACTGTGACATCACTGTGTGTATTATCCTGTACTGTGACATCACTGTGTGTATTATCCTGTACTGTGACATCACTGTGTGTATTATCCCTGTACTGTGACATCACTGTGTGTATTATCCTGTACTGTGACATCACTGTGTGTATTATCCTGTACTGTGACATCACTGTGTGTATTATCCTGTACTGTGACATCACTGTGTGTATTATCTCTGTACTGTGACATCACTGTGTGTATTATCTCTGTACTGTGACATCACTGTGTGTATAATCCCTGTACTGTGACATCACTGTGTGTATTATCCTGTACTGTGACATCACTGTGTGTATTATCCTGTACTGTGACATCACTGTGTGTATTGTCCCTGTACTGTGACATCACTGTGTGTATTATCCCTGTACTGTGACATCACTGTGTGTATTATCTCTGTACTGTGACATCACTGTGTGTATTATCTCTGTACTGTGACATCACTGTGTGTATTATCTCTGTACTGTGACATCACTGTGTGTATTATCTCTGTACTTTGAAATCACTGTGTGTATTATCTCTGTACTGTGACATCACTGTGTGTATTATCCCTGTACTGTGACATCACTGTATATATCATCTCTGTACTGTGACATCACTGTGTGTATTATCTCTGTACTGTGACATCACTGTGTGTATTATCCTGTACTGTGACATCACTGTGTGTATTATCTCTGTACTGTGACTTCACTGTGTGTATTATCCTGTACTGTGACATCACTGTGTATTATCTCTGTACTGTGACATCACTGTGTGTATTATCCTATACTGTGACATCACTGTGTGTATTATCTCTGTACTGTGACATCACTGTGTGTATTATCCTGTACTGTGACATCACTGTGTATTATCTCTGTACTGTGACATCACTGTGTGTATTATCCTGTACCGTGACATCACTGTGTGTATTATCTCTGTACTGTGACATCACTGTGTGTATTATCCTGTACTGTGACATCACTGTGTGTATTATCCTATAATGTGACATCACTGTTTGTATTATCTCTGTACTGTGACATCACTGTGTGTATTATCTCTGTACTGTGACATCACTGTGTGTATTATCCCTGTACTGTGACATCACTGTGTATTATCCTGTACTGTGACATCACTGTGTGTATTATCTCTGTACTGTGACATCACTGTGTGTATTATCTCTGTACTGTGACATCACTGTGTGTATAATCCCTGTACTGTGACATCACTGTGTGTATTATCCTGTACTGTGACATCACTGTGGGTATTATCCCTGTACTGTGACATCACTGTGTGTATTGTCCCTGTACTGTGACATCACTGTGTGTATTATCCCTGTACTGTGACATCACTGTGTGTATTATCTCTGTACTGTGACATCACTGTGTGTATTATCTCTGTACTGTGACATCACTGTGTGTATTATCTCTGTACTGTGACATCACTGTGTGTATTATCTCTGTACTTTGAAATCACTGTGTGTATTATCTCTGTACTGTGACATCACTGTGTGTATTATCCCTGTACTGTGATATCACTGTATATATCATCTCTGTACTGTGACATCACTGTGTGTATTATCTCTGTACTGTGACATCACTGTGTGTATTATCCTGTACTGTGACATCACTGTGTGTATTATCTCTGTACTGTGACTTCACTGTGTGTATTATCCTGTACTGTGACATCACTGTGTATTATCTCTGTACTGTGACATCACTGTGTGTATTATCCCAGTACTGTGACATCACTGTGTGTATTATCTCTGTACTGTGACATCACTGTGTGTATTATCTCTGTACTGTGACATCACTGTGTGTATTATCCTGTACTGTGACATCACTGTGTATTATCTCTGTACTGTGACATCACTGTGTGTATTATCCTGTACCGTGACATCACTGTGTGTATTATCTCTGTACTGTGACATCACTGTGTGTATTATCCTGTACTGTGACATCACTGTGTGTATTATCCTATAATGTGACATCACTGTTTGTATTATCTCTGTACTGTGACATCACTGTGTGTATTATCTCTGTACTGTGACATCACTGTGTGTATTATCCCTGTACTGTGACATCACTGTGTATTATCCTGTACTGTGACATCACTGTGTGTATTATCTCTGTACTGTGACATCACTGTGTGTATTATCCCTGTACTGTGACATCACTGTGTGTATTATCCCTGTACTGTGACATCACTGTGTGTAATATCCCTGTACTGTGACATCACTGTGGGTATTATCCCTGTACTGTGACATCACTGTGTGTATTATCCCTGTACTGTGACATCACTGTGTGTATTATCCCTGTACTGTGACATCACTGTGTGTATTATCCCTGTACTGTGACATCACTGTGTGTATTATCTCTGTACTGTGACATCACTGTGTGTATTATCTCTGTACTGTGACATCACTGTGTGTATTATCCTGTACTGTGACATCACTGTGTGTATTATCTCTGTACTGTGACATCACTGTGTGTATTATCTCTGTACTGTGACATCACTGTGTGTATTATCCCTGTACTGTGACATCACTGTGTGTATTATCTCTGCACTGTGACATCACTGTATTTATTATCTCTGTACTGTGACATCACTGTGTGTATTATCTCTGTACTGTGACATCACTGTGTGTATTATCTCTGTACTGTGACATCACTGTGTGTGTTATCTCTGTACTGTGACATCACTGTGTGTGTTATCTCTGTACTGTGACATCACTGTGGGTATTATCCCTGTACTGTGACATCACTGTGTGTATTATCTCTGTACTGTGACATCACTGTGTGTGTTATCTCTGTACTGTGACATCACTGTGTGTATTATCCCTGTACTGTGACATCACTGTGTGTATTATCCCTGTACTGTGACATCACTGTGTGTATTATCTCTGTACTGTGACATCACTGTGGGTATTATCCCTGTACTGTGACATCACTGTGTGTATTATCCCTGTACTGTGACATCACTGTGTGTATTATCCCTGTACTGTGACATCACTGTGTGTATTATCCCTGTACTGTGACATCACTGTGTGTATTATCTCTGTACTGTGACATCACTGTGTGTATTATCTCTGTACTGTGACATCACTGTGTGTATTATCCTGTACTGTGACATCACTGTGTGTATTATCTCTGTACTGTGACATCACTGTGTGTATTATCTCTGTACTGTGACATCACTGTGTGTATTATCCCTGTACTGTGACATCACTGTGTGTATTATCTCTGCACTGTGACATCACTGTATTTATTATCTCTGTACTGTGACATCACTGTGTGTATTATCTCTGTACTGTGACATCACTGTGTGTATTATCTCTGTACTGTGACATCACTGTGTGTGTTATCTCTGTACTGTGACATCACTGTGTGTGTTATCTCTGTACTGTGACATCACTGTGGGTATTATCCCTGTACTGTGACATCACTGTGTGTATTATCTCTGTACTGTGACATCACTGTGTGTGTTATCTCTGTACTGTGACATCACTGTGTGTATTATCCCTGTACTGTTACATCACTGTGTGTATTATCCCTGTACTGTGACATCACTGTGTGTATTATCTCTGTACTGTGACATCACTGTGTGTATTATCCTGTACTGTGACATCACTGTGTGTATTATCCTGTACTGTGACATCACTGTGTGTATTATCCCTGTACTGTGACATCACTGTGTGTATTATCCTGTACTGTGACATCACTGTGTGTATTATCCCTGTACGGTGACATCACTGTGTGTATTATCTCTGTACTGTGACATCACTGTGTGTGTTATCTCTGTACTGTGACATCACTGTGTGTATTATCCCTGTACTGTGACATCACTGTGTGTATTATCCCTGTACTGTGACATCACTGTGTGTGTTATCTCTGTACTGTGACATCACTGTGTGTATTATCTCTGTACTGTGACATCACTGTGTATTATCTCTGTACTGTGACATCACTGTGTGTATTATCCTGTACTGTGACATCACTGTGTGTATTATCCTGTACTGTGACATCACTGTGTGTATTATCCTGTACTGTGACATCACTGTGTGTATTATCTCTGTACTGTGACATCACTGTGTGTATTATCTCTGTACTGTGACATCACTGTGTGTATAATCCCTGTACTGTGACATCACTGTGTGTATTATCCTGTACTGTGACATCACTGTGTGTATTATCCTGTACTGTGACATCACTGTGTGTATTGTCCCTGTACTGTGACATCACTGTGTGTATTATCCCTGTACTGTGACATCACTGTGTGTATTATCTCTGTACTGTGACATCACTGTGTGTATTATCTCTGTACTGTGACATCACTGTGTGTATTATCTCTGTACTGTGACATCACTGTGTGTATTATCTCTGTACTTTGAAATCACTGTGTGTATTATCTCTGTACTGTGACATCACTGTGTGTATTATCCCTGTACTGTGACATCACTGTATATATCATCTCTGTACTGTGACATCACTGTGTGTATTATCTCTGTACTGTGACATCACTGTGTGTATTATCCTGTACTGTGACATCACTGTGTGTATTATCTCTGTACTGTGACTTCACTGTGTGTATTATCCTGTACTGTGACATCACTGTGTATTATCTCTGTACTGTGACATCACTGTGTGTATTATCCTATACTGTGACATCACTGTGTGTATTATCTCTGTACTGTGACATCACTGTGTGTATTATCCTGTACTGTGACATCACTGTGTATTATCTCTGTACTGTGACATCACTGTGTGTATTATCCTGTACCGTGACATCACTGTGTGTATTATCTCTGTACTGTGACATCACTGTGTGTATTATCCTGTACTGTGACATCACTGTGTGTATTATCCTATAATGTGACATCACTGTTTGTATTATCTCTGTACTGTGACATCACTGTGTGTATTATCTCTGTACTGTGACATCACTGTGTGTATTATCCCTGTACTGTGACATCACTGTGTATTATCCTGTACTGTGACATCACTGTGTGTATTATCTCTGTACTGTGACATCACTGTGTGTATTATCTCTGTACTGTGACATCACTGTGTGTATAATCCCTGTACTGTGACATCACTGTGTGTATTATCCTGTACTGTGACATCACTGTGGGTATTATCCCTGTACTGTGACATCACTGTGTGTATTGTCCCTGTACTGTGACATCACTGTGTGTATTATCCCTGTACTGTGACATCACTGTGTGTATTATCTCTGTACTGTGACATCACTGTGTGTATTATCTCTGTACTGTGACATCACTGTGTGTATTATCTCTGTACTGTGACATCACTGTGTGTATTATCTCTGTACTTTGAAATCACTGTGTGTATTATCTCTGTACTGTGACATCACTGTGTGTATTATCCCTGTACTGTGACATCACTGTATATATCATCTCTGTACTGTGACATCACTGTGTGTATTATCTCTGTACTGTGACATCACTGTGTGTATTATCCTGTACTGTGACATCACTGTGTGTATTATCTCTGTACTGTGACTTCACTGTGTGTATTATCCTGTACTGTGACATCACTGTGTATTATCTCTGTACTGTGACATCACTGTGTGTATTATCCCAGTACTGTGACATCACTGTGTGTATTATCTCTGTACTGTGACATCACTGTGTGTATTATCTCTGTACTGTGACATCACTGTGTGTATTATCCTGTACTGTGACATCACTGTGTATTATCTCTGTACTGTGACATCACTGTGTGTATTATCCTGTACCGTGACATCACTGTGTGTATTATCTCTGTACTGTGACATCACTGTGTGTATTATCCTGTACTGTGACATCACTGTGTGTATTATCCTATAATGTGACATCACTGTTTGTATTATCTCTGTACTGTGACATCACTGTGTGTATTATCTCTGTACTGTGACATCACTGTGTGTATTATCCCTGTACTGTGACATCACTGTGTATTATCCTGTACTGTGACATCACTGTGTGTATTATCTCTGTACTGTGACATCACTGTGTGTATTATCCCTGTACTGTGACATCACTGTGTGTATTATCCCTGTACTGTGACATCACTGTGTGTAATATCCCTGTACTGTGACATCACTGTGGGTATTATCCCTGTACTGTGACATCACTGTGTGTATTATCCCTGTACTGTGACATCACTGTGTGTATTATCCCTGTACTGTGACATCACTGTGTGTATTATCCCTGTACTGTGACATCACTGTGTGTATTATCTCTGTACTGTGACATCACTGTGTGTATTATCTCTGTACTGTGACATCACTGTGTGTATTATCCTGTACTGTGACATCACTGTGTGTATTATCTCTGTACTGTGACATCACTGTGTGTATTATCTCTGTACTGTGACATCACTGTGTGTATTATCCCTGTACTGTGACATCACTGTGTGTATTATCTCTGCACTGTGACATCACTGTATTTATTATCTCTGTACTGTGACATCACTGTGTGTATTATCTCTGTACTGTGACATCACTGTGTGTATTATCTCTGTACTGTGACATCACTGTGTGTGTTATCTCTGTACTGTGACATCACTGTGTGTGTTATCTCTGTACTGTGACATCACTGTGGGTATTATCCCTGTACTGTGACATCACTGTGTGTATTATCTCTGTACTGTGACATCACTGTGTGTGTTATCTCTGTACTGTGACATCACTGTGTGTATTATCCCTGTACTGTGACATCACTGTGTGTATTATCCCTGTACTGTGACATCACTGTGTGTATTATCTCTGTACTGTGACATCACTGTGGGTATTATCCCTGTACTGTGACATCACTGTGTGTATTATCCCTGTACTGTGACATCACTGTGTGTATTATCCCTGTACTGTGACATCACTGTGTGTATTATCCCTGTACTGTGACATCACTGTGTGTATTATCTCTGTACTGTGACATCACTGTGTGTATTATCTCTGTACTGTGACATCACTGTGTGTATTATCCTGTACTGTGACATCACTGTGTGTATTATCTCTGTACTGTGACATCACTGTGTGTATTATCTCTGTACTGTGACATCACTGTGTGTATTATCCCTGTACTGTGACATCACTGTGTGTATTATCTCTGCACTGTGACATCACTGTATTTATTATCTCTGTACTGTGACATCACTGTGTGTATTATCTCTGTACTGTGACATCACTGTGTGTATTATCTCTGTACTGTGACATCACTGTGTGTGTTATCTCTGTACTGTGACATCACTGTGTGTGTTATCTCTGTACTGTGACATCACTGTGGGTATTATCCCTGTACTGTGACATCACTGTGTGTATTATCTCTGTACTGTGACATCACTGTGTGTGTTATCTCTGTACTGTGACATCACTGTGTGTATTATCCCTGTACTGTTACATCACTGTGTGTATTATCCCTGTACTGTGACATCACTGTGTGTATTATCTCTGTACTGTGACATCACTGTGTGTATTATCCTGTACTGTGACATCACTGTGTGTATTATCCTGTACTGTGACATCACTGTGTGTATTATCCCTGTACTGTGACATCACTGTGTGTATTATCCTGTACTGTGACATCACTGTGTGTATTATCCCTGTACGGTGACATCACTGTGTGTATTATCTCTGTACTGTGACATCACTGTGTGTGTTATCTCTGTACTGTGACATCACTGTGTGTATTATCCCTGTACTGTGACATCACTGTGTGTATTATCCCTGTACTGTGACATCACTGTGTGTGTTATCTCTGTACTGTGACATCACTGTGTGTATTATCTCTGTACTGTGACATCACTGTGTATTATCTCTGTACTGTGACATCACTGTGTGTATTATCCTGTACTGTGACATCACTGTGTGTATTATCTCTGTACTGTGACATCACTGTGTATTATCTCTGTACTGTGACAAATGGCTTCATTCCAAGTATTTCTGTGTGAACTTTCTTGTCTACTTTCCCTTACTCTCTAGTCGAAGACTTCACATGTTAGATGATAGACGTGACACGTGCTAAGGATTTGTCACCTGTGGAGTAATACAAGGAATTACAGCCACGTTAGTTTCACGCCTTATGTAATTTTCTATATTTTTATTCATATACAAACTTATTAAAATATTGTGCTACAGGTAAAATAAACGCAGTGAGAAGGAGAAAAAGAATAACTATTAAAAGCTTGTAATAATAATAATAATACTAATAATAATATTCCTTACCCAGGCTTGGCATTTTGTTCCTCCACCAAGGACAGACACAATCCTCATCATGACGACGCGCGCTCCTATTTAGCCAAGGTCAATTGTTTATTAGCTACAGCCGAAGGCGAATGCTTTTAGTTAAGCTCGTACAGAGTCGCATTGCCATTCTTTGTGAGTTAGCAAACAATATTCACATTTTATTTGGTTCAATTCTTCCCCATTTACCTCCTCTTTTTTTGAGCAGTCGTTGCCGAGCCGACTAAATATATTCTATCTATCTCAAGTACACTTTATAGGCCGCGTGCTTACATTACAATCACTGCCATAGGAGTCATAATGAAAGATCTGTGGGTGGGTAGGACTGTAACAAATGAATGTCAAGTGGCATACAATTCACGGGATGTATCTGGCTGCATACAATAAACACATTACCGTGCAAACACGAATAATACTCTTTTCTTTCAGCGGTGGGAAGTTTTAATATGCCGCATCTGAAATGAGCTAGAACTGATTTCTTTTTATTTTTTTTTCCCTTCTCAGTGAATGAGGAAGAGATTGAGGTGTGGGGGGGGGGGAAGCAAATAAAAATATAAGGAAGGAAACTTAGTATCTGTGCAAGACGGAGCAAAACAAAATTTATGCAAGTTTAAGAGCAATTCTTCCCCAAATTTTTCAAATTCTTCACCAAAATCCAATGGATTAAAGTGATCCGTGGAGATGAAGCTCATAACTAGCCTTTATTGCTAATATAATAATAATATGCAAATAAAATATGAAACTTGACACTTATCCGCAGGCTTCCATTATCACTTGATTGAATTGTCAGGGGTAGAGAAGGTCCATGAGCTAGGACAGGGATTGGGAACGTTCGGCTCTCCAGCTGTTGCAAAACTACAACTCCCAGCATGCATACTTGCTCAGCTGTTTTTAGAACTCCCATGGAAGTGAATGGAGTATGCTGGGAGTTGTAGTTTCACAGCAGCTGGAGAGCCGAAGGTTCCCTACTAGAGATGAGCGAACAGTGTTCTATCGAACACATGTTCGATCGGATATCAGGGTGTTCGCCATGTTCGAATCGAATCGAACACCACGTGGTAAAGTGCGCCAAAATTCGATTCCCCTCCCACCTTCCCTGGCGCCTTTTTTGCACCAATAACAGCGCAGGGGAGGTGGGACAGGAACTACGACACCGGGGGCATTGAAAAAAATTGGAAAAAGTCATTGGCTGCCGAAATCAGGTGACCTCCATTTTAGACGAATAGTGGATTTCAAATCCGGGTCATATGAGAATGTGAACTTTGTGACTATGAGACAGGGATAGCTGTACAGGCAGGGATAGCTAGGGATAACCTTTATTTAGGGGGGAATGTTATTAAAAATAACTTTTTGGGGCTCTATCGGGTGTGTAATTGTGATTTTTGTGAGATAAACTTTTTCCCATAGGGATGCATTGGCCAGCGCTGATTGGCCGAATTCCGTACTCTGGCCAATCAGTGCTGGCCAATGCATTCTATTAGCTTGATGAAGCAGAGTGTGCACAAGGGTTCAAGCGCACCCTCGGCTCTGATGTAGCAGAGCCGAGGCTGCACAAGGGTTCAAGCGCACCCTCGGCTCTGATGTAGGAGAGCCGAGGGTGCACTTGAACCCTTGTACACCCTCAGCTCTGCTACATCAGAGCCGAGGGTGCGCTTGAACCCTTGTGCACACTCTGCTTCATCAAGCTAATAGAATGCATTGGCCAGCGCTGATTGGCCAATGTATTCTATTAGCCTGATGAAGTAGAGCTGAATGTGTGTGCTAAGCACACACATTCAGCTCTACTTCATCGGGCTAATAGAATGCATTGGCCAGCGCTGATTGGCCAGAGTACGGAACTCGACCAATCAGCGCTGGCTCTGCTGGAGGAGGCGGAGTCTAAGATCGCTCCACACCAGTCTCCATTCAGGTCCGACCTTAGACTCCGCCTCCTCCGGCAGAGCCAGCGCTGATTGGCCGAAGGCTGGCCAATGCATTCCTATGCGAATGCAGAGACTTAGCAGTGCTGAGTCAGTTTTGCTCAACTACACATCTGATGCACACTCGGCACTGCTACATCAGATGTAGCAATCTGATGTAGCAGAGCCGAGGGTGCACTAGAACCCCTGTGCAAACTCAGTTCACGCTAATAGAATGCATTGGCCAGCGCTGATTGGCCAATGCATTCTATTAGCCCGATGAAGTAGAGCTGAATGTGTGTGCTAAGCACACACATTCAGCACTGCTTCATCACGCCAATACAATGCATTAGCCAGTGCTGATTGGCCAGAGTACGGAATTCGGCCAATCAGCGCTGGCTCTGCTGGAGGAGGCGGAGTCTAAGGTCGGACCTGAATGGAGACTGGTGTGGAGCGATCTTAGACTCCGCCTCCTCCAGCAGAGCCAGCGCTGATTGGTCGAGTTCCGTACTCTGGCCAATCAGCGCTGGCCAATGCATTCTATTAGCCCGATGAAGTAGAGCTGAATGTGTGTGCTTAGCACACACATTCAGCTCTACTTCATCAGGCTAATAGAATACATTGGCCAATCAGCGCTGGCCAATGCATTCTATTAGCTTGATGAAGCAGAGTGTGCACAAGGGTTCAAGCGCACCCTCGGCTCTGATGTAGCAGAGCTGAGGGTGCACAAGGGTTCAAGTGCACCCTCGGCTCTCCTACATCAGAGCCGAGGGTGCGCTTGAACCCTTGTGCAGCCTCAGCTCTGCTACATCAGAGCCGAGGGTGCGCTTGAACCCTTGTGCACACTCTGCTTCATCAAGCTAATAGAATGCATTGGCCAGCACTGATTGGCCAGAGTACGGAATTCGGCCAATCAGCGCTGGCCAATGCATTCTATTAGCCCGATGAAGTAGAGCTGAATGTGTGTGCTAAGCACACACATTCAGCACTGCTTCATCACGCCAATACAATGCATTAGCCAGTGCTGATTGGCCAGAGTACGGAATTCGGCCAATCAGTGCTGGCTCTGCTGGAGGAGGCGGAGTCTAAGATCGCTCCACACCAGTCTCCATTCAGGTCCGACCTTAGACTCCGCCTCCTCCAGCAGAGCCAGCGCTGATTGGCCGAATTCCGTACTCTGGCCAATCAGCACTGGCTAATGCATTGTATTGGCGTGATGAAGCAGTGCTGAATGTGTGTGCTTAGCACACACATTCAGCTCTACTTCATCGGGCTAATAGAATGCATTGGCCAGCGCTGATTGGCCGAATTCCGTACTCTGGCCAATCAGCACTGGCTAATGCATTGTATTGGCGTGATGAAGCAGTGCTGAATGTGTGTGCTTAGCACACACATTCAGCTCTACTTCATCGGGCTAATAGAATGCATTGGCCAATTAGCGCTGGCCAATGCATTCTATTAGCGTGAACTGAGTTTGCACAGGGGTTCTAGTGCACCCTCGGCTCTGCTACATCAGATTTCTACATCTGATGTAGCAGTGCCGAGTGTGCATCAGATGTGTAGTTGAGCAAAACTGACTCAGCACTGCTAAGTCTGCATTCGCATAGGAATGCATTGGCCAGCCTTCGGCCAATCAGCGCTGGCTCTGCCGGAGGAGGCGGAGTCTAAGGTCGGACCTGAATGGAGACTGGTGTGGAGCGATCTTAGACTCCGCCTCCTCCAGCAGAGCCAGCGCTGATTGGCTGAATTCCGTACTCTGGCCAATCAGCACTGGCTAATGCATTGTATTGGCGTGATGAAGCAGTGCTGAATGTGTGTGCTTAGCACACACATTCAGCTCTACTCCATCGGGCTAATAGAATGCATTGGCCAGCGCTGATTGGCCGAATTCCGTACTCTGGCCAATCAGCACTGGCTAATGCATTGTATTGGCGTGATGAAGCAGTGCTGAATGTGTGTGCTTAGCACACACATTCAGCTCTACTTCATCGGGCTAATAGAATGCATTGGCCAATCAGCGCTGGCCAATGCATTCTATTAGCGTGAACTGAGTTTGCACAGGGGTTCTAGTGCACCCTCGGCTCTGCTACATCAGATTGCTACATCTGATGTAGCAGTGCCGAGTGTGCATCAGATGTGTAGTTGAGCAAAACTGACTCAGCACTGCTAAGTCTGCATTCGCATAGGAATGCATTGGCCAGCCTTCGGCCAATCAGCGCTGGCTCTGCCGGAGGAGGCGGAGTCTAAGGTCGGACCTGAATGGAGACTGGTGTGGAGCGATCTTAGACTCCGCCTCCTCCAGCAGAGCCAGCGCTGATTGGTCGAGTTCCGTACTCTGGCCAATCAGCACTGGCCAATGCATTTCTTTTTTTTTTTTTTTTTATAAATTCTTTATTTATAAACACAGATACAGTAGAAGCCGAGCAAACTGTAAAAAACAGGCAAACGATTGTCATAACAACAAAGGGCCCCTGGGACCCAGGAACCGAACAAGACAAGAAATGCGGAAACGGGCCGCCACAACAATCAATGGGCGAACAAACAAGACCAAGGGAAGGGGGAGGCGGAGCAAACAGAAGGAGAGGGGGGGCGTGAAAGAAAAAAGGAAGGGAAAGGGACAAAAGGGAGAGGAGGGGAGCAGGAGGAAAGGGGGGGGGGCCCAAGCCCAGGACCAGGTCTCAATCCCGTCCCAAGGTGTCTCTATAAAGTTGGGATCCCTGAAACAAGATCCACGGGGTCCAAGCCCTCAGAAAGGACTCATGTTTGTCTCGAAGAGACGCCGTGAGGTCCTCCATAGATTGAATGTCCTCTACCTTACGGATCCAGTGTCGCAGAGACGGGGGGTTAGGAGACTTCCAGAGGGCCGGAATACACGCTCTGGCCGCGTTGATCAGGTGGCGAATCGCCGACCGGCGGTAGGCCCGTCGAGGAATGTTGGAGAGATGTAAAAGAAAGCAAGCTGGGGTGTTGGGAAGGGAAGACTGAAAGATTTGAGAAGTCAGACGGTGAACACCGTCCCAAAAACCCCTTAAAGCCGGACAACTCCAAAAGACATGAAGGAGAGTCCCCTCCTCCGAGCCACAGCGCCAACAAAGTGGGGAGGTGGAGGGAAAAAACTTGTGCAGCAAGGCCGGGACATGGTACCACCTGGTGAGGATTTTGTAGCCCGCCTCCTGAAACTTACATGCCACCGAGCTTTTGTGGGCGAGCTCCAAAATCCTGACACAGTCCGCGTCCGAAAAGGAGAGACAGAGATCTGCCTCCCACTTGGCCAGGAAGGGAGGTCTATGACCCGAAGGAGGGGAGACTAAGAGCGAATAGAGCTCCGAAAGAGAATGGCGTAAGAGACCAGAACCAGAACAGGCCTTCTCAAAAACCGTGAGAGGTCTGTCAAAGGCGACCGGATCCGACAGCGAGGAAAGGAAGTGGGAGAGCTGCAGTCTCCTCCAAGGACCAAGGGGTGGAAGGTCCTGAGCGGCGCGAAGACTCTCGAGAGGCCGCCAAGACCCTTCCGAACGAAAATGCAAAACCCTGTGCAAGCCTGCGTCCAACCAGGACCGAAATGGGCCCCGCGAGAGGCCGGCCGGGAAGGCCGGGTTGCCCAGGACAGGGAGGAAAGGAGACGGGGAGGGGGAGAGGCATTCCTTCCGAAAAAGGGACCTGCAGATTTTAAGGGTAGGGCCAATAGTGGGATGAGAAAAGACAGAGGAGGGGGCAATAGAGTCCAACCAGGGGAGCGAGTGAAGCGGAAGACTCGAAAAGGAGCCCTCCATAGAGATCCACTGTTTGAAGGGGGAATGGCGGCACCAGTCTATGACTCTTTGCAAGAGAGCGGCCTCGTAATAGCGGCGGGGATCAGGCAGGCCCATGCCCCCCAGCGACTTCGGGAGGGACAGAATGGAACGAGCCAACCTAGCCCGTTTACCTTGCCAGATGAAGCTGGTTAAATCAGAGTAGAGCAATCGGAAAAAGCTAGGAGGAACGTGAATCGGAAGAGTCTGCAGCAGATAGAGGAATCTAGGCATCACATTCATCTTGTAGATGGCACAACGGCCAAACCACGTATAGGTGCCCCTGGACCATCTCTTAAGATCCTGTCGTACAGTTCTGAGGAGGGGCAAGTAGTTCTTTGCAAACAGCTCCCGCAGATCAGCAGGAATCCAGACACCCAGATACTTAATCACCGAATTGGACCAACGGAAGGGGAAGGTATGAGCCAAAGAAGCGCTAAGCCCGGGGGGCAAGGAAACGTCCAGCGCTTCAGATTTCTGAAAATTAATTTTAAAGTTGGCAAGGCAATGGAATTCATCCAGTTCGGACATCAGAGCAGGGAGTGAGGTGGCCGGGTCACAGAGGAAAAACAAGAGATCATCCGCATAGGCAGCTATCTTAAGGTGGCGCTTCCCCATTATGAGGCCCAGTAAAGCGGAATTGTCTCTAATCTTCCTAAGGAGGGGCTCTAACGTGAGGACAAAAATCAAGGGAGAGAGGGGACAACCCTGACGCGTGCCGTTACCAATAGGAAAGGGGGAGGAGAGGATTCCATTGACCCTAGTGGACGCCGAGGGGCCAGTGTACAGGGAGGCAATCCAGGACTTCATGACGGGGCCAAGACCAATATGGTCCAAGACCGCAAAGAGAAAGGGCCAACCAACCCGGTCAAATGCCTTCTCTGCATCAGTGGAGAGGAGGCAGAGCGGGAGGTCACGGGAGTGAGCAAAGTGTATAGCGTTAACAACCTTCACCGTGTTGTCTCTAGCTTCCCGAGTAGGGATGAAACCAACCTGATCGGAGTCCACTAGGTCAAGGAGAAGAGGGGCGAGGCGCAAGGCCAGGACCTTGGAGAAGATCTTCAGGTCAACATTAAGCAGAGAGATGGGCCTATAACTGGAGCACAGAGCAGGATCCTTGCCCCCCTTATGTATCACAGCAATGTGAGCCCTAGTCATATCTGGAGGAAGGAGGGAACCTTCAGAAATAGAGTTAAGGGCACGCGTCAGGGGGCCTAAAAGCAGGGGTGAGAACTTTTTGTAATACGAGGCCGGGAGGCCGTCCGGGCCGGGGGCCTTACTAGGTTGCATGGAAGCCAGGGCCTCGGCCACTTCCTCTACCGAAATAGGGTCTTCCAGGGAGGACAAAGAATCATCAGAAAGGCGGGGCAGGCCCGAGTCGGAGAGATACTGTACAATCGCAGGGAGAAGCGAGAAACCCGAAGGGGGCGGGGAGGCGTGGGGTAGATTGTACAGCTGGCGATAAAAACCAGCAAACTCCTCTGCAATGCGAGTCGGGTCCGTAAGACGAGTACCCGCGGAGTTAGAGACAAAGGGGACAAAGTTACACGAGCGCTGTTCCCTAAGGGATCTAGCAAGAGTCCTGCTGCACTTGTTACCAAACTCGTAGAAGTGGCGGCGGCCCCTAGCCAGAAGGCATCTGGTTCTGATGTCGAGACGCTCGCGCAGTTTCTTACGGGCTAACAAGAGAGCAGCACGCACATCCGCCGCGTGAGAACGCTTGTGCGTCTGCTCCAGGGAAACCACGTCAGCAATCAAAGTGGCCAGTTCACGAGACCTCTCTTTTTTCAAACGTGAGCCATGCTGAACCAGCACCCCCCGGATAACACATTTGTGAGCCGCCCAAATCGTGGCCGGAGACACATCAGCCGTGTCATTCTCCCTGAAGTAAAAATCCAGGGCGGAAGAGACAGCAAGTGAGGTCGGAGCATCCTGAAGGAGCGACTCATTGAGGCGCCACTGCCAGGACCGCGGTCTTTTAGCGGGGGACGCCAGCACAACATGGATCATGGCGTGATCCGAGAAAGTGATAGGGTCTAAAGCAAAGGAACATCAGAGTGACGGACAAAGAAGTAGTCTAACCTGGAGTAGACATCACGGGGATGAGAATAGAAGGAGTAGTCCCGAGCGTCAGGGTGAACCGCGCGCCACGTGTCAATCAACTGATGGGAGTGAAGAAGCCTACGGACCCGACATAGAGCCTTGACAGGAAGGTACGATACGCCCCGAGAAATGTCAACAGATGGATCTAAAGTAAAATTGAAGTCCCCTCCCACCACTAGAGTGCCTTCAGAAAAATCCGACAGCTTATCAAGGATGTGGTCAAGGGCGCCTACCTGGCCAGTATTAGGAAGGTAAAGATTAGCAAAGGTAAACAAGGTGCCAGCCAATTCCCCCTTAACAAACAAGAACCTACCAGAGTCGTCCGACATAGCAGCCCGGAATTTCCAGGCCGCGGAGCGACCGATCAGAATGCTGACTCCCCTGGACTTGGACTCAGAGAAGCAACCATGATAGACGTCCGGAAAACGAGGAGAAGAGAGAGAGGGGACAGAACCTTCCCGGAAGTGCGTTTCCTGTATAAACGCCACCGTGGACCTCTTGCTCCACAGCAAACGCAAGAGAGAGGACCGTTTTTCGGGTGTATTAAGCCCGTTAGCATTAATGGAAGAGAAGGTCAGGGAATCCATGTTCCGGGGCCTGGGACCCACCCCGGGGGGACGAGGGGGGAGAGGAGGGTGAGGAAAAACAAGAAGAAAGGGAGGGGAGAGGGAAGGTCAGGGAAGGGAAAGAGGGGGAGGGATCGAGAAAGACGAGGAGCAGGAGTGGGAGGGCAAAGACAAATAGGAGGGGGAGGAGCAAAATCAAAATCAAGTAAGACAGACTAGGACGAAACAATATGTACTACAACAGAAGCCGAACCCAGCTAATCCAGGTACGGAAAACACAAAACAGTGGGACAAACCCACTAATGCAAGTCTCAGAGGCACACCGCGGTATGCGCTCAGAGAGCTGCCAATTACAACTAACCGGGGGAGAGGTAGAACAAGAAGAAACCCGAGCTACCCATTCCCACAGCGGCAACTCCTAACAAACAGTAGAAAAAAAAAAAAAAAAAAGAGAGTGAAGGGGTCACAGCCTAGAGCAAACTTCCCAAAGGCCGTGATCTCTCTCAAACTCGGAAACCACTAGATCCCAGGGAGCCGGAACGCCCCGCATCCAAAAGAAAAACAAAGAACAAAAACGATAACAATGTGACTGTCTGCAGTCCCAGGGGCAGCGCCCCCAAATAGGGGAGCCCCACCACCAGGAGCAGAGAGAGAGAGGATGCGAGGCGCCCCAACCCGCCCAGGAGACGGAGGGGGGGCGAGACTCACCACGGGCAGGCGGCGCAGACCGAAGTCCAGAACCGCCCACACGCGGGGTACAAAACTTAGCTCTATGCAAAAGAGAGAAATTAAAGCATGAAACAAATTCAAACAGTGGAACAATACGTTTCAGAGGGAAAGCGGATTAGCGACCAGCAGGACCGACCGGCCCAGGAAAGTTCAAGGGACCGTAGGAGGCACCGATCCTTCGGGAGGAACCAAAGGGGAGTCTACAGCTCGGAACCCCTGGCGTGGCAACGGCTGGGAGGAGGGCCCGGTGACAGGCGGAGGGGCAGGGAGAGGAAATTCCAACCAGTCCGGTAGGGATAGGTCCGGGACATCCAGGAAATGGGCCAGGGCCTCCACCTGATCCGGAGAGTGGAGGGTAAAGGTGGCGCCATTGCGGCGTATTTGCAAATGAAATGGGTGACCCCAGCGATAAGTGGCGCCAGAATCCAGGATGAGGCGAAGAACGGGCTTTAGGAGGCGCCGCATAGCCAGCGTGCGGCGAGAAACGTCCGGGAGAAGAGTAATTGAACCATCCAGGAACGGAACCGGGCCATGACGCCACGCAGCTTGGAGAATGTCTTCCTTTTCTCTGTAATAGTGGATACGGCAAAGAACATCTCTGGAATCGGAGGAGGAGGCCCTCCCTGGCCCCAAGACACGGTGGATCCTGTCAATATGGATGTCAGTGTCCGTCGGCTTAGACAGAACAGTGTTGAAGACGGAGATAGCGATGGAGCGGAGTTCTTTAGTAGGGACAGCATCAGGGATACCCCTCAGTTTAATGTTGTTCCGGCGTCCCCTATTTTCCTGATCATCGACCTGCAGCAGTAGGTGACGGTTAAGCGACCGTTGGGTAGTTAGGGTTTGCTCCACCACAAGTAGACGCTGATCAAGGGAATCCGTGCGGAGTTGATGGGATGAGACTTGAGACGACAAAGAATGCAAGTCCGCCTTGAAGCCGGAGAGAATTTGATCCTGTCTTTCCTCAACCCTGCGGACCATTGCCTCCATGTCCATTTTAGTAGGCATAGTACGGAGCAATTCCATAATATCTGACAACTTAGGGCGTTTGGACAGACTCCGGGATGGTGAGGTACAGGAGGAAGAATCAGAAAAAACAGGAACCGTGGGGGTCCGCAGGGTAGTGGGAGTAGCAGAGAAATCCATGTCAGGATCAACCTGAGGCGTGGGCTGAAAGGGGTCGCCTCTGGCAGGTGGAGACCACTGCAGTCCTGGGGAGACAGATGAGGAAGGAGCCACCTGGGATAGGGCCCCCGGTGTCCCATAGGATGTAATGGGAACCAGAGAAGAGGACACAGCAGTGGGGGCTGGGGGGGCATCAGATACAAGACCTTGGGAGGAAGGGACCAAAGGTATCAGCAGGGGGGGCACCTCACCCAAGTCCTGGGAGTGAGGGGGGGCTGAGTCCTGTGCAAGTCCTCCATGAAGTGGTATAGAGCAGGTAGAAACAGCCTGGGGAGGGCCAGGAGGGGAGCTGCCGAAAGAAGAGGGGGGGAGGGGGGACGCCACGAGGTCCGCTCCACCACCATACTGAAGGCCGGGTACCTGAGCAGTAGTGTGCCGGGGAGTCCCCACGTCGGGAGGGAGAAGAGCCGGTGCCGGAGGACGCAGAGAGTCGGCTGGGTCCAGGATCTGGAGCGGAGGGGACAGCTTCTGCAGCATCGCTGCCTCCGAAGTTCCGGCAGGAGCGCGCGCCGGCGCCATTTTGGAGCCGCCAGGCATGGGGGCTGAGGAGGCCGCAGACAGGAGGAATCGTGCCAGGGGAGGATCGATCCGGGCCGAGACGGTGGACTTGCGGCTCGCACGTCGCACCATACTGGAGCGGGGAGCAGGTAGGCTCTGTGACCCGAGTAATCCGGGGAAATTGCCGCTGGAGTCCGGGAGCTCTGGAGGACCACGTCTTCACGCTGCCATAGCTAGGCCACGCCCCCTGGCCAATGCATTTCTATGGGGAAAAGTTAGCTTGCGAAAATCGCAAACTGACAGGGATTTCCATGAAATAAAGTGACTTTTATGCCCCCAGACATGCTTCCCCTGCTGTCCCAGTGTCATTCCAGGGTGTTGGTATCATTTCCTGGGGTGTCATAGTGGACTTGGTGACCCTCCAGACACGAATTTGGGTTTCCCCCTTAACGAGTTTATGTTCCCCATAGACTATAATGGGGTTCGAAACCCATTCGAACACTCAAACAGTGAGCGGCTGTTCGAATCGAATTTCGAACCTCGAACATTTTAGTGTTCGCTCATCTCTATTCCCTACCACTGAGCTAGGACATCCACCAATGATACCTCCGGAGATCTACCTATTGAAACTCTTTTTTACATTAGGTATCTATTCCCCCAATCAGGGGTGAACCATTGGTTTCTGCCGCCTGAGGCAGACGTCAGAAAGCCACCCCCCACCACCCGCGGAGGAGGGGGCGGGGCCGAGCGGAAGGGGGTGGGGCCGCGTGGAGGAGTCGGGGACGAGCGGAGGGGGCAGGGCCGAGTGACGCGAGCATCTTCAGCAGGCAGAGAGCAGGCACGGAGAGGACCTGCTCTCTGCCTGAGCGTGAGGGGCGGCCGCTGGAGCAGCGCTGCTCCAGCGGCCTCCCCAATCCACCGCTCAGTGACGCTGACCCTAAGCCAGTCCAGGACAGCTTGTCCTGGACTGGCTTAGGTCAGCAAAAATGCCGCCTCGAAAATGTCACTTCAGGTCGCCTCATGGGAGGTGCGGCGCTGCCCCCAATATATGTAATTCAGCTAATATTATATTATTTACACATTGTTTTTAATATAAAACCTCACTGGATCCATCTATTGGGTCATGTGATCTCATTCTGACCTCCTCTGAATTGCACGTCTTTCTGTGCTCTCCAAAATTCACAATGTCACTTCCTGTAGGATGGACTGTACCACTTTCACACAAACTCCTATCACAGCTACTTCAAATGACTAGACAGTAGGATTGAGCGATCGGAAAAGATTGGATTCCAATCGGCGATTGAGCAAATTTCACGATCGCGATCGGAAGTCCGATCCCAATCTTTTTAGGCGGGATCGAGGTCTCACGTTAGATCCTACAATGCTTGGCAATGTGGGAAAAGCTAACATTAGGGTTAAGTGATCGGGATTGGGAAAGATTGGATCCCGATCGGCAATCGAACAAATTTCACGCTCGGGATCGGCTGGAAAATTATCGAAAATCGGATTTTAAAAATGATCCTGAAATCTCAAGATCGGCTCAACCCTACTAGACAGACTCCAATCACACGGTATAATGAAGGTGATGGTGCTTAAGGTATTTTAGATAATTTCGAACAACATAAAATACTGTGCAAAAGTTTTAAGTGGGTGTTGTATAAAAACGCTGCAGAGTAAGAATGCTTTCAGAAATAGAAGGGTTAATAATTTATTTTTGTGCATTAACAAAAGGAAGCGAATGAAGATAAGAGAAGCGTTAATCAGATCAATATTTGGTGTGACCTTTGCCCTCTGAAGGAGGAGGAGTCCTGGAAGTGATGATATGGCCCCCATAGGTATAGTTCTAATCTCATCATCATCCAGTCTGTCTGGGATGCCATGAAGAGACAGACAGATTGGAGCAAGTAAGATCTGTGCTTAGTTCTCCAAGGTGGCAGCGGGAACAACCTCCCTGCCCAGTTCTGCCAAAAAGGGCAAAGGTCACACCAACTAGTGATGGGATTTACATTTATTTTCTTGATTTACTTTTGTCCACTATCATTCACTTTGTAGTGTTTTTTTCCTCGCCTGCTTAAAACTTGTGCATACCACTGTGCAGAGACATAAGAAAAGTTACACTGTCCCCCACCAGGCAGAGATGGTACTGTCTCTAGGGCATGAGGCGCGTGGGATTTGCTGGCGGAGCATAGTTGCACAGTTAGAAGGCTTGAAATAAGACATAAGTGCATCACGTTCAACCAAAGGATAAGAAAAGGAGATGGCTGAAGGGAAAAAGGAGAGAAAGAAGAATTCTAATGAGAAAGATAAAGAATTTATAGAGAGATAAGTCAAGGTGGTTTCTGGGTATCAGAGCAGAGTCGAAGCTTCACTCCAAGGATAAGAGATTAGTATACATAAAAGAACATGGCGTGTGGAAGAGAATCAGGTGGACGGGTGCTGAGATCGAAAGTGTTTCCCGGGACTACTTCTTTAAATAGTCGCTAACCTATCAACAAACCTTGCATCAATAAATAGTAGAGGTCATATAAGAACCTATATAATATATCCTATCCGAGAAACATGCCTCTTCTCCTGTTATCATGTTTCTCTGCCAAACTGAGTTTCACTCTGAAATCTCTGCTATATCTGTCTTGAAACAGACTGCAGTTCACACAGTATAGATACAAGTATAGAAATCTACGGAGAGGAGAGGATGGAGGAGTAAGCAGTAAATACAGGAGATAAGAGAAGAAAGACAAACTTAGTCTGATGTTGGAGCTGAATAGAAGCTTTGTCTCACAACCAAAGAACATTACTTTCATCAGTATATGTTGATACTTCTCTATATGTCCTGCATTGTCCTGGGGCTATTTCTAAACAGAGTGAGAGATAGTTATAGAGCAGATTCTCCTCTACTTACTGTGTGCAATACATGGCAGCTAGTCTACACCTACCAGAGGAAAGAGAACTACAGACTCAGCATGGAAAGCAGAAACCTGCTAAATAATGCAAAATATAATTCAGATAATGGTCAGATATAGTGTTACTCACTGTACTATTGATTTGATTTATGCAAAGTTTTTTAAAGGTTAAGCACACCTTAAGGGGGCCATACATTTTTAAAAGATGTCTGCTGAGCCTGCCAAATGTCTACCGCAGTCAGCGTTCATTCAGCAAATGTTCTGGCTGTGGCTTATTCCATTTTCCCTATTGAAAACACATGCACACTCAGCCAAGCCCAGCATGTATGTGTATAAGAAGGAGGGTCAGTAGAAGAGATGGGCCGGGTTTGTTAGAAATTTTCAAAAATTCTCACCTGCACCCTAGCAATCGGGATCAACCTTAAAGGGATCCTATCATTCAGAAGCAATTTTTTTGTCCCTAATACATCTCCTACCTTTAGATGTTTTCTCTGCGGCGCCGTAACGTAGAAATCCCGGTTTTCTCTGTTATGCAAATGAGTTCTCTCGCAGCACTGGGGGCGGGCCCCAGCACTCAAACAGCACTGACGGTGTCCCCAATGCTGTGAGAGAACTCTCCAGCGCCGCCTCCATCTTCCTCTTCCCTTGTCTTTTTCCGACGCAGGCTTTGCCCGTGGCCACAAGAAAAATGGCCGCTTTCACAGTAAGTAAGCGGCCATTCTCTTGTGGCCGGTGGGCATGCGCAGTCGGCTCTACCCAAAGCCTGAGGCCTACAAGTTTAAAAAAGACACAGAAAGAGGGTGTTCCTGAAGAAGATGAAGGTGGCGCTGGAGTGTTCTCTCGCAGTATTGGGGACACCTCCAGTGCTGTTTGAGCACTGGGGCCCGCCCCCAGTGCTGCAAGAGAACTAATTTGCATACCAGAGAAAACCGGGATTTCTACGGAACTGCGAATACATCTAAAGGTAGGAGATGAATAGCCTTCCTTAAGGCTATTCCGACGTGTTAGGGGCAAAAAGTTGCTTCTGAATGATAGGATCCCTTTAAGCATGACGGTACTGCCATCTGTACTCCAAGGTCTCAAAGTATTGACAACTCATCTGGCTCCAGCTGGTGGAGCTCTTAATTTAAGGATAAATGGGGACGTGCTTGGTGTCTGCAAAATCACAATGTACAGGTCAAAGGTCACCTACGGTTTATGCCTTTCTATTCCCATCATTACCATATTCTCACTTGAACTCTGATATCTATTCGGAAATATCCATAAGACAAAGTGCAGGAGGACAAATCTGCACAATTCTGAGTATATCAAGGTCTCTATTTCTTTCTTTCATCCTAGTCAATATATTTGTCAGCACAGAAATGAAAAATGTGGATGAGATAAATCTAAAATCTATCCCTGACAAGAAAAATCTATGGCGTTTTTTTCTTCATCTAATGAGGCCAGTTCTCGGAAAATAATTATCGCTTTCTTTAACGCATAAAAGAGACAAATCGACACAGACAATGGACGAACTGCTCCAATAAGAATGAGCTGAAATTCCAATGGACGCCCGGACATTATAAATGGACAAATGAGACATTCGTCTGGACATTAATCTAAAGTTTATCAAGATCCGCGGTTAATGTCCATCTCACAAAGTTCTTCTTTCTAATACGGTCAAACACTATTCATTATGGACAGATCTGAGATACACAAACATATCTATTAATAAAACTGTAATAAAAGTCCTGCCTGCAAATAACTATGGAAATCTGACCCGCATAGAAGGCACTAAAAGCAGGCTATATATATATATATATATATATATATATATATATATATATATATATATATATATATAGCACTGGCTACATAATACTGCTCTGTATGGAAAGGAAAAGAACGACTATAATACTGGCTACTATATACCAAAACATAACTACTATAATACTGCTCCTATGTACAAGAACATGACTACTATAATACTGCTCATATGTACAAGAATATAACTACTATAATACTGCTCCTATGTATGAGAATATACTATAATACTGCCCCTATGTACAAGAATATAACTACTATAATACTGCCTCCTATGTACAAGAATATAACTACTATAATACTGCCTCCTATGTACAAGAATATAACTACTATAATACTGCTCCTATGTACAGGAATATAACTACTATAATACTACTCCTATGTACAAGAATATAACTACTATAATACTAATCCTATATATAAGAATATAACTACTATAATACTACTCCTATGTACAAGAATATAACTACTATAATACTACCTTCTATGTACAAGAATATAACTACTATAATACTGCCTCCTATGTACAAGAATATAACTACTATAATACTACTCCTATGTACAAGAATATAACTACTATAATACTGCTCCTATGTACAAGAATATAACTACTATAATACTACCTCCTATGTACAAGAATATAACTACTATAATACTGCTCCTATGTACAAGAATATAACTACTATAATACTAATCCTATATATAAGAATATAACTACTATAATACTACTCCTATGTACAAGAATATAACTACTATAATACTACTTTCTATGTACAAGAATATAACTACTATAACACTGCTCCTATGTACAAGAATATAACTACTATAATATTGCCTCCTATGTACAAGAATATAACTACTATAATACTGCTCCTATGTACAAGAATATAACTACTATAATACTGCTCCTATGTACAAGAATATAACTACTATAATACTACCTCCTATGTACAAGAATATAACTACTATAATACTGCTCCTATGTACAAGAATATAACTACTATAACACTGCTCCTATGTACAAGAATATAATTACTATAATATTGCCTCCTATGTACAAGAATATAACTACTATAATACTGCTCCTATGTACAAGAATATACTATAATACTGCCCCTATGTACAAGAATATAACTACTATAATACTGCCTCCTATGTACAAGAATATAACTACTATAATACTACTCCTATGTACAAGAATATAACTACTATAATACTGCTCCTATGTACAAGAATATAACTACTATAACACTGCTCCTATGTACAAGAATATAATTACTATAATATTGCCTCCTATGTACAAGAATATAACTACTATAATACTACTCCTATGTACAAGAATATAACTACTATAATACTGCTCCAATGTACAAGAATATAACTACTATAATACTACTCCTATGTACAAGAATATAACTACTATAATACTGCTCCTATGTACAAGAATATACTATAATACTGCCCCTATGTACAAGAATATAACTACTATAATACTGCCTCCTATGTACAAGAATATAACTACTATAATACTACTCCTATGTACAAGAATATAACTGCTATAATACTGCTCCTATGTACAAGAATATAACTACTATAATACTACCTCCTATGTACAAGAATATAACTACTATAATACTGCTCCTATGTACAAGAATATAACTACTATAACACTGCTCCTATGTACAAGAATATAATTACTATAATATTGCCTCCTATGTACAAGAATATAACTACTATAATACTACTCCTATGTACAAGAATATAACTACTATAATACTGCTCCAATGTACAAGAATATAACTACTATAATACTACTCCTATGTACAAGAATATAACTACTATAATACTGCTCCTATGTACAAGAATATAACTACTATAATACCACCTCCTATGTACAAGAATATAACTACTATAATACTGCCTCCTATGTACAATAATATAACTACTATAATACTGCTCCTATGTACAAGAATATAACTACTATAATACTACTCTTGTATATAAGAATATAACTACTATAATACTACTCCTATGTACAAGAATATAACTACTATAATACTACCTCCTATGTACAAGAATATAACTACTATAATACTGCTCCTATGTACAAGAATATAACTACTATAACACTGCTCCTATGTACAAGAATATAACTACTATAATATTGCCTCCTATGTACAAGAATATAACTACTATAATACTGCTCCTATGTACAAGAATATACTATAATACTGCCCCTATGTACAAGAATATAACTACTATAATACTGCCTCCTATGTACAAGAATATAACTACTATAATACTACTCCTATGTACAAGAATATAACTACTATAATACTGCTCCTATGTACAAGAATATAACTACTATAATACTACCTCCTATGTACAAGAATATAACTACTATAATACTGCTCCTATGTACAAGAATATAACTACTATAACACTGCTCCTATGTACAAGAATATAATTACTATAATACTGCTCCTATGTACAAGAATATAACTACTATAACACTGCTCCTATGTACAAGAATATAATTACTATAATATTGCCTCCTATGTACAAGAATATAACTACTATAATACTGCTCCTATGTACAAGAATATACTATAATACTGCCCCTATGTACAAGAATATAACTACTATAATACTGCCTCCTATGTACAAGAATATAACTACTATAATACTACCTCCTATGTACAAGAATATAACTACTATAATACTGCTCCTATGTACAAGAATATAACTACTATAACACTGCTCCTATGTACAAGAATATAACTACTATAATACTGCTCCTATGTACAAGAATATAACTACTATAATACTGCTCCTATGTACAAGAATATAACTACTATAATACTACCTCCTATGTACAAGAATATAACTACTATAATACTGCTCCTATGTACAAGAATATAACTACTATAACACTGCTCCTATGTACAAGAATATAACTACTATAATACTGCTCCTATGTACAAGAATATAACTACTATAATACTGCTCCTATGTACAAGAATATAACTACTATAATACTGCTCCTATGTACAAGAATATAACTACTATAATACTACCTCCTATGTACAAGAATATAACTACTATAATACTGCTCCTATGTACAAGAATATAACTACTATAACACTGCTCCTATGTACAAGAATATAATTACTATAATATTGCCTCCTATGTACAAGAATATAACTACTATAATACTGCCTCCTATGTACAAGAATATAACTACTATAATACTGCTCCTATGTACAAGAATATACTATAATACTGCCCCTATGTACAAGAATATAACTACTATAATACTGCCTCCTATGTACAAGAATATAACTACTATAATACTACCTCCTATGTACAAGAATATAACTACTATAATACTGCTCCTATGTACAAGAATATAACTACTATAACACTGCTCCTATGTACAAGAATATAACTACTATAATACTGCTCCTATGTACAAGAATATAACTACTATAATACTGCTCCTATGTACAAGAATATAACTACTAGAATACTACCTCCTATGTACAAGAATATAACTACTATAATACTGCTCCTATGTACAAGAATATAACTACTATAACACTGCTCCTATGTACAAGAATATAACTACTATAATACTGCTCCTATGTACAAGAATATAACTACTATAATACTGCTCCTATGTACAAGAATATAACTACTATAATACTACCTCCTATGTACAAGAATATAACTACTATAATACTGCTCCTATGTACAAGAATATAACTACTATAACACTGCTCCTATGTACAAGAATATAATTACTATAATATTGCCTCCTATGTACAAGAATATAACTACTATAATACTACTCCTATGTACAAGAATATAACTACTATAATACTGCTCCAATGTACAAGAATATAACTACTATAATACTACTCCTATGTACAAGAATATAACTACTATAATACTGCTCCTATGTACAAGAATATAACTACTATAATACCACCTCCTATGTACAAGAATATAACTACTATAATACTGCTCCTATGTACAAGAATATAACTATTTTAATACTGCCTCCTATGTACAAGAATATAACTACTATAATACTGCTCCTATGTACAAGAATATAACTACTATAATACTACTCTTGTATATAAGAATATAACTACTATAATACTACTCCTATGTACAAGAATATAACTACTATAATACTACCTCCTATGTACAAGAATATAACTACTATAATACTGCCTCCTATGTACAAGAATATAACTACTATAATACTGCCTCCTATGTACAAGAATATAACTACTATAATACTAATCCTATGTACAAGAATATAACTACTATAATACTGCTCCTATGCACAAGAATATAACTACTATAATCCTACTCCTATATATAAGAATATAACTACTATAATACTACTCCTATATATAAGAATATAACTACTATAATACTACTCCTATATATAAGAATATAACTACTATAATACTACTCCTATGTATAAGAATATAACTACTATAATACTGCTCCTATGTACAAGAATATAACTACTATAATACTACTCCTATGTACAAGAATATAACTACTATAATACTGCTCCTCTGTACAAGAATATAACTACTATAATACTGCTCCTATGTATAGGATTATAACTACTATAATACTACCTAATATGTAGAATATAATTACTATAATACTGCTCCTCTATACAAGAGTATTATTACTATTGCTATAGTTTTACAAGTTCTCTCGTTTCCTGTTACACTGATAGAAAATAACATTGAGCTGAGTGTTTGGGATCTAGTGACGGTATAATATAGTGCTTTTGTATTATATTGTTCTGATGGGTAGTAAAAATATAAAAGTCAATATTCTTAGCCCAGATTTTGCATCAATTGTTCCTGCCTGAGATAGAGCAACAACCTAATGCATTGGAGCAGTGCTGCAGGTTACAGTATGGGGGGGTAGATGTTGATTTCAGTTTAACTTCCAACAGTCAGTGCAGCTAAGCTGAAAGTGATATTATGGCGGCATTATTCAGAGGTTGTATCTTTAGATGATTTGTGAACCTGTGCATTAAACTCCCATATTCCTACAAGAATTGCTTTTGGTTAAGTTTTGTTCCATTTACCCAATTTGTCTCTTTTGCACCCGGATTGTCTGGAGCAATTAATTGAAATGATGGAGAGCTGAATGAATTTAACATATTACTCACTTTATGAGCAGGATATTGAGGACAGCGATAGCTTTGTGATCGAAATTGTTACTTTGTTACCACAGCAACTATCATATTCATAAATCCTCGTGTATCTGTATTAACAAAAAGCCCTTTGTGCAGAAGGAAGTTTTGAAACATTGTAAGGAGGCGCTGGGCGTACAATTAACGCTACGGTTAGAGCAATGAATTTACCGATTCAGCTGTTCTGCCGCCGCACGTGAAATATTCAATTAAGTCGCCTATAAATACCGCGCTCCTGTAACTATGTTACCGCAACGCATCTCGCAATGCACAGGGGGGTCCGCAAAGGTCACTCAGTTCTTCCAGCTACAAAGTTTGTTGTTATTCATTATATCAGTCCGTGAGATTAGCAAATAGTGAGTTGAAATTTAAGGATCTGCCTCTGGAATGTTCCGTAATTGTAAGTTCTAGAGTGGGAGTTTCCTATAGGTTCACATTTGCGCCCAGATTCCATTTTGGAGATTCCGTCACTGAATCCGCTTGAAAAATGCACTGAGAAAAGTTCTGGTTTTCTAGTATAACTAGACTCTCTATTGGCAAGTGGGTGGAGTCAGGCAGGGGTAGACAAGTAGGTGTAACTCAGAGCTGGTATACTGTCTGCCTTTGAGACACACCCCCTTGCCTAATATTATCTAACACCACCCACTTGGCATTAGAGAGTTTAGTTACATCTGAAGGACCAAAGATAACAGCATCGATTACTCAAGAGTGGTGGGGGACAGAGAAAAAAAATCCCAGAATCAGTGGGAGGAGTCTATTAAAGGATGAAAATATGACAAGTTGGTGGAGATGTTGCAATGTCCTCTTTAAAGGGATCCTATCTTTTCAACACAATTTTTTCTCCCTAAGAAAAGCTATTTGTCTCCTACCTTTCCTTTTCTTCTCCGCGCCGCTGTTCGCCTGCAATCCTGTTTTTTCTTGGTGTGTAAATGAATTCTCTCCCAGCACTGGGGGTGGGCCCCAGCGCTCAAACAGCACTGGGGGCATCCCCAATGCTGCCAGAGAGCTTTCCAGCGCCGCCTCCATCTTCATCTACAACGAGGTCTTCACCACTTCTTCTCATGTGTCTTCTTACTTCTAGGCCTTGGGCCTAGGGCAAGCCGACTGCGCATGCCCACGGCTACAAGAAAAATGGACGCTTCCACAGTATTGTAAGCGGCCATTTTCCCATGACCGCAGATGAAGATGGAGGTGGCGCTGGAGAGCTCTCTGGCAGCATTGGGGACATCCCCAGTGCTGTTTGAGCGCTGGGGCCCGCCCCCAGTGCTGTGAGAGAGCTCATTTGCATACCGAGAAAATCCGGGATTGCAGGCGAGCGGTGACGCGTAGAAGAAAAGGAAAGGTAGGAGACGAATAGCCTTTCTTAAGGCTATTCCAACATGTTAGGGAGAAAAAAATGTGTTTAAAAGATAGGATCCCTTTAATGTATGTACAGCTTGTTGTAAGCTCTTCAGCGTCCCCTAGAGGCGCTCACAGAATGACAGAATTTATGCAGAGGAAAGACCAAAACCTCAAAGCCGTTATCTTGTATCCCCTCAGCTTGTTAAGAAAAGCGCATCCAACATCCCCGTAATTTACTTTGTTTTGAGTCTGAAAACATTGTATCACGTTGTGCGGCATCATTGATGCGGATGAACTGCGCGGCCTTTTGTGCGGTTGTCATCTAGATATATATATATATATATATATATATATATATATATATATATATATACTTTCATTCTGTATTCAGCTCTGTGCATTGTGGGAGCAGACGATGCAATTTACATGGAAGTTTCATCTTCCATCTCAGGAACTCATTTCATGTGCGATGCTGATTGCTGATGCTAAATTGTGCGGCCGTCCCCTGTTGGGTCTGGAAATGTATGAACGACAGGATGTAAAGTACAATAGTCTGTTCTGTTTATTACACATGCTGTAAATGCGCTCCCTGCGAGGAGAAGAGAACCTGTAATGGATCACGTCCTGCAGCCGCCACACAGGAGTATATAGATGGATACAATGTTACCTCGTACGTATGGCCAAGGACTGAATGGGTATATAGATGGATACAGAGACGGCCATAGCTATAGCCAGGGCATCAGTGACTGTAGGGGCAAAGGCAACTCTACCAGAGGATGACAATATGATACCAGGCAGAGACTAGGTGGGGGCGCTGTTACAGATTTTACATAAGAGACAGAGAGAAGACAAACTGTATGAAGCCCAAGAGGAGACAAATCACAGAGCAAATAACTTGTGGATAGGACATCTATCTATTTATCTATCTATCTATCTATCTATCTATCTATCTATCTATCTATCATCTATATATCATCTATCTATCTATCTATTTATCTATCTCCTATCTATCTATCTATCTATCTATCTATCTATCTATCTATCTCCTATCTATCTATCTATCTATCTATCTATCTCCTATCTATCTATCTATCTATCTATCTATCTATCTATCATCTATCTATCTGTCTGTCTATCTATCTCCTATCTATCTATAATCTATCTATCTCCTATCTATCTATCTCCTATCTATCTATCTATCTATCTATCTATCTATCTATCTATCTCCTATCTATCTATCTCCTATCTATTTATCTATCTATCTGTCTGTCTATCTACCTTCTATCTATCTATCTATCTATCTATCTATCATCTATCTATCTATCTATCTATCTATCTATCTACTATCTATCTATCTGTCTGTCTGTCTGTCTTTCTATCTATCTATAATCTATCTATCTATCTATCTATCTGTCTATCTATCTCCTATCTATCTATCTATCTGTCTATCTATCTCCTATCTATCTATCTATCTATCTATCTATCTGTGTGTCTATCTATCTCCTATCTATTTAAACATATTTTTCAAGAATTCCTGATACTTTCTTTTACATTTTCCATGTCCCTATCTATCCTATTAATATTATAAATGTGAAATGTTTGTGAGTTTGTGGGTTTGTAACTTTGGATGTTCGGATCTTTGGCGGTCAATCACGCAAAAACCGCTCCACCGATTTGGCTGAAATTTTCCACAAACATAGTCACTACACTCGATTGCGCAATAGGCTACTTTTCGTCACAATAGCGCACATACGTTTTCCCAGGACCCCCACAAAACCCAAACTCACATCACCATCTCTGCAATCTCACACACTTTGGACCATAGCAAGCCACAAAATTCATATTACCCTCTACAGCAGAGGTCAGCAACCCCTGGCACACGTGCCAAGAGTGGCACTCCTGCCATATTTCACTGGCATGCCAGCAGCACAGGACCTGCAAGAGTTAAATGAAGTCCAAGCGTCCCTTCAGTGCTCTGCTAGAGCTGAGGCATAAGGACACTCCCCTTTGAGAGGGGTGCAGGAAACCCAGGGGGTGGAGCTTAATCGCTCAAGTCTCTGCCTGCTATAGTGATAGCTCCTGCCATCTGCACCCTGCAAACGTTCCTGGAGGAGGAGAGGAAGCTGCTAGCAAACTGAAAGTAAGAAACACACAGCTACATTTCCTTTAGTTCCTATTCTCATTAATGTCAGGCATTTGGGGTTATTAGTTTAGTGTTAGTAACTCCATGTGCCTCACATTAATAGGAATAACCCCCATCATGTCCCTCATATTAACCCCTGTGTGCCCCATATAAAGGTTACTAATATGTGAGACATGGAGGTACTAATAAAAGACCTCAATAATGAAGATACTTAATTATTACCTCCAAGTCTTTCACATATCAGTAACTAGAGATGAGCGAGTACTGTTCGGATCAGCCGATCCGAACAGCACGCTCCATAGAAATGAATGGATGCACCTGGTACTTTTGCTTGGACGTAGCCAGCGCGCTTAACCCCCCGCGTGCCGGCTACGTCCATTCATTTCTATGCGAGCGAGCTGTTCGGATCGGCTGATCCCAACAGTACTCGCTCATCTCTATCACTAACTCTTACACAGGGGTTAATGTGAGGGACATGATGGGGTTAATTGCTATTAATAAGAGGCACATGGAGTTACTAAACTGTCATGCACAGGGCCAGACTTTATGTGGCTTGCTCAAGAGTATCCTGAGCCCAAAACTTACATGTACTGGCGGAAAATAACAAATCATACAATGTCGTATATCGAAGTATATTAACCTGAAATACCTCTATCCCAAAGACACTATGTACAGTTTTGCAGAACACCATATAGCAGCTGAAATACATTACATTTTATATCCCATACCTTATACACACTACTAAAACCTTACCCGCGCCTCTATATACCCACTTCTACAATCACCGCAGATGAAGTCGCGGGTACCAGCTAGTATCTATATAAATGCAATACCCTGCAATTTTCAAACTGACCACAAAACCTAATCATAGACTGACAATTGCCAATTCTGTAGGGGTTTTCTTTGTAGAAGTCACCCCATTTACATCACAAACAAGACACACAGGATTGCAATAGAAGTTAACACATCTATCTATCTATCTATCTATCTATCTATTTATCTATTTATCTATCTCCTATCTATCTATCTATCTATCTATCTCCTATCTATTATCTATCTATCTATCTATCTATCTATCTATCTATCTATCTCCTATCTATCTATCTATCTATCTATCTAACTGTGTGTCTATCTATCTATCTCCTATCTATCTATAATCTATCTATCTCCTATCTATCTATCTCCTATCTATTTAAACATATTTTTCAAGAATTCCTGATACTTTCTTTTACATTTTCCATGTCCCTATCTATATCTATATAAATGCAATACCCTGCAATTTTCAAACAGACCACAAAACCTAATCATAGACTGACAATTGCCAATTCTGTAGGGGTTTTCTTTGTAGAAGTCACCCCATTTACATCACAAACAAGACACACAGGATTGCAATAGAAGTTAACACATCTATCTATCTATCTATCTATCTATCTATCTATCTATTTATCTATTTATCTATCTCCTATCTATCTATCTATCTATCTATCTATCTATCTATCTATCTCCTATCTATTATCTATCTATCTATCTATCTATCTCCTATCTATCTATCTATCTATCTATCTATCTAACTGTGTGTCTATCTATCTATCTCCTATCTATCTATAATCTATCTATCTCCTATCTATCTATCTCCTATCTATTTAAACATATTTTTCAAGAATTCCTGATACTTTCTTTTACATTTTCCATGTCCCTATCTATATCTATATAAATGCAATACCCTGCAATTTTCAAACAGACCACAAAACCTAATCATAGACTGACAATTGCCAATTCTGTAGGGGTTTTCTTTGTAGAAGTCACCCCATTTACATCACAAACAAGACACACAGGATTGCAATAGAAGTTAACACATCTATCTATCTATCTATCTATCTATCTCCTATCTATCTATTTATCTATCTATCTCCTATCTATCTATCTATCTATCTATCTATCTATCTATCTATCTATCATCTATCTATCTATCTCCTATCTATCTATCTATCTATCTATCTATCTATCTATCTCCTATCTATCTGTCTATCTGTATATCTCCTATCTATCTATCTATCTATCTATCTATCTATCTATCTATCTATCTATGTATCTATCTCCTATCTATCTATCTATGTATCTCCTATCTATCTATCTATCTATCTATCTATCTATCTATCTATCTATCTATGTCCTATCTATCTATCTATGTCCTATCTATCTATCTATCTATCTATCTATCTATCTATGTCCTATCTATCTATCTATCTATCTATCTATCTATCTATCTATCTATGTCCTATCTATCTATCTATCTATTTATCTATCTGTCTCTTTCCATTGCTACTATACATGATGCAGAGCACATTGCCCCCTCTCTCTTCCCAGGGCTTGCTTTCCAATCCGTGTGCAGTTCTCGGCCCCTTCAGGTAACATTGGTAATTATTCTGTTGCTTTTTACCTCCTATGGGCAACGGCAACAACATTAATCTTGCTGACAATGGTTTGCCACGAGGCAGCTTTTTAAGCAAAGGAGGTTCTTGCAGAAATTGCTTCCAAAGTGCCATCAGCGTTTCCTTCAGTCGCCTCCACTAACACCTCTACAAAGGGAAGGGATCAGATGTAGGACTCAATCTCAGATTCCTAATAACGTCCTTCTGTCTGTGTCACAAAGACGGCGGAAGAAAAGATCCCAGAGAGTGGCGCGCTTTAATGAAACGCCTCTTATTCTATGGAGGGATTGATTTATTGTCCGCCGTCCTCTGCCGGTGCTGTACATTGTGCAATCTATACGGGGGGTAAATGTTGCGTCACACGAGGATACATCACAATAGCACAACACAAAGTTATCATGTACGGAAATAGGCCCCGGCCGGGATCTTCATCTAACATATGTACCATGCACTGAGCAATTACAAAGAGCGTCTGTCCCTGGAGGACTCAGCACATGTATGGATTGCACAGACTGCTTCTAATTGCCACTTTGTAATGCTTTATTTCCCCTGTGGTGGCGCTGCAGGACAATCTAACACTTGCTGTCAGTTCAGAGTATAGCAGATTACTGGGGGCAGCACTGGTTTTATGGGGCAGTAAAATATGGCCGACTTCTCCCATTTCCTTGGGTCATTCCAAGTCTAACCTAAATTTATGAATTTCACCTTCAATACCCTAAAGAGCCATATTACCTTCAGTCATATTACCACTATAGAATATAAGGTATTTATTGTCACCTATAGATCCTTTACTAACCCACAATAAAAATCTATACTAAAATTGCTCCGCTCTATGTAGAGGTTTCTGCTGATAACCCATCGGAAACTGCATGTCAGCATTATGCAAGTACTATATGGTAATATTGTGTGAGCACTATATGGCAGCATTATGCAAGTACTATATGGTAATATTGTGTGAGCACTACATGGCAGTATTATGCAGACACTATATTGCAGTATAATGTGGATACTATATGGAAGCACTATACTACGTGAATACTATATGGCAGAATTATGTTGACACTATATGGCAGCACATTCTATATAACAGCACTAAGCGGATAGTATATGTAAGTATTACATAGATACTACATGGAAGGATTATGTTGACACTACAGTCCTATGAAAAAGTTTGGGCACCCCTATTAATCTTAATCATTTTTAGTTCTAAATATTTTGGTGTTTGCAGCAGCCATGTCAGTTTGATATATCTAATAACTGATGGACACAGTAATATTTCAGGATTGAAATGAGGTTTATTGTACTAACAGAAAATGCGCAATATGCATTAAACCAAAATTTGACCGGTGCAAAAGTATGGGCACCTCAACAGAAAAGTGACATTAATATTTAGTAGATCCTCCTTTTGCAAAGATAACAGCCTCTAGTCGCTTCCTGTAGCTTTTAATCAGTTCCTGGATCCTGGATAAAGGTATTTTGGACAAACAATTCAAGTTCAGTTAAGTTAGATGGTCGCCGAGCATGGACAGCCCGCTTCAAATCATCCCACAGATGTTCAATGATATTCAGGTCTGGGGACTGGGATGGCCATTCCAGAACATTGTAATTGTTCCTCTGCATGAATGCCTGAGTCGATTTGGAGCGGTGTTTTGGATCATTGTCTTGCTGAAATATCCATCCCCGGCGTAACTTCAACTTCGTCACTGATTCTTGAACATTATTCTCAAGAATCTGCTGATACTGAGTGGAATCCATGCGACCCTCAACTTTAACAAGATTCCCGATGCCGGCATTGGCCACACAGCCCCAAAGCATGATGGAACCTCCACCAAATTTTACAGTGGGTAGCATGTGTTTTTCTTGGAATGCTGTTTCTTTTTGGACGCCATGCATAACGCCTTTTTTTATAACCAAACAACTCAATTTTTGTTTCCAAAATGAAGCTGCCTTGTCCAAATGTGCTTTTTCATACCTCAGGCAACTCTATTTGTGGCGTACGTGCAGAAACGGCTTCTTTCTCATCACTCTCCCATACAGCTTCTATTTGTGCAAAGTGCGCTGTATAGTTGACCTGTTGAGGGAGAACCCCCGCCAGAATACGGGTCACTTACAGTGGTCAGTCACCTGCTCCAAATCAATCATGCATGTGCGCGCTGACAAAGATAAACACTGACATTGATGCAGTTTCAATCTCAGTCCATGCAATGAGCGTGATGCCTATTCACACAGAACTGAGGTTTATTGAGGAAGTTACAGTTTTTATACAGGAATGCAAGAAAGATAAGAAAAAGGCAGGCTGTAAGCATATACGTCTTGTATCCGAATACACTGGCGATCAGTCATTGGCTGTTAAATTTCAACATCTCTTAGCTTTCGAGTTCCCAGGAAATGATACTGTCTTTCTTGTAAACCACATGACGATCATGTGCGTCAGCATCTGGGTGCGGTACTGGATACAGGCGCCATCTTAATGTATAAACGTTGCACAAAGAAAAATATAATTTCTTAAGCAGTATAACGCATGTATAAAAATAAGAATAGACATGGTCTACCTTCACAGACCGATGCACAGTGACACCATCTGCAGCAAGATGATGCTGCAGCTCTTTGGAGGTGGTCTGTGGATTGTCCTTGACTGTTCTCACCATTCTTCTTCTCTGCCTTTCTGATATTTTTCTTGGCCTGCCACTTCTGGGCTTAACAAGAACTGTCCCTGTGGTCTTCCATTTCCTTACTATGTTCCTCACAGTGGAAACTGACAGGTTAAATCTCTGAGACAGCTTTTTGTATCCTTCCGCTGAACAACTATGTTGAACAATCTTTGTTTTCAGATCATTTGAGAGTTGTTTTGAGTAGCCCATGATGCCACTCTTCAGAGGAGATTCAAATAGTAGAACAACTTGCAATTGGCCACCTTAAATACCTTTTCTCATGATTGGATACACCTGGCTATGAAGTTCAAAGCTCACTGAGGTTACAAAACCAATTTTGTGCTTCAGTAAGTCAGTAAAAAGTAGTTAGGAGTATTCAAATCAATAAAATGATAAGGGTGCCCATACTTTTGCACCGGTCAAATTTTGGTTTAATGCATATTGCGCATTTTCTGTTAGTACAATAAACCTCATTTCAATCCTGAAATATTACTGTGTCCATCAGTTATTAGATATATCAAACTGAAATGGCTGTTGCAAACACCAAAATATTTAGAACTAAAAATGATTAAGATTAATAGGGGTGCCCAAACTTTTTCATAGGACTGTATATGGCAGTATTATGCAGACATTATTTGGCAGTATTATGCAGGCTCTATATATAACAGCACTAAGTGGATAGTATATGTAAGTATTACATAGATACTACAAGGCAGGATTATGTTGACATTATATGGCAGTATTATGCAGACTCTACATAAGGGCATTAAGTGAATAGTATATGTAACTACTAAATAGATGCTATATGCCAGAATTATGTTGATACTATATGGAAACATTATGCAGACACTATATTACAGTATTATTTAGACACTATTTAGCACTATTATTTATACACTATATAACAGTATTATGTACATATTAGATGGCAGTATCATGTAGATGTTATACTGCAGTATGATAGTGTTATGTTAATATTATATTGCAGTATTATGTTGGCACTATATGAGAGTATTTATTGGACACTACAGGGCAATATTATGTAGATACTACTTAACTATATTATGCATATACTATACTACACTGTTAAGTGGAAATTATATGGAAGTATTATGTGGAAACTAAAGAGAATTTTATTTGGGGGTACAATGGCACTAAATGGTAATATGAGTTGTATATTTTATGGAGATCTTATTGAGCATAGTATAGGAGTATTATTTACCCACTTAATGGCTGTATTATATGCATTTGTCATTGTATGACAATAATCAAGCGTCAAAAGAACAAAAATCCACATTTGTTATATATGGTTTTTTACCCCCCCAAACCCAACTTTTTGCCCCTCGTAAACCACCCATCTGTGTTTTTTCGCACTCAGCGCACTAAATGTCTTACGTTACCATAATCTAATATTTTAATTCCCGAGAGTTGGCGCCATTTAATAAGATGCAATTGCAAATTTCACAGGAAAGTGAAAAAAATTAAAGGCAAAACATTAATCTTCAAATATTTGGCAGGATCTAGAAAAAAAAAATTCCCTGGGAGGCTTTTCTGTTGATTTTATTTGAAGAAAATCTGACATTTAATCATGTGAATAAATTATGAATGAAAGGACTGGGAGAAAGGTTAGATCCAGGCGCCTTGGCTTTCAGATGATATTAAGGAGGCTTATTTACATATGCACCATTTGCATATGTTGGTTTTATTACATTTCATAAACATGCATTTTTTTCATTGAACACGCTGCTTTTATGATCCCGGAGCTGCACATTTACCTTAAAGAGAAGAGAAAACCATTATTTTCCCTCATTTTCCTTCGTCTTTGCTAAACAAAACCCAAACTGCATGAAAAAGCTTTTAATTCTGAAAAATCCCAGTGGAACGAGGATGGAGGCGCGGGAAATGTCATTGGAAAAGGCTACAGGAGGTCTGGGCATCGGCAGGCTACACGCATGAACATCTCATATGTGTCACAAGCTGAGTGAATATATTCCAATCTTGAGACAGAAATCTGGTTGATAGATGCCAGTGCATGGCACTGAAAGAAACAGGCAAGACATGGTCAGGGGTCAGGCCGAGGTCAGGGCAGGAAGAGTTTGTGCGTCATATTAAATGGACTGGAGCAGATGGTAGACTTGCTGTGCTGCCAAACTGGTTTGGCTTGGGGCCACCTATATGGGCGTTATCCCAGTAGACTCCCCAGTTTTCACCCATTAAACCCCATATAGGGTCTTCACTGCGGCCGATACCTCCTGAGTTGGTTCTGGCTTGGTATCAGCCGACCAAGCAGAAGACCACAAGATAAAAAACATTAAAGTTCAGGGTGTGAACAGAGACTATAACAAGTCAGAATGGTGAGCAGACAAGGAAAAAGGCAAACACAGGGAGCACAAACTCTTCCTGCCCTGACCTCGGCCTGTCCCCTGACCATGTCTTGCCTGTTTCTTTCAGTGCTATGCACTGGCATCTATCAAGGACCACAGGAAGCCGGAATAAAAGCAGACAAGAAATAGTCAAGGATTAGGGGATAATAACACTCCTTAGGGAGTGTGCATCTTTAGGGCCCATTGACACTGGCACAGAGAGGGCGGATTATGGGTGTAATCCACGTCATAATCCACTCCCTCACCATAGTGGACTATGTAGACTGCCAGGCTACTTTTTTCCATGAATGGTATGTTGCGGGCTGCCTTTTCTTCAGGCGGATTCCGCGGCTCATTGAGCCGTGGCGTCCACCTCACGGCAGCAGCCTCCGGGGTCGGCCCATTCATTTGAGCCGACTCCAAAGGGGGAAGCCGCAACTGTCGGAAGCCACAACAGTCATAGCAGGCGGGTTTTCACCCGAGAGTGACGTAGCTCCCCACGTCACTCTCGGTGCCAAAATCTGCCATACCGCCCCCCCCCCCCCTGTGAACTTAGCCTTATAGGCGTATGGAGACTTACAAGAGACTTTCGTTCCACTTGGGGATTGTGGCAAAAATATGCAAATCTGTTCTCCAGGATGTAATTAAGAAAACTGTTTGCTGTCTCCGCGGACACAGATTTGCATAAATTCCCATAATTCCCCAGTGGAGCGAAAATGGACTGTAAGTCTCCATATGCCTGTGAAGGTGCAGACTCCATAAGGAGTGTTATTATCCCCTGATCCTGGTCTATAGTCTCTCACTCTGCCAAACTTTAGGCGTATCCCTACGCTGTGCTGATGAGATCCAGTAGAGCGAAACAGTGCTGTCCACAGCTGGGAACCTGTTCCTTTTGGAATAGAAATACTAGTTTGGCAATAATCCCCGCATTTTGTTATTAGGCTTATTGAAAAAGTCATGCATGATGTTAAGGGGTCTGTCCTAAGAAACAGCAAACAGGGGCACTGTTCTCCTAATTACATCCTGGAAAACAGATTTGCATATTTTTTCCAAGGAATGGACAAGACAGAGAAATCAGAAAACGGACAAAACAGTAACATGCAGAAACGCAAAACAAGACGACACAACACGCACATTGCTCAGCCATTGTACTAAGGGGCCAGGGGGTATGAATAGGTGGAGACTAAACAGGGATTGGAGAGGAAGGGCCGATAGGAGAGCGAATTAGATCTTCAAGTTTTAGGGAGAAATGATGCATCTATTACATGGACTGGACCGAATACAGCAACAGAACAAGACACAGCATCATGGAGAGAAACCGCATAGTGTGAACCAGAGGCAAACAGCAGGGCACAACAGCATGTAGACTACTACACCGAATAATACGTCAGGACAGGCGACAAAGGTTTGCAGTTAGGTATACGGGGAAAAGTCAAGTACCAGAAACACCAGGAAATAGTCAACCTAGAAACCAAACCTGCTCAGAAATCTCCCCATGGGAGAAGCTGCATTATATAGTAAAATATTAACGTGAAATCTCAATATGAGCACCAGATGTCGGGATCTCAGGCTAGTCAGACTTTATACAAGTGAGCCAAGGAACCAATAAATCGAATACCCCAATAAGATAATCCTTTAATAGTCCCACATTGGGGAAATTTCAGCATGTTACAGCAGCATAGTAATACAGGTACAGGATAATACAATCCACTAGATAATAAGGGAGATATAAGGGTCCCGATCGATCTTGTGGCCCTTGTGGCACGTTTGGCTAATTCACGTGACCCTAATCAGAAAGATGGAGGGGCAGAAATGGCAGAAATCCCCATTACATTCCTCTTTCATTTCTGCTGCCTGATCGTAACCTTGGTCTTCTACATAAAAACACAAAACACCTTCTATCGTCCAGGCTGTGGGGTAACCCAGGTTGCTCATAGACTTGGTCATAGCTATGAGATCCATCCACAAATTCCCCTCACAGTCTATCAAACACGTGTCCTAAGACGAGAGCAGAGCGAAAATCAATGGAAAATTAATAAACTAATGTTCAAAAACAGAAGAAACAAAAGATTTTTTATATAAATGTATAAAACAAATTCCCTACATATTCCTTATGACAATGAGCTTATTGTAAGTGCAAGATGCTATCGTGACCCCATAGCCGACACCATAAATAAGGAAGATGTATTGATAGGGGTTTTTTGCACCCTTACAATAAATATGGTTAAAGGGATCCTATCATTCAAATTCATTTTTTTCTCACTAGCATGTCGGAATAGCCTTAAGAAAGGCTATTCTTCTCCTACCTTTCAATGTCTTCTCCGCGCCGCCGTTTGCTTGAAATGCCGTTTTTTGTCGGTATGCAAATGCGTTGTCTCGCAACATTGGGGGTGGGCCCCAGCGCTCAAACAACACTGGGGGAATCCCCAATACTGCGAGAGAACCCTCTCCAGCGTCGCCTCCATCTTTTTCAGCAACGGCCTCTTCACGCGTCTTCTTCCGGCACACCGGGGGTCAAAATTCAACGCATGCGGAAGTCAGCTCTGCCAGCGGGCCTCGGGCCACATGCCAGCTCTGCCCAAGGCCCGCTGGCATAGCCGACTTGCGCATATGTTGAATTTTGACACACACACACACCCGCTTCCCGGAAGATGTGTTTGAGTGCAGGGGCCAGCCCCCAGTGCTTCGAGAGAACTCATTTGCATACTGACAAAACCTGGATTTCGAGCGAACGGCGGCGCAGAGAAGACATCGAAAGGTAGGAGAAGAATAGCCTTACTTAAAGGCCATTCTGACGTGTTAGTGAGAAAAAAATGAGTTTGAATGATAGGATCCCTTTAAAGGACTTGATACAAAGTACAAAAATCTGCATTATTAAATTCGGTGGGGGTCAGTAGACAGTTCGTTTTCTGATGAACTGACCCTTGGCCACGCACCGCTTAGCTACGCCTCTACATTACTTATTCTGAGGATTCCCCTGTAATAACTTACTTTGTTACTTTTTCTTCGTATGTCTTTTCGGCCATGTTTTTACCATTTCGAGGTCCTTTTTTGGGCAAATCGATTCCCATCTCAGATGTTTTGATCACAATCCAATTTTCTAGCCTGGTGTAGTAATACGAAGCGCCGCGTACTCTTCGTCCGTCGTGATGAGGAAGCTACACTTTATCTGCTGTCTCCCGGGCTGCGGATGGTAACCATAGGAAATATGCCTGTTATTCTGATTTTTAACAGATGTTTCAATCTGTAGAAGCAAATGAAGTTATGATGCTACAAGACACGCATGAGCTGAGAGGAACAGAAGGTGGGAGAATATCACAAGCGACAAACAGCCCTCGGTTCTGGACCACTGCTTGCCATTAAATGCACCAGGAGCTGAGATCTATCACAATCCACACCTGAAAATACAGGCTCTTAATGCAATGCTGTACGCGGCCTCCATGCATCGGGCTGTAAATACACCGGCTGGTGAGGACAGGTCACCCACGGAAGACACTGGCAAGTTATATCTCAAATATAGAAAATTTCGGTAACATGGAAAATAGAATTTTCAACATTGAAGCAATGTTCATGCATGTCAGATTTAAAGGGAATGTGACTTACTTTTTTAGTGATTTTTTTTTTTTCAATTTTCCATCTGTAGACTAAATTCTACAATTCTCACTCTAACCACTAAGCCTAACAATTGCCTGACACTTGTCAATTCTGTCGGTTCTTTGCAGCAGTCACCTACTGTACAGACACAATTACAATAGAAGAAAGATAATACCACTGACCCATCATTGCATGGACGGACAATAGATGATGTCATGGCTTATCTACACATGGGATTTACATCAATTAAAAACTGCGATCATGGAATTATGCAAAATCTTCTAAGCGTCCTTGCCATATGTCTACAATGATTGCAAGATTTGTTCCATATAAATAAAATCCCCGCTGGGTGTTCCTATTGATATCTGTGATATGATGATGGATGACGGCCATTCATGTGACATGCATGAATTGCAGGTTGTACATACGTAGCCGTCAAGGTCCTCTGTTTACTGCAATAAACTGTACAAATCCCATTTATTAAGGCAACGGAAGTTTCAAGGGCAGAGAAGTCTCCAGGGAATAATTCATTTATAACTTATTAACCCTCTTATAATAGAAATTAGTGGAATAATCACAACAGCTGTTCCATCTACTATCAGAGTGCAGGGAGATGTGTGAGCCGAGTCAGGCCAAATATATGGAACAAGTAGCAAAGATCAGGACTCTAGGTATTCTTTAAATGGCCCAGAGTAGGGCACACAGCATTAATAAAAATCTATTCCTATAAATGATTGTTATTGTTGTAAGAAGGTTATATATAATGAGATATTTTCTCTCAACATCAGTTTGCACAGTTATGTCTGTTTGAGATTAAAAAAAGAGAGAGCAGGAGACCCTGGATAAGAGGCTACAGAATTAAGAGAAGGAAGAGCTGATGCATAAGCAGGCATCGTCCATTGTGCTCTGAATATGAAGCTACAGAAGCAGGTGACATCCACTGAGCTCTGAACCTTCAGCTGCACAAGCAAGGAACACTCACTGAGCTCTGAAACTGCAAATACATAAGTAGAGAACACACAATGAGCTCTGAGCTTGCAGCTCCACAAGCAGGGAACAATCATTGCACTATGAATCTGCAGCTCCACAAGCAGGCAAACACCCCCTGAGCACTGAACCTGCAGCTCCACAAGCAGGCAAACACCCACTGAACCTACAGCTCCACAAGTAGGCAAACACCCACTGAGCACTGAACCTGCAGCTCCACAAGCAAGGAACCCTCACTGAACTCTGAGCTTTCAGCTCCATAGGCAGGGAACAATCATTGTACTATGAACATGCAGATCTACAAGCAGGGAAACACGGTGTAATGTCAGGAGGTATGGCTGCATTGTTAGAACATGGAGGCTTGCTGCAATCATCCCAATCCAGCAGGGGGAGCCAGTTCTCAGCTAGAGACAATAGAGTGACCTGGGAAAGTAGAAGCTGGGGGCACAGGAAGTGGAGGTCACACAGTGTTTCCAGGGGAAGAAGACTACAGTGCTGGAGAGCAGAAGCAGTGTCTGCCAACAAAAAGCAAGAGTGCTGTCATATAGTGACCAGAGCCAAGCAGAACAGCCCAGTGAAGCACAGAAGTGCTGAAGCAAACACTGAAGAAGGAGAGCAATACAGAGCAGTGCAAGTAACTGTAGTGCAGAACACTTGTGATAGAAGTGCAGAAAAGACACAGAAGTGTGCAGCCAGCTTCCCCACTGCAATAAGGAGAAAGGTACTACCTTGGAAAGAGACAGAGCATGAGCCCCAGAGGAATCCAGTGCCCTCCAGCAGGATCAGTAAGCAAAGCCCATTGAGAGACTGTAACAAGTGACACAGTGCCACTAAAGCTGTAGCTATACCCCTCCTTTACATACCCACGTTCTTATAGAGACTATGTCCCTCCAGTATATGATTTACCTGTTGCAATAGTTCAAGAGCCTGTTGCTGTGTTCAAGAATCATAACAAGTAAAGCCATTCCTGTTTTATTCCGTTGTCTGAGTGAGTTTGTTGCCAGTCACTTGCACCTCTTACACGTGGCGTAGTCGGCAGGATCGAAACAAATATGGTGACAGAAGGGGCAACATCCTCAGTGAGTGGGACACAGCCTATGATTCCAGTGGGGGCGCTACTGAGCCATCTGCCCAAGTTTAATGGATCTAATGTGTTACTAGAGGACTGGAAAGAGAGGCTGGAGGGAGCTGCACGTCTATGTAATATTGCCTCACATCTGAAAGCAGAGCTTGCCTTGAACACATTAGAAGGGGAAGCCAGAAAGACAGTACTGCTGCAGCCGGCGAGGTCAAGACAGACGTTTGAACAGATCTCAAGCATCCTGGAAGATGTATATGGGGATACGACATCTGAAGCTATGCTGAGGAAGAGATTCTTCACCAGATACCAGGGGGAAGATGAAACACTACCCCAATATGCAAATGGCTTGCAAGAGCTTATGGCCACATTACAAAGAAAAGAAGGACAGGCAGTCACATCCATCACTAATACAGAAGTGGTCCTGCGAGAGCAGTTTCTCCTTGGCCTGAGGAGCCAACCATTACGGAGGATCCTACGTGAGAGATTCAAGTCGGAGCCCCACTCAACCTTACACCAGGCGCTAAAGGAAGCCATTGTCTTGGAAAAAGAGGAACTGGGTACTATGAATCCAATAGCCCACCAAGCAGAGGTGACACCATCCAAGGAGAAGGGTATGGAGGCCCGGCTGTCATCATTAGAAGAGGTGATTAGAGAACTGAAACAGGCACTGACTGTGAGAGAGGAGAGAGTGGCACCTCAGACCCATGATAGAGGGCAGTCCTACCCTGTTCCCAAACAGTCCTACAGAGGGGCCCGACCTGCAAGAAGATGCTGGACATGTAACCAAGAGGGACACTTAGCAAGGAACTGCCCCAACCGTGGCCTTAGCCGCAACCAGAGGGATTTAAACTAGCCCCACCTGCGATTGAGGGGCAAATCGCAGGAGGAAGCACAGAATTGCGCCCCTTTCTTGAAGCTATGGACTTAGTGGGAGAGAGCCCAGTCGTTACAGCCAAGTTCAATGGAATAGAACTGTCCTGTCTACTGGACACGGGGTCACAAGTGACAACAATGGCCAGGGAAATCTTTGAGGCTCACTTTCCCTCCTCCCTACACCGGGACAGTGCAGACTGGGTGAATCTGAAAGCTGCCAATAGTCTTCCTATTCCAACAGTTGGAGTCATGCAGGTCGACATTGAGCTTTGGGGCCGGACCATGAAGAAGAAAGGAGTGGTGGTGGTACAGAGAGCAATGGACTCAGAAGTCCCTGTGATACTAGGAATGAATGTATTGCGAGAACTAGATGGACTGATGGCTCGAGAGTTGGGTCCCAAATATTGGAAGAATGTCCCAAACTTGAAACCACCACAAGTGGCCCTACAGAGATCACTCAAACAGTGTCGGATGCAAGCGACCTTATCCAGCTTAGCAGGAAAAGTGGGATGTGTGAGAGTACCCTGTTCAACTACCTTGGAAGTGCCAGCTGGCCATGAGGTGTTGCTGCCCCTGCCAGTGGGCACCAGTCACAGATTGCTTGGGGCTACAGTCATGATAGAGCCTGTGCTACAGAGAGAAGGGATAGCTGTGGGACGAACTTTGTGCACAGTCCAGGATGGCCAAGTACTGATGAGATTAATGAACATTAATAACCACAGTGTTGTTCTGGCACCCAGGGAACTGGTGGCAGATGTGTTTCCCATCCAGGAGGTTCAAGCTCTACAGGAACCTAGCTGGCACATCAAGTCGACTGACATGACTACTACCACTCTCACCTTGTGTCAAGTAATGACTGAATCTGTCGGGACGACAGGAGCACAGCTCCTGAAAGAGGTACATTTGGAAGGTGCCGAGATGTCTAAAGAGGAAAGGGAGCAGTTGGCCAGGGTCCTGGGGTCTCACCTAAGTGCTTTCTCCCGTCATGAAGGAGACTTTGGAATGACACACACAGTGGAACATGAAATTCCTACTGGAGATGCTCGACCAGTGAGGGAACGCTACCGACAAATACCACCAGCACTGTACCAAGAGGTCAAGACCCTGCTAAAGCAAATGCAGGAAAGTTGCATTGTCCAGCCTAGCAAGAGCCCGTGGGCCTCACCCATTGTACTTGTAAAGAAAAAGGATGGGACTCTGCGATTCTGTGTGGACTACAGACGCTTGAATGCATGTACAGTTCGGGATGCATACCCACTCCCTCGTATAGAAGACTCCTTGGCGGCCCTGGGCCGTGCCAAATTCTTCTCTACTCTGGACCTGGCAAGTGGATACTGGCAGGTGCCAGTGGCAGCAAAAGACAGAGAAAAGACAGCGTTTGTTACGCCCATGGGGCTGTATGAGTTTCTCCGGATGCCCTTTGGACTGAACAATGCCCCAGCTACTTTCCAGAGACTAATGGAGTTGTGTTTGGGTGACTTGAACTATGAATGCCTGCTGATCTACCTAGATGATATAATCATCTTCTCATCCAGCTTTGCAGAACACTTAGAGCGGCTGGATGTGGTCCTCAGCCGCTTAGAGAAGCATGGGTTGAAGTTGAGACCCAGTAAATGCCATTTGTTCCAGAAGAGCATTGAGTATCTAGGCCATGTAGTGACAAGGGAAGGAGTCCAGCCCATGAATTCAAAGATTCACGCTGTACAACAATGGCCTGTACCCAGTAGCGTCAGTGAACTGCGGGCCTTCCTGGACCTGGTAGGGTATTACCGGCGATTCATCAAGGATTTTGCCCAGGTAGCAGCACCCTTATACACCCTCCTCCATGGATGCCCAAATGGAGAAGCAAAGAGGAAGCTTTTCAATTGGAATGAGGAGGCAGAACTGGCTTTTAGGGAGCTCAAAAAGTTATTGACCAGTGCTCCCATTCTGGCCTATGCAGATTTCACAAGGCCCTTTGTGTTGCAAACAGATGGAAGCCTGAAGGGACTGGGAGCTGTACTGGCCCAAGAACAAGAAGGCCAAGAGCGAGTGATAGCCTATGCCAGTAGAAGTCTGCGGGAGAGTGAGAAGAACCCTGACAATTACAGCTCATTCAAACTTGAACTGTTGGCAGTGGTGTGGGCAGTGACTGAAAAGTTTGCAGACATCCTGACTGGAGCAGAGTTTGTACTGATGACTGATAATAACCCACTGGTTTACCTGAATACTGCCAAACTAGGAGCCTTAGAGCAGCGGTGGGAAGCTCGCCTCAGTAAATTTAACTTTAAGACGCAATACAGGCCAGGACGGAGTAATGCTAATGCAGACGCCTTGTCTCGTAACCCGTTGGAGAATCCCAGTGGTCCCACAGATGAAGAGCGAGAGGAGGTCGAGACCCCCGATTTCGGTAAAGCGCCTCAACCACTGAAGAGTGCTCCAGTCCAGGAGAGGGAACCTGCAGTTGAGGTCACTGCTGGAGGGTCCATGGAAGAGTGGAAGGACTGTCAGCAGCGAAACTCACAGATTGCCAGAGTAAGAGAATGGCTCCTTAACGATTACCAGCCAGCATACAGTATGCGGGAGACCTTGACACCATTTGAGAGGAAGTTGTGGCAGCAGAGAGACCGTCTGACCTTCCGTGAGGGAGTCCTATGCAGAAGAGTACAGCTCCCTACAGAGATTGGTCCCACCTGGCAAGTAGTAGTGCCGGATAGTGAAATAAGGAGAATAACAGAGTGGATGCATGAAAGGAAAGGGCATTTTGGACCGGCCAAGACTTATGCATGGTTGCAGAGATTCTACTATCATCCCAATTTACAAAGAGTGGCCCACGACATTTGCAGAAACTGCCGAAACTGCAACCTAGCAAGAGCTGGGGATCAACAGGCCCCAATTGGCATTATACAGACTGGTTACCCACTACAGCTTCTGATGATGGACTATCTGTCGGTAGGAGAGTCCCTGCGTGGATACAAGTATCTGCTAGTCATGGTGGACCACTTTACTAAGTTTGCAGTAGCAGTCCCGACCCGGGACCAAACTGCAGAATCGGCAGCACAAAGCCTGTGGAAGAATTTCATCCTGCCTTATGGCTGTCCTACGCAACTGCACTCTGACCAAGGGGCTTGCTTTGAAGGCAGAGTGATTGAAGAGCTATGTCAGCTGTACCAGATTCGAAAAACACGCACAACACCCTACCATCCACAGGGAAATGGTGCATGTGAGCGCTTGAACAGAACACTACTACAGCTGTTGCGAACATTGGAGGAACAGAAAAAGGAGAGATGGCCAGACTTTATTGCAGAATTAGTGTGGGTGTACAACAACACAGTGCATTCAGCCACCGGTTATTCACCCTTTTTGCTGATGTTCGGGAGAAATGGAAGGTGCCCTCTGAATATGATGATGTCTGTCAGTGAAGAAGGTGAGGGGTGGACCCCTGAGACTTGGATGGGAGACCATCGGAAGAAGGTACAAGAGATGTATGACCTGGTTGCCCAACGGCTGGGCCCCCGCACATTATCTGCAAACAAGAAATTGAGGGAATTGCCGTTGCAGGTGGGAGATCGGGTAATGGTACGAAATTGGACTGCCAGAAGGGCTGGGAAGTTGCATTGGCGGTGGGAGACCACTCCTTACGAAGTACTCCAGCAACCCAATCCAAGCATTCCAGTGTTCAAGGTGAAACCTGAAGGTGCAAATGGACCTGTGCGCACAGTGCACCGAAATATGCTCAGGCCATGTACTTTTCTGAGAAGGGCTCCTGAGCCCATACCAGAGAGCCCCAACATGACAGCAAGGCCGTCTGGGGAAGAGGAATGGTGGGTACCACCTCTACCAGAACCAATCTCCTTGGAAAGAAGGGAAGAACCAGTTGTTCAACAAGAGGAGAACAATGGTTCACCTGTGGAGCAGCCAGTTGAGCTACGACATTCTCAGCGTTCTAACTTTGGAAGGATGCCTGCCCGTTATAATGACTATGTCCGGGGTACTCAGGTTGCCGGGACGGCCACCCTCAAATCGGGGAGAGAAGGTGTAATGTCAGGAGGTATGGCTGCATTGTTAGAACATGGAGGCTTGCTGCAATCATCCCAATCCAGCAGGGGGAGCCAGTTCTCAGCTAGAGACAATAGAGTGACCTGGGAAAGTAGAAGCTGGGGGCACAGGAAGTGGAGGTCACACAGTGTTTCCAGGGGAAGAAGACTACAGTGCTGGAGAGCAGAAGCAGTGTCTGCCAACAAAAAGCAAGAGTGCTGTCATATAGTGACCAGAGCCAAGCAGAACAGCCCAGTGAAGCACAGAAGTGCTGAAGCAAACACTGAAGAAGGAGAGCAATACAGAGCAGTGCAAGTAACTGTAGTGCAGAACACTTGTGATAGAAGTGCAGAAAAGACACAGAAGTGTGCAGCCAGCTTCCCCACTGCAATAAGGAGAAAGGTACTACCTTGGAAAGAGACAGAGCATGAGCCCCAGAGGAATCCAGTGCCCTCCAGCAGGATCAGTAAGCAAAGCCCATTGAGAGACTGTAACAAGTGACACAGTGCCACTAAAGCTGTAGCTATACCCCTCCTTTACATACCCACGTTCTTATAGAGACTATGTCCCTCCAGTATATGATTTACCTGTTGCAATAGTTCAAGAGCCTGTTGCTGTGTTCAAGAATCATAACAAGTAAAGCCATTCCTGTTTTATTCCGTTGTCTGAGTGAGTTTGTTGCCAGTCACTTGCACCTCTTACAACCCACTGAACTTTGAACCTCCAGCTTCACTAGCAGAGAATACTCACTGAGCTCTGCAGCTGCACAATTAGCATTTTATTAAGGATCTTAAAAATAGAAATAGTCATAGATAAAGCAACCAACATCATATTACAATGTGAATCTGCGCAGGAACACAGACATACATCTAAAGATACTTTAGGAAAACAGGCATAGAGACTACAATGTTAAGAGAGGGAAGAGCAGATCCGTAAGCAGGGGACACCCAAAAAGTTTTGAACCTGTAGCTCCACAAGCAAATAACTCCTACTGAGCTCTGACTCCACAACTCCGTAAGCAAATAACTCCAACGGAGTTCTGAATTTGCAGCTCCACAAGCAAATAACACTCATTGATCTCTAAAACTGCTACACCATAAGCAGGGAACACTCACTGAGCTCTGAACCTGCAGCTCCACAAGCAAATAACTCCAACTGAGTTCTGAACTTGCAGCTCCACAAGCAAGAAACACTCATTGATCTCTAAAACTGCTACACCATAAGCAGGGAACACCCACTGAGTTTTGAACCTGCAGCTCCACAAGCAGGCCTTAAAAAGCAACACACATATGTGCTAATATCATAGTACAATGCAAATCTGTGAAGGTACACAGATACCAATATTACTCTCCATGATAAAGGCATACATACCCTTTCACTATATTATAATTTATGCAACAATTTTTAGAACCTGGAGTAGGGGTATATCACTTCCACCCATTTATCCTCGAAAACCTCTCCAATCGTAATTTTATTGTCCAGATATAGCAAATGAAAATTCGACTTAAAAATTCCAGAAACCTCGCCTTTCCCATGTAAAACTAATTAGAAATATCTGCTTAGTAAAGAATTTTTAATATTTATTAGAATATCACAGATGAGCAATTAAATCAGCGGCGCTCTCGCCTCCTCGCCACAGTTCAATGAAAGGTAAATTACATGAATGCTCGGGTCCTCCCCATAGTGCCAGAAAATGAGCAGATTCCAACTGAGGAAAGCTTCTTATTACCTCTCATTAGAAACAGATTAGACCATTGCGTTTTTTTTACCTTGACAACATTTTCTCCGGATGCTGCGAATACTTAATAAAACATGAAGAAGATTCTGGAATTATTTAAAGGGGATTTTACGTGTAACGAAACGAGAATTGAGAACTGGACTTCATGTATAGTAGATGCCTTTCCTGGGTGTCTCCCGGTGGTAAGATATCTCCAGGACTTACGGTAGGTCACAAATGGAAGTATGGCAATCCCTCCCACCACCATCCATTGTCGTCATCCGTGCAGTTCCGTCTCTAATGGTAAGTTCACGTTCCTCTTCATTACCGGTTATCTCGTATTATATGATTCATATATTTCCAGCTGTTACACCATTTGCCCTACTATAAGTCCTGGGCAGGGGTGAAGCGTGGCTTTCTGCCGCCTGAAACGGACATCAGAAAGGGGCCGCACGGAGGGGGAGGGGCCGCGCTGAGGGGGCGGGACTGAGCGGAGCCGTCTTTAGCAGGCAGAGAGCAGCTCTGCCTGAGCATGAGGGGCGGCCGCTGGAGCAGCGCTGCTCTAGCGGCCTCCCCAATCCACTGCTCAGTGACGGTGACCCTAAGCCAGTCCAGGACAGATTGTCCTGGACTGGCTTAGGTCAGCAAAAATGCCGCCCTCCCCGTGGCCCTGGCATAGCGCCACTTGAAGCGGTCGCTTCAGGTCGCCTCATGGGAGGTGCGGGGCTGGTCCTGGGGGTATCTAAGTAATTGTAGACACTGTTAATGGCCAGGGAAGGCGATTGCTGTAGATGATGCAGTGCAGAATAGGGTTGAGCGATCAGGAAAGATCGGATCCCGATTGGCAATCGAGTAAATTTCACGATCGGGATCGGCTGGAAAATGATTGGAAATCGGATTTTGAAATCTCAAGATCAGCTCAGTCCTACTGTATATATAATACACAATTAGGGGTGAGTGATCGGGATTGGGAAAGATCGGATCCCAATCGGCGATCGAGCAGATTTCATGATCGCGATCGGCTGCAAAATGATCGGAAATCAGGTTTTAAATCGATCCTGAAATCTCAAGATCGGCTCAACCCTAGTGCAGAACAGTGGCTCAGTGGTTAGCATTGTTGCAATGCATTGCTGGGAGTTCCAGGTTGTCTCCTTCTTAGTTTGGGCTTCCTCCAGATATTATTTCTACCACACTCCAAAGTCATAATGATAGGAAACGTCTGATACCTGACGGAACTTTCCATACAGCCAGAGAGAGGTCTGATCTTTTCTGGTATCTTCCAGCATCTTCTTTGTTTGGGTACATTGGTATCATGATGTTGACGCTGCCCAAAGGCACAACCACAGGCCTCATTGGTGCCCTGTGGCCACTGATGTCATCGAGGAGGCCAGAAAAGAATATTGGACCCTGCACAAGAGGAAAGGTGAGCACGAGATGGTTTTTAATTCTTCCTTAGCTTTCCTGGGCCTGGAATTGTTACACTTCCAGTTTGGACGGAACCGAATCCTACAGATGAATGTTGTAACGGTGATCCATCCTTAGAAGGAAGAGTTTTATGTGTATTTTCTACACTGTGAAGGTCCCAGATATTTCCTGGATCCCCGGGACTGTACCACTGAGTTATAAGGGGATATTAACTTTCTAGAATATATGTTTTATGGCTAACCAACTCTATTAATTCCTAGGATAGATTTTAGTCATTCCATTAAAATATCCGACACAAATCTTCTTTAGAGAAACCTTCTCCCAACCTTCAGCATCATCTACACAAGCACTTTAAAACAATTTCTGGTGCGGAATGTGAGTGTTAATAATCTGATTCCACCATCAGAAGGCGCTTTTATTTTTGTCTTTGACAATTTCATTTTCAGATATCACCGAGGGCGTTTTATAAGCACAAGTGGCCTCATTGAGTAATGACCGGGTCTGCTACTATGTAACCAGTCACCTCTTATAGTTACTACACAGATCTCAGGCGCTGAAAGACCGAATGGTAACAATGTATATCCTCGGGACAAGACGTCTCCGGGGTGCACAATATGCATGGCTCTCCTTGGCTGTGTAATCATTGGGTTTCCTTCACCAAGAGTAACGAGAAGCAAAGGAGGAAGATGGATAAAATTTCTGGTGAAGACACCTATATAGCGGCGTAATATTTAGGGAGGCTGCAGGCAAGTTAGAGTAATTTAAATTCAAGGAGATATTTGGGAATAAAGAAGTAAAAAGGCGAAACGCGAGGACGGTGGAAATAATTTCAGCTCAATTCATGTCATGTACACATCGCAGAAGGCATTCTCAACGCAGGGGACAGTATTATAGTGGTTATAGTCTTGCACATATGATCATCAAAAAAGAAACCCCTCAAAAACTACAGATAAAAATAAAACATAACCTTTATTAGAACTTAAAAAAGACATATGGCATGAATAATAGTCTTGTACATAGGAGCGGTATTATAGTAGTTACATTCTTGTACATAGGAGGCAGTATTATAGTAGTTATATTCCTGTACATAGGAGCGGTATTATAGTAGTTACATTCTTGTACATAGGAGGCAGTATTATAGTAGTTATATTCTTGTACATAGGAGTAGTATTATAGTAGTTATATTCTTGTACATAGGAGTAGTATTATAGTAGTTATATTCTTGTACATAGGGGCAGTATTATAGTAGTTATATTCTTGTACATAGGAGGCAGTATTATAGTAGTTATATTCTTGTACATAGCAGCAGTATTATAGTAGTTATATTCTTGTACATAGGGGCAGTATTATAGTACCGTATATACTCGAGTATAAGCCGACCCGAATATAAGCCGACCCCCATAATTTTACCACAAAAAACTGGGAAAACTTATTGACTCGAGTATAATGCAGTAGCTACTGGAAAATTTCAAAAATTAAAATGGCTGGAGTTTTTGGGTGCAGTAGACTCTGGGGAAGGGGAGGGGGTGTATTGGTGGTCTGTCTGAGGACTTTCCCCCCCCACATTTGGAATTCAGCCTGGCTGCACATAGGGTATTCTGCAGTGCTCCTATTAACCCCTACCCGACGGAACAGGATGCACTGCAGATACCCTATATTCAGTAGACTGGGCACTTTCAGACACATGGATAACTAATGTGTTTGTGTTTCATAGTAATTTTCTACTTTTGTATGTATTCTAGAAAGGAGTGTTTTAGAACTTTTATTTTTTTTAAAATCTTCCTTTTTTTTTTGCACTATTTTATGGGAGATTCTATACATTGATATTGTGGTTGGTCATAGACCCCCCCTCCCTCCAAAAAAAAAAAAAAAAAAAATTTTTTTTTTTTTGCTGACTCGAGTATAAGCCGAGGGGGGCTTTTTCAGCACAAAAACTGGGCTGAAAAATTCGGCTTATACTCGAGTATATACGGTAGTTATATTCTTGTACATAGGAGCAGTATTATAGTAGTCATATTCTTGTACATAGCAGTAGTATTATAGTAGTTATATTCTTGTACATAGGAGCAGTATTATAGTAGTTATATTCTTGTACATAGCAGCAGTATTATAGTAGTTATATTCTTGTACATAGGGGCAGTATTATAGTAGTTATATTCTTGTACATAGGAGCAGTGTTATAGTAGTTATATTCTTGTACATAGGAGGTAGTATTATAGTAGTTATATTCTTGTACATAGGAGCAGTATTATAGTAGTTATATTCTTGTATATAGGAGCAGTATTATAGTAGTTATATTCTTGTGTATAGGAGCAGTATTATAGTAGTTATAATCTTGTGCATAACGGCAGTATTATAGTAGTTATATTCTTGTACATAGGAGCAGTATTATAGTAGTTATATTCTTGTACATAGGAGGCAGTATTATAGTAGTTATATTCTTGTATATAGGACCAGTATTATGGTAGTTATATTCTTGTATATAGGACCAGTATTATAGTAGTTATGATCTTGTGCATAACGGCAGTATTTTAGTAATTATATTCTTGACAATGGTGTTATACAATATATTTTAGCCTTTGCAAATTTCATCACCAAATTTTGCAACCTGAAAATAAAATACCTGCCAGACATACAACACTATGGGCCAAAGTCAGGAGAAATACATATATATAGTAACTACATATGTGATGTTTTGCGATTCTGTAACGCGTTCTCGTGCTGCTGCCATTGTATCTTCATTAAAATGTATAGGAAATTAACAAGCGCTTGAATCCCATGAATTGTTATTTTATGAAGAGGAATAGAGATCTGTGTCTATGCTTTCCAGAGACATCTCGAGGATTCATGTCACGTTCTTTCCTATTGTTGTGCAATTTGGGTCATTTTGGACTTTTTTGTCATTAATATACATTAAGCAGAAGTCCTCGGGGAAGTGATCATTCCTGTATAGGGCCGCTATTGTTGTAAATGATTTCATTCTGCCACATAGTGAACATAAAGTGGTGTTAATGAGCTAACCCCAGACGAAGAGAAGGAACCGTATCCTGCGCATTTATAATACAAGGGTTCATTAGGCAATAATTCTCACTGAAATGCCACTTCATTTGGCAACCTGTGCTGTGGACTGTTTAAAGAAAATTGATATTTTGCTCATGAAGTTTCATTACTGCAACTTTAATCCATCGCCCATGTGCCCACCATGGACTATGAGACAGGTACACGGATACATAAGTATTTGTCCCCTTCTCCATATCTGTCAAATTAAATTTTTCAGATTAAACATAAAGGTAAACGTGCAGTGTCTTATTTAATAAGATAATGGTCTGAAGCAAAGGGTGAGTCCGAAGAAATACAATCAAGTAGAAATAATCTGGAGATGTGGCAATACAAGGAGCTCATTGAAATCAATGAATCATTTACGTGGTGCATTGGGTTGAGCAATCAAGATCGAGTAAATTTCACACAATCAGGTTCAATCGCACCTAAAAAAGATCGGAAATGGAATCCCAATTCTGATCGCTCAAATAACCTGCACAGAATCACTGCCGCTGCCTCTCCCCGTGGTTCTCGCTCCTCTCCTCTCTCATTCACATGCCTGCAGAGCGCCGTATGCGCCCCCACCTCCCTAGGCTAGTGTAACAGATGCTGGGAGAAGGCGGGGCTTGTAACTTAGGAGAGTATGGGTGGGTACTGGGAGGGGAGACAAGAGTGATGCACTCACGTCTCCCCGCCCTGTACCCACCCGTACTCTCCTAAGCCACAACAAGCCCTGCCTACTCCCAGAATCAGTAACACTAGCACAGGAGGCGGGGCCGCACACGGCACTCTGCAGGCATGTGAATGAGAGAGGAGAGGACAGAGAACAATGGTGAGTGGCAGCGGTTCTGTGCAGGTAAGTGGGGGGAACAAAGTAGCTCTAGGATTTTTTAATCACTACACATTGCTGCATCCCAGATGGTCCCACAAATACTCGATTGGCAATAAATCTGGTCATCGGGCAGGATAAGTAAGGGTTATAGTCTGGTGGAGATATTACTGGGAAACCATTGTGTGTGTGGGTGAACATTATCCTGCTGAACAATTCTAGATCTCTGCCCTGCTATGAGAGACGACACATGTGGCTGCAGGGGGTCCTGTAAATATCACTGAGCTGTTAGTGTCCTTCATATCACTACTAGAGGTGAGCGACTGTCATATGGGATGGCTCCACAGCAAAGGCAAGATTAAAGTGTTCACTGCAAGCCTAGGCACCTGTAAACGGTCTGGGCAGAGACAGGGGGTGTAATGAAGGCTCCCCTGTCTCGGGATGTCAGGCAAGAAAATGTTGGAGCTGCTCATGCTTATTGACAAATCAAACAATCCTCATTACTGGTGACCAGTCTGAGCCATCCAGAACCTGTTCACCGTGTGTGTGCCCTCCCGTAACCACTGCCCCAACACGACCTCACAGCTAGATCAGAACAGCCTAGATGGTCCAGCAAAACAACCATCGTGCTCTCTCAAAGTCTGTCAACTGGAAAAATTTCATTGAGTGCATTGTAGGGGCATGACTAGCACCAAGAGGTACACTACCCAAAAGTAGCCTTTGAGAGCCATTGGAGGAAGCAATTGTATGCCCTCTTGTGGTAAGACCATGCCATCTGTCAGCATGAGACAGAACTGTAGGGTGAGTTTTGCAATAATGCGACATTTCTATCTAGTTGTGTTATTTAATGTCCATGAGACAGAAGAACAAGGTCACGGAGAGGAGGTTGGTAAGTGTAATCTATTATGCCGCATACTTTCCCCTCAGCTTATACAGTAGCAGCCATTATTATATAGCAGTGCTTGTGAATCCTCAGGGTTACAGGTCATGAATATCTGATTACATTACTAATTCTACTGGAGTTATAATTACCGCAGAGACGATACATATAATGTATAACTAAGCACATATATTACAGCCATTAATCCAGCCCCATCATTAATCTGACTCCCAGCACATGGAGATCTGTAAAGCAGCTTCTTATTATGGCTGGGTTGTTTATTGCAGAGCAAACAGATGCATCCTATGTGGTTAACAATTACTTCTTAAAGGGGATTGCCAGGACTTAAATATTGGTGATGATAGGGCGGTACTTCTCCAGCCAGGGTCACAGACCAAAGGTACCCTGGATAGTCTATATAGATGACTGGTGCCCATTCATACACATGACAAAGCCTTATGTGTGGCGTGCTCAATGATGAGAATGTTGCGCTCCATATGGTGATATACTGTATGGTGGTGCTTGGTATAGCCAAGCATCAAAGATTCTACCAATCCTGACATGATAAGGACAGACATGGGACATGCATTGGGTTAGATCACTTGCTCCTGGGTTACATACATTCCCAAGAATAGCTGGAGGCATCCAAAATCCTGTCCTCGTGATGTGCCTGTAGCAGTGCCAGGCATGGACATAGCGACTCCCATTACACCAGCCTATCCAATGACCAGCCCACCAGTGCCCTCTTTCTGTCTGCTTTCTCTGTTTCGGTACTTACTTATGGGTTGACTATCCATTTAAGAATCTGTAATCTTTGCAATGTTTCCAGTAAATCCCCCGCACCAGTTGGCTGGATTCTTAGGTTTCATGTACACAATTTGGGTGCATGTGCACAATTTAGGTGTCTTCCATTTTTAACATCAGGCACTTGGATGATACTTGGATGATATCTGAGTAATGTCCATTTACATTGATCTCAATTGGGGGCTCAGATCTGTGAAATCAATCTCAATAGGACATGCTATAAAATATCAGAATGGTCCATCAGTGGGATTGCACGCTGGGTTGTGCGCATGAAGCCTACGTTTTTTAGTTCCTGATAAGGTTCTGCTTTTCTGCAGCATTTCTTGCTCACCTATGTATTAACCCCTCGCCTGTTCTCTGACAACGTCTCTCTCTGCTGATTTCTGTGTCTGACCTTGACCTATTCATGCCCACAAGATCAGGTCACAGTAAGCATTGACTGTACCCTAGTAAATGCAAAAAAAATAGTACTCAGTCAATAGGCACCATGGAGTTCTGCCTGTGCCGGGGAATCATTGCACCACCTCTTACCTAGAATGGAGTAGCACAAGCAAATCGGCTTTAGCAAACCATACAATGTACAACACAAAGAACCACAAGTGTGTGCAAACAATGAAGTCGGGAAGGAATTTTTTCCCCTGAAATGGGGCAATTGGCATGACCTCATGAGGTTTTTTTTGTCTTCCCCTGGATCTATACTGTAGGGGATTGTAGGGTTATAGGTTGGACTTGATGGACTGATGTCTTCATCCAACCTCATCTACTATGTAACTATGGGAAATTCCTATCCTGAGCATGGACTTTTTGGGTGACTTCTACCGCCATGATCCCTGTCCAAACACTTCTCAACCATTCACAACCAATGACAGAAGATTAGAAGACAAGGAAACATTGTATCTACTCACTTCCGCCATGCAATCTCCCTGATTCCACGCATACTATAAAAAGACATCATGTATGCTACATATAATAGTTTCCTGGAGGGATAGGACTATACTATTTCATAGTACCGCACATACATTTCCATAAAACTAGGATAATTCCATGGGCCATTAGTTTTTCCCACTTGCACATCCACCGCTGAGCTTAATTAGGGATAGACATGGAAACCAAATCTAGATCTTTCCGCACACCCCGGAGAACGGCTCGAAGATTTCATTTGTTTGGCCATCATTCAAATACTTATATACATTATTACCAATCTCCTGACATTTACCGTGGGGACATGTTTTTTCTAATCTTCTACATCTATAGTACCCTCCAGATCTTTTGATATCAGCATTGTGGCTTCAATTTCCAGTGTAGAATCGTACAATAGATCCCCCACAGCTACAACTTATCAACATTTGTCCTTATAAAGCTGGGATTTTATGCGTTGTAGCCTGCATACACACATGGTCTAATTGGTTTACTATTGAAGCGCAACATTGTTATTCTTGTCTATCAGAAGCTTATTTTTTTCCAGATATAATAGAATGTTCCCGCACGAGGTAAAGAATCTGAAGTCTGCATTGTGTACTTTATAAGAAATATATATTATGGCAAAGGTATTTGTGAAATTTATCATGTATCAAAGTTGGAGACTGTCAATCTGTTTATTTCATTTGCAGTCCAAACATCCATTAAGTGCAAGTTATAAGAGAAGTGGAAAGTCAGTTTATCAGAAAAATACTTGAACATGTCAAGAACTAATTGTAATATCAATACTATCAGTATGTCGCATATCCACTCTTTTTTTGTCTTATTAGATCCATCTGAGCACAAATCCACAAGATCTCCAACATTTTCCAATGACAGATGTAGGTGGAATGAAGGATTGGGCATCTTGAATTTATACCAACTCGATTCTTTGTTTCTATGGCACAGCTACTCACATTATAGCAGGGGTAGGGAACGTACAGCACGCGAGCTGTTGCAAAACTACAATTCCCAGCATGCATACTTGCTCTGCTGTTCTTGGAACTCCCATGAAAGTGAATGGAGCATGATGGGAATTGTAGTTTCACAGCAGCTGGAGAGCCGAAGGTTCCTTACTCCGGCACTAGAGGGACTTGATTTAACTTATCCGCCCTTCCAAGTCAAGCTATATGTTTACATGACTTTGGGAGAGATAGCTTTTGGCCAAGACATAATTCGACCCGCAGCTATCTCATATGGATGGGCAACTTTAGGCAAGTACCTGATCCAAGTGAGACCAAGTGATGCCTGGATTCTAGGGTAACCGGTCAATTGGTCTCCAGGAGGTCTACTTTGTGTCTTCAGTTTGTATTGATCTTTACAACAATTTCTTTAATAAAAATTTCCTTATTGAATATTTTAGATACTGTGTTAAAACTTTTTTGCATGTATAACGCCAAAAACAAGTCACCAACTCCATCCACAAATCCAAACTAATCTTCTACCGATGGTTGTAGACAAGGTGTGAGGAGTCTTTCATACTATCTTCTGTTGTCTTCAAGGATCTCAAACTATGGCTGGATGCACAAAACGATTAAAAGCAGGGCACACGGATGTGACCCATGGGTCGGCCGTGCACTGGTCGTTCTTCTGCAGCCGCTTTCATTAAATGAATAGGAGCCACAGAAGTCAGGTCTGCAAAATCGGACATGAATAGGACTTGTTCTATATTTTTGGCCCAGACTGTCGGCCCACACACGTGATTGTGTATTTGTCGTCCGCTATTCTTGTATGGTATTAATTTATTAAGAAGACCTAAAACTTTTTTTTAGTAATTTTTGAACACCAATTTTGGAAAATTATGTTTCTTTTTGAAGCTGATCTTTTATTACCTTTATTATTATTACCTTTTATTTAGGTGGATTGTTTCCTATGCGAATTGTAATCTCAATCTTTGGTTTTAAGTTTGGAAGGATGGATGACCAGTGGCGTAACTGAAGTCTTGTGTACCCTGGTGTAATCTTTTGTCCGGGGCCCCCTAGCTCATCCCTATAACGAATTCTTGATAGTGATGGTTACGGTGGCTAAGGAGTTTAATCCACCATAGTGTGGTTCGGGTATGGGCCCCCTGAGGCTCCTGGACCCCGGTCGACTGCACCCTCTGCACCCCCTCAAGTAATGCCCCCGCAGGTGACAACCTTTAATTCATGCAGTCGTCTGCAACCGGCCTGAATGCCTGAATTGTTATTTAGCCCGGTCTTGAGCAGATAAAACAATGGTGACATCTAGAGTAAGAATGATAACTCCATCGTGCATTCCAATAAACCTAAAGACTAGAGGTCTATCGTACGATTAATTTTTTGGATTTTCAGCTTCGCCGACCCCTGAGACCCCCATCGCCTGCAGAATAAAACCCTATCCATGTGAATGAATGCTCCGGTCCCATCATTGTTTCCCTCCCAACATTCATATACCAATGATCTCTCCTAAGGCTTCTCCTTTACAGCTTAGTCCAAGATTATAATAATAACCAGATAGTTATAAAACATCTCATTCTGGAATTCATCATTTCTTGCAAAGCTAAACCTGAATATGTTAATATTTATTTACCTATTTTTTATCATTTGACCTCCTTTACGTAGATGCTATGAAAGCAATTTCCTTTACGTGCGCCCCTAATCCTGCACAAAAAGCCTTATTGATATAGAAAACTAAATGAGAAAAAATAGGTAAGAAATAAAAAAAAACACAGCCCAGCAATATATTCACAATTGACAGTACACAACATAATGTCTCATAAACAGGGGATATCTATGCGCTCACACGCCTGGGAATTCTCGTCATTCACGGTGTAAAGCAAACCTGCTTTATGAAAACCGCCTCACATGGGAAAACTATTAAATCTCCCGGCCGCTGACATTCATCTGGAACATTACATGCCGTGTTTGTGCTGGCCATATTCTTAGCGCTAAAAAATAAGATAAACTCGGGAACTCAAGTAAAAGTTACCAAAATCTTCTAAGTTTTAGCAGTAAAGCTCTGGGTTGGATTTTATCTTCCAATTGATGTCTTGATTGAAAATTCTGAATTCTTAGAGAATGTTTTTGTATTCTGTTTCTTGGGATTTTTGAAGCTTCTATGGATTGGAATCACCGATTGGAGCTCATAGTGTAAATTCCTTATCTCTCACTTGGGTCAATATCATAGGAAGACCATAAACGTATCAATATGTTTTTGGGTTTCTAAAGGAAACATGAGATTCTCTAGAAGTCCCAAATGTGTTGAAGATATGTCATCTCCTCTCTACTTTGACCCAGTAACTTGAAGCTCCTGGATCCCCTGGATTCGAAATTTGCAATATGTTCCCTCCTACCATGTTCTATTTAGGATAGTGGTTGATTTTCCGTGGCATCGGCAGCTTTGGGGTCCCTTTAGGTTGAAGGGATGGTAGGTACCTCCAAGGAGAGAGGAGTAAGCCAATGTCAGACAAGGTTGATTCTTCTTTCCCCCAAACATTGGTTGGTGAGAGGTTGGGAGACAAAATAGTAACCATTAACCATGAGATATGACACTGAAGAACGAACCCACCGAAAAAGTTCAATTCTACAACTGGGGATAAAATGGAAAATAAATTGCAGTCATCTTCACAATACATATAGATAAGATCCTACACTATGAACAAGTGGTCTCCAGCTTGTTCATGACAAGATGCCACATAGGTCAAATTAAGCACAAATGTAGCAAATTTTCCTAGAAGTTGTAGATTTGGTCAGAATTTTCCAAATTCCACTTTCCATACAATACACCCGTCTTAGTAAATGTGGACCAAAATGTTTAGAATGTGACTTCAAGCCCATGGATGTTCCTGAAGTAGAAACTCTTGCAGAGTAATCTTTCTCCTTATGGAAGCCCAACTGGTCTACTCTAGGGAGCCGTACATGTCTCCTGAGAAAAAGTATGGAATTTAGCTCTAGTCCAGAAGTAAGAAAACTGTCCCTCTAGGGTCACCTGTAGGCAACTATTCTGTATGTCTGATCCAAAAGCCATGAAACATGACTAGGGATATCATCAAAATAAGAGACACCCATGAAAGAGAAATTATGTAAAACTTTTTCATGACCAATAAGGGCATTTCTGGGTTGATTGACCAAGTTTTTCTGAAGAATAAAAGGTTATGTCAAGACAACTGGGAGACAAACTCTAGTCAAGGCCAAGCATACCATAGTGACATCCAACTTGGCTCCTCATGGAATATTTGGTTTCATTGTAACATTTAGGTGTTGGATCCAATAATGACAACTGGGTTGGATGTAGCTTAATAGTGATATAGACTAATGGACATGTAGAATACTGGAAATGGAAGCCAAACAACAGGATAACCTTGCACTGCTAATGGAACTCATGGTTGCCACGTACTGGAGCTGCCAACGCATGCTCCGTACTAAGGCTCCTCATCTAGGTTTTTCCGGACCATGGTGTCCTGACTAGGATAGGTGATGTTGGGGGAAGAAAAGGATGACTTTCAACTTTCCTACTGTCACAGTACATGGCATCTGGCACTGGCTTACTTCTGTTTTCTCGGAGAATACACAGTTGGATTGAGCCTGTATATGGGGCAGTTGGGAGGAATAGCTATCAAACAAATCAGTGGCCAAATCAGTGTCTGACAACAATGGAAGGCTAAAGTAGGACAAGGAAGCAGCACCCGGTTCGTGGATGATAGGACCAACTGTTTGGTGATATGGACAACCACCACCTATTTGTTCCCCTCGTATGTCTCTACAGATCTTTCTGAATGTATTCTTAAAAAAGTTCTTTGTAAAGTAAAGTAAACAATCTTCCAATAAAGTTTTACACGTCAGTGTGCTAAATGTATGACTTTTCTCATTGTATGCAGGCTCTTCATTATGATAGTCAGTCTGACTCTTGGTAACACAATTGGATTGAAGACAATCCTTTATTCCCTGGTTCTTGGATAAAAGATAGCATGAATAGACAGCTATGCTTTGGCATGCAAAGAATGTCACTTTATCCATAATTGGTTTCCCTGTGTCATTCTGCAGTCGATAACAAACTGAACAGGGAATGAGCCAACAACACTTCACCCGGTAATTAAAGTGACAGAGAAAGTTATGGAACTCACATAAACCTACTTTTGTCTGGAAATGGGCAGCCGTTGATCTTCAGAGCACTTGTCAGGAGGAGGACTCAGGTGGTCATAAAGAGCTGAGGAAATAAAACCGACCAGCGCGTGATACATCTGGCGTAATACGGGCGATGGAAACACAAATCCTAAGCTTGCAACAAAACAAATTAAGTAATGCTGCACCAGGCATTTTGCATCTGTTTGCACCAATAAACATTAACTTTTTATAACCTCGTGTTTATGAGACATAAATGTTAGTTCTGGATTTTCCTACTGAGTGATTACCTTGGCGCTTCTGGCTGGGAGAGACACATCTTTTAATTTCCGGGGGTAGAACACAGTTGGCAGCCATTAAAAAATACCAACTGGCTTGTTCAAAGTGTTGCGGGTTGATCTATAGGAACAGGAGCAGGTGCGGAATATTGTTAGCTAAGAACTCCACCTGAAAGTCAAAAAATGAGATTCTACGGGGCACCGTTGATCTTGTCCATTGGTTTTATCTCATCAAACTCCATCATGTATTGTGTAAATTTGATTTTAGTATCTCTGTACTATATTATTTATTCATATCATAAAATGATCAATCCCTTACCGGTTCCGTATGTAGAAATAAGCTCAAAGAGAAAGGGAAGTAGTTCAAGGTCACAAATCACTGACTCTCACTTTGTTGCGAAAAATTCCCAACTGCTTGAAACACAATAGAACCGATTGACAGAGGGTTCCTCTCTGGTAGCGGGGAGCAGTCAGGTCCAGCCGGCGCACAGGGGGTTAAGCGCCGGACGCCGGCACAGGCTGTGTACTGGTGGCATCTATTCATTCTTAACATTGTTCGCTTTTCCCACAATGCTTGTAAAGCATTGTGGGAAATAACCTCCGACCTCAATTCTGCCTAAAACGATCGGGATCAGAATTTCGATTGCGATCGTGAAATTTACTCGATCGCCGATCAGAATCCGATCTTTTCCGATCCCGATCGCTCAACCCTAGTAATGACCTGTTGTCTCAGCACTAGAGAAGAGCAAAGTAACTTTGGGGGTTTATCACTCAAAAACCACTATTATTCTATGGAAGGAAAATCTGGAGGAAATCTATGGACCAAACCCGAAATTAATCTTCAGGGATTTGCCCATCTCTTCTTAGCACATGAAGTGACCACTGTGGGCAGGAATTGGCTGCCATGATCATGAGTCAAGATAAGCCAAAGGGATTTAAATAAATACACAGTCCAGTCCTATTAATGTGACCGCCGCCTACTTTTGATTTCAACGTTAAATAACCAATCGCAGAAGGCACTTGTCATCAGCCATCTGGGTGCACTCATCATTGTGGAAGGCACGATGGATCAACACAAGTATGCATCTATCCTTGCAGACCATGTTCACCCCTAAATGTCTTTCCTCGGGATGATGGCATCTACCAGCAGGACAATGCGACGTGACATAAAGCTCGCAGTGTACGTGTATGGTTTGAGGAGCACCAGGATGAGTTTACCGTACTCCCTTGGCCAGCAAATTCCCCAGACTTGAACCCAATCGAGAATCTGTGGGACCGCCTCGATCGGTTTGTATGTGCCATGGATGCTTAACCGCGTAATCTAGCGCAGCTGGCCACAGCACTGGAGTCGGCATGGCTCAACATCCCAGTGACCATCATCACAACATCCCCTCTCTTCCTGCACGTCTCGCAGCGGTCTGCTCTGCCAAATGGGGTTATTCTGGATTTTGCCAGGTGGTCACAATAATGTGCCTAGACTGTGTACACATTGTAGCGTATTTATCAAGAGTCTGATACTTTTCTGTCTACATTTGCACCAAAATTTATGTGCACAACCTGTCTGACATATTTATGTGTGCACCAAATATTTGCTCCTAACAGACTGTGACTTAAGTTTTTTGTCCATATTTTTGCACGCAAAATTTTTTTCTCGTGCTGAAGCTCAACGATGAATGGTCTCCAAGTCAGAATTTTGTCACTTCTAGAAACATTTCACCTCTTGATGAAGGTTCCTAAATGTGTCCAAAACTGCGCCCAGGATTCCTAGTCTAAGACCGTGCCAAGTTCCACGTTATTAATATCTATGCCCCAGTTTTTTGTTATTTTAACCCATAGTTAGCGATTTTATAAACGTTTATTGAAGTGCAAAAGTCTCTTTAACCTCATAAAAACGACAGATAAAAGCCGAAGTCTAGAAAATACTCTTATTTTATTAGGACAATGTTACTACACGGAACCCAGCAGCCATAAAAAAATTATAAAAAAAATAATAATAAATCATATTAATGGATGAATTCTTGTGTATGTAATCCACCGCCGATCCCCAGATACCTACAACGCCTGGTAAAAGCTCACAAGATGTATTTTATCAATCTTTGTGTGTCCTTTGCCTTTCCATGGATTACGGAATATTCCTGCTGCGTTATTTATACATGAATCATAGACATATTAAAAAAAACCCCATCATATTAAAGTGATATTTCATTGCAAGGTCGCCGGCGTCTCCCACAAAGGCGTTAAGCATCTTACAATTACTTCTAAAAGTACATTTATTTCACTAAGAAGTCTTTTAACGTCTGGTAACGGGATGAAGGCTTGAAGATGCGGCGACGTCTTCCTTTAGATTGCAGCTCCTTGGATTTCCATAGTCGGAGGCTCCAAATATCTGATGCTGAAGAATTCGAGGACGACTTTTAGAAATGTTACCTTGTTCTTCCTCGCTTGGCTGCAGGCACAGAAGATATCTTATTTGTATGATAGGAAGAATCTAAAGAGCCTAAAGGAAGTCACCAAAGGAATTTTTTTATTTTTTTTTGTAAAATTATTGTCCAAAAAATTCTTGAATGACTTGAATTGCGCATTAATATTTGCAAAAAAAAAAAAAAAATTCTTATTCTCTGCTTCCTTCTTGTTGAGATTTGCGGGTATACTATATCAGTGCAAATCCACAAAAAATACAGCACAGAACTTCAGTCGCCCAGAAAATACGTACACAAGTCGGTAAGAACTAGTCCTGTTCCCACAAGTGACACCCCTACCACACTCACATACAGTGTTGGCCAAAAGTATTGGCACCCCTGCAATTCTGTCATATAATACTCATAGTCAGGGCCAGCTCCAGGTTTTTATGGGCCCTTGGGTGACAGAGCCTCAGTGGGCCCCTTTGTAAAGGAGGCGGGGGAGTCGAGACACTGTGCCACAGATGAAGCAAGTGACGTCACGCAGGAGTGTGGTGTCACCAACGCCATACCTCCCAATTTTTAAAGAGTAGAAAGAGGGGCAAAACGTGCGGCGCAAATTTGGCTCCACCCACTTTTATGTTGACTCCGCCCATTCTCATTCATTTATCATGTGCTCCCACACAGTATAATCCTCCTACAGTCACCCGTAAATTATATGCCCCCCCTCCATCTCTCCCCCAGTTTCATATACACCCTTCCTCTGCCCCAGTTTCATGTCCCCCCTCCATCTCTGTCCCCAGTTTCATCACGTTCTCCCCTTCATCTGCCCCTAGTTTCATGTCCCCCGTTTCTGCCCCAGTGTAATGCTGTTCCCCCCCTCCCCTTCATTTGCCCCCCCAGTTTCATTGGGCCCCCTCCATCTCTGTCCCCAGTTTCATGCTGTTCTCTCCCCACCCCCTTCATCTTCCCCAGTGTTATGCCGTTCCCCCCTCCATTTGCCCCCCAGTTTCATGGGCCCCCTTCATTATGTTCCACCTTAATATTTAATACAAAACAAACACTTACACTCACACTTACACTCACCTTCCATCGCTCCCCCGCCGCTCCTCTCTCCGCTCTCACTCCATTCACATAGGCGATTAAAGCAGGAGCTGTGAGCTCAGCTCCTGCTTTAACGCTGCGGCCCGGCTTGCGTGTGTAGGCACGATGTGATGACGTCATCGCACCTACACTGCTTTAATCGCCTATGTATTCAGCTCATCGGCGTCCGACGGACGCTGATGAGCTGAAATAAGGACAGGCAAGTGCTGGGGCGGGCAAGTGCCGGGGGGCCCCCAGAGGCTCTGTGGGCCCCGGCACTTGCCCAACTATGCCGTGCGCTGACACCGGCCCTGCTCATAGACTTCCAGAAAATGATTGCAAGCACAAACTCTTTGGTATTAATATCTTCATTAGAGATGAGCGAACAGTAAAATGTTCGAGGTTCGATATTTGTTTCGAGTAGCCCCTCAATATTCGACTACTCGAATCGAATATGGAACCCTATTATAGTCTATGGGGGGAAAATGCTCGTTTCAGGGGTAGGCAACATTCGATCAAATTATACTTACCAAGTCCACGAGTGAGGGTCAGGCTGGATCCTCCGAGAAGTCTTCTCCGTGCAGCGTCCCCACGGCATCTTCCGGCTCTGAACTCACTCTGCCAGGCATTGGGCCTGGGCAGAGCCGACTGGGCATGCCCGCACTACAAGCTGACATGCACAGTCGGCTCTACCCAAGCCCGATACCTGGCAGAGTGAATGAAGAGCCGGAAGACGCCGCTGGGAAGCTGCACGGAGAAGACTTCTAAAGGTAGGAGAAGAACCAGCATTGATTGGCCGACTGTATAGCATTCCGCCAATCAATGCTGGTTCTGCATCGAACTTTTACATTCGAATAGTGAGTGGTACTCGATCGAGTACGAGTATTTCGAATACCGTAGTATTTGATCGAATACCTACTCGATCGAATACTACTCGCTGATCTCTAATCTTCATTTATTTTGCTTGCAATGAAAAAACACAAAAGAGAATGAAAAAAAAGTCAAATCATTGATCATTTTACACAAAACTCCAAAAATGGGCCGGACAAAAGTATTGGCACCCTCAGCCTAATACTTGGTAGCACAACCTTTAGACAAAATAACTGCGAACAACCGCTTCCGGTCAGATGAGACAAAAGTAGAGCTTTTTGGGAAAAGGCATCAACATAGAGTTTACAGGAAAAAAAAGAGGCCTTCAAAGAAAAGAAGACGGTCCCTACAGTCAGACATGGCGGAGGTTCCCTGATGTTTTGGGGTTGCTTTGCTGCCTCTGGCACTGGACTGCTTGACCGTGTGCATGGCATTATGAAGTCTGAAGACTACCAACACATTGTGCAGCATAATGTAGGGCCCAGTGTGAGAAAGCTGGGTCTCCCTCAGAGGTCATGGGTCTTCCAGCAGGACAATGACCCAAAACACACCTCAGGTCAGCACTAGAAAATGGTGGTGAGAGAAAGCACTGGAGACTTGTAAAGTGGCAGTAATGAGTCCAGACCTGAATCCCATAGAGCACCTGTGGGGGAGAGATCTCTTGGTGGCAGTTTGGAGAAGGCCCCCTTCACATCTCAGGGGGGACCTGGAGCAGTTTGCCAAAGAAGAATGGTCTAAAATTCCAGCAGAGCCTTGTAAGAAACTCATTGCTGGTTACCGGAAGCGGTTGTGCGCAGTTATTGTGTCTAAAGGTTGTGCTACCAAGTATTAGGCTGAGGGCGCCAATACTTTTGTCCGGCCCATTTTTGGAGTTTTGTGTAAAATGATCAATGATGTGACTTTTTTTTCATTCTCTTTTGTGTTTTTTCATTGCAAGCAAAATAAATGAAGATATTACCAAAGAGTTTGTGCATGCAATCATTTTCTGGAAGAACACGAGTATTATCTGACAGAATTGCAGGGGGGCCAATACTTTTGGCCAGCACTGTAAGGCATGACCCGTTACTGGCTGGGACATGACGTTGGATTGCACCAGGCTGAATATCGTACCTTTCCATGGAGATCTCACACAAGGTCTGTTCAGTTTGTCCAGCTTTGTGTGTCCCTGGGAACAGTCCTACCCTGTGACTACAACTGGGAAGATCTCCAAATAGGAGGACTACCCAAAGACCCATGTATTTTACACGTGTGCCATAACTTGCCATTACATAAGTATATATAAATATAAGTGCCTGCTGGTTTCCTTTGTCTGACTACACAACATGTCGCAAAACTGCCCGCACCATTGGGTGGCCTGTAGAGGGCGTAGTTGTCACAACTGCAGGGACCTGACAAAGATACAAACCAATGTATAACTATGTAAAGAATCTGATGATCTTATAATATCCTGTTATCCTACAGTATGGATGTACAATTCTTTATATTGACATAAAATAGGAGTAGAATAGAAGAAGATCTTCACAAAAGGTCAAAAAACTTTCTTTCAGATTTCTTGAACATCTGAAGTCTGGAAGCTAAAAACCATCAGCATATTCATGTAACATTCAGTCTCCATCCATAAATCACCAACGCTTTCATGGGCTTTTAGCAGACGCTCGGTGCGCACTTTGCGCCGCACTCTCTTCTCGCCTTCTGCCGTTAAGTGGGACGAGACTTTGACCAAAACCCCCATAGACCCCACCGACCGCCTAAATGTGCAAGATGTCAGAGTGCAGAGGGAGGCCGGGGGACGGCGCGAGGGTCTAATGTGATGTAACACCTCTGCTTGTAAAATATTTAATATCCCCTTTTAAGAAGCGTTCGGACTCCCCCGCTGAACGTTTTTGGAATATTAATGAGGACTTTTCAATAGATGCATTAAAGGAGGAAATCAATAGCTCCATTAAGGACGTTCTGTCGACAGCGCTTGGTGATCGGTGAGAAACTGGACGCGTCTTCTAGCCAGATCTTCGGGAGGTGCCTAAAAGACAGAAGTGCAGGGACAAGCGAGGGCAACGTGGCAATGTAGAGTATTTAACCCTTTCACATCTCCATGCAAAATCTTCTGCTTAACCTTCTCTATAACCTCCGCTACAATTATCTGTCATTGTGATTTTTTTAAAGGGATCCTATTATACAAACCCTTTTTTTCTGAGTAACACGTCGGAATAGCCTTAAGAAAAGCTATTCTTCTCCTACCTTTCGCTGTCTTCTCTGCGCCGCTGTTCCGTAGGAATCCCGGTTCTTGTCGGTATGCAAATGAGTTCTCTTGCAGCACTGGGGGGGTCAGCCGCCTTCATCTTCGTCAGCAACATCCTCTTCATCCTTTTCTTCCGGTGCACGTTTCAGACCAATAGGCAGTATGGTAAGCGGCCATTTTCTCGTGGCCTGTGGGCATGCGCAGTCTGCTCTGACCGAGGCTTGAGGCCTAGAGGTCTGAAACCTGCGCCAGAAGAAGAGGATGAAGAGGACATTGTTGATGAAGATGGAGGCGGCGCTGGAGAGAGTTCTCTCACAGCCTTAGGGACGCCCCCAGTGCTGTTTGAGCGCTGAAGCCCGCCCCCAGTGCTGCGAGATAACTCATTTGCATAATGACAAGAACCGGGATTCCTACAGAACGGCAGCGCGGAGAAGACAACAAAAGGTAGGAGAAGAATAGCCTTTCTTAAGGCTATTCCAACGTGTTACAAAGGGTTTATATGATAGGAACCCTTTAAGGAATTCTGTGCGCAACAAAACTGAAATTCTGTGTTACCCAATTTAGGGGCCAAGGGGCAAAGCAGAGACTTCCAACCAAAGAGAGAAGCCAAGCTACGCACCCTTTATCCCTGCACTAGGCATAACATGGTCCATCAGTGCTGCCTGGAGTGCGCCTTTAAATAAAAAATTCAATAAAAAAATGTCTATTTTATTATTTTTTTGTCACTTTAAAGAACGTGAGTAAACACGCCCTGGTGTAACCAGAATAACTGGTTATATAGTCAGGCGTCCGTCAGACATGGAGTAGGGTAAAGTTCAGTATTATCTATCGCTCAGTAAAGATCATAGTCTAAAAGTAAAAAAAAAAAGCTATTGCCAGTCAGGATATTAACAGATCCCTTAAAGGGATATTCCTACCAATAACATTTATTACCACTTCACTAAGTCAGATTCATCGGGATCCAAGTGCTGGAATAGGAAAACTGTGGTCCGTTGTAACCACCAGCTACATGACCAGGACTAGGAGGAATTATATTGTAGGCGAAATTTACGTTTATCGCTGTTTGTTATTTGGGTGATTTTTATCGAATAGTTTTTACTGTTAAATAATAACACATTGGGATACAAAGGACTTGAAGCAGGAAACTTGTTTCTACAACTGCCCAATTCATCTAAATGGCACTTTCACAAATCCATGTGTTTCCTGCCATAATATCCCCATTCAGATGGAATTGATGTTTAGTAGCCGAAATTTCTAAATCTTTTGCCTGTAAATATTGCCCCTTGTTCAGCCAAGCATTGGAATTATAGAATACAAGCATCTGCCCGCGACTTCATCTGCGGGTTGGTGTTGGCGCTGAGCCACTTATATTTAGCCAATTGCTGTTGTGGATGATCTGCCTGCTCTCGTGTCTCGGCTCTGCCTCATTGCAGCATATGCACAGCCTACTCAGTTGTATGTACATCTCTGCATATGGAGAGCGTACTCAGCTGTGTTACAGCGCTGCTTAAGCTCTGCTACATCTGGCCATTTGGATTATAGGGGTGTTCTTATGTCTGTGTGTGAGCAGCTTCTGTGTTACAAAGGGCTGAATGGATGTTGCTGAAATGTGCCAAAGTTCGATCAGCCTGCTCCTGCGTCTCGGCTCTGCTACATTGCTGCATATGTATAGGATACCCAGCTGTATGTACATGTTTGCATATAGAGAGACTACAGAGGTGTGTTACTGTGCCACATAAGCTCTGCTACATCTGGCAATTGTGATTACAGGGGTTTTGTTATGTGGCTGTCTGAGCAGCTTCTGTGTTACAAAGGGCTGAATAGATGTTGCTGAAATGTGCCAAAGATCTCCCCCTCCCCCATCAGAGGCAGAACAACACATTTCTCGTTGTACTCACTGAAACTCTACACCCAATATACTCCTCTTGCCCACACACATATCCTGCATTTTCTGTAGTCTCCTGATCTTCCATGAGACTCCATTTTCTTTCAGCTTTCACACTGTCCAGCTTCATCCTATATAGCTCCGCCCACAAAATAGCGTGTAGCTCCTCAGACTGCCTAGCATGATCCTATCCTAGAATGGTTGAAGAACCTGTGATGATGTCATTACAGGTCCTTTAGTGTTGTGTGAACCTAAATTCCTTCACTGCGGTCGTGTAGTGACGTCATTTACCGGGATAAAAAGTAGCCTATGTTTTATTTGGGGTTCCTATCTATGTATGTGGCAAATTTCATGCAAATCTGTTCAGCCGTTTTTGCGTTATTGAGGAACAAACATCCAAACCCACAAACTTTAGTAGGATATTAGTAGGGTATATTCTGAGAGGGAGAGCTCGGGGGCGCTTGTTATGTCCCCGGTTGTCAATTGAATTTGGTTACAAATGGTGCCTAGGTCTGAGTTATCGCCAATATCATTAGAATTAGATTAGAGGATTAGGGATTAGATAGGAGGCCCTAGAATGTCATACACTGATTATATGCATCTCCAATCTGAACAAAATCCAATTTTTTTCAGCCAAACCGATGAACCTAAAATGAATCTTGAAAGGGTTGCTCATCTTTTGCTGAAAGTGAACACCAACGTCAAAGTATAGGCATCTGGAACGGAGACACCAGGGTGAAGTGCAGATAAGCATGCCCTCTTTTTTTTTCTTCCATGCTCTTTTTGTTTGATCTTCCGAAAAAATCCCTTAATCTTATTAATTCAATTAACAAAAAATAAAATAAATAAAAATTCAAATTACTCCCCAAAAAATTCATTTTTCAAAGATTTTGATTTTTGTAAAGTTATAAGAACATGACAAAAACTACAGAAAATTGGAATTGCTCCAATCAGGCCAAAGCAACGAATATAAGGAACGTGACATTTGTACCACGCAGTGAAACCATAAAAACGAAACCTCTAAGAAAATGTTTTTTCTTAGTTTCGCCTCGTTCTGAATTTTTTATACGGCTTCTCAGAATATTGTATGGAATATTAAATGATATAACAATGAAGAAAAAATTGCCAAAAAAATAATAATAGAAAAATAAAAATAAAAAAAAAATAGTTTTCGGATTATAAATTATAGTATTCCACTTTTAATTTTCCTTATTATTTGTAACAGCGGTCACAGTATGTATTTTTGACTTGTCACACAGTTCTATATGTACCAGGATGGCCGAGTGGTTAAGGCGTTGGACTTAAGATCCAATGGACATATGTCCGCGTGGGTTCGAACCCCACTTCTGGTAACATTGTTTTATATCATTATAGTGACTATAATTAAGAAAAATCATTGTTAAATATGAGACAAGGGACGATATGGCAGTAAACATATGCTACTCAGTAATTATCTCACAGACGGCTCTGTAAATCATAGTAACAGCCTCGGTATCCAAACTGTACACATACCCAGGAGAGTGCACAATATCATACTTGGACTTTTTCTTGAAATGTGCAATAAAAAAAAAATTTGAAGTGAACATAAACTTCACACAGTGGAATTAGAAATGTTTAAGATGTGAAAGTTTTACAAAAAATTAAGGTAAAATTTTTGTCTGTGCTTATTGTCGCCCCCTGCTGGAAAAGTCAATTTTCACAATTTCAACAGTTAGGTTTTCTTTGTTCACAACAGATAAGATATGACTTCTTTTATTAAGATCTTAAAAATATATATATTTTTAATGTTAACCAAATAGAAATGATCTGATGGTTACTCATTGTATATATGGAAAATATAGATAAAGAATTCACAGATATAAGAATACAAAAACTAATCCCAAAGAGTGAGAGCTAAAGACCAGTAACTCAGCATGACCGATAAGCAATGGAAGGAGATGTGATGTTGTGATTCTGTATAATGTGTTACTTATAGAACTAGGGCCCCCGTAACCAAGTGATCACTAGGGATTGAAAGTACTGTACCATCTTATAATAATACTGCCTCATATGTACAAGAATATAACTACTATAATACTACCTCCTATGTACAAGAATATAACTACTATAATACTACCTCCTATGTACAAGAATATAACTACTATAATACTGTTCCTATATACAAGAATATAACTACTATAATACTGCCTCCTATGTACAAGAATATAACTACTATAATACTGCCTCCTATATATAAGAATATAACTACTATAATACTGCTCCTATGTACAAAAATATAACTACTATAATACTACTCCTATGTACAAGAATATAACTACTATAATACTGTTCCTATGTACAAGAATATAACTACTATAATACTGCTCCTATGTACAAGAATATAACTACTATAATACTGCTCCTATGTACAAGAATATAACTACTATAATACTGCTCCTATGTAAAAGAATATAACTACTATAATACTACTCCTATGTACAAGAATATAACTACTGTAATACTACTCCTATGTACAAGAATATAACTACTATAATACTGCTCCTATGTACAATAATATAACTACTATAATACTGCTCCTATGTACCAGAATATAACTACTATAATACTACCTCCTATGTACCAGAATATAACTACCATAATACTGCTCCTATGTACAAGAATATAACTACTATAATACTGCTCCTATGTACCAGAATATAACTACTATAATACTGCCTCCTATGTACAAGAATATAACTACTATAATACTACTCCTATGTAGAAGAATATAACTACTATAATACTGCTCCGATGTGCAAGAATATAACTACTATAATACTGCTCCTATGTACAAGAATATAACTACTATAACACTGCTCCTATGTACAAGAACATAACTACTATAATGCTACCTCCTATGTACATGAATATAACTACTATAATACTACTCCGATGTACAAGAATATAACTAATATAATACTGCTCCTATGTACCAGAATATAACTACCATACTACTGCTCCTATGTACAAGAATATAACTACTATAATACTGCTCCTACGTACAAGAATATAACTACTATAATACTGCTCCTATGTACAGGAATATAACTACTATAATACTACTCCTATGTACAAGAATATAACTACTATAATACTGCTCCTATGTACAAGAATATAGCTACTATAATACTGCTCCTATGTACAAGAATATAACTACTATAATACTACTCCTATGTACAAGAATATAACTACTATAATACTACTCCTATGTACAAGAATATAACTACTATAATACTACTCCTATGTACAAGAAAATAACTACTAAAATACTACCTCCTATATACAAGAATATAACTACTGTAATACTGCCCCCTATGTACAAGAATATAACTACTATAATACTACCTCCTCTATACAAGAATACAACTACTATAATACTATCTCCTATATACAAGATTATAACTACTATAATACTGCTCCTATGTACAAGAATATAACTACTATAATACTACTCCTATGTACAAGAATATAACTACTATAATACTGCCTCCTATGTACAAGAATATAACTACTATAATACTGCTCCTATGTACAAGAATATAACTACTATAATACTACCTCCTATGTACAAGAATATAACTACTATAATACTGCCCCTATGTACAAGAATATAACTACTATAATACTGCTTCTATGTACAAGAATATAACTACTATAATACTACCTCCTATGTGCAAGAATATAAGTACTATAATACTGCTCCTATGTACAAGAATATAACTACTATAATACTACTCCTATGTACAAGAATATAACTACTATAATACTGCCCCTATGTACAAGAATATAACTACTATAATACTGCTTCTATGTACAAGAATATAACTACTATAATACTACCTCCTATGAACAAGAATATAAGTACTATAATACTGCTCCTATGTACAAGAATAGAACTACTATAATACTGCTCTTATGTACAAGAATATAACTACTATAATACTGCTCCTATGTACAAGAATATAACTACTATAATACTACTCCTATGTACAAGAATATAACTACTATAATACTGCTCCTATGTACAAGAATATAACTACTATAATACTGCCCCTATGTACAAGAATAGAACTACTATAATACTGCTTCTATGTACAAGAATAGAACTACTATAATACTACCTCCTATGTACAAGAATATAAGTACTATAATACTGCTCCTATGTACAAGAATAGAACTACTATAATACTACCTCCTATGTACAAGAATATAACTACTATAATACTGCTCTTATGTACAAGAATATAACTACTATAATACTGCTCCTATGTACAAGAATATAACTACTATAATACTACCTCCTATGTACAAGAATATAACTACTATAATACTACTCCTATGTACAAGAATATAACTACTATAATACTACTCCTATGTACAAGAATATAACTACTATAATACTACTCCTATGTACAAGAATATAACTACTATAATACTACCTCCTATGTACAAGAATATAACTACTATAATACCGCTCTGTGTATACTGCTTCATGTGTAATAGAAGTTGCAGGTTGGTAGGTCTCTTCTAAGAACAATCACGTTATCATGATTAGTATACAGGAATGTTCCCTTTATACAGAGAGAACATTCCAGGATCAGACTACTGTGGATTTATTTACATGGACTTTGTTGTTTTTGTCGCTCTTTGTGCATTTATAAGCAACAAAACACTAAATAAAAGGGTTGAGTAAATTGATCAGATAGGACCTCACTCAATAACTGTGAGCGGTGGCTCCGGCTAATGATGCAGACGCTTTCATCTATCTGAATGGGAACTAATGGATCATTAGTAGAGATGAGCGAACAGTGTTCTATCGAACACATGTTCGATCGGATATCAGGGTGTTCGCCATGTTCGAATCGAATTGAACACCACGTGGTAAAGTGCGCCAAAATTCGATTCCCCTCCCACCTTCCCTGGCGCCTTTTTTGCACCAATAACAGCGCAGGGGAGGTGGGACAGGAACTACGACACTGGGGGCATTGAAAAAAATTGGAAAAAGTCATTGGCTGCCGAAATCAGGTGACCTCCATTTTAGACGAATAGTGGATTTCAAATCCGGGTCATATGAGAATGTGAACTTTGTGACTATGAGACAGGGATAGCTGTACAGGCAGGGATAGCTAGGGATAACCTTTATTTAGGGGGGAATGTTATTAAAAATAACTTTTTGGGGCTCTATCGGGTGTGTAATTGTGATTTTTGTGAGATAAACTTTTTCCCATAGGGATGCATTGGCCAGCGCTGATTGGCCGAATTCCGTACTCTGGCCAATCAGTGCTGGCCAATGCATTCTATTAGCTTGATGAAGCAGAGTGTGCACAAGGGTTCAAGCGCACCCTCGGCTCTGATGTAGCAGAGCCGAGGCTGCACAAGGGTTCAAGCGCACCCTCGGCTCTGATGTAGGAGAGCCGAGGGTGCACTTGAACCCTTGTGCACCCTCAGCTCTGCTACATCAGAGCCGAGGGTGCGCTTGAACCCTTGTGCACACTCTGCTTCATCAAGCTAATAGAATGCATTGGCCAGCGCTGATTGGCCAATGTATTCTATTAGCCTGATGAAGTAGAGCTGAATGTGTGTGCTAAGCACACACATTCAGCTCTACTTCATCGGGCTAATAGAATGCATTGGCCAGCGCTGATTGGCCAGAGTACGGAACTCGACCAATCAGCGCTGGCTCTGCTGGAGGAGGCGGAGTCTAAGATCGCTCCACACCAGTCTCCATTCAGGTCCGACCTTAGACTCCGCCTCCTCCGGCAGAGCCAGCGCTGATTGGCCGAATTCCGTACTCTGGCCAATCAGCACTGGCTAATGCATTGTATTGGCTTGATGAAGCAGTGCTGAATGTGTGTGCTTAGCACACACATTCAGCTCTACTTCATCGGGCTAATAGAATGCATTGGCCAATCAGCGCTGGCCAATGCATTCTATTAGCGTGAACTGAGTTTGCACAGGGGTTCTAGTGCACCCTCGGCTCTGCTACATCAGATTGCTACATCTGATGTAGCAGTGCCGAGTGTGCATCAGATGTGTAGTTGAGCAAAACTGACTCAGCACTGCTAAGTCTGCATTCGCATAGGAATGCATTGGCCAGCCTTCGGCCAATCAGCGCTGGCTCTGCCGGAGGAGGCGGAGTCTAAGGTCGGACCTGAATGGAGACTGGTGTGGAGCTATCTTAGACTCCGCCTCCTCCAGCAGAGCCAGCGCTGATTGGTCGAGTTCCGTACTCTGGCCAATCAGCACTGGCTAATGCATTGTATTGGCTTGATGAAGCAGTGCTGAATGTGTGTGCTTAGCACACACATTCAGCTCTACTTCATCGGGCTAATAGAATGCATTGGCCAATCAGCGCTGGCCAATGCATTCTATTAGCGTGAACTGAGTTTGCACAGGGGTTCTAGTGCACCCTCGGCTCTGCTACATCAGATTGCTACATCTGATGTAGCAGTGCCGAGTGTGCATCAGATGTGTAGTTGAGCAAAACTGACTCAGCACTGCTAAGTCTGCATTCGCATAGGAATGCATTGGCCAGCCTTCGGCCAATCAGCGCTGGCTCTGCCGGAGGAGGCGGAGTCTAAGGTCGGACCTGAATGGAGACTGGTGTGGAGCTATCTTAGACTCCGCCTCCTCCAGCAGAGCCAGCGCTGATTGGTCGAGTTCCGTACTCTGGCCAATCAGCACTGGCCAATGCATTTCTATGGGGAAAAGTTAGCTTGCGAAAATCGCAAACTGACAGGGATTTCCATGAAATAAAGTGACTTTTATGCCCCCAGACATGCTTCCCCTGCTGTCCCAGTGTCATTCCAGGGTGTTGGTATCATTTCCTGGGGTGTCATAGTGGACTTGGTGACCCTCCAGACACGAATTTGGGTTTCCCCCTTAACGAGTTTATGTTCCCCATAGACTATAATGGGGTTCGAAACCCATTCGAACACTCGAACAGTGAGCGGCTGTTCGAATCGAATTTCGAACCTCGAACATTTTAGTGTTCGCTCATCTCTAATCATTAGCTACTCTCCGGAGGACGGATCTGTGCGTGGAGACACCGTGATGTACTTTACCAGAATCGGCCGCACAATAGGAGAAAAGGAGCAAAATCAACAACAATAAACATAAAGGAAATGTCAGAGCCACGGAAATTCCTGTGTAAATGAACATGAATTTTTTCATTCAGGATTTCCTGGGTGCCCAGGTTTATGTGTTTAGAAAATAGCAAGAAATAAGTAGGAAGGAAAGAACCTCCGTCTGAGGCCGCCGCTGAGGTGTCTACGTGTAGTG